>NC_079362.1:26777663-27407127 GCF_029582105.1 Oenanthe melanoleuca
TGCATTCAGACCCTGTGTGACATGCCTGCTCCCCATGAAAGGTCTAACACCTGCTCCTTATTCCCTAGGGATGGAGAGAAGCACTGTGGCCAATGCATCCCAATTTCTTTGGCCACACAGCCCTCTAACCAAAGAGTAATGTGCTGCATAAATGTCTGAATCAGCCAAAGGAGCTTTTCTTTTAGCCTTTGGAAAGGCTGATTACTTCATGCCAAGCATAGCTGTATTGCCAAATGAGAGTTTGTTCATCAGCCCCATTCTCACAAGTAGGTAACTCTGAAAAGACTCCGTGGTAAATAAGTTCCTGCTGGAAATAATCTGGAGTTTCTTTCAAAGCCACACCTGTTCATGTGATACAAGCCTCTTAGGTGAGCTGCCTGCTCTCTCATGGCATTGAGAAACAGAATGTCATAGTCCAATGAAAAGCAAAGTAAGGCCATATTGAGCACACAAACATACACACAAGCAAGGAAATGGCTTTAGACTGCAGAGAAACATTGCCCATTAAACCATATCTAATGTTTGTACTCTCTCACACGCACAAAACATTTGCTGCCTGAGTAGTATTTCTATTTGCTTGAGAGGGAAAAAGAAGGAAAGGGCAAAGGAAAGGTTACAAGGAAGGGATGCATAAAATGTTTCTGATTCAACTGTGATGAAGTCAGCTGAAGACAAAATGCCTACTGGTTTTCAGAAGTGCCCAGGACCTTATGGTTGTGATACACAGAAACAGAATACAGCCTTTCCATATTCAAACTTACAACAATTATATGCCCAAAAAGAACCTTTAACTGTAATAAAAACCAGAACAAAACACTAAGAAATGGGTGAAAATATATAATCTTGTAATCGTCCCTTGGAGTCCTTGGAGGATTGGTAATTTGTAGACTTGCTTCCTGCTTATCAAAATCAACTGTCACACCTTGCACTGACACCATGGGTTTGGAATACATGATGCAATGAAACAATGGCTCATGATGACGAGCGTGCAGAATTAGCCCATCCCCTGTATTACAGCTGTGTAATACATAGTTGTATGATCCACCCAGTTATGACTCACCAGCAAAGGACTGAACTTTTTGTCCTTAGGCAAAAGGGCACAGCAGCTGTGTCTGCTAGACACAGTGCCAGTGCTTTCGTGACACCTCCAAATGCATTCAAGCTAAGACTGATCCAAGAGCAGTTTTTTCACACCACAGGGATTTTTGGCACAGGCAAGTGGAAGGGTTGCAGACAAGCAAGACCAACAGATCAAAAACCCTGTGGCTTTCACTTTCACACTCTAGGCTGAGGTCTCAAACTTAAGTGAAATTGGGGCAAATTACTCAATCATTTGTTTGTTCACTTTTGTCAGTATCTGAAACAGATTACACTCCTGAATAAGGTGAAATTTTGATGCATCCTGCAGTTGTTCCCACTGTTTCATCCTTGATGTCTAGATTGATATCACTAACCTTAACACAATGACAACAACAACCAGCTGCTTACACTTCTGCTCCTGGCAAGACTCTATACTTACAAATGTAAGCAGAGCTGACAATAGACACTGGTGGTTGCCAAGACCAGTTTAATCCAGAAGCAGGTGAGTGAATATTCCATTTTAGGGGCATCCTTCTGGAGAGCATTCCACCATTTATCCATACCAGATGACATTAATTCCTACCTGTACATCTTTATATAACAGTCACTCTCTGAGTAAAGATGAAAACCTAACTGAAGAGAACTCCTGAGTAAAACAGAAGTCACTATCTGAAAAGACCATGATGCTAAGAGATCTAGTAACCTCCATCTCTTTTACTGCTGAGCAGTCGCCAGCATGAAACCAGTTCACGCAATATCTAACAACTTAGTATTGACAACAAACTAAAGCAGGTTCTGCTTAGAGAACAGAAAATGTACATAGAATTTGCTAATTCACTATTTGAAAAATAGAGTTCATTTTTCAGAGCTGACTCCATTGTGAAAAATCAAAGTTCAGCCTCTTCTCCCACCTGTTGCACACCTGATTATAAGAATATTCCTTTGCAAAGATAATTAGAAGAACATTAAACTGTAGTGCTTTTGTAAAGGGCTTAAATAGTATCTGAAACTTGATAATATCCTCAGCAGTTTTCCTCATATTTTTAAGGAATTACTCGTGTCAAGGACAGTGTAGCAACACAACTAAGGATGATCCTTCCTTTGGAAAGAACAAGAAAATGCTATGGAAATACTGAATTTTTTTAGAAACAGAAACTCAGATTGCATCATTTATATTGATTAACTAGAGAGAAACTAAAAACTCAGGTTTCAAACTGTGCTTGAGTAGACTCAATGTGTATTAGTCTTCTGAGCCACTTAAAAACTGCTTCACTGCAGTCATTAAATAACCACAGCAGAAATACAAATAAGTGACAACATGGGAAGCTTGGCAGACCAGACATCTCAGGTCAACCTGATTGCTTCCACCTGGATGCATGTCCCTGTGCAAAGCCAGAGCTGCTGTGGAAAATGGGCATAGGTGAGAATAGATGATCCCTGTGAGCTGGGTCAGGGACATCTGAGGCACCAATTGCAAACACTCTGCATGAAGAACCCCACTGTTTCAGCTAGTCTCAGCTCATCACACCCTGTGAACCTCCCAGACATGCAGGACTAGCTACTGAAGTCGTGACCTATCAGCCCAGTTCAGCACACAACTGTGAAAATGGCTCTGCTATTGCAAGTCCTGAGCAAAATAATATATAATATTTTGTTATTTTGTTATTTTGTTATGGAAAAAACCCATTTCTCTACTTGAAATAGCAGGTCTGGACTATGCTATAAACACACAACACAGTTTGGAACTGCAGAGCTTCTCAGGTACAGAGGCCTGTTATTTGCAACTCCTTTAAAGAAACGCAAGTACAGCTTTTGCAGGATGTATACCTGTATTAGAAGTGGTCAATAAGATGTGTTCCTAAAAAAGAGTTGGGAAAACTTGCTCTATGTGGTTGTGAAATATATTTGCACAGCGGCTTTTATCATGTCCGTGTGACCTCTATTATTGAGCTTAGTTTTACAAAATAAAGGAACTGAGATATCAGAAAGCATTGTAGTAAGATGGAGGAGCAGAAATAACATAATTGCTGCTAAACAATGTAGTTGCTCAGCTAAATGAGCAACTCTGGAATTGTTCATATTTGATTGAAATATTGTGTGAACTATTTAAAAACAACTGTTTCTAAACCACTTCAGGGATAGCTTTTAAAAATAGTACTCTTAAAATGCCAGACAAATTTTCCTCTTGACAATTTTAGCTGTGTATTTTTGTCTTTAGGATATGCTGTCCTCCAGTTCTTTCAGCAGCACCCAGGCAGAAATTGAACAAGTCAAGGTGTCCCTTTCAAACAGTGCTATGAATCTGTGACTCTTTGTGATGAGAACCAAGTACATGGCTAGAACAAAAGTCTCAGTGCATTCTTGCACATAACCGTTCTGTCCATCTTCAGTCTTACCTCCACTCATATTGTGGGAAACTGCATGCAAATACTCACAGGTATCAGAAAGCAGATCCCAGCACTCCATAAAGGAGTGCAGACTGATTCCTGAATGCTTGACAATTCTGTAGTGGTTGGGAAAGATTCAAATACAACTCATATCTTCGCAGCCATTTGGAAAGAAGGCATTCCTTAGGGATGCCTCTGACGAAGCTAATGGTGTGTGCTGTAATTCCAGCCCTTGAGACATGAGTAGGAAGCCCTGTGAGTTATCTTGGGCTATATTCAGTCACAAGTTATCTTGTCCTCAGTGTGTTAACGTGGACTTCAGACACTGCCGGGCACTCGGCTTCAAGGCAGGGCTGAGCCTGATTTCTAAGACATATCTATCTTTCTAAAGTACTTATTCCCTCCACCCTCTAAGCTTTGATAAGTGATGACCAAAACATCTTTACAGTTTTGCTCACCTCTCTGGCCAAGATGGTTTTGCTTCCAGGCAAACTATGGCTGTAGTAGCAAGAAAAGACTGTGAACCTTCCAGCTGCTCCTGGATCTGCTTTGGCTGAGCTCAGGGACCACCTCCTACCCTAGCCACCATTTTTGTACCATGCTGCCAGTGCTGGGGCCCCAGAGTTTCTAAAGGACTAATTTCAGTGCCAGTATCCATAGATCCATTTACATTTATTATATATTACATTACATTTACATTTATTTATTATTTGTGTCTATATGTATTCTTGGAGCATCAAATACTTGTTCTTGGAAGCAGCAAACATTACCTTTAGATCTAGTCCCATTCAGTCATGAAACATCATTCTTTAGCTCACTTGTGTGGCTAGATTCTGTTCCCTGGATTTTACCCTTTTTGGCTTTCACTCTTGGCTTACAAAAGCACTCATGTTTTTGATCCCCAAGGGGGCTCTCTGACTGCAGTTTCTGTTCTGTTGCTCCCTAACCAAATTATTTTCCCCAGTTCAAGCCCCTGATGTACGTCTTTGGTTCCCAAGTCCCCAAACAACCTCCCCTTCACTGCATCCACTAAGACTTGGGAATGTGCTCTTGGCTATCCTTGCTTGGGTTAAAAGAATGCAACAGTTTTGCAGTAAAAAGGGTTGAGAGATGTGGAAAAAGAAACTTGATTACATGTTTCTAATGGTAGTACACCTTTAACTTGAACTCAGCAGTTTTAATTTCCAAAAAGGTTTACACTGATGAAAACTCAAAAACTCTCCCTCAGAATGAATGCTTACTTTTCTGAAAATCATGAAATATGTAGCTATCTAATCAACTTGCAATTTTGCTTGATTTTTTCCTTATCTTATAAAACTGAAATATTCATAGAAGTTATTGGCCATTATGAGGCCATATGTCAATGGCCAGTTGAGTTCCATGAATAAAACAACAAATTATAGTCAGAGCAAAAAGTCCATGCATAGTGTGTATCCAATTGGACAATTAACAGTATTTTTTTAGATACTTGTGAAAAAGTCCAACTTTATTCTCAAAACTATTAATGAAAAATGTAAATTTAAAACATTACCTAAACAGACGAAAATGTAAATGCAAATTATCTTCTTCCCTCTCTATGCTTGTAGTCAAGATTTCTCTAACATATTTCTGGTTAAAAACAACAATTATATTTCAGTATATATTCTGCTCAGCATGTGAAATTCCATGTACATGCTGTTATCAGATGAATAATTATTTGCTCAGCTGGTGGGAAAATACAATACTTATGCTGCAAAACCAGTAGCCAATGGAACCACACAATGCTTATTCTGTAGGATCATGTTAAATGCTAACCAAGAAGAGGTGCAAAATAATGAAGTTATTTCCATGTTTGGGAAATAACACCAGTTTATCCAGCAGTTAGCTATAACTTTGGGGTTTACGATCACCAGAGGAAACCCTGGGACATAAGAACACTTGTGCAAAGGGGAGGGAACATTTGCTAATAATCACTTCAGGGAAATAATTATCACATGTATGTTTATTCAAGGAATATAAATTAATATTATGTAAAATTCAGTATAGACGCAAGAGCTTTTCTATACTCAGCTCAACTGGTAGAGATATCCTGTGTGCATCCAGTGCAGTAATAAAGAATGCCTGCTTCTTAATGCTGTATTGGTATTAAAGAGCTTTATTGTACTGATTTTTTGCTAATAATTCCTGCAACAGATTTTGTTTTTAAAAGAAACCTGTTTGCTTCAATATTCCTTAGAGATATGACTTTTAAAACACCAGAACAGAGAGATTATTTTTGAAGCAAAGCTAGTCTCAAAAGTGAGAGGACTTAGAGCTCTAAAAAAACTCAAACAACTCTGAGCCTGTATTATAAATACTTGTAGATACATACATACATATATATATATATATGTATATATATGTGTATATATGTGTGTATACATACAGATATAGATATAGATATATAGATAGATATATATATATAGATATATCTTTAGAAGGGAAACAAGATCTGGGGCACAAGTCATGAGGGACTGGGGATGTTTAGCCTGGAAAAAAGGAGACTCAGGGATGACCTTATCATACTCTACAATCTCTACAATCTCCTGAAAGGAGGCTGTAGCCAGGTCAGAATCAGTCTCTTCTTCCAGGCAACCAGCAACAGGATGAGAGGACAGAGCCTCCCTTCAGCTATGCCAGAGGAGGTTTAGGCTGGACATTAGGAACAAGTTCATCACAGAAAGAGTGACTGGGCATTGGAAGGGACTGCCTAGGGAGCTGGTGGGGTCACTGTCCCTGGCACTCAGTGCCATGGTTTAGTTGGCAGAGCGGTGTTAGGTCGGGGGTTGGACTCAATGATCTCAAAGGTATTTTCCATCCTAGCTGATTCTGTGATTCTGTGAAACATGCAGAGATACAGACATAGAATGATTTACTGTTTCCTTTTGTACTTCAATCAGATGCTCTCACCCCTGATCATCACCCTCTTTTTCTCATGTAACCAACCAGGGGGAGATTCCTGGCGGTCCTTCTTGTGGCTCCACAATAACCAAAATACTGTGGCCAGATTTTTTTTTTTCCAGGAGATAAGGACATCATGATATACCCCACAAGGAACATATAATTTATTTATAGAACATTTTAAAAAAATATACTGGTGTGTAGATATGACAATTTTGTGACAGTCTGTATATTATCATCTCACAAGATAATTGTTGTTTCGAAAATTTCAAAATAAAAATGGAAACAAGAGGAGGTAAAGGAATAAAAAGGGAGGAGATGAAAATTGAAAAATTACCTGTTAACACTTATTTATAACAAAGCCCCATTCTTCTTGTTCATTGATAATTGCAAATTAAAAGCAGAAACTTTGTAGTATGTAACAGAGGACAAGACTCAGTGCAGAGCAAACATTTGGAGGTGGGCCTTGCAGAACAAACCCTTACAAAATGTGGCTGCTGAAGTGAAGAACGAGAACTTTGAAGGAGTCAGGAAAGAGCAGTAAAGAAATGGAAGATATTCAGAGCATATAAAGGAAAAAAGTTGAAAAGGCGTGTATGAATAAGCAAGGTGTCCTTATCAAAGTCAAGTATAAAATGGAATCTTACAAGAGGTGGGAGACTGGCAGCTCAGAAGAAATACAGACACAGTTTTTGAGTACAGAGGGAAAGCCACAGTCCATCTGGAGTTGAATCTGATGAAGAATGTGAAGGACAGTGAAGTACCCTGTAGCAAAGGAAAGGTGATAGAACATATAGGACCAGTGCTTAAGCAGAGAGGATACTGGTGACAAAGGACATGGTTAAGAGTGAATTACTCAGTGCCTACCTTCAGTGGAGAAGCATGAGGTTAGGGAATATTGAATGGTACTGGAGACATAGGAGAATATTCCACCTGTTAGATGCACATGCATGCTGAAGCAGTGGGTCTCTTCTGCTGGTCTTCACACATCACAATATGGGATGTTCCTGAGGACTAGGAGAAAGCAGATATCCCTCCGGTTTTCCACAAGAAACAGCCATAAAACTACAGGCTGAGTAGCCTCACCTCAGTCCCTGGGGAGGTGATGGATCAACTATACTGGAAACCATTTCAAGCAAACAAAGAACAATAAAGTGATTGGGAGTAGTTGGCATGGACTTATGCAGTGGAAACCAACCTTCTGTGTAGCCTTTGGTCACCAGATGACTAGTTTGGTGAATAAGGGGTGGTAACTAGAAGCTGTGAATCTGAACTTCAGGCAGGCTTTTACCCCTGACTCCCACAATATCTTCATAGACAGAATGACAAGGAATAAACCAGATAAAGGTGTGGTGAAGTAAACTGAAAGCTGGCTTAGGCAGTCAGGCTCCAGACCTTGTGATCAGTGCAAGAACTCCAGCTGGAGGACAGTCACTACTGGAATGCATCAATTGTCAATAGTGGGGCCAGTGCTGTTTGAACCCTCAGAAAGTTTGCAAATCATACAAAACTGGGAGGTGTGGCTGATAATATACATGGGTGGATTGAAATTCAGAGGGATTTTGACAGTCTGGAGGGATGGGCTGACAAGAACTACATGGAATTCAGGGAAGAACTTCCAAGTCCTGCATCTTGGGAGGAACAGCCCAAGGCAGCAGTACACAAGGGCAAGCTGTCTGGAAGGCAGCTTTGCAGAAAAGGACCTGGGGGTGCTGGTGCACACAGCTGACCTTAATGCACCCTTTAACAAAGGCCAACGTCATCCTGGCTTTCATTGTTAAGTGCATTGCCTCTACATGTAGTAGCATGGAAACAGACCAGCTGAGGGTCACAAAGATACAGATACTGAAACATCTGACATATGAGGAGTGACAAAAGAGTTGGAATTGTTCAGCCTGCAGAAGGCATGGGGGAATGTTACCAATGTGCACAAATACCTGGTTGGGTGGAGTAATGAAGATGGAGACCAACTCCAAACTCAGCAAATTACTCTCAATGACCCTGCTCAAGCAGTAAATTGGAATAAATTATCTCCAGAGGGCTATTCCAAACTCAACTAATCTGTCACTTGTGAAATTATTTACCTTGGTTTTCTAAATATTCTAACTATTCTCCAAGTGTTCCACAATTCAATACTGTGTGCATAAGAATACTTATTTCTAACAGCAATACTTGGGAGGCTAATAGGTTCATCAGCCTGGATCAATTTGTCAAGAAAAATACATGTACCTGAAACATTATTGAGTTTTTTAAAAAAAAACCTGCTTTCATGTTCTATTACAAAATTGTTTCTGAAGATCAAAAGTAATGAGGCTTTATTCCTTTCAGATTTGCACTTTGAGGTTTCACTGCAACCTGTAGCTTTAACTTTTTCAATCCTTAGGCACTAGAGCTCTGGTCTCTAATTTTTCTGGTGTTCAATTTTTTGAGACACAGACAAGAAAAAGACTGTGTTATGGCTAGCCTAGAACTATATTTGTTAAACCTCACAAGCTGCTTCACATATGCAGAACAGATAGCTTGTTACTGCCAAATAAAGAGGATACTGTCTCCTTTTTGGTCTCTCTCTCTTGCCCCTACTAGACAGGCCTTTACATCTACAAGTGCTCTAGGACTTAAATGAAGTTCTGAACTCACTTAGGCACAGAGGCTAACAAGCAGGGAGCAATTGCATAGATTTCTGTATCAAATCCAACTAATAACTGGATACTTTTTTCATTATCTAAACATTTAAATTGAGGAAGATGCAAGACAGAGTATTTATATAATAACAAACATGTAGAGCTCTAATTCACACATTTCTTTGGTTTAATTAAAAGAAAAGGAACCAAAGTGGATTTTTAATAAATGAAGACAAACATCTCAGAGTTTAAATTACTAAAACCAAGTTTCAAAGACACACAATCCTTACCAATGCATATTCCCTTTATAATAAGGTATTTTACAAAGCAATTTCAGAGTGCAGATGCATTAATGGATCTAATCATTAAGCAAAGAGAAAACTTTTGCTGTCTGTCCCCTTATTTTTATATATTCATAAGAAAAATGATACATAAGCAAGAAAAAGCAAATTTATCCTTGCCTTCTATTTGCCCAGAAGCTCAGTGATACCGTTCTAAACAGAAACAGAAATAGCAAAGTGAAAAGGAGAATATATACTTGGAAACAATGCAAATTGTGAAATAGCATTTCAGTGGATTTTAAATACAATTTTAGCTGTAATCTGGGTGACAAACTGTCTTGTCATCTGAGGATGGAGACTTTGATCAATTTTCTCTCTTCAAAACTAATGTAAGCAATGTTTTTCAACAGAAAGAAAACCAGGAGGTCTTTATAGGGTTAAAACCTTTCATAGATACACCAGTAAGGGAAACCCTAGTGGTTTTGGTTTCCACATCCTTCTCAGCATGAATACCAGTATTACTACAGGTTAATCCACTATTATTCCTTTGTTGACTAATTATATTTATCCCTTTTTATCAGTTCAAAATTACATGAGTGTTTCTATTGCATCACTTTTGTTGTTGGAACAACTCTCATACCTAGGCCACCTAGGACCTTTACGACAGAGATTTCTACAAAATTAATCTTTTCCAGTCTGCAACACTGTTAAACACTGTTAAATTTAATCAACATTTTAGCAAAATGATGAATGAACCAAGAACAGCAGCTTTATAGCACATGGGAGGGCCAATTTTGTTTTTAATTTAAACATAGTACACATTTGCATTAAGTCTCAAGCACTTGATTAAAACACCAGGGTGTATCATGCCCCGAGGCACAATGAGGCACCTTTGAGTGGCAGATTTGCCCTGCCTGAAGAACACTGCTCTCTGAGAATTGTGGCACTCCATGCTTACAGAGAGGAGACCCAGGGTATGTCCCCTACTACTGAGGTGTCACAGCTCCAGCCAGCCCCACGCTTCAGGCAACTTTTACTCTTGGCTCCTCCACTAATCTTAATATACCTGCTGAAAGAATCCATGTGGCAGCAAATTTGACTAGAGAAGTTGCTCAGGTTGAAGGCTTTACTATACCTGATTTTCCTCCATTACAACATGGAAAAGAAAATATATTGAAAATTCTGTTTTTAAACCATGCATCAACTTGAACATTGAGGGCTGCAGCTTTTTACCTTAAACACCTCATGAGAGAGTTCTTTCTCTCTATACAACCATAGGGCAGAATGACATCCCAGAGAGGATGGCAGAAAGGTGGATCTCCTTTTCTAGATAAAGTTATATATACTAGCTTGGAACATTGCTTGAGGACTGCTCATGGCTGGCTCAAGTATGGGAGTCAGTATCTTTATTCATTTTATTTATGAAGAAGCCTCAGCAAAGTTTGTTTGCATGAAGCCATTAACCCTACCTGTTGCACAATAAGCAGCCTCTCAATCTAATCTCCCAGGCAAACACCCTCTAGGACAAAAAAATAAGCTTTGCTGCTTCAGTTTAATAAACTGTGATTATTTACTTTACTGATTACTGGAGATACAGACCCTCAATCTTCCTCCTTTCCCTGTACTAGCATATTTTAAGCCATGATACTCTTTTGCATAGGCTGTTTTTGCCTTCAAAAAGAGATGCAAGCCAACCAGGTAAAGGTTATATGAGCTATATTCCACCAATTCATACATATCAGCTCTGAATTCTCTGACTCAACTAGACTTGTGACT
Source organism: Oenanthe melanoleuca (assembly GCF_029582105.1). Lineage (NCBI taxonomy): Eukaryota > Metazoa > Chordata > Aves > Passeriformes > Muscicapidae > Oenanthe > Oenanthe melanoleuca. The sequence continues at coordinate 26,788,728 of NC_079362.1, forward strand.
GTGCCAATGCTTAGCATGGCAATTCAAATAATGACAAAAAATGTCTATAAAGCTCATTGAGGCAATCTTAAATCAATATAAATGTGATCATTAGACTCTAAATGTAGGAACAAATAGAAAAAACCTGCCACTTTCAGTTACAAATGACATACAAACACAATAGGGAAATTTGAAAATTAAGGTAATTTGTTTTACTTGAAAAGTTATTTTTAAGGAAGTTAAAGCAAGAAATCACTGAAGCCAGTAAAAAGGCATGTTGCTGGCCCCATGATTTATTTATGTGGAAAGTAACATTAGCCAGAAACTAACAGACTACACAGGCAGTGTTCGCACTAGAATGGACTGATACCTCACTTGCTCTTACCAGTAATTAGTAGCTTTCCACTTTTAGTTTTAAATTGTGCTTTTAATTTGGTCAGTTCGCCACCAGGTGAAATCTCATCTTTTCTGACAGTAAGTTGTCTTTAAATTGTTACATCCTAACTTCTCACATACAGCTAGAGCTTAATTGAAACCCAGTTCTTTCTATAGTTGTTGTGATGACTAGAATACTTTTCAAAGCCTCAGCTGAGTTCTTAGCAGAATGTATGAACACTCCTTTACCTATATTAATAACAGAGAGCTGTGGAGGAAAAAAAGCTATTAGAGAACATGCATACACTGCAATGTTCATCTTGTGTTACAGGTCAAGACACCTGAGAAAAAGTATATTTTCTCAAGCACAGGTAAACATAGTCTCTTATGTAAGGCTGTGCTTATTCTGCCAAGCTCAGTGTGCAGGCACAGCCAGTCAAGTAGTTTTATCCTCCCACAGCATATCCCAGATTAATGGAGTTAAATTTAAAACAGTTAATGCAATGCATGTTTGCCTATTACACAATAAGAAAAAAAAGAAAAAAAGAAAAAAAAAAATTGATATTTCTGGCTCCAGATCAAAAAAGCTGAACTGTAAAAGAGAGCAGAAATGTTGGGAGGTTTCTGCATATGAACCTCCTTAAAAATGGAGCCACATCACAGTTATAGTTGTCATAAACACTGTAATGAAATAAAGGCAAGAAGAGGTGGCTCAGAGGATTAGTAACGAGCAACTGAGTCTTTCATTAACTGGGCACTAACTAAAACGTAGCCAAGGCTGGTAGTCACCAGGTTGCTTTAGCACTACTTGGGCTCCACAGATGGCAGTATGACTGCTGGAATTGCCCCAGTCCTTGGTGCAGCTGCTCTGACTCACAGAGTTCAGCACCGCCAGCAGCTCACAGGTGCACACCTATGCTAGAAATAGCAGTCCCGTCCTGCAGCATTCAGCATCGCCAAGAAAGAGTTCGGACTCAAGAGCAATAAAGAAAATAACAAAGGCCATGCAGCCCTGCCTAAGCCCCCGCCTTGTACATCTCAGAATCACAGAGCAGTTATTGTTGGAAGACACCTCTGGAGATCATCCCGTCCAACCCCCCTACCAAAGCAGGGTTACCTAGAACAGGTGAACCAGGAACAGGCGCAGGTGGGTTTGGAATGCCTCGGGACAAGGAGACTCCATGACCCTCTTGTGTAGCCTGTTCCAGTGGTCTACCTGTGTAAAGAAATACTGTGTCACGTCGAGAGGAACTTCTTGGTGAAACTTCTGATTTAGTTCATGGCCACTGTTCCCTGTCCTGTCGCTGGGCCTCGCCGGAAAGACTCTGGCACCTTGGTCTTGGCACCAGCTTTTGAGATATTTATATACATGAGAACCCCTCTCAGTCTTCTGTTTTCCAGATTGAACAGGCCGAGCTCCCGCAGAGTCTCCTCAGAGATGCTCTGCAACACCGGCAGTATCCGGCTGCCCCCGACCCTTCCTCTGTGGATGAGCGGCCACCGCCGAAGCTGGACACGGAGCCAGCGCCGGTGCCGCGCCCGCACCGATCCCCGGCGGCCGGAGCGGGGCAGACCCGGAGCGGGGCAGACCCGGAGCGGGGCAGACCCGGAGCGGGGCAGACCCGGAGCGGGGCACGGCCGGAGCTGGGCAGACTCGGAGCGGGGCAGACTCGGAGCGGGGCACACCCCGAGCGGGGCACGGCCGGAGCGGGGGAGAGCTGGAGCGGGGCACACCCCGAGCGGGGCACGGCCGGAGCGGGGCACACCCCGAGCGGGGCACGGCCGGAGCGGGGGAGAGCTGGAGCGGGGCACACCCCGAGCGGGACACTCCCGGAGCGGGGCAGACCCGGAGCGGGGCAGACTCGGAGCGGGGCAGACTCGGAGCGGGGCAGACTCGGAGCGGGGCAGACCCGGAGCGGGGCACGGCCGGAGCGGGGCAGACCCGGAGCGGGACAGAGCCGGAGCGGGGTACACCCGGAGCGGGGCACGGCCGGAGCGGGGCACGGCCGGAGCGGGGCACACCCGCCGCCGCCGCCCCGCTCCTCCCCGGGCGGCCGAGGGGGACGGACCCAAGGTCAGGCGGCGGCGGCGGCGGGGGCCGGGCCGGTAACGGATGTGCCCGCCCGCCCCGCCTCCTGCGCTGACAGAAAGGCGGCGGCGGCGCTCGGTGCGGCAGCGGCTCCGCGCGCAGGCCGGTGCGGAGCAGCAGCGGCGCTCCGGAGCCGCCCCGAGCCCGCCCGCAGCAACCGCCGCCCTCGGGCCGCCCCCGCCCGCTCCGCTCCGCCGGCTCCTGCTCGGGCCGCCGCGCCCCCGGGGATGGCGGTGCTGGCCCTGGCCTCGGAGGGACTCGCCATCTTCGGGCTCATCCTCTTCGTCGTGCTCTGGCTCATGCACTTCATGTCCATCATCTACACGTAAGCGCTGGGGTGCGGGGGGATGGCGCCGGCGTTGTTCCGTCACCCACCCGCCATCGCGCCCGGATCCCCGGGCAGCGGGCCCCGTCCGCCGCCCGCCTCCGCCCGGGCCGGCGGCTCCCCTGCCCCTGCCCCTGCCCGGCTGTCAGCCCGGGCACCCGTCCGCCTCCCTGCGGGGCGGCTCCCGCACACCCTGCCGAGACGCCCGGGCGTGGGGCTGGCCGTGCTCAGGGCACAGCTGCGTCCCTGCCGTCGGTCTTCGCGTCAAAACCGACCTCGGGGTTTCTGCCCCCTGCTCTGTGCGCTGATCTTTGCTCCGTTGCCCTTAGTGCTGCTAGGGAGGGCTTGGTGTTTGTTGTGTGCTGGTATACACCTGTGAAGCGTGGCTTTCCCGGTGATAGTGGGAGACCAGGGTGCACAGGACTTAGGGAATGTGTGATGTTTGGCTGCAACGGCTGTACGGCAGAGCAACTGAAAGAGCACAGTACTCTGTGCCAGCCGTAAGCACACTTCTTTTTTGTATTGAGAAATAATGATAGTACTAGTAAAACAAGTATATGTAGTGAGTCAGATCCTTCTTGGATAAGTCCAAGTAAAAATGCCTTTAGAGTTTGTGAGTATTGTGAGTGTTTGCATTTTAGTGACTGACAAAGTAGGACCTGGCAGAGGAATTTTCTGTGGGTATGTGAGAAAAGGATTAAGAATGCATCTCTCTGTAGATAGTCGTTTTGCTCTCTTAAGTAAAAGGCCACTCTTGCATCACTACTAGGATTAGAAAATACCTGAATTTCTGTTTGCTTTCTTTGTGCTTATCTGTTCTCCTTTCTTGCTGCTCTACTGCGTCTGATAGGTACCTGTGATAAACCTCAGCCCTTACTGAAAGCAAAGCTTGCAGAATGGGTCAGGTTGGAAAGGACTACAGTGGATCATCTGGTCCAACCAACCCTGTCCAGCCATCCCTGTTAATCCTAAAGCACCTGCCACAGGACTGTCCAGACAGTTCTTGAATATCTCCAGTGAGGGAGACTCCACAACCTCTCTGGGCAACCTGTTCCAGTGCTCAGTCACTTGCACAGTACAGGAGTCTTTCCTCATATTCAGGTGGAACTTCATGTGCATCAGTTTCTGCCTTTTGTCCTATTGCTTTATATCACTGAGAAGGGCCTGGCTCCATCCTCTTGGCACCCTCCTTCCAGACCCTTGTAGACATTGATGGGGTCCCCTCTCTTTTAATCTATTTTCAACACTGAACAGGCCCAGTTCTCTCAGCCTTTCATCATATGAGAGATGCTCCAGTCTATGTCATCATAGTTCTCTGCTGGACACTCGCTTTTGTCTCTCTTGCACTGAGGAGCCCAGAACAGGACACAGCATTCCAGGTGATGCCTCACCAGGGCTGAGCATAGGGACAGGATCCCTCCCTTGACCTGCTGGCACTGCTCCTCCATGCAGCCCAGGATGTCACTGGCCTTCTTGGCCACCAGGGCACACTGCTGCCTCATGGGGAGCTTGCTGTCCCCCAGGACCCCCAGCTCCTCCTCCACAGAGCTGCTTTCCAGCAGGTCACCCCGGCCTGTGCTGGTGCCAGGGTTGTTCCTCCCCACGTGCAGGACCCTGCATTTGCCTTTGCTGAATTTCAGGAGGTTCCTCTCTGCCCATCTCTCCAGGCTGCTGAGGTCCTTCTGGAGGGCTGCACATTCCTCTGGGGTATCAGCCACTCCTCCCAGCTGTGTGCTGTCAGTGAAATTGCTGAGGAGGCCTCTGCCCCTTCATCCAAGCCATTGATGGATAAATTAAACATGCCTGTGTCCATGCCTTGGACCTTGGGATGACCCACCACAAACAGGCGTCCAACTAGAGCCTGTGCCACTGGTTATGACCCTCTGGGATCTGCTGCTCAGCCAGTTCTCAATCTGCTTCACTGATGCAGTCCACACTTTCCGAATTGAATTAATGGACACCAAAGATTGGCTTTTGCTGCTTTTTTATTTTTTTTGGGGATTGTTTGTTTGTTTTTTTTTAATGTAAAATCAGCAATATTCTCTAATAGTTTTATTTTTCTTGTGCTGTAGTTCAATTATCCTTAGATCTTACAGATCTTATGTTCACTTGGATATTTCCTTTCTTGAAAACTACCTGTATGGGTTACCTTGTACATGAATGGCAGGATTTCAGTACTGGGGAGCAGAAAGGGTGCTTAGTGGGGGAAGAGACTACGTTGGGCATGGGTGATTTTGGTCAGCTTCAAAACTGATTAAAACAGTCCATTGCATGCTTAAAATCTCAACCTGTCAACTGAGCATGTGTGGTGCTACTGCTCATAACTGGCAACTGAAATGGGCAGGAGACACAAATGGGAAGACGTACAAGAGGATGAACAGGAGGCAGAAGGATGAGATATGCTAAGAGATGTAAGAAGAAAGAACAGGGAAGAGTACACTTTGGGCAGTAAATGCCAGAGGAGGTACCCCTTCAAAGGACTGGCTCCTGTGGAGGCAACAGTGGAGCAGGGACACTCCTGGGTGCACTCTGGGCTGCAGGTGAGGCACTCCTGAAGGGACTGTAACATGTGGACAACCTGTGCTGGGGTAGAGACACCCTGAGGGGCTGCAGCCCATGGCAGGCCCATGCTGGAGCAGAGACTCTGCCAAAGGAATTGCAGCTTGTACGTAAGTTACTCCTGAGCAGTTACACCTGCTAGAGCAGAATAACAATTTAGGACACAACCAGCAGTAGAAGAAAATGAGTGAGAAGTAAGGCATGGCTGAAAAACCATTGCTGACCCTTGCCTCCTGTGTCATCTTGCTGAAGGGCTGGGGAAGGAGCTCAGTGTAGGGGAGGGACTAAGGAACCATGCAAATGAACAGTTCAAATAGAAAGGTGGGGGAAAAGTATTTCTTACTGAAGCAGAGCCTGGGGAAGGAGGACAAAGGGTACTCCCCTGGAAGCTAGGTTGTTTGTCTTTTTTTCCTGAGTACCTGAATTGATAATTAGTTGCCTTATCATTGCCAGTAATTTAAATAGAATTGCCTGAGTTGAAGCAGTTTTGCCTGTGGCAGTAATTGGTGGGGAATGCAGATGGCAGCTGGACTTGGTTTGGCATGCATCTAGGGCATTTGCAGTGGTGTGAAATCTGGATGGAGTTGTATTTTTTGTTAATGGGAATTTGTGTTACAAGTGCATGTATAAATTGTGTGTTAATAGGTGTGGAGGGGGTGGTTAAGAACTGGGGTGATCCAGCCTCAGCCCCTGAGGCCCCTGGTCTGCTTCCAGCAGGGCTCTGGAATTGCCATCTCAGTAGGGCCAGAGTCAGGAACTGTCTTTGGTGGAGTGATGGGCTGATGGCAACAGGGCTGTTTAGTGTTCAGTGCAAAACAGTGGCCCGTGGCTGGAAGTGAGCAGCTGGTAGCACTGAGGTGGCCAAATTGCAAAATGTTCTGGGTTCGCAGGTGGTTGTGGAGGAGCTGCCCTCTTTACAGTGATTTGGCAGATCTGAGGAAAAAGGACCACAGCTCCCCATTGTGTGACATACCACTGCCCTTTGAAGTGAAAATCAAGTGGTGGACACCATCCCAGGCGACTGCGCAGCAGCTGTGCTGGTGCAGGGAAACAGCAGCTGATGGGATGCAGCTGATAGCTGGAGAGGGCACTGTGCTGGGGAGCTTGGAGCCTGTACCACTTGTTAGCATTGTCCTGGGCAAGGCAGGAGGGCTGGGAGGTTGTCTAATGGAGCTGTACGTGGAGGAATGGCCTGGTCCTGTGAAGGAAAGGTGATCCATGAATGCTGGGGCATGTTTATGGAGAATGCGCTCCAGATAGAAGATGATTGCTAGTGTTACAGCCGGAAAACTCTGGTGGCTGGACACTGTTACTAGTGCCCTTCACCTCCTAGAGATGAGAGTTTCATCCTGGATGGCAGACGCAGCATACTGCGCCGTTTCCCAGACCCCTGAGGTAGGAAAGGGTCTTCACTTAGGGACAGAAGCTGCTTTTTATGTTGGAGGATGCAGCATTAGAATAGAATTGGATGATACTTGGCATATACTGAATAACATATTGTTCCTATTATGGGCAGTATAGAAGAAAGATGAAACTAATTAGTCTTCCTGTTTTCTCCTTACCGACAGTATTGTTGGTTTAATTTTTCTGAAGTCATTGAGGTACTGCTTGTACTCAGTCTGCAGTGTGTCTAGCCATGCGGTATTGGTGAGTTGGAAGGTCCTATCTCGACCACTGGAGTACTAAAATAATGTAACATGTGAATAAAGCTGTCGTAGACAAGACAGTCATCCTTCTGTGGTTTCAACATTGGTATTTAAGAAGTTTGATTTAGCAAAGTACATAGAACATATTAATATAGTAGTTAAACTGAGTTATTCAAGAAAGCAGGCTTTTTTGTTGTGAAATACTTTCAGCAGTTGTGGAGATTAAGATCAAGACAATATTTCTTTTGCATTGGTTTATGCTGTAATTACATTCAGAGTTATAGGGTTTGGATATCTAAGGTACTGTTCTTGCATACTGCATTTGCAAAATCTGGTTCTTGCCACCTCTTTCCCTTACTTTGAATAGGTTTGAAACACATATTTAGGTTGGAAAAGACCTTCAAGACCATTGATTCCAACTTTGACTGATCACCTTCTTGTCAATTAAGCCTTAGGATCAAGTACTATGTCCATTTCTTGAAGATCCCTGGGGAAAGTGACTCTGCAACCTCCCTGGGCAGTCCATTCCAAAGCTTGGCAAGCCTTTCCATGATTAAATTTTTCCTGATATCCAGCCTGAGCTTCCCCTGGCAGAGCTTGAAGCCATGTCCACTTGCCTGTCAGTAGTTGCCTAGAAGACACCAGCCCCCACCTGGCTACAGGGAGCTGTAGGGAGCAGTGAGGTCTCCCCTGAGCCTTATTTTCTCCAGTCTGAACATCCCCAGCTTCCTCAGCTGCTTCTCACAGGATTTACTCTCTAGACCCTTCTTCAGCTTTGTTGCCCTTCTCTAGACAAGCTCTAGCACCTCAACGTCTTCCTTGCTATGAGAGGCCCAAAACTGAGCACAGGATTCAAGGTGTGGCCTCATCACTGCCAAGTAAAGAGGGACAGTCACTGCCCTGGTCCTTCTGGCCACGCTATTGCTGGTACAGGCCAGGATTCCATTTGCCTTCTTTGCCTCCTGGACACGTGACTGGCTCATGTGCTGGCAGGTGTTGATCCTCCAGGTCCCTTTTTATTGGGCAGCTTTCCATCTACTTGGTGTGTAGCACTGCATGGCACTGTTTGACTCCAGAGCAGGACCCAGCAGTTCACCTTGTTGAGCCACTTGTCATGGTTTAAGCCCAAATAGAAATTAAGCACCCACAGCAGCTCACTCAAACCCCTCCAGCACTTCCACCTTGGTGGAACACCACCTCACAATTGATCCTGGTCTATCAATCCAGATCCCTCTCCAGACTTTTCCTACCCTCCAGCAATTCAACACTCCTGGCCAATGCAGTGTCATTGTGAACATACTGTGCACTTGATCCCATTGTCTGTATCCTCACTAAAGGTATTAAAGACATTAGGTAATGTTTGGTAACTCTCTTAAGCTATTTATTTGTCTTTCTGTCTTTATTTATCTGGTCAAAAAAACTGAACTCACGTGAAGTCATGTTCTGGCTTTGAGTCTTCATTGTTCTTGTCCCACTTGTCAGTGGCAATTCTAATTATAGCACTTAATGGAAATCACTTTAAGGCAGCCACAGTAAGTTGATACTGAGGTTGCTCATTTTCTTGGTTCCCAGGTGTATGCAGGAAGGGTAGTGCGTGTCACTTAATTGATAAACATACTGCTGGTTTTAGACAAATTATTTTAAAAAGCTTTTAGTTACAATAGTAAATGAAGAAATAATGAATTCTCCATTTCTGTGGTATTTGGGTGTAACTGGGCCTTGTCTGCTGAGTGAAAATCAAGACTTTTCAGAAACATGTACAGGTAATAAAAAACCCAGATGTAACTAAAAGTAATTGACAACCTTATTGTGTGTATGGAATCAAGGAGGAAATTAACTTTGCACAGGTGCATAAAACTCAAGTTTCCTGAGATACTTTTACAACATTGAAAAACTTCTTAAACATGGCTTCCAAACCTAAGCAAGCAAAAATGTCTACATAGCTTATGTTTAACTTCTGCTTTTCTTAAAGTGAAGTTAATACTTGGTTAATAATGTCTTATTGCATAGTAATTGTGACAATTCTAAAGAAAATAAGTTTTATTTCTCTTGTGCATGTTTGTTTTGTCAACCCCTTTTTTTTCCTTCCTCTTTGACCATCTCTTGCTGCTCAGTCTAATTTGTGTCCTGGTTTATCCTGCTCTAATCTTTCTGCTTCTCATCTTGTTTTCACCTTTTTGTGTGTTGTTGGTGGGACTGTCTCCTCTTTTGAACTTATATTTTCCAGTGTCTGGGAATAGATCAGGTGAGATAGCTGTTAAAAACAGCAGTAGTTACTCAATCAGCAATGATCAAGTTGCATTTTCTTTGATTTGTGCAACTGCTGCAGACACATCCTGTTGCAGACAGGAGCCAGGTAGGTTGTAGTGTGTATCTAATTTAAAAGGCAATGTTTAGAGAACTCTCCTGTTACTATCAAGTGCTGCCCAGGCATAAGTGAACAAACACTTTGGTAGTCTCTGATGGAGATAATCCAACTACTTCTTTGAGGTGAAAGGTACCCTTGTCTCCTGTTGATAACCAAACTCTGAGAACTGCAAAGTGTGATAGTACTGGAGCTTCTCCAGTGAGTGGCTGGAAGATGTCTATCACGTGCAGAATGCCATCTCTGTTTTTGGGTATGTGACTTAAATGAACCTTTATTGAACTTGATCAACTTGCACTTAAATGTCATCTGCAGGTTGTCTTCTTCAAGGAAAGTAGTTTTTCCAGTTCTGTAGCTGATGACTAGGATGATGTAAAGTGTTGGTGACTCCAACAACAAACAGATTGTTGTCTGTAATTTTGTATGTGGGGAAGAGGGAAAGAAGGAAATTGGTGCTCTGATCAGCAGTGTCTTTTTGCAAAAATTCTTTGAGGATTAAAAGCAAGCAAAAGAAATGCTTAAGTGTTTGACCATAAACTGGGACATTGGAGAGGCAGGAAAAGTTGGAAAGTTATCTGAGGCTTCTCTTAGATCTGAGGTGATGTTTGTTTATTTTCCTGCTTTTTCCGTATCTCCAGTAATCCGTGCATTGATGATGAGCCCTACTTTAACCAGAAATCCCAGTGTGTTTGCTGTGTTACATCTTTAAAACTTCATGTTGTTTGGGTTTTCAGCAAGTGGATAACATTGTAGCGAGGCAAATCTGAACGATAGCAATGCAGAGATTAGAAGTCAAGTACAGTTACTGGGGAGGAGCAGAGAAAGTCAATAGGGTGTGAGAACACACAAGTCAGAATAGACAGAATATCCTGAGTTGGAAGGGACCCACAGGATCCTAGAAGTCCAGCTCCTGTTCAGGACAACACTGTTGTTGTGCAAATACTCCTTTAACTCTGGCAATTTGATGCTTTGACTGCTTCCTTGTAGGGGGAATATCTTTCTAGTATCCAGCTTAAACCTTCCTTGCTCTTCAGGCCATTCCCTCAGGTCCTGTCACTTTCACCACAGAGCACAGGTCAGTGTCTGCCCCTTCTCTTCCCCTCACAAGGAAGCTGTGACTGCAGTCTCCTCAGTCTCCTCCAGGGTGAACAGACCAAGTGACCTCAGCCACTCCTCACAAGACTTCCACTCCAAACCCTTCACCATCTTTGTTTCCCTCCTTTGGATGTTCTCTAATTTTTTATTTTTTTATTTTTTTTTTAAAATGTTGTGTCCAAAACTACACACAGGACTTGAGGAAGGCTGCACTAGTACAGAACAGAGTGGGACAATCTCCTTTAATAACTGGGAGGTGAAAGCCTTTTATTCAACACTGTGAAGGAAACTGGAGTGCTTTAGGCTGGAAATGCCAGTTGAAGGTTAAGTTCTGTCTCCTGTTTGAAGCTGAAACAAATTTTCATAGTTTCATGTATTCATTGATATGATAATAGCTTGTGATAGAAGATGGAAGCTATTGAAGAAATGCTGAGTTTGAGGTTCACAAAATCATCAGATGTCAGTGATTGCTGGGGCCATTTGACATCTTCATTAATGACATGGAGTATGTAACATGGTCAGCAAGTTTGCTGATAGTACAGATGGAGAGAGTGGCTGATAGATCAGATGAGTTCAGAGAGACCCAGACAGGCTGGAGAAATGGTCTGATGGGAAGCTTATGAAGGTCAACCCAGGAAAATGCCATGTCCTGCACCTGGCAGAAATAACTCCATGCATCAGCACAGGCTAGGAACTGACAGGCTTGAAAATGGCTGGGCAGAGAAGGACCTGTGAGTGCTGATTGGTGCCAATCAGCCAGCCAAACATCAGCTTGATTATGAACAGTGACATGCTTTTGGCAGAGAAAGCCATTGCTGCATGGCTAGCAGGTTAGGAAGGGATCCTTTCTGTTCTGCACTGCACCAGAAAAGCTGTGTCTGGAGTGCAGAACACAGTTCTGGTCTCTCCAGTATGAGTCACGGGTATGCTGAAGCAAGGCTTAGGGCTACAGAGACTGCAGCATCTGACACTCAAGGAGGCACTGAGAGTTGGAACTCTGGAGAAGGCTCAGAGGGATCCCATTAATGTGTGTTGAGTACCTGACTGTTTGGGGCAGTGAAGGGTGTGAGGTCCAAGACTCATCTCTGCGGTGCCTTGTGACAGGATGAAAAGCAACAAGGACAAATTCCAGTGAAAGACTGTGATTTTAAAGCAAAGAACACACTCCTGCTGAGCATTGGCATAGGCTTTCTGGAGAGTTATAGAGGCTCTGTCCTTGGGGACAGGAAAAACTCTCCAGTCCTTAGCAACTTAATGTAGTTACTTAGAGCCAGGCATTTGGAGTAGCTGACCTCCAGAGGTGCCTTCCAACCTCTTCTGTATGATGATTTTTTTTGCTGAAAGATGACACTGAGGCAGCTGTCTGGACTATTATGGAGCAATAGATTAAGGAAGAGGTTGTTTGGAGTCTGTAAGCTTTGTGTGCTGCTTGTGTTAAACAAGTTGAAGTTTACCTGACACCATGTAATTAAAAGACTTAAATTTAGACAATCCTTAGGTGAAGATGTCTGAAAAAAACAGGAGGTGATTTTTAGTATACTAAGATTGTGGTTGAATGAGTTTCTCTATTACAAGCTTGGTAAATGGGGAAAGCAAAACAGTGCAGTACCAGAAATCTGAGAGTGGTAACTGTGGGAGAAACCAATAACGTTGAAGGCAATTAGGGCTAGCCAATTTTTTCATAGTGAGAGTCAGGAGAATAAGACTGAAGGGTAAACATTAAGGTATTAGTGGCTCTGAATGATTTACCAGAATGCAAGAGTCCTAAGCCTAGATTAAAGAATGTCAAGTGTTCATTTAAAGGAGAGGAATCATGGCAGTCTGGATGGTGTACTTAAGTTGAGAAGGCAGAACAGAAGATAGCACAATAGATGTGTTTTGATTTTTAAAGCCTACTTGTCACATCTCCTGGAGTGGTTTGTGTGGAAGATATAAGGCTGTAAGGTTTGGATATGCAATTTGGAAATGAAACGGATTGGGATAGTAGAGCTCTTACAGGACAAAGAAGCATCCAGCTTTGTTTGTGAGATGGAGTGGAAGAGCTGAATAGTGGGATGGGGAAAAATATAATCTTTCTGTCAGCTTTTGTCAGGATATGAAGATTTCAAAGGCGTTTAAGGAAGTTGATGCTTTACATGAACTGTTTCCATAAAAGCACGAATTTTGATTAAAGTGGATGGGTAGAATAGTAGATGATAAATTACTCTAAAAATCAGGATCTGAAATTTCTGTTCCAGCTGTTCCATGACATGCTGAGCATATAACTAGTTTTACTGGTTTACTGGAGCACCCTTTAGTATTTGTGTCCATCACTGCCTGAGAATGGCGTAATACTACATAGTGGTGTCAGAATTCACTAGGATTTTAAAGTTGCTTTTTAACTGAAATAAAATACTGTAATTTTGACACACTTAATATTGGTTTTACATTTTACTGAAGACTGCTGTTTAAAAGAAATTATAGGAAAACATCTCTCACAATAAAGTAATTAATAGACTAAAAAAAGATTTTCATTTTGCTAATTGCAAGGTGGCTAGTTTTGCAGTTTGTTTTTTTTTTTTTTTTTTAATATACATTACTTTAACTAGTAGGTGATAAGGATCTATGCAAGACTGTGTCTTCTTATAAGTGGTCTGGGTGACTTCATACCCTGAATCAAATTATTTCAGTTCCAGGATGTATAAAGGAAGTCTTACACTGTCCTTTGGACAGCTAAAGTAAGAAATATTCTTACAAGTGTGAACTTAGAAAGCTGAAGGGATGCACTGTACTAAGAGAAAGATTGGGACTTTCTTGCCAGTGTTACTCGCAACACTTTGCTGAGGAATTGTTTTATTTCTTATAGTTTTAGTTTTATATATATTTATATATATATTTAGTTTTATATATAGTATATAGTTTTTTGAACACCTGGTGGGTGCTTCTAGTGGAACAATCTTTTTTCATTAAAACAACAAGACAACTAGCAACTTATCTTTGCCTATTTGTGCTGGTTTGGTCAGGTTTCAACCACTTGAGTTCCACTCTTAGAAATACCTGTCTGTAAACTAAAGATTATTTTGTTTTCTTCCCCCTCTGTTGATAGGGCTCATCTTGGATTTGTTAACAATATAGTCCATGAGGAGGAATCTGTAAATGAGGTTAACCATTCACTTTTATGTTGTTTTCAGTTGTGCTATTCTTATTAAGCACTTGCCTTGATCTTGATTCAATTTGCCATGTGAAATGATTTCCCAGATGACTGCTGCTTTGGTTTAATAATAGGTAGTATGCTACACCTTATTTTATGAAGTGGAAGTATCACTTGTCTGGTCATATGCACACATTGTTAAAATATTCAAGCTGATGAAAACTAGATATTGGTCAATGTATTGAGCTGTTATGTAGCAAATATCCCAAATGCTTTATATAAACTGAAATACTTGAGATAAAGATTGAGTTAAAATTGAGTTCAAAATTGTTACTTCACACTTCCTTTTAAGCATTTTTAAGAGAGATGATACATACGTTTTATACCTGCATTTGCAAGAAGATTCTTTTGTGCAGATTGTGTAGTGGTGAGGGCAGTACTTTTTTTGACAGTATGAACCAAATTTGTGGGTTTTTATAGACAAGACAGGTAAAATTTGCCATTAGTTTTTCTGGTTTGTATCTGTTGGAAGTGTAAAAAACAAGAAAATTTGCTTTCTGAAATGTAGTCAGATATGATGGTGAGTGTAGAAGTCTTGTCTTAACATTTTCATTCAAAGCATTTTTTTTAATATAATTGCTTCCTTCAGTTTCTGATGTTTCATACAGGAGACTTATCAAGCTTTCCAAGGCATTTGCAGCACAAGGAGAGTGACCCTCTCACTGACAATTGTCAATGAGGTCTACAGCTTTTTTATTACCCTGGCTGTGGGTAATGTGATCCCAGACTGTGTGTTCAAACTTGTGTGAATTGGTGTTTGTCTTTTCAGCAGTGTGCTTTTTTGTACTCTGTACACATGTTGCTGAATTAATGAAGTAAAAATCATACTGTCATACACTGAAAATAAATAAAAAAATACCTGCTGTATGGTTTGCTAATATAGTTTCTGATTAGCCATTAACATAATTCTGTTACTAGCAGTTAACTGTTTTGGAAGTTTTGAGAAAAGGAGCAGTCTAGGGCTGTAGAATGCACATTATGCAATGTTTAGCAAATCACGTTGTCACTTAAACTTGTGCCTTATGAAATAATTGAGACTGAGCTAGTTCAATCTTAACATTGTCAAATAAGTCAGAAAACCAAATTGAATAGTCTCAAAATAAAATTGTTCTAAAGCTTTGTGTTTTAGAAGCTCCCAGACTCCCAGACAGGGTTGATCCTGTACTAAAAGGTGTCTCCTGTGGTTGGTTGATCTGTCCCAGAGCTATGGCCATCCCCTGGACATGCTTTCATAAGCACAACATGAATTGTGTTGCATGCAGCAGTTCTCTAAACGTGCATAGCATTTGTTGCAAGGAACACCAAAACCATTTCTGTTTCTGTGCATTAGTGAATCTTAATTTGATGCTCAAGGGGATAAACCAAATCCCTTCCTTCTGCTATACCTTTCTAAACATTTCTGCCGTTCTAATCTGCCTTCAGTGAGCATGTGGCTATGTGGTGACTCAGATCAGCGAGTTTTTTCTGTGGGGTAGTTCCCTGTTTGGTCAGCAGGCTGATCCGATTTGTCTTGTGGTGCTGACTGTTGCATAGCCACAAGTGGGCTGAGGGTGTGGGAAAGCAGAAACAGGGAATAAATTGCTATTTTGTTTGATGGCAGACTGCAGATAGACTACAAGGAGAAAGAGTGTGTTTATTTTAATGTCTAGCGTGATGCAGTAATGGATGTGTTGTAGGCAGCTTGCTGTGTCTTTGTTAACTCTATTCAGCTTGCTGAATTATGAACTATCAAAGATTTGGTCAGTAAAAGGGTTCCTATTGCTTCAGGATCAGCCACAGCCTATTGTATGGCTGTTTGTTTCTCCTTTTATCCTTAGGGAGTGGGTGGGGAGTAGGAGAGGAAGTGTTCACTGGCTTTAAGCTGAGGTCTCTAGTGTTTGTTCTTTCTTAATCCTGAAAGATAAAGTCGGGGTTTTTTCTGCTTAAAACTGTAAAACAGATTTGAAAGCATTTTCAATTCCCCCTATATCTCCCAGTTTTAGAAAAGACTGTATTAATTTACTGATTGCATGCACTGAGTATGACTTCATGGCAATACCTGGAAAAGGCTGATTAAAGAATTTCAGTAGTGCATGGAGGTTTTAAATTTGAAATGGCAAATAGCACTAGATAGGATCTTAACTGTTCTGCATTATATGATTTTTGTCCTTATTCTTAGCCACTCATTGAACGACTGAAAAAGCAAATTGGTATTTGGTTTTTGAGAACACTCACCTTCTGAAAAATAACAATAATCACAGTCTAGGTTCTTTCTTGATCAATTTCAGTTCAAGACCTCTAATTTGGCCCCTTTTTTTTTTTAAAGTTTTGACTCCTGAGCTTCTTTTAACCTAGCTTTAAAAAAAAAAAAAAAAAAAAAAAAAAAAATATATATAAAAATTTCTCTTCCTCTCCACTACCCAGTGTGACTTCAGGACGCTACATTGTAAGGTCCTTTTCATTTTGTCTGTGGAGGTTATGTGTAGTACAGGAGAAAATATGCAGTGAAAGTGAATGAAGTGTTTTATTTGCCTTGTACAATCAGCTGGTATGTGATGAAGCACAATTGTAACGTGCTTTTCAACAAACCCCTAGTATGCAAAAGGCAGGATTGCAATTCTTGTTTTCGATGGTCTTGCAGGCATACACAAACCCATGACTGTTTGTCTGCTGGCAGACAGCCAGTGCACACCTGAATCATACCTACCATGTTCTTCTTTCAGACTCATCTACTTCCCTCTGTCTCTGAACATGTTATCAAGGCCAAGTGACTTCTTAAATGTTTTTAATTGTGTTAGGGTTTCCCCTTTAGTACTTTTCTGTTGTCCACACCTGTTTCTGTTCCTTCCTGTTGTTGGATCTGACAGCCATGTAACTAATTAGGCTGGTGAGTGGCCATGTGTCCCTCTGGCTGTTGAACTGGATGTGAGCAGGTGACAAAAGTAGAGGATGGGAAAGAATGCCTTTCTGAGGGCTGTGTCTTACTGGTGCAATGGTTTGACCCAGGCCAGCAGCTAAGCAAGGGTGCCTAGCACTAGCATATTTCTATAGGCTGATGTCTTCCTTTCAGTCAGGAAAGGTAGAAGAGAGGTGTGCCATAAGCACTACTTCAGTAATCCCTTTAGAACACTGGCACACTAAGAGTTTTCTGTTACTGGTTAACTCAAGTTAGCTTTTTCTGGCAGATAAGGAAAGAACAATCTGTAAGGGAGTGAATGCTGTGAAGGAAAGCTGAGATGTAGAGTTGGTTGTGGAACAGTGTTCAGAGGTTGGCCCAAATCTGTGGTCAGCTCAGCTCTTCTGGTATCCCACTGAAGCATGAGATGGAAGGAGACCCTGTTATTGCTCTTCTCCTATGATGTTGGCAGCACATTCAGAGCCTTCTTGAACATGCTCTGGAGCTCTGTGCAGCCTTCCTTAAGATGCCTGAACTCTAATTCGGCAGAAGACAATCTGAAGTTGAAGAAAACCATAGCCAGATTTAACTGTCAGTTGGGTGAGTGATTTGAAGCAGGATTGTATGTGCATCAATACTGGCACGATGTCTTGTTTGGCTGGTGTTGATGGCAGCACAGGAGGAGGATTGCTGGGGACCTTTGCTGCTTGTAAAGCTGCATGATTATCTTGCTCCATCCTTTCAAGCTTGCTACGTGGAGCTGATGAAATTGTAATGTTACATGTTGAGCAATAGTTACATGAATAGTTACATATGAATCTCACCTAATTCGCTGTGGGATCAGACAAATGTCAGCACAGGACATCCCAGAAAAAGAGGAGAAAGGAGGAAAGAAGGAGTGCCTCTGAGCAGTAACCTGCAGTTAAACTGGTTCAGCTACATTATAAAGCTGCTCTCAAGGGGAAGAAAGGTTTAAAACAAGACCAAGGTGTTTAATTATTACTTTAAGAATACTTCTTTCAGTTTACTAAGAGACCAGTGGCTACAGGTGATTCTGGTTTTCTGTTTGATCTGTCTTTTAGTTTTCAAATCTCTGACATCTATGAGTAATAGTGTAGTAGGCCTCCACAGTAATGCAGTAGTAGTATTTCTGTGGGCTTAAATATGGTCAGAGAAGTATAAGAAATAAGTACTTGATAATAGTATATTATTTGGCCTTACTTGTATAGTTGCAGAGTCCTCTTGTGCTTCTCTGCCTCCATGTTTTCTTCCTGGTGGGATCTACTAGAGCTATGACAATGGCTGCTTATATATGCCCTATTTCTCCCATCTTCACATGCAGGCAAAAACCTGCACATATATATTTACTTTCAAAAGGTAATTATATTCATATATATTTTTATGTAATATTGTATACAGCAAAAGTCTTATTCACATAGGAAGCACAGGAAAATACAGAATCATAGAATAGTTTAGGTCGGAAAAGCTCTCCAAGATCATCAAGTCCAACTGTTAACTGAACACTGCCATGTGCACCATTAAACCATGTCCATAAGTGCCACATCTACACACCTTTTAACTGTCTCCAGGTTTGGTAGTTCCATCACTTCCTTGCACAGCCCATTCCAGTGCTTGCTAATCCTTTCAGTGAAGAATTTTTTTCTTAATATTCCACCTAAATTTCCCCTGGTTTTGCAACTTCTGATCTTGTTACTTGTCATTGAGACCAGACCCTGTGTCACTACAGTCACCTTTCAGGGAGTTGTAGAGAGTGATAAGGTCACCTCTAAGCCTCTTTTTCTCCAGGATGAATACCCTCAGCTCCCTCAGTCTCTTCTCATCACACTTGTGTTCCAGACCCTTTCCCATCTCCTTTGCCCTTCTCTGACACCAGCACCTCAGTGCTCTCCTTGTAGTGAGGGACCCAAATTGAACACAGCACTCAAGGCACAGGCTCACCAGTGCCCAGTACAGGGGGATGGTCGCTGCCCTGCTCCTGCTGGCCACACTCTAGGTGGTACAGGCCAGGATGCCATTGGCCTTCTTGGCCACTGTGGACACTTGGCTGTCAATCCCTAACATACTGGCTCGTGTGCAGCCATTGTTGACTCACACTCCCAGGTCCTTTAGCTCTGGGCTGATTTCCAGCCCCTCCTTGCCCAGCCTGCAGCTCTGCACAGGACTGCTGTGACCCAAGTGCAGGATCTGGCACATGGCCTTGTTTAGCCTCACACAACTGGCCTTGGCCCATGGTCCAGGTGGTCCAGATCCCTCTGCAGAGCCCTCCTGCCCTGCAGCAGATCAACTTGGTGTCATTTGCAAACTGACTAACAGTGCACTCAATCCTCTCATCCTGGTCATTTATAAAGATACTGAACAGGACTGGACCCAGTACTAATCCCTGGGGAACACCACTGACTGGACACTAGGTGGACTTGTCTCCATTCCCCACCGTTCTCTGGCCTGGCCATCCAACCAGTTCTTAACCCAGCAAAAAGTGCATCTGTCCAAGACATGGGAGCCACTTTCTTCCAGGAGAATGCTGTGGGAAATGGTGTCAGTGGCTTTACTAAGTCAAGGTAGACAACACCCACAGCCCTTCACTCATCTAGCAAGTGGGTCACCCTTTCACAGAAGGGGATCAGGTTGGTCAAACAGGACCTGCCTTCCCTAAACCCTTGCTGATCCCCAGGTTGTCCTGTACATGCCTTGTGATGACACTCAGGATGATCTGCACCAGAACCTTCCCCAGCACTGAGGTCAGGCTGATGGGTGTGTGGATCCTCCTTCCAGCCCTTCTTGCAGATGGCTGTCTTGTTGGGCAGCCTCCAGTAAACTGGGACTTCTCTCATTAGCCAGGACTGCTGGCAAGTGTCATTGCAGAGGCTTGGTGTGCACTTCCATGAGCTCCCTCAGTAGCCTTGCATGGATCCCATCTGGCCCCAGACACTTGTATGTCTAAGTGGTGTAGCAGGTCACATTTGTCCCAGGTTATGGGACATTCTACTCCCTGCTCTTTCTTTCCACTTAGAGGCCTTGTTACCTGGAGAATGACTGGTCTCACTATTGGAAACTGAAACAAGCAAAGACAGTATCGTAGCCTTTCCGTATAATTTCTCACTGTGTTTCCCTCTGCATTCAATGAAGGATGGACGTTCTCCTTAGCTCTCCTGTTGTTGCTGATGTGCTTATATATACGTTTTTATTGTCTTCTAAGGCAATAGCAAGATAAGGTTCTAGTTGTGTTTTGGCTAATCAAGTTTTCTCTGTCCATAACTTAATGACACTAGAGATGCCATTCATTGTCTTTCAAAGGTCCTAAACTCTCCTTTTCATCCTGAGTTCCAGCCAAAGCTCTTTCTTCAGCCAGGTCACTCATCTTCTCTGCCTTGTCTTTTGGCACATGGGGATGGCCTGCTTGCTGTGCCTTTAGGATTTCCTTTTTGAAGAATGCCAGGATAGCCTCCCAAGGTACTCTCTTGAACAATCTCCTAAACAGACCAAAGTCTGCCCTCTGGAAGGCCTAGGTGGCAGTTATGCTGACCCTTCCTACTTTTCCAAGAATTGGAAACTCCATAATTTTGTGATTGCTGAGCCCCAGACAGCCTCCAACCATCCTAGCATCCACCAATCCTCAGTCCTTAGATCATAAACAAAAGGTCCAGCAGGGGCCCCCCTAATGGGCTCACTCAGCTTCCTGACACAGTCGGTATCTCCTACACACTCCAGGAACCTCCTAGATTGTTACTTCTTTGCTGTGTTGAATTCCCAGCAGACATCTGTTGAATTGAAGTGCCCATGAGAAGAAGGGCTGATGACTGAGACTTCTCCCAGCTCCTTGCAGAATATTTCATCTGTCTCTTCTTCCTGGTTGGGTGGTCTATAACTCCCACCATTGTTTCTGACTTGTTGGCCTATTACCCTGAATCTTGCCCATAAACACTTAACCCTATCATCCCCATTATTAAACTCTAGACAATCAAAAGAGTCCCAAACATACTGGCTACCCCACCATCTCTTTCCCTGCTTATCCCCTGGAGGATATCCCCTGAAGAAAGGGCTTATAGCCATCCATTGTAGCGCTTGAGTTATGCCAGTCATCCCACTGTGCTTCCATGGTGATAGCTATGTCAAAACTTTCCAGCTGCACAATGGCTTCCAGCTCCTTCTGTTTGTGGCCTATGCTGCATGCATTGGTTTAGAGGCATTTCACCTGGACAATTAATCCTGCCACCTTTTTCTGGAGTGAGGTTTTCCTATGTGATGGTTTTCAAACTTGGATGGTTTCTAGGACATCAGTAACTCTTGTGTGTTTGTTGCATCACGGATCTCAATCCCCTGCCTCTGCTGAGACTGGAGGACCTCACTAGCACACTGTCCCTTAAGTACTGATAGGCTGTCCCCAAGGTTATTTCTAGCATGTCTGATTCTTATCCCTTCCTCCTTTAAATTAGTTTAAAGCTCTCACAATGGGCCCTGCTCACACCTATGCAAAAATCCTTTCCCCCTCTTTGAGACAGGTATAACCCATCTGTTGCCAGCAGGCCATGGTGTCATGTAAACCAGCTATGGATCCAGAACCCCAAAATTTTATTGGTGACACTGGTTATGGAGCCAGAAGTTATATTCTGCTTGATCTTCCTGTGATGTTTCTTCTCTCATCCTTTGCAACTGGGAGAATAGAGGAGAAACTACTGATAACTTCTGAAACTGTTCTGATGCTGTAACCAGTTGTCCCAAGGACATTATTGTGCATACATTATTTTACATATAGAAGTTCTCTTTCTTTATAAAAAGTATTCTTGGTTATGTAATTTTAAAATGATCAGATGACTGAATGTAAAAAGTTACTGCTGTGAGATACTGGAACTTTTTTTTAGCTGTCTATGACTTCTTATGTGAGCTGTCTTTATACTGTTACATTAAGGGTGGTAGGATTTTATGTCTCATAATATTAGTCCTGATGAAGCACTGATGCTGTTAACACTTTAATGAATTTAGTAGTTGTCTGCAATACTTTTTGAAATCCTCCAATCTTTTTCAGTTGTGTTTAATGCACTGGCCAGCGTGGTATACCAGCAGCAAATTTCATTTATTTTTCTTCTGTGGATAAAGGTATTAACTTTTGGGAGTGTTTTAACTATATATATATATAGTTAAAGTTTTATAGATAGATGGAGTTCATTATATATATGTAATATATAAAGTAGAGAAGATATGAGGAGCTCATCCTTTTAACCTTTCTGTTACCTAAAGGAGAAGAATCTCACATTTTCTTATTCCTGTTCAGGATAAGACCTTATGCCCTATATTCTGTAGCAAACCAACATTCCAAAAAGTCCTGTGTGAGGATGTTTCTGATCACTAAAAATCTAGAAGTAGAAGCAGGAAAACAAGTCCCTTTCAGAAGTAATCACCTGCTACCTTATCTTGATGGTCTGTGAAACCACAGCCTTTTAGGAATGTCATCAGTGCTTTCTTCATCTTGTTCTGCCATCTTGCCAATATTTAAGTACCTTTTTACAAATTTCTCATTAAGATTTACTTACCTCTCTCTAACCGGGTAGTTCTTTAATTAAGTAGCTGGTGAGGGAAAGTTGACATGGGTGAATAAGGACTGTTGAGGTTTTTTCAGCTGCCTTTAAATGTGTATGTCTGAAAGACCCAGCAGCTTGTCTACTGAAGCAAGGTTTTTGGTTTTGCTAGAAGAGAGATGGAGAGGGACTTTTTACAAGGTCACGTAGTGATAAGAGAAGGTGGAGCAGCTTCAAACCGGTGGAGTAGGTTAGATTAGATATTGGGAAGAAATTCTTTACTGTGGGGGAGGTGAGGCACTGGGACAGGTTGCCTGCAGAAGCTGTGGGTGCCCATCCTTGGCAGCATGCAAGTCCAGGCTGAGCGGGGCTGTGGGCCACCTAACCTAGGGGAAGGTTCCTCTGCCTGTGACAGAGCATTGGAGCTAGCTGGCCCAACTCATTCTGTGATTCTCTTCTGCCCTTAATGAGCTGGGGAGAGGAAGTCTTGTCTTGGCCTTTTTTTTGATCGCAAAGTTTGGTACAGATTAGCAAGAATTAATTCTGAACAGTGATAACTTGTTGGGATTTTCTCTTTGGAGACTTTTTTTCTTCCTGTGCTGAGAGGAAATCTGGGGTATGGGTGCTTCTGTGGGTTAATTATTATTGTGATAAGCAACAAAGTTAGAGAAGATTTTGCAGGTGCTTTTTGCTTGATGCTGGATAGTGAAACTACAGCTTCTGACACCATTACCATATGTCTGCTTTTTCTTTTTACTTTTCCCCATCTATGTATGCCAGTACCAGAAAAAAAAATTATAAAAAATAATATTAAAAAAAATTCAGTTTCACTACCTAGGGACTGCATGCTGATTAATTTAATAAACGTCGGTGCAAAAGTGCTTAAATATAACCTGGCTACATTTACACACATTATCTGAAATTGCTCACGAGCACTGCTGTGCCAGCATGAGTTCCAGGGTTCAAAGGTTGTTGGTGGTTTTCACTGCTTTGGACTAATATCAATGCAAAATAACATTTATTATGCTGTACACAATGGGAACCTTTGAGAAAGCATTGCTTAGCTCTGTCATTTTGAACTGTATGTGTTACACATGCAGAGTTATGTAGAAATGAAGACCTTTGTGATCACAATCTATGTCTGAGAACTGAACCAGCATAAGCACAAGGTAGTGCTCAAAAGGACCAGCTTCATCCTAACCTCTCTTTGTAGACTTTAGTACATATACTGTAGCAGATTCACTTAAAATGTACTTGGATCAACAGTGTTAATGATGCTGAAATTCAGTCTATTATCTTGACTTCCACATTAAATGTTAGCCTGAATTTCAATACTGTAACTTTTTTGATGGGTGGCCTGTTTCTATGGTAGGTTTTCAATTGTAACTTTAATTATTTTTCAGAATGTGCCCCTTGACAAATAGTCTTTAGTGTGAAATGATCTGGTTTACTGTTAATTTGCTGTTTGGTACGCGGGCTGCCACTTGAGTGCAGTGTTATGAACAGCACATGAACTGGAGTCTTAAGGTAGAATGTTAGGGACAGTCTTGCCACTTGCTGTCAAAACTGTACAGTTCTTCAGAGCTGAGTAGATTGTGATAATGCTGCATGTCTTATTTGTGTGTTTTGCAAGGCTTTTCTCTCTTGCACAGTCTGTAGACTTCTCTTACCATAATTTAGTCACCCTCATAATACTGTGTCAGCATGGTTTGTACTCAGTGTTGCCTTGCAAGAGTCTGCAGGTTTTTCACTTTGTGCTTATTTACCACAGTCCTGCCTCAGAGCTATATTCAGAACTTAATGCTCTGACATTTCCTTCTAGTATTTCCTGTTTGTAATGGCTTTTGCTGCTATACAAAACTCTATGCATTGCTGCACTTTTTTTTTTTTTTTTTTTTTCTTCTCTCCCATTTGCATTATCTACTTTTTGACCCTCCTGGTCAAAGTTGTATTCTTGAGACTCTCCCTCTTCATTGGTGCTAAAGACCTTATTTCCTGTTATGTTTGTGAACATTGGTAGGAAAATTCCTGCCTGGGGTAAGCTATCTGAATTACTGCTTTTTTTGACTGGTCGGACCATCCCTTGGCAGTTAAATGCTCAGCAAGTCTATCTCAATTTACCTCTGCAGAGCCCAGGCCTGGACTCAAAAACAGCACTAGGACACAATCTGCTTTGTTCTTCTGTCTTTTTGGTCAACCCATTGTTTATTCTCTGTAACATTATGCTCATGATATCTAGCTGCTACCCTGCCTAAAAGGCAAACATGCTGGCTGGGGCTGATTAGGTATCAAGTGCTGCTATCCCACTTCAGGGAGAAAAATATTCTAGAGATCTAGTGGAATATCTTCTCTTACTGGACCTTCTTCATAGTTCAGTAATTTTTCTTGGTGAAAGTTTAAAATGAGAATTGATATAATTAGGTACATATTGCAAGAAAATAGTCTTTCAATCTGACTACTCTTCATGGCAGAGAACTGCAATATACCGTATGTATGTTAATTTGGAAGTTTTATGTTTCTGCAGATACTTGTCCTTCAGTTACTTGTGTATGTGTATTTTGTCAATGCAAATTCAATTGTACGCTGGCCATTGTTAGGCAGTGGTTTAGCACAGGAAGCTAAGCCTCTGAATAAAAGAGATTGGACCCAGAAAGGTTCGAAATATACCCAAAACTCGTGATTAAAACCAAACGAGGTTAGATGTTGGTGTAAAAAATTTGATGTATTTAATTTAACAGTAAAACAGAGAGAAAGAGAAAAGCAAGAAGAAAGAGCTAGAGAAGGAGGTGTGTGGGGGGTGGGGGCAGGGGGACAGTGGCAGGGTTAGCTGGAAGCACATCCCCCATCCCAGGGCCCCAAGGACGTCTCGTTGCTCCCCTCCCTCGCTCTGCTGGGTGCTGAGGGTCTCCCGTCTCTGCTGCCACTGCCAGAGTCTGGAATTCAGTGGATTAATGAATGGTGGCTTTGGGCAGCTGGGAGCGCCCAGGTGCCTCCCTTGCAGTGCCAGTGTGATCCTGTCCCTTGCAACACTGAGGCTCTGGTGCATCATCCTTGGGGCTCTGGCACAGGGTCTGGGGACCCCTTTGGGGCCCTCTGATGGGCCATGAGACCCCCTGTGCTGTGGATAAGCTTTTCCCTGGGTGAAGGGGCCCACAGCTGATCTCTGCACAGAGGATGGGCGGCCACTGAGCCTCTGACCAGAGGCTTTTCCAGCACACCCAAAACCTCTGTCCCCACCCTTTGGTGCGAGGGTCTGTGTGAAGCTGGCAGCTGACTGCCCCGGGGCTGCAGTCTCCACTCCAAAGGTGTTAACCTTGATTCCTGTGTGAATGTATTCTTCTCTCCCCAGACCTGAGCTTACTGTATCTTATCTCTTATCAGCGAACAGCTCGGGGCCTCAGTCAGAAGGCCTGCTCAGGGTGTGGTGGTCTTCTCTGCAGCTTTTGTAATGCAGTTTTGCTGTGATAGGTAAAAGACTTTCATGAGAGTGTTTAAATCATAAATGATAACATTCAGTCTCCAACACCCATCAATCTTTCAGAATTCAATTTTTTTGTTCATTTACACAAGAGTGTAGGATTAAACATTCATTTTAGTGAGTTGCAATGTTATTGCAACACATTTTATATATTTAGTGCGGCAGTTTGGGACAGGGCTTAGTGTGCGCCTGGTAGTGCTGGGTTAACAGTGTGACTTGGAGATCTTAAATGTCTTTTTCAAAACCTAAACAACTCTGATTAATTGCTGAAATACCAGTAACTGTTTGAAATTGCGTGTATAAGTTTGTCTATGGTTCTGACCCAGCCTGCTGTCAGGATTTTTATACTGCAGTTAATTGATCCTTAATCTTTTCTTGGAGTTGTTAACAAATTGATCAGTAGGATCATCTGTTTCCCCTGTACTTTCAGTTTCCTCCAAATTTTGTGTAACTTGACGCAGGAAAAAGCACCTGAACCTTTTGCTTTTTGCCTTGTTTACAGTAGATTGGTTTTTATGATTATTTTTTTTTGTAATAATGTGAGTTTTAATGCTGTGGAGGAAGGGAGAAAAATTTCATCTCTGCTGCAGTTTGCAGTTTCCTGTTGCTTAAAATGCATAGTGTAAAATGCATTAACCTGAAATATTTAATTAGTTAAATAAAGCTGAATGTGATCTACATGTTATGCTAAGGTTTTTTAGGCATTGTCTTTGACAGCAGCTGTTGACATCAACTTTGACATCAACTATTGGATAGAAAAATAGCCGTCTTTTCAACAACTAGATTTAATTATTTTTGCAGCAGTTTTAACTCCCAAGCTTTCTTAGTTCTGACTGTATTTTGCATGGCTTTCTCTAGCATACTTTCTAAAGTGGTGTTACATGCTATTTCTCATTGCAGGCGCCTCCACCTCAATAAGAAAGCCACGGACAAACAGCCATATAGCAAGCTTCCTGGTGTCTCACTTCTAAAGCCGTTAAAAGGCGTGGATCCTAACCTGATAAACAACCTAGAAACCTTCTTTGAGCTGGATTATCCTAAAGTACGTGTATTATTTAGTGTGGCTTTTTTCCTCCTATGCCTCAAAAAGTCAAATGGAAAGCTGGGATTAGAGCTATGCTTGCATGATTGTCTTGGTCTTCATTCTGCAGAAAATGTGTAATTACATATTATACATGTTGCAAACAAAACTTATTCCTTTTTAAAAAGCTGTCTATTTAGGAGCATGCCCAAGGCTTGGGGGTGAAACATACTGTACACTTCACTAAGATTTGCTTAGTCATTATTCCTATATTGTGGTGTTTATAGATTTTCAAGTGTTTCATACTGCTGGAAGAGATCACTTGAGAAGCTAGAAATTCTTCTCAGCTGGCTACTTCTCTGTAAGAGATCCTCCAGTAAAGAACACTTAACTGAGAACCTGAAACTTTTTGATGGTTCTTACTTATGGCTCATCTAATTAGGAGCTACTCAGTAATGAGGTAGTGTATCTCACCAGTTGTTGGTAGGTAGTGCAATCTCTAAGCCGTGTGTTGGGAAGCAAATAGTTCATAAAAGCTCACATTTGCTGTTAAGCACTGTTTGAATTTGCAATACAAGTGATAAGGAATATAATTGATAAGTGTGTCAGATGCTCTCCTTGCTCTAAAGAGCTTAAAAGAAGTCTGCAAATGTTTGCTCTATTATTCAATATTTGAAGTATGCTCCTGTAGATGGGAAAAGGAATACACTTTTAACTGAATTTGTCTGCTGAATACTAAATTTTGAAATTTAACTTTGATATAAAAACTCCTCTTTTCTCAATTCTTCTTGAAACTCCATCTGACACTGCTGTTCCAGTTGGAGAAGGTCAAAGGTTTGTGTAAGCTGTTTAGCTAGTTTTGTTTGTGTATTCTGAGAACCTTAAACTAGCACCTAAGTAGGCAAGGTAAAACAACTAAAAATCCCCTAGCACTTGAAACTAATCAGAAAATGG
Organism: Oenanthe melanoleuca; assembly: GCF_029582105.1. Classification (NCBI taxonomy): domain Eukaryota; kingdom Metazoa; phylum Chordata; class Aves; order Passeriformes; family Muscicapidae; genus Oenanthe; species Oenanthe melanoleuca. The sequence goes on from NC_079362.1 coordinate 26,816,213, forward strand.
ATTTTTTTTCTGTAATGAAGCTTTGGGCCTTTTGAAAAGCTTCAGACATGAAATGTATGAATCAATCCTTTCAACTCAACAAAGTGCAATAAAGTGTGGCCGAGCACGTTTTGAAGCATACTTGAGGCACGCTGCATATGCCAGTATTGCAAACAGTGCAGAGAATCTTCAGCAATGTCATAAGCTATTATATGACCTACAGTGAGCATCAAAACATTATTCTGGAACATTTGACTGCAAATAAACCTTGTTTAGTAATTCAAAAAGCCAGTTGTGTTGGATCTTGCTTTACAAGAGGTAGTCTCGGTCCTTCTCAAAGGAGTTCATGAGTTCTGAAAACGCATGGGTAATAATCTTTAAATTTGGTACTCCACACAAATCTGAGTTTCAGATAATAGTAGATAATAATATTTTTTCCAAGGAGAGTGAAAATGAATGTGTGAATGCTTCAGTTTACTGCAGCACAGAATAGACAGCATGAGGAAGGTCTCCAAAAAATCTTTATTTTTACTGTACAGAACTACTTAGAGATTGACTGCAAAAATTAGAACAAAAGTATTGCCTGGTATTCGAAGTTCAGCTGTGCAGTGAAAAATTATTATGAAAGATTAATTTGGAACTTTTTCCAGTGAAGCTGAATTCAGACTGCAGTGATAATGATTTTCTTCTGTGATACTCCATGTGTGAAATATTTTTCTCTTGAATGGAATCCAGTTATCCTGTCTCAAAACTGAAGGATTTACACATAATATTTTTATTAGTAAAGAGTAAGAGTTCTCACCTACTCTGCATATTGTAATTTTGCAAAAGTTTTTCATGTTAAATTCAAGTGAATCTGATGGTAATGTTTGTGTAGATAAGCATCTTCGTATTTGTTCTGCTTTTATCATACATTTTCTATTTTTTTGACTTTGCTACTGCATACAAAGGCCATTTGTTTTGAATTTTTCTCTTTTCAAATATTGGAATCTGAAATATCTGGTTTACTTCTAGTTGAATTTCTTGGAGAATATGGGTATAGAAGTGTCATTGCTGTGGATTGAAGATTAATTATATCATTACTTGGAAAGCCAGTTCTATTTTACAAATTTAATTTAATGTGCAGTAAAAAACTAATTTCTTCAGTTGTTTATTTCTATGGTGTTCATGCTGTCAAGATTCTATGATAAAAGGACCTGTCTGCTTAATGAGACAACTCTTAAAATCCATTTTCAATGCTGTGAGATGGTAGAAATCAAACAGTGTGCGCTCCTTAGCCAAATTGACTTCGAGTTTGCATTTCCTGTTAGTCTGTAGTGCTAGAACAAATCTTAAGTCAAATTTAAATTATTTTAAATTTCCTCAGTATTCTGAATGGAGTTAGAGTAGTTCAGGCTTATATGTATTACAATAGCATTTTTGACTGGAAATGTATATATGTATTTAACTTGATATTTTCTGTTGTATGTAATACCCCTTACTGAACATCAGAAATTTTCATCATAGAGCCAATAGGGAGCTTTCAAAACTCAGATTATTTTCACTAGATTACTTAAGCAAAAACTTAAGTTTAGTGAGATGACAAATTAGTATAAGGGAGAATAAGAACTGGTGTGATTGCTAGTTTGGATTATTTTTTATAGCAGCTACTGGAAATGTGGTCCTAGAAAATTTTCTTGTTATGATGGAATTTTTCAGTCTTGGACTGTAAAAATGGCTTCTGGTTATCTTGATCAGAAATTTGCATTTTGTGTATTTTAGTCTTTGTATTGGAGCTTTAATAGGTCTAATTTTGACAGGGTAAAAAAAAATTATATCATGTAAGAAGTAATAAATTTGCTGTTATTGCAAAAGCAGAAATACCCTTACCAAAACTGCCTCAATATTGAGTGATTATTATTTCTTCACCCAGTATCACTAGCTTGTGTAAGCATGTAGCAGCAGTTTTCCCTTACCACTTGTTGTTTTTTCAAACATTACTCTATTAATAAGAAAATACAGATATGTTATATATACATATTCCATAAAGTATAGAAATGGAAGATGTAGTTCAGAGAGATGCAGTCATAGTGTAATCATAACCTCACTCTTTAGTATTTCAGGTGCTGTCATTTCATTGAATATAATAACTGGATTTAAGATTCGTATATGAAACAAAAATGGAAGTGGAAACAAAGATTTTACCTTGTACACCAGAACATCTTATTTCATGGCTAATAGAAACCCTTCAGAACAGCAGAAGTAATGTTCATCAGTGAAAGAGTTCATTGAGATACAGCCTTAGTTCCTTTTTCAGAAGTACTTGGCTGTGCTTTAGAAAACTAGACTCCTTTAGCTGTTAAACAACCCCTTTGTTTTTATTCTATAACAGCACTCTTTATTTTTTTATCTTACTACACTATTAAGCTTTATTTCGTAGACCGTATGGATATTAGCTGTGTATGTAAATATATATGTGAGTGTATACATTTTTGTTTTTACTAGTATGAAGTACTACTCTGTGTACAAGATCATGATGATCCAGCTATTGATGTGTGCAAAAAGCTCCTTGGCAAATACCCAAATGTTGATGCTAGACTGTTTATAGGTAAGCAGTGCAACTTGGAGGTGGGACTCTGACTTGTAAAATGCTAGGTCTTCTACTCCATATAGTATGCTCTATATGGAGTTGAAGACTCCATATGTATATGGACTTAAAGAAATAAATAGTTGTCTTGTTCAGCCCATGTTGCTTCTGTAGTTTAGTCACCAGTTTACAGTAAAAAGTAAGTTTGTAGTTGCAGTCTGTGACATCAGTCCAAGAAAACTTTAGGAAGAATGATTTGGGTAACCCTCTGCAATTTTTGTTCCTAATTTTAAAACAACAGCTTAAATGCTGTCTTTGCACTGAACTAAATGTGCAGGAAGTGACTTAGAGTTGACTGTATTTGAGCTTGAGGTCCTGCAACAATCCTTTTTCAACTGCTTAGGCTGTATGGCTCTTTCTTCACTTTGTATTTGAATTAGTGGAGGAAAGGGGTATTAAAACAAGGTAGTAAAATTTAGATTTTTCTTTTTTTTCCCTCTGATACAAAACAAATTTGACCGTGTCTGTCAGCTGGATGTAAAGGAGTGTCTCAATTTATTTTGCTCCTTTTTTATTTTTCTGCTGAAATGACTGTAGAATACAATCTTCATAATAACAATCTTAAACAATAAGACGTGAATAAGGTTTACCTTAATAGAATATAGTAATAAGCTTTATAGTTCCACTGCTCCTTTAATTATACTAATCTTGCTATCCTGCCATTTTAAGGAAGCACTTGAATATTTTTTCTTTTATTTTTCCAATTATAAAATATAGAGTTGAAGGTATACCTAAATTATAAGTATTTTGTATAAAAGTGGACTTTAAGAATTGGTGGGTAACCATTTACTTTTCTTCAGTTCATATATATAAGTATTATGGATATTGAATCTGCCTTCCAGAGGCTCCCCATACATTAATTTTGTATGATGTTTGTATTTTTTAGGTGGCAAGAAGGTTGGCATCAACCCCAAGATTAATAACTTAATGCCTGGCTATGAAGTTGCCAAATATGATCTCATATGGATTTGTGATAGTGGAATCAGAGGTAGGGTGTGTATGTGTTAACTATTAAATTATGCTTATTCACTGTAAGCAAGCATATTTTGGCGACTATTGTGACTGAGACTATAAGAAGAAATTAAAGTTAAAAGTCTGAAAAAAAAGTTTTTGTGGAATAAAAGATTAACGTCTAATTAAAGGAGAAAATACCTTTAAAAATACTACTCAGACTGTTTCAATTTTATTTGTTATTGATCATAATAATCGTTAATCTCTAATATTAATTTCCCAAAACTGTTCTTGTAAGATATGCGATGATGTGTACCATGTACTCTTGATACTGGTAATGAAATGAGCATCAGTGTCTCGCTGCAGTAAGTCTGCTAATGATAAATTTCTCCATCAAGTGTCCTTTTTTCATTTGTCACTTAGTAACACCAGACACACTGACAGATATGGCCAATCAAATGACTGAAAAAGTGGGCTTAGTCCATGGGCTTCCCTATGTGGCAGACAGACAGGGTTTTGCTGCTACCCTTGAACAGGTGAGTGCAGTGTTCTGGGGGGGTTTTGTTTCATTCCTTTTTGCTTTCGAAACCTTGCTGATTGAAAGCTGTATTGTGCCTCTTGTGCTTTGTGAGTGAGGAAATGTTTATTTTTAGGTGCAGTCACACTTCAAACTCAGGGTCACTAGGACAACTTCTAAATGCTCCAAAATTTGTCTGTGGTGCTCTGCCTATTGATTCAATATTTAAGTTTACAATATGAGCAATAAAGATTATAGGATACACATTTTGCATTTTATATTTAAAATTATTAAAAAACTGAAAAATTTAACTGACTAATGCTTTCTAGTGCTTAGTCTGAAAGGACTAATTAATTATATTTTATCTTGAAAGGCACATAAAAATGGCCATGACAAGTCAAAGCTAAGTCCAGCTCACGCAGTATCTTATTTCCAGCAGGATTTACAAGCAGAGCCTTTGAGGAAAGTAGAACAGAAGCACACTTTATATCCTATTTTCCTGTAATACTGCCTCAGTGTTCTGTAATTTTCAGCTGAGAGACCACCTGAACAGAAGCAGACTTGTATATTTACTAATCCTTAATATAATAGTAAGAACAGATTTCTCAAATGAGCGTTTCCCTTCTTTTTTTTGAGTCCATATACATTTTAACACCTATAATTTTCTTTACCTAGAAGTTGCATAGATTTGTTTGTTATAGGATCTACATCTGTTTTACTCTGGCTCTTATCCTGTAGTGCTATTTCATGTCTCATAATACGTGTAGTGAAAGAGAAAGTGAAAAGTTGATTCCTGTCCACCATCTTCATATTACTCATTCTCATGAGCAATTACATAATGCATTGCATATTCTCGTTCTCTCTTCTTTCTCAGTAAGTGGTCTTTGGCAGGAGGTTGAAGAGGTTGAGTTTACTTTTTTGTTCTTTGTGTCTCAAGGCATGTAATTTAATCAATTTTTATTTGGAGCTGGCATTGGTATGAGGCATTTTGGCCCCAAGGCTAACTGATAGGGATGAAAGAGAAATGTGAGAGATGAGTGTGGTGAAATTCAGTACTCCATCATTGCTCTAAATGAGGGATGCTTTTGTGCTGATTCTTTTTTTTTTTTTTTCCTTTTTTTTATTATACAAGTCTGAGTTTTCTCTTACAAGAGAAAAGCAGAGATCTATAGCACAAATTTCCTACTACTTCTAATTGTTAGAGCAAGAATTACAACTCCTGCTTCTGTACTCCTGGAAGAGCTTTTTGCCTGCTGATGCAGTATACTGCAAGATGAGCATGCCTGTTCTTGAATGAGTTACTGTACCAGTGTGAAGGCAGTCTACAGTAATAAAAGTGAGAGGCACTAGCACTCATTCCCTCTGTTTTGTAGGTCATTCCTAGTTTTAAGTTACTGAATCTAGTAAAAAGGTTTGCTCATAATCTGTGTTTTTTCTTCACTATTTTTGTTTGCAAGTGTGCTAAGTAAACAAATTTTCCATGCTTCCATAGAATCATATAGAAGTTTCTAAGAACATGTATGCAGGAATGCAGTTAATTTGCACAAGAGGAAGTAGAGAACATGTCTGTCAGTAATCACCACATAATATATTAATATTAGTGATTGGTCTGTTACTTAATGGATTTTTAATACATACATTCCTTAGAAAACTTGAGTAAATTAGAAGTGAAATATGAAATGAAGTGCAGTAGTTCAATATGTAGTTTAAAACCCAGTTATAGATTTGCAAAAACACAGCCAGTGTTACCAATACACTTCTCAGATTTGGGGATATACTCGGTTTTTTAGAATGGTGCTAAAGGTCTTTCCAAATTCACCATCCTAATTGGCCACATCTTGTGTTTTTTACCTTCCATATGTTTTCAGAGGAAAAAGTTGTCAATATAGTACTTACATAGGGAGTTTTAAATGCCTGTTTTTCTTTTGACAGGTCTATTTTGGAACTTCACATCCAAGGTCATATATTTCAGCCAACTTAACTGGCTTTAAGTGTGTAACAGGAATGTCATGCTTGATGAGGAAGGATGTCTTGGACCAAGCTGGAGGGCTGATAGCTTTTGCACAGTATATTGCTGAAGATTACTTTATGGCCAAAGCTATAGCTGACCGGTAAGATGATTCTGAAGTAAGCTTATTGCTTTAGGTGTAGTTTAAATCTTTGTTTTTGTTTGCTTTTTGTTTTTTGGGTTTTTTTTTGGACACGTGGCACATACTGTAAGTATAGATGTTCATGTCATCTTTATGTATATGTAACAAATAAGTTAATGCCATGTGCTTTGTCCTGTCAGTATAAGTCTTTTGGAAATAATTAAGCCATGCCATTTTCAATTGCTTTAGACAAAAGTTTCTGAATTTGGTTTAAGTACTTGGTTAATTCCACAGAAGAGTCTTGAAAAAATGCTTTTTTTTTTTTTCCTGTGCTCATTGTAATAATAAGGCATATATGCCAAAGAAACTAATGAAATTCTTATGTGTTTGTTTTCTAGCTGCTTTTTGCATCTCTTATTTGCACCTTTTTGTAATAACAAATTCCTTTTTCAGGGGCTGGAAATTTGCAATGGCCACACAAGTTGCAATGCAAAACTCTGGCTCATATTCTATTTCTCAGTTTCAGTCCAGAATGATCAGGTAAGAGTTTGATCTTTATTTCCTCTCCCACCCATCCCTGCCCTCTTCTTCTGATGGGGACAACCTGATAATGAGAGGGAATAAGTTTTCCAAGATGATTTGACCTAATGCCCAGTGTGCTAAAGTTCAGTGCAGAGATTGATGCATGCTTCTTTGTTAGTGCTGGGGGAGAGGCACTGATTTTTCACAGAATAATGACTGTTACAAGTTAAAAAAAAAAAAAAAAAAAAAAAAAAAATTTAAACATCCTTGCCCTTAGTACCTTAAAAATGCTATCCACAGCATCTTTGACAGGGAGGTTTTTTTGCAGTATTTTATTTGGAGGTGTTAATGAGATCGGCATTTTAGAAAATACCATTTGGTGAGGTGGGAGAGGAGGAGGTAATGAATAATGCAAAGTCAAAACTAATTTGTTTGTCTTTTCTAGGTGGGCCAAACTACGAATTAATATGTTGCCTGCCACAATAATTTGTGAGCCAATCTCAGAGTGCTTTGTTGCCAGTCTAGTTATTGGCTGGGCAGCTCATCATGTGTTTAGATGGGATATAATGGTTTTTTTCATGTGTCACTGCTTGGCGTGGTTTATATTTGACTACATTCAGCTAAAAGGTGTTCAGGTATGTAACTTTATTTTCCAAGATGTTACTAAAATTATTACTGCTGTTGACTTCAGTAAAAAACTAAGCTTAATTACAACCATAAAATAATTATTTTGATATTCAGGAAATAACAGGTCCAATCCTTTTACTTCTCTGTCGTCTAGCTTCAGTTATAGTATCGTGAAAAGGAGGAAGTGGTTGTAATTTTGTATTTGGTTGCAATTTTGTGTTCTACAAAATTCTGCACTTGCCTCTGAGGCTCTGGAAGTTTGTGTCCCATGAATTAATAGCCATTTTCCAAATCTCCTCTAAATGGGCATATACGGAAATTTTAAGCTGTTTTAACAGTACAAGAAAAGAAGCTTCGTGGGATTTTATTTGGGGAGGGGTTTATAATTTTAGGTTAATTGTCATGTTTCATCTTATATTTGTTGAGGTGTATGTGTACTCTTACATTTTTCACTTTGTTTTGGTAATAAGAGGCAAGGAGAGCAGCTGTAACCTACTTCAAAGGCTTTGCAAAACTGTCAATGTAGAAAGGTGCCACAAATGAGAACAGCATTTGTTTTTCTAATGCTGTAGAAAATATTTAATATAGGCAATTGTATCTTGAACAAGAAAATATTCTTGGGTTTTAATGAAGGATGCTGTTGCTATGTAAGTCTGCATAGTAAACTTTATAAATTTTTTTTAAAGCTTTAAATTACTTTTAAATATCTCTTGAATTATCAGTATGATTAAATACCTTGGTTTTTATTCTTTCTAGGGTGGTGCTCTGTGTTTTTCAAAACTTGATTATGCAGTAGCTTGGTTCATCAGAGAATCCATGACAATTTATATTTTCCTATCTGCTTTGTGGGACCCCACTATTAGCTGGAGGACAGGGCGCTACAGATTACGTTGTGGAGGCACTGCAGAAGAAATCATTGATGTATAGCCACACGCTTGTAACTGTGAATGTCAAAAAAAGAAGGGGAAAAGAAAAGTATTATAAGTTGTTTATATACTTCCAAGAAAATCTACCTTCAGTAGTTTTATTACTTGTATGTTTGGTATCTGTTCTTCAATTTATTTTTGCATGGCACTTGCATCTGTGAAAATACATCTGTAGTCTTGGCCAAATGGTACTTCCTTCTGTGTACAAATAAAAATAGGGAGAATTGGTCCTTACATCTGCTTTCTATTTAAGTGCTCTGCAGTAGACTTCTTTTAAAAAAATATCCTTTGGGATATGAACAGCTTCTTACTCCTTGGTGTGCTAGTCTAGCGAATCTAGGGTTCGTGTAGCTATTTTCCAGCTGGGTTGCACAAGGCTGTATCTAGTAAAATCACAGAGGTACAGCTGATTTTTGTTTTATCCCTCTAAATTGAGCTAGTGATGGGACCTTGGGAAAGAAGCTCTGAAATGTTTTATGCCTACCTCTTGTAGTTGCTGCAGAACAATATGAATAGAAAGACTGAACCGCTTTGCAAAAACGAACTAAAGCAAACCTGTAGTCTTGTGTTTATATGTATATAGGGAATATTTTAATCACTGCAGTAACCAAAAGTGGACTGAGTTTGAGTTGGAAGGATTTACTGTAAGGCACGTATTATGGGCATCTTTTGGCCAAGTCTGATCTGGTTCTGTCTTGAACCTCGTTAAGCACTGTGCTGTTAACTAGCCAAGGTGATCCCCTCAGTACTTCCATCCTTTTTTAAGGGGTGTTTGTTTTTCCCTGTGAGTGAATGCTTTCATGGTGGGGGGTGGGGGGTGTTGGGTGTGTGTGTGTGGGACATAGTGGGGATTAGAAGGGAGCAGAAATACATTTCAGAAACATTTCACACATGAGCTATTTTCTTACGCAATGTCTTAAGAATGTAATTTCACGATGCAGGTATTTAATATCTTTGTAAAGTGAACATACATACCTATACTAGTCATAATTAAGTATTCAATTGCAGTAGATATTGTGAATATATTAAAGGGCCGGGTGAGTTTGCTGTTACTGATTAAAACTGTAGTCTTAATTTAGATATCAAACTAAGTTTACTCTTGGCTGTTTGCCTGTTAGTCTAGCCTTTAAATTGGACTTCTGTATTCCAGTGGTATGACTAAAAGGACTAGATTATAATGCATGCCATGGTTTTCCTCTCTCGTTCCCTGTAACTTGGTTTTCAACCTCATTGTGAAATAACCTAATTTGTGGTGAACTGGACTTGTTTTCTTTGAACTCTTTTTTAAAAAAACAGAGCAAAGATAGAGAAGACTGTTGCATAAGCCTTTTGTTTTCATAATTGTATTTATGCTGCTTGACTATTCTTGATATGGAATAGCATATTGTCACCATGGACGTGAACTGCTAATTACAAAGTTATGTCGACAAAGCAGCTTTAAGAGTTGGATGATGATGTGTAGCACATTAGCAATAATGACGTGTATTTATAGAAATGGACTTTCTACCTTACTGAGCCAATCCCTTACCCATCATAGGCTACACAAGTGTACTGTGTAGGTATCTGTTGTAAAACATACTCTGGGCCAAGATGCTTCATCCACCTTAATATCTCTTTTGCCTTATGGTAACATGGAACTTTTTAAATGGGCATTTCTGTATGGACAAAGGCTTGTGATGCTTCATTCTTTTAATGTGAATCAGGAAGAAGCACTTTTCCTGAGGAAAGTTCTACATTGAAACCTAGTCTAGTTGTGACCCACAAAAACATTCTTTTTTTAATATTGTTTTTGACATAGTTGAATTTTACTGACAAAGTTTGTATTTTCATTTGTTTCATGAAGTTTGATGCCATTCATCGCACTGCTAAAGTGAAGCTTAGCTTGCTATTTAGCTTTATGCTGATTTCTATGCAGGCAATGGAACAGAACCAAAAAAAGAAAAAAGGCTGAACAGACTTCCGTTTAAAAATCTAGGTGGGGATAATTGTTTAACAGGTGCTTTGGTATTAGTAGAGCCATCTTTGGCTATGAAAAATAAAGCTTCACTTAAGCAAATGGTTTCATTTGGGTGTTGCTTGGTTGATGATAAAATGGAAACCAACAGTGTCAAATATTGTAGACAATGCTGCAACAGAACTTTTAAAAGTTATAAACAGCAAATGTAAAGTTATGTTGATCTACAGCTGTGTAGAATATACTATGTTTATTTAAAATAATTGTCTTGTTTTTTCCTTTATTTAAAAATAAATTTTGAATACAATCTGTTTGGAGTACATTTTTTCTTTATTCAATGATGCTCTAATGTGACAGCTTTAAGTGTTTATGGTAGTTGTGTAAGATTATATTTCTAATTAATCTTGGCAGCAGTAAAGGGATGTGCCTTTTGATTTTTTTTTTTACAACTACACCATCTCTTTTAAATTTTATATTTGACTGAAATTAACTCATATGTGCTAAACTGAGTTATCCTTAATTTTTTAGAATAAATCCATTGTACAAAAATTTTACAAGTGAACAGCATAGTTCTGTATCTATTCTAGCTAGCCTAGATTCAGATTTTAGAGATGATGCCTTTGCCACAAAACATATTGACATTGAGAAGTAGTGTTGATCTTTTGCTTTCAGATACACTAACTCCAAAGCTCTCTGAACTTGCTCTGCCATCTAACTTAACTTTTTTTTGTCTCTTCCCTACCATTTATAAAGATCATGTGAAACTTAGTAAGAGACTGTGTTTATGAAAGAGTTGTTGGAATCCTGCATGACATAAATAAACACTGCTGGAATCACTTGAAAACTATTTATAGAAACTTAAATGTTCCTGAGTGTATTTTGTGCTCAGTACATTTGTGGCCACAATACTTACCCTCTTTTTTCAGTCCTTTTATTTCTTTCCTGCCTACTGTTAAATAATGTTGTCATTTTATTCTGTACTTTTATTGAAGTCTTTCTTCCTTGAATTCCTTTTGCCATTCTCCTTATTTCCTGCTGAGTAATGGCTACCTGCATTTCCTCTCAAGTCTATTTTGACAGCTGGAAAAGCTTGTCTCTAACCACCTGTTTCCACAAATAACTTCTGGAACAGAAATAACATCTTAAAAGCTTTTAAGCCTCACACCTAATTTCTGATCATCCAATTTTAGGGTGGGTTTGAGCTCCAGCTGTTCTTGGATTGAACTGGTTCTCCAACAGCTTTGATACTGATGACGGCTATTGAGGTTAAGAAAGACTAAAACTTATTGTGACAATAGGTACACTTCTAGTAGTGTTTTAATAGTTATACAAAAAGATTTCAGCTTCTGTAGTGTCTGTGCTTGTATAAATAACACCTAGAAGAGAGAATGGCACTGTATGGAATTTCAAATTAATTCCATCTTTTGGGTCTGAGAATGTGTTCGTTTTAAACTAATGACCAGATTATACTGAATGGTTTACTGCTTGGATATTTGGAGTGAATGGACAGGTTTGCATAAAGTTTTTTCTTATTACCCAAACTAAAATCTGTGTCATAGGCAGTACTTAGTGTTATAATGCAGTTACCTGGGCAGATGAGAATTTCCCTCCACAAAGTCATCTCTGTTTTTATGGTGGCTTTGGAGAGTATATGCAAGATTCTTATGTTAGTGTTGTAAAACTGCACTGTAATTGAAATCATGGTCCTGGGATGTGCTTTTAACAAAAAAAATAAAACAAACCAACCCAAAACAAACAAACAGGAAATCCCCACCAAAGGAGCAAATGAAACAAAAACCACCACAACCAAAGAAAGCAGCAACCCTGGAGCCAAACCCTGCTGACTTTGTGCATCCTATTGATCCTGAGCCTTTAGAGTTGACTGCTTGAAATGTTACCTGTTCTGCCCTGCACAAACCAATTTCAATTGCTAGCTATCAAACAATTGAGAATAAGTGATAATTCTTCTGATTAAATTCACCACATTCTACTTTTGGCTTCTGCTTTTGTCTAAGGACAGGTGGCTGTGTTTTCAGTCTTAAGTCCTGCCTGGAATTAGTGTCCAGTTCTCCCTACAAATCCAGCATTAAGTATAAGTGTACTGGCTGGTCTTGAGGATCCTAAGGCTTTGCTAAAACCTTGCAAGCTTGTGGCCAGTGGGTTTCCTCTCCAAAGGCAGTTCTAGGTTGGTGTCCTGCAAATGTTCTGGCAATGCTGAAGCCTTGCAGAATGTATCTGAAAAGCCAAGTGTCTAACAACCCTTTTGGGTGGAAGATGTTTGTGCTGCCCATCTTCACACTTAGCTGATGTAAAAATAACTAGCCAGCTTAATCATAAGAGACTGTAAAAAGTAAAGCATTTCCAGTTTTTGGAGTCCTTCATTTCTTGAATTCTCATCAGATCAAGAGTGGACTGCTTCTTATGTGTGGTTTGTGCTTCTGGGAGAACGTGTTGCTTCTTGCTCTGAATCAGATCTAATGATTTTTTGCCTAATTGTTGGTGTGACTGCAGATGCTCAATTAAGAAATGCAGACCAGGGAGCCCTGTACTGGAAGTTTATGGATTGCTTCATCTTTCTGCCTCATCCCTCCACACATTCCCCCAACATTTTTTCCCAGTTTCAGACAGGAAGGAAGTGCCTCAGCCAAAACCCCATGTGCCAGCTGGAATTAATGGCCATTTTATATGTAGCCAGTTTGTGGGTGAATGGGAAAGGTCAGGCTCATGTGCCTGTGCAGGAAGCCAGTAAATTCACTGGGAGCACAAAGCAGGAGCTGTCAAAAGAAATCTCTTCACTGGGCTTTGACATGAAGTGAATTATTATTCTTGACTTTGTCTTTGCGTCCTCTGGGCCTGTGTTAAGCTTAAATCTGCTCACAGGGTGGAAGTGAGCTCAAGCCAATTTAAAACTCTGCTAGCCCTCCCCCCTGTCTTTACTGAATAGCTTTTCTTTTTTTAAGGCTTGCCTGGTGCCTGGAAGAGTGTGTTTTTACATGTTGAACAGTAACTTCCTTTTGGTGGCAATAACTTTTGCCTTTTCTCTGTTACCAAAATGCTGGGAGAGGTGTTGAGACAACAGCAGGCCTTTAGAGTACACATGTGAAATGCACACATTCAAAAGTGACGCCCTAACCCTATAGAAATGAGAAAATAGAAATCATGAAGCCTTTGGGGGAATCTGTACATACAATTTTTGTTTTTCTATTGCATGTATGCACACTACATAGATTAAGGTATATGTGCATACATTTTTATGTATATATACACTTTTATATATAGATAAATGTACTAATGCCAAAATAAAACCTTGTAAGAAGCCTTGAATTTGACAAACCTATTCTTTCTGTAAGTGGACCATACAGGTAAACTAATGATTTGCTAGTATAAAAGGCCAGCAGCAAAAAGTTAAATAAATCATGAGCCACTGGATCTAATATCCAGTTCCATTTCACGTCTCAGTAAGCAGACAGAGGAAAGCTCAAAACCTGTAACTTTCTTCCTGGGCTATTTTCTTATAAGCTTGAACACTGTTTTATCCATCTAGGCTTTTGCATATTCCACTAAGTCAGAAACTCTTCTTCCTTATCTGGTGGTCCCCCAAATCTGAGCAAGGCAAGGCACATACTTTTGTCTCTTGGCTCCTTTCTGTTCAGTTTCATTGACTTCTGCTCCTCCCTTTAGGGCAACTGGGGGTCCTTTTTATTATAAAAGAGTTTTCCCAAGGAGAGGAACATGTGGGAGGGAGAAATAACAGCAATGAAAGGTAGAACTAGTGAATGCAGTGTTACATTTGCTTGTGACTAATGCTCCAAAATGAAGTATAGGCAAATCTGGCCACTTTTGCAACATACGGGGTAACAAGGAAGAATAAATGAGGAGAAATTTCAGAGAGATTCTTTAAATTTTAAGAGTGCTTGCTCAGAGAGAGGCTGGAGACTTCGGAGTTATTCCTGAAGGCTAGATATGAAGGATAAGCCTGTTTCCATGAATTTTATGGGCCTTTCAGCATGATCTGTTTAAGGGTTGTGTGGTATGGTTGGAAAAGGAGGAAAGCATTTCAATGGGGATTGCAGCCTGCTCTGCAAGATATGGCAGCTTGCATCTGTTGTGTCTGGATTACAGACCTCTCAAAGACTGCCTTATTTTGGCTTCCCTTGTCTTGAGGCATTCAGCTAGCCCTCCTGCTGATGATTTGTAGGATAGGGACAACTTGTCACTGTTGGGCCATTGGCTGAGTGGGGAGGAAGCTCCAGCTGGAGCAGGCAGGTTTGGGAATGTCTGCAGCCATGGACTTTATTTAAGATGAGAGCTCCTAGATGGTGTGGTATGGTCATGACTGTACCATGAAGGGTCTCTGTCCATGCTGCAGGACTGGGGTGTCCAAAAGCAGACAGCATTTCTAGCAGGGAGAAGGCAAATATTGTATGGAGTGTTGCTCTGTGAGTCCTACACTGGTGATATGAACTAGGAACCCTCTTATTAGGGCCTAAATTCTCAGGCTTAAAATGTTGGTGTGTTTCAGGCATCGTCCTGCAGTGATAAGTGCCTGTGAATGAGAAGTGAATCTTGTCTGTGTGCAGACTGACACAAGCACTGATCTCATCATGGTGCATCAGCAATGTGCTAGCTCTGCTGGGAGTCAGCAGTCATGTTTGACATTCATATCTTTATGTGTGTACATAAAAATAATCTTCCTGCAGCCAGAATATAATTGCATAATATTTTTGTGCTTTGCCTGTCAAACAGATTGCTTTTATACGCAACAGGTGATGACTAAAGAGATTATTTCATTTAGTTTAAAAACACAGCTGAAATGAACATCAGAAGTAAAATTTGGCATTTCCAGCTCTTTGTCCAGTGATTAACAGAGAAGCTGGTGCATTTTCTCCTCATGCAGTCTGTTGCTACTGGGGCTAGGAGAGCAGCGAAAAGGATGTAGCAACAATACTTCCTTCATGCAAAAGAGAAGCAAAAAGCCCTTTATTAAAGAATCAAACTACACTTTTATAGATATGGTCGTGGAACTAAGGACAGAAGTGATTCCATTGGTTCAAGGAAGGTGATGCCCCTTGCTTTCACCAAAACATCATGTCTCTCACGCACCCTGCAGGTGCATAATCTCTATTATTAATTCTTCCTCTTATGTTTTCTTTGAGCAGCTTGAGAAAATCCAAGGCTGCTTTTTCCCTGGCTTTCACTGGTGTCCACAGCAGTCAGTTACTGTTGAACGTGGTCTCATTCTTTATGAACATATTAAGTCATAAACCAAGTCTATGGAGCAGGAAGGACTGTGCTTGTCCATACAGTCTGTCTCAAGGCTGGTTTTTGTGGGGTCACAGCAAAGTAGCCTATAGCCAGCAGTAGACTTTACACCATAAGACCATGTACTTATTGGGTTTTCCATGTCTACAAAATGCTACAGGTATCCAGAGGAAATTGCCCTTCAAGTCCTTCAAGTGGCTGGCATGGGTGGTGATAGCTGTTTTCCAGGATCACAGAAGCTGTTTTCTGGCCACAAAATTCTGCTATTTTGCATTGCATGAGTAGGTAGCACTTACTGCCATAGTTTCAAGCCTTAACACAGATTATATCCTAAAAGAAAGTATCTTAGAGAATAAAGGAGCTCTTTTCACTAAATTTTGTTTCCCCCTCCAAAATCCAGTAGACTTGCCTCTTAAAAAGCACCATGGACTTTGTCTAATTTATATCTCCCAACATCAAGGGGTGTTTTTCCCCTTGTAGGCTGTGAAATGTTTTGAGCTTCTCAGCTTCTCAGGAAGCTGATGTTGTCATAAGTAGGCTGGACACAGTTTTTTTCAGTTTTATAGGTGAGATAGCAGGAGATGGCAAGTCTCTACAGGGACTGAAGCTCTACCATTTCAGTGCTGTGCTGCCTTCATCTGGTTTGCACTGCAGCCATTTCTGATGTCCACTGCAGCTGTGGTAGCCATTTGCTCCTGTTGAAATACTGCAATCAGTGGATAAATGTGTTTCCTCCTGTCAAGGGAAATTTACAATCTCCTCCCTGCTGTTAGCAACCTGTGAAAATTAGAGAGCACTTAAGGGCATACCAAGTTCCAGGCTGGAGAACCTTATTTCCATGCCCCACAGTGTGCAGATGGTGTAAGTCTGTTACACTGATACTTGGCAGTCACTTTTTGGGAGCTGGTTCCTCCCAAGGTGATAATAAAAGAGAAGGGGGGAGGGCAGGGTGGTGGGTGGGAATTGTATTTGCTTAGCATTTATTTAGGAGGTGTGTAGCAAGGACTTTTCTTAAACAGGAATACTCCAGCAAGACTTTCCAAATAATGTCTTTTTCTCAAAATAATGTTTCCAGCTTCTGGGCTCTTCTGCATAGTTAGCTGAAACCTATTGTTTTGCAGGGAGCAAAGTGCATCACTACACACTAGAGTTTGATCAGATTGACTAAATCAAGGATGTCAATATTCCTTTGTGTGCCCAGCTGATAGATCCTTACAGTTTTTTCTCTGTATGGTGTGCTTAAGTACTTTCGTGAGAGCACTTTGTTTAGTTACTATCTCTGTGTCCTTTAGAAAAACTCTGCAGATATCCACAAGTCCACAAGCAATGAATCAGAAGACACCACTCTTAGAAAATTTCGTGTGAAAAGAAATTTCCACTTCCAGCCAGAGTGTCTGTGCTACCACAAGGATCTCTTCAGTAAAAATGGGTATGGGATTTTTAGTAGAAGATTGGTAACTACTGCTGCTTCAAACAGCACCAAGTAGCCTACTGTAAAAAGCATTCTTGCAGCACAGAAGTTCTTGCTTCCCTGGTCCATTTAAGACTGGATGTGTGAGCTGGCTGCTCAGGTGGATTTTGAGCATGCAGACAAAAAGCTCTCTGGCCCTTCTGTGTATCCAGTCTCACAGCAAAACTATTTCAGAAAGTTCAAAAGCAATCTCCTGTGTTTCAGTTGGTGCCCATTGTCTCTAATCCTGGCCCTGAGCACCACTGGGAGATGTCTGTCTCCATCTCCTTCCCCCTCATCAGGTATTTGTAAATGCAGATAAGATTCCCTTGAGCAGTTTCTTCTACACACTGAGCAGTCCCAGCTCTCTCAGCTTCTCCCCATATGTCAGATTCTTCAGCTCCTTCATTGCATTTGTGGCATTCCCACAGACTTGCTCTAGTTGTGACCTCAGCAGTGCTGAGTACTGGGGAAGGATCCCATTCCTCAACCAGCTCTCATCACTCCCTCCTGTGCAGACCAAGACACAATTTGCCTTCTCTGTGGAAAGGGCACACTGCTAGCTAAAGTTCAACTTGGTGTCCACCAGGACCTTCAAATCCTTTTCTACCAAGCTGCTTTCCAGACTGTCAGCCCCCAGGCTTCTGCTGTTCCTTTCTGGGTTCAGGATTTTAAGCTCCTCCTTCCTGAACTTGATGATGTTCCTTTGGACCATCCATTTGGACCAGCCAGACCAGGTCCCTCTGGATGACAGCATAACCTCCTGGCTGTCAAGTGTACATCAGCATGGTGTAAAAAGGGATCATAAATCTCAAGTTATTTTACTTCAGTATAAATATGGAAAAAAAAATCTATTCGTCTAAACCAAAAGCAAAGTATATCCTTCTCAGTTGGAAATGGAAACAATGCAAATGGATTACTGATGGTAATCATTGGCTGTGACTACTGGCTGCATCACTGATTCCTGAAAAAACTGGTGAAAAAAGAGAATAAATGAGGTTTTTTAGTCCTTTATATATCTGGGCACAGACTCAGAGTGCTTTCCTAGCATATTGGATGTGAGTCATCTTACCTGGGTGAGGGAATCAACAACTTACCCTTCACACCAACCTTTCCTCTTTGCCCAATGCCTCCAGTCTGTCTGCTAGGTTTCCTCTTCACATGCTCAGTCTTTTCAGGGTCAGTATCTTACTTCTAAGTTTCCTATTGCTGTTTTCTTACTTGAAGCTTTGCTCTCTCTGCTCTTCCTTCCCGTTTCTTCCCTCCCAACCAAGTACAGACACAGGCTGCCACTCCCTGCCCAGCCACACCGGGAATGAGGTGCATTTCCTCACCTCTGTGCCGGGTGCAGGGACTGACATGGTTCTCTCCAGCTTTGCTCTTCTCCATGTCCAGGAGGGACCAGTTCACACAGAAGCCAGCCGTGGGTGTTGCTGGTGTGCACCCTCCTGGAGGAGTTGCATGTGGAATGAACGTGCTCCTCGCTGGAGGACAGATGCAGAGGCAGCTGTGGTGCCTCCATGGTCACCATCCTGCTGACCACCAGTCAGTCCATCCCACTGCTTCTGTGCCAGGGGGATGGTAAACAGTGGGAATGGGCAGCATGTGGTGGGTGTAGCATGGCTTTTGGCTGAGCCTAGGGTGCCTCCAGCCTCTGTGCCCATTGAATCCATTGCTTTAAACCTAGTAAGTGTCAGGGACTGCTGGAATGAGCTCCTGGATGCTCCAGAGATGCTTTGAAGGACTGATGAAGCCAAGCTGGAGGATAAAACAAAAGATTGTCTTCTGTGTTGTGTTTTTGCCTGGCTATCCTGGCACCCAGAAAGATGATGTAGGGAAGTGCAGAGTGTCCTGCAGCTGTGTCTCTGAGAAGTGCAGCTCTCTTGGCTTTGACAAACAAACATGCTTGTCCTCCAGTGGCCATGGGCTCCTGAGCTCGACAAGGCACTGCAAACTGTAAGCCTTGAAACACATCCTTCACAGCAGAAATTTGAGCATCTGCCACAGTCCAGGCAGAGGTGCATCTGGGCACAGCCATGGGAGCCAGACAGTCACTGAATGCCCCTCCACTGTGCTGGCTGCAGGGATTGATAAACCCTCTGCAAGTCTGTTTCAGCAAACTAAGTCCAGTTGCAAAGGAAGGGAAGGAGTCACGTTTGGGTCTGGGGGAGTTTGCTTTGTGTGTTTGTTTGTTGCTTATTGGAAGACTTCAACAAAGGGTCTGGTGTCTATCAGAGGGAAGCAATTTCAGCAACCAGCAAGTATAAGCTGCAATAGGCTCACAGACAGCACCCTCAGACAGCAATACCTTTAATAGCTTGGCACAGATTTCAGTGCACATGCTGGGTTTTTGCATGTTGGGTTAAGTGATTTAGATTTTATGACTGACCATTAAAGCAGCAAGCTTAGTCATAAAATGTATTAAGCTGTGGGAATTTGAGTTGTGTATTGCATTAGTTTTAGCTTTAAGCTAGCTAAGCAACATTAACCCTGTGCATATTTTGTCTATATGTAACATATTCACTTTCAAACGAAATATATTTACTTTCATATTAATAATTAATTTGTAATCTTTAGCATGATATATTTTAATTAAATATAAGTAAACATAAGATGTGATTGCTTGTATGTAGAAAAGAAAACGTAGTCTTGATTAATTTCCTCTATTTTATTTTATATTAAAGATATGACATTTTTATTTCAGTAAATGGAAAAATTGTAGATTTCCATGCTTACTTGGGTGCTGTCTGTGTGTGTTTGCATTCCTACTTGCTGAAAAGACCTTTTGTTCAAATGCAGTATTCTCTCAGCAGGGTACCAGATATTATAGAAATATAAACAAACCAGTTTTTTGCTTTGAACATTTCCACCAGGTGGTACATCCAGTTCCTGAGTAGCTATATTATTTATCAAGCAGCTACAGCATTGGATTCCTAATGGTCTTCATTTGTTCCACTGTGAAAGAGAGGGAAAGAGCCTAAAATGCCATTTAAAAATCTATTACCTTTCACTATCTTTATTGTGGTTTGACAGACATAATGGTGCATAAGGCAGTGGATGTGTCCAGGGCCCCACTTGTGGTGCAGCATGCTCCCAAAAACAGGTACCCACTCTCCAGAGACCTCAGTGAATGGGCCTTTCCTACCAAGGGACTAAGTCTATTAGAGACCCTCACGAAAGCTGTCTTCATTATTTCGTGCTTTTGGAAATCTCTACTGTGGGGTCAGGTGGGAAAAACCAGCAACCTCTGCTCACAGCAAATGGTGCTGTGGTGTTGCACAGCAGTTCTGGTTATTCAACTGGCACATGCTCTTTATGACAGAGGTCCATTTCTCTTGTTGTTTTGGGGTTTTTTTTCTTTCCACAAAGTGCAAAGATACTGCAGTTTCCAGAACATGAGGCTTTCTGAAGCATCCTGAAGAGAGTTATGCTTGTAGCAATAATCCAAGATTTGTCAGCACTGCCACTTAGGAGAAGCACATGAACAACATCCTCTGCCCAGCTGCTCTTGTTGTGTACACATTACTCATCCCCTCGCCGTCTGGATAGGAAATAGCAGTACTTAGAAGCTTAATCCACCCATTTGCCAGATAACACATCTGTTTTGTGCAAGTCCAGCTCCTCTAAAGCTCAGTATGTTTCCAGAGGAGTGACAATAACTTGTAATCCCTGATTCTGGAGAGAAGGTTCACACCTCTCTGGAGCTGCTGTTCATCTTGCAGGTTTACTCAGACATTTTAGACTTGCATTTTGGAGCAGGGAAACTGTTTCCTGTTTGCCAGAAGAAATAGCAAATTATCAGCACCAAGAGAGACAGTATTTAACCACAGACTGGATCTCAGGTGTGGCTGTGTGAAGCAAGTATTTCCCATGCATGTTCTCCCAAGATATCAATGGGACTGGCGACTGGAGGGTAACACCTCACATCCCAGAAAACTGCTGATTATCTGAAGAGGGTTAAAGACCAGTAAACTCACATGTACATGAGCAGAGTCCCAGAGCCATCTGCACTCACAGATACCAATGCTGTGAGATAGACTTTCTGTCAGTGGGCAAATGTGTTCCTGGACCACCCCTGATTTAATTTCTGAACACTAGCCAAAGGTTCTAGCAGTAAGTTTTACAACCTGCCCTCCCCACCTGCCACTTCCCCAGAGTTGCTGCCCGGGCAAGCAGGATAATATTTGCTCGATATTGGAATTTTCTATTCCCATAGTAGAGTGTTTCAGCTGCACAGCAAGGCAAAATGACTAAGCTCAGGTCCCCTTCATTCTAAAGACCTGATAAAGGAGTGGGAGGTCAGATCTGAGGCTCCAGTATAAGTAAAATAGCTCTCTAAGCAGCGAGCCTGACTGATATAAATTGGTGCAAGTCTGTGGTTGGCCATCACTGTTGCCTGTTGGATTTTGTTTCACTGGCAGCACTGATTGATTTCACCTTGCTGAATAGAGCAGAAAGAAGAAAAAAGATATAAAAGTAACAACATAGTCTTTCTGAGAAGGGAAGCAGCATGCCCTGGCATATCTTTAGTGCTATTTGTCTTGAAACACTCCTTGGCCTCTTTCTACCACAGCTTTACAGTGTGGTGAGTCATAAATTAAAGCTTTGTGCAAAGAATAAAAGTAGTAAGTGTGTGGAATATGTAGGCATGGAATCATACCTGCAGCATGATTCCTCAAGCTGAGATAATTTTAGAAGGAAATTGTTTCAAAGAAATGTTTCTACTTATGCACTGAAAAAGAAAAAAGGGCCAAAAAGGACGAGTTAAAAAAAGGCAGTTTCTAGATCCTGGGAACTTCTGCATGAAATCAGATCTGCATGAAACTAGTCAAAAACCTGGATTGCAGCCCAAAAGGAAACTCTTACATATCGTGCAGAGCAGTGACCTGGGACAGGCCTGTGTAACAAGGCTTAACAATTCTGTGTGGTAGAGGGGCCTTTCATTAGAAAACTTCCTGAGAGAAGTCATGTGCCAAGCCAAAATAACTCTGGCTGTGGTTGCACTGTGGATTTCATTTAGCATTTACTATCAGAAAATCCTGGGCAAGCTGCAAGCAGATCTTGGGAATTCTAGCTCCTATCTCTTCCACACTGTAAATAGTCACACTGCTGACAGTTTTAGCTGTCCCATGCAAAAACTGGCACTTTAGTTTGGGCTGCAAGTGGTGATGGAGGGGCTGTTTTCCCTGGGCACCCCACCCTGGACATGGCCACTTCAGGCAGACAGAGCTAGGCTCCACCAAACAGCCCAGTTTTTGTTTGCTGAAAGGTATCCTGTGGCACCAAATGGGCTGTGCGGGGACAGGCAGGCAGCCTGCCTTTTACTGTGCCAGCACATCTTTGCAAACTGCTCTCATATATTTTTATGTCATAGCTTGCTTGCAGGAAATGGCTACAGAATTGTAGGTGGTACAGTTTTCTAATGGTGCAACCATCGTAACACTGGTGACCTGAGAGGCGTTAGCATATGTGGAATATTAGAAATGGAATGTTGGTATTTTTATCTGCGTGTCAAATCACAGTTGTGTTTTTGCCTGTTTGTAAGAGAGGAAATACTTTAGCCTCCTTGCAGTTTTTCTTCCCAAGATTTCTTCCTGTGAAGTAATGAGCATGCATAAAAATCAATGCAGTAAGTAATTTAACTAATGTTTTCACTTTAAAAGAGAAACAAAAGCATATCTATTTTGAAGAGGACATGGTAAAGCTACTATTTCCTAGAAGTCCTGAAATTTCCTTTTTTCCTCACCTCCCTCCAAAATTCCAGGAAAATTTTCTGGCCCAGAGGAGTTATAAAAGTGTATCTGGAAAGGTCTAGATAGAATTTTGACTTAAGAAAGTGCAGAAAATTGCGGTTCTGGAAACACCTTGAAGATCTGCTGGCTGATGGCTGGGACTGATGGATGTGAGGCATAGGAGTAATGTGCAGAGGGTGGACCTTGCAGAATGGGCAAAACCAGTGGGAGAAAGCACTGGCATGGGAAACACTTCCCACAGTGCAGCTAGCACCATGCTTTCCCAAGAAGAGGAAGAAGTGGGCTACAGCCCTCAAACCCAGGTTGCAAACACCATTGATCCCTTTGACTTTCTAGACCTCCTGCCTAGGAGTCATTGTGCTCTTCTGGTAAATGCTGAAAGAAATTACTTTTTTTTTTCCCTATGAGGTTTTCTGAGGCTGTTCAGAGGCCTCTGTCCTGTGGGGCTGGGTGGCCAGGACGGCTGGAAGTCACTGCTCAGGAGGGCCAGGGTGCAGCCTATGCCCCAAGGCATTAGAGACACCATGCACAGCAGGTCCTGACCCTCCTGTGTAGAGAGAATAAGGACTGTCAGCTTTGGCAGCTTCAGCTCACTGCCAGCCTCATACAGAGGTCCAGAGTGTGTGACACTGTGTGTTGTCACATGTCATCTTGTGGCATGGGCTAGAGTTGCCTTCTTGAACTCCTTAATATTTTGGATCTACTGCGAGTTTATGCTGGTTCCACAGTTTTAATTGAATAAAAATACCGCGGCTTGGGCAAATTACAAATTATGTGGCATTTGGTAATTGCAAATGGCATGATCTAGTTATCCCTGGTTTGGCCTTCAGAGGGTGGTCCTTGCATGTGTCCAGCATGCTCTCAAAGTTATCGATTCTTCTGCAGAGAGGTGCCAGAAATGCTTGGAAATGCAGCAGGACTTCAGAGCACTCACAACAGCCACCTGAAAGCTCGACTCTGGTGTAACAGTCTGAGAGACATGTTCTTGTTTCTGCCAGGACCTGCCTGTCCTTGTGCTGGATTTCTCTGACTTTTAGATTGTCTTTCAGTTTCTTCTGTCAGTGTTGTAATATTTATTCTGAGTTTTAAGGCTATTTCTGATTTTCTAACTGCTTAGCATCTTAAAATTCTGGAGGCAATATACCCTCTAGCTTTACATAAAGCCAAATGCTTATGTATACCCATATTTAAGTATTAAATTTTGGGTATTTTAAGCACAGAAAAAGCACTTATTATGTCTTTAAAAAGAGCTTAATCCCTTCTTAATGGTCTAAATTATGGGACAAGGAGATCTCTATCATTAGTCTATAGTAAATTTTTTCAGGCTGTAGTGCTGCCTGTTAAAAACAGCAGAAGAGAGGGGACAAAATACAAGTTGAAAGCTGACTCTGGTTTCCTTAGGGTAGCTTGCAAAGTTCCTGGGTCTTTCTTTGAATACATCACTGAACACTGATGTCCCCTCTTTTACCTTCCCTCTCTTCTTTCTCTTTCTATTTTTCTTGATCTTTGCAGATCAAGATCAAGATCTTCCTATTCCACAGGCATGGGAACAGTTCAGAGGTGGTTTATTCCTCATAAAGCACTGCATGGCACTAGAAGAGAGAGGGAACTTTGTTTATTTTTGTATACTTTGGTGGGATTTTAAAAATTTTTATTTTCTCATTGTCCAAGAAGCATATGGATGATGCTTTCAGGCGTACAGTGTAACTCTTGAGGATAGTCCAGTGCAGAGCCAGGAGTTGGACTCAATGCCAAGGATCATGTCCAGATGGCTTTTGAATATCTCCAAGGATGGAGACTTCACCACCTATCTGAGCAACCTGCACTAGCATTCAATCACTATCACAGCGAAGAGTCTTTTGTCAGGCTGAATCTCTGTGCTCCAGGCCTGTCATTGATGGAATAAGCAGGCTCCATCCTCTTTGCACCCCTCTGTAGGTATTTGTATGCATTGCCTCCTGAGCCTGCTCTTCTCCAGAATTCAGCCTCTGCTCTCTCAGCCTTACCTTACAGATTAAATGCTTCAGGCCCTTTGTCGTCATTCTGGACTTACTCTAGTACATCCATGTCTCTTATACAGGAAGCCCAGAAAGAAAAGGTAAAGAAACCTGCATGGGAGACCACCAAAAGCATGAACCAACTGGGAGAGCAGCTGGGATTGGATGTGGCACTCTGTGCTATGGTTTAGTTGAGGTGTTAGGGCTGATCTTAAAGGTCTCTTCCAACCTAGTGATCTGTGATTCTTCTCCTTTCAATTCTGTGAGAGGGAGAGAGGGATTCAGCTGAGTGAGTTTTTCATTTTTCTTTCTGTCTGCCTCTGTGCTGAACTCATTTAAACTTCGCATGTTTGGAGAGTTTCATTTTTAGTGCACTTTTACAATTCTGTTTGCCAGTAAATGTCACATTGGGGTTTCTGTGCCGCTCTGCACTGCACTGGCTGTTTTCTGCCTGCCAGGCCAGCAGAAAATAAATCAGTGGAAAAAATCTATTGCTCAAGGGCTTCACTTTCCAGACATAAGTCTCTGCCTTTATCAGAAAACCTGGAAGCTTTGGAGACAAAAGCAAATTGAATACCACTACTGTAATGTTGCTCCTTTAATTCCAAACAAATGAATGCTGCCAGAACCAAGCAGCAGCACTCATCATCAAAAAAACAAAATATCCCTTCGGTTGTCTTCATCCTGAGCAGAACCTGTGGAGGGGTATGAGCAGCATTCCACAGCTGGGACAGGGTCTGTGCCTTGGTCTTTCTTCATTAGCAATGGGAATAAGACTGAGGAAAATACGTAGGTTCGTGTTTGCTTCATTGTCTGATGTGCTGAAACACTCCTGAAATACCATTTTATTGGGCTGAAGGAAGTAGCTTAGTATGAGAAAGGAGTAATTCAATTTTTGGTTTGTTGTATTATTTCACTCACAGTGGGGAGCCCTATTCATGGATCAGGTCTTCAAGGTGGCTGGCACAGAGCAAACCCAGGGCAGGACAGTGTCTGAGGCAAACCCAGGTGATTTGCTTTGCCTGCACACCCTGCTCAAACGCAGGCTCCCACTTTTGTGCAGCACCTGTAAAATATGCAGGTGAAATAGGATACTATTTTTGCAATTAGCTATTGCAGCTGCATTGACACAGCTAACAGCCTGGCTGCAGGTATAATATCACAGCATACCTAACAGGGGACACACCTGAGCACTTGTAGCCAATTTGAGACTTCAAGGGATGAGTTTCAAGCTATGATATTGAAACCACTTATTCCCTTTTTAAGTGTCACCCCACCTGTCTTGCAGAACAGGGCTGCCCAGAGCAGCAAGGCTACCACAGCAGCTACCTTACTGAGGTGCACCCCAAATTTACTCCTGTTGAAAGCTGAATCCTGCACTTTCAGGCTTGGGCCTGGCCTGATTGGGCCAGTTCTAATATATTTGACAGTGTTTGAGAACTGGAACGTTCTGAATTCAGTGTAAACCAAAGTTTCAACTAATTTTGATTTTGTGGTTTTAAGGAAATTTTATGTCTATTTCATAATCTCAGTGTGTGAGTTCTGTACTGATTTACTCACGTGATTTTTAAAATCACATCTTTTTTTTTATCTGCTGTGACTTGGAATAGAAGAAGGGCTTAGATCTTCTGAGACGAGAAGCCAAAGGGGAAGTTGAAAATGCCACATCTGATCTCTGAAAACATGAAACACACAGGGCTGTGGACATAATCTCCTTGAGGGGAGAAAAGAAAAGCTTTAGAAAAAAATCTATCTTTTGTAGCTGATGTCTCAGTTTGAAATTCTGGGCATAACATCTAACATATTCCTCAGAATATTAATTCAGTGGTAGATAATTTGCTAATTTTGTGACCACAGATGTTTGTTTTCTTTTAGGACAGTGCTTGCACTCAGTGCTGCACATTTTGCCTTTACATGGTCAGGAATGCATTTGCAGGCAGCTATAACAATGGTTTAAATGACTGCCCATTGTCTAATTCAAGAACAACTGTTTTTGTCTAAGCAGAATTTACACATATTCATTATATTCCTTTAGAAAGTGCCGCATATGTACTGGATTGGATGTCTCACACATGAACACTTGAATCCCTCCCGAGTATAAACAAACAAACCAAAAAATGGAGGCTGAGGCTGACAATGAAGCCAGCTTGGGCTGCATGCTGAATGCGTTTTGCTTGTCTGCCTGTACTTGCTGGAGGTGGATGGTCTGCTTTGTGTGCTCTGGAGTGGCAATGCTTCAGTGCCATTTACAACAGGACAATCCAGGATAGCTGTTTTTAAAACATGCAAACATATGTTTAAAGTATAGTTTTAAACTTCAGGTTTGAAACAATGTCATTTGACACTTCAAAAATAATCTTCAGATCTTGGACTTACATCAGCATAGAGATGCCTACCTATATTTATGTACAATAAAAACCTGTGTGGCTTTTAGTTCAGCAAGCATAGCAATTCTCTGGATTCATTCTCTCAGCTAAAGGCTGTCATCTGAAGGGTGTACTTGAGCCTTGGACAGAGAAGGACAACAGCATTCAGCATTCCCTTTCTTCACTAAATGGGAGGTAGTTCAAAGGAGGAGAAAACAAGGACTGTCTCATAAGAGCATAAAGTGAGGTTTGGTCATCCTTTTTTTTTTTCTTGAGTTCTCTGATATTTTCTCTGATATCTTAAGTTCTCTGGGTTTAGTCCTGATATGCACAGCACCAGTGATGCAGCCCACTGATATTCTGGATGACTGGTCCTATTGAGTTTATGGCTCACTGTACTGTTTTTTTCTAGATATTAATAGTTTCAATTTGGTTTATCCTGTAGTGGCAAGAGAACACCTGATAGCTCTGTCTGATACTACTTGGAAGGAATTAACTGGAGAATAAGATGAAGTGGGTTGCAAAGTGGATCATACAGAGGGAAGTGGAGAGAAGTTGATATGTAAGGGGGAATATGGAAAATAAGTTTGAAATCATGCTACAGTGTTTAAGGTTCAGTGAAAATGTGCAACATCCTGAAGATGTGACACTGTGATGTGACTTGCAGGGGTGTGATGGTCAGTGTAACTGAGCTTCATTGTCTGAACAGCCAGAGAACAGGGGTGGATGGGGGGGATGGAGGTGTATGTGTGTGTTTGGTACAAGAACTTACACTACAGGTGAGTTTGCTGCAGATGCATTGGCTTGCTGATCCTAAGACTCAAACTGCATGCTGTACTCATTTTGTGCTTGGGACAGAAATGTCATAACATGTTTGCACAGGCTGCAGTTTTCCCTATTTCCGCAGCTGGATTGGACAACTATTCAGATTCATTCACTTTTCAGTTTCATTAAACCTTATCTTCACCTTTAGGGTTGTGGTTGAACAATGTTTGCTGCTGCTCTATAATTGTTCCCAGAGCTGCCTCCTCTAACCTTTGACATGATCCAGGTGGTGATTGCCATCAGAGCCTTTTGCTGCATGGTGCATGGTCATGCTATGTGGGCTTTTCTTTTTCCCTGTGGTGGCAGGGACTTTGGTCTCCCCTGTGCTGGGCTCTCCCTGCTGTTCATGTACTCCCTCATTCTCTGCTGCTTTTATTCTGTAGCCCCCCAAAATACCATCTGCTGGTGCTTAGGTTTGCCTGCTGCTCCTCTGAGGGCTCAGCTCCAGAGCACAGGCATTGTCTTGGTGACCTTAAGACTCAAACTCTGTGCTCTACTCATTATGATAGAAATCTAGTATCTTCTGTTAAAAGCCGTTTTTGTCTCAACAAGATACTTTCCATGTAAGTCAGTCTGTTCCCTTTTTTTCCTGTAAGTGTTGTTAACATTGTCACCTGTTGCTGTTGTGTAAGCAGCTTCTTTCCATACAACTAGCAAGGATTTATATGATTCATTTAGCTGGCAAAGGTTAATGTCGTTCATATGAAGTTGCAAGATTTAGGCCTTATCTACCCTGCCTGCTACTTAAGTATTGCTGCAGTTCAGAGGAGAATCACAGGGGTTTTTTAGCTGGCTATCAATGGAAAGTTTGGGTCTAATTTCCACCCACTAATCTGGGTCGTTCTGAGATGAGTCACCACTGAAGTCATGGACTTTTGAACCTCCTTCACGGTCTCACATAGATTTTTCTGGAATGACTGATGAGTCACTATCAGTTAATGGAAATCTAGGCTGACCAGGCTTACAGGGAAACATTCCCTCAGGTCCTGTTACTGTCACCAGAGAAAAGAGATCAGTGTCTGCCCCTCCTCTTCTCCTCACAAGGGAGTTGTAGACTGCAATGAAGTTTCACATCCATGTCCTCTTCTCCAGACCAAGTGCCCTCAGCCCCTCCTCACACGGCTTCCCCTCCAAACCCTTCACACCCTCACGGCTCCTTTGGACACTCTCTGACAGCTCAGTGTCTTTTTGTGTTGTGTCACCCATTTCTGCCCCAGCACTGGAGGTGAGGCTGCCCCAGCTCAGAGCAGAGCAGGACAATCCCCTCCCTTGCCCGGCTGTGATGCTGTGCCTGATGCTCCCAGGACAGGCTTGTTCCTCCTGGTGCCAGGGCACTGCTGGCTCATGTTCACCTTGTCCTCAGCAGGACACCCAAGTCCATTTCCTGCACTCATTTCTGCTTTCCAGCCTCTCATTTGTTTGTCTGTGTAATTCCAGGGTTGCCCATCCCAGGAGCAGAATCTGGCTCTTTCCCTTGCTGAATTTCATGTGGTTGGTGCCTGCCCAGTCCTCTCATTTGTCAAGGTCTCTGCAGGGCATCTCTGCCCTGGAGGGAGTCAACTGCTCCTCCCAGTTTTGTACCAGCTGTGAACTTGCTTAATATCCTGGCCAGTCCTGTGTCCAAGCCATTTATGAAGAGCACAGGGCTGAGGATGGAGCCCTGTGGAACCTCCCAGTGACAGGTCACCAGTCTGGTGTCACCCCATTCACTGTAACCCTTTGTGCCTGAGCCCTGAGCCAGTTGCTCACTCATCACATAATTTGTTAATCCAGTCACATGCCAGACAGTTTGTCCAGAAGGGTCCTGTAAGAGACAAAGGCTTTACTGAAATCCAAAAAATCACATCAACTGCCTTCCCTTGATGAGCTCGGTGGGTTACTTTGTCATGAAAGGAAATCAGGTTTGACAGAACTTCCCCCTCATGAAGTTGTGCTGGCTGAGACCAGTGACTGCATTGTTCTTCAGATGTTTTTCAGATGTTTTTCAATGCCTCTCAAAATAATCTTTTTATAATTTTACTGAACACTGAAGTGAAACTGACAGGCCTGTAGTTTCCAGAGTCATCCTTCTTGCCCTTCTTGAAAATTTAGACTGTGTTCACCAGATTCCAATCAGCTGGGACCTCTCTGAGTTTCCAAAGCTGTTCAGAAATCACTGAGAGAGGCCTCACAATAACATCATCTAATTCTTTGAGTACTATTGGATGCATCCCATCAGGCACCATAGACTTGTAAGGATTCAGCTGGACCAGCAGACCCTACACTAGTTCAAGATTGGCTAGAAGTTCATCATTCTCACAGCCATGGTACTCCAGCTCAGGCCACTACAGTTCACTGGTGTTGAACCAAAGCAAAGAAATCATTAAACTGCCTTGTCTGTCTACAGGTTTATGAGGTAATCATCCTCTCATGTAACAAGATAATGTAATTTCTGCACTGCCTTTTCCAATTAATACATTTTTTTCAAACTCTTTTTGTTGCTCCCCCTGTATTGGCTAGCTATTATTTCAATTGATCTTTGGTTTAATGAATTTTATCTTTACAGTAGCAAAAAACGTCTCTTTATTCCTCCCATGTCACCTGATCTTGCTTCCACTGGCCACACACCTGCTGGTTTTGCCATAGCTCCCTCAAGAAGATCAGGCAAGCTGGCCTTCTCTATTGCCCCCTTGACTTCCAACATTTGGGAATTGCCCATCCTATGCCCTTGGATGGTGAAATTTGAAAACTGAGCAAAAGCATTGTCCCAGGGGACTTAGTGGCAGCCTGAAGCAGCCTGAAGTTTGTTCTCCTCATGTCCAGAGCTGAGGCTCTGCTGACACTTTTCCTGCTGGCAGCAGCCCGATGCTCTGTGATCACTGTGGCCAGGATGGCCCCTCATCTCCACTTTGCCCATGGGATCCTCCCTGCTGACAAGCAGCACATCTGGTACCTGTATCTTGAGGTTATAATCTGGGTGATTTAGCAAACTTCCTGGCCTGACTGTGCCAGCTGTGTGATATTTCCAGTTAACATCTAGCAAGTTGAAGTCCCCCTTAAGGACAAGGGCGGTGATTTGGAGGTGTCCCTTAGTTTCTCAGACAATAGTTCATCAGAGTCATTGTCCTGGCTGCCTACTACAGGCTCCCACAAAGACATCTGCATTATTTATTTGTTTAATCCTTAAGCTCTGAGCTATGCCACTGCCAATTGCAAACTCCATACAGATTCCAGCCCCTCTATTACTTACAGTGCCACCTCCAGCTCACTGCCCAGCCTGTTCCTCCTATAACTATCCATACTGGCACACCACTCACAGGACTCATCCCATCAGGTTTTGCATGTCCCAGTGGTGGCATATCTCTGGGACTGGGCTGAAGCTTCTGCTTCCTCTTCCTCATTCCTCATGCTGTGTGTTGGTATAGAAAGGTTTCAGGTGTGGTTCATTGCAGCTGTCACCTTGTGCACCCCATTGAAGTATCTCACCAGCATTTTGTCCCTCAAATTTTGGTGCACCATCCTGTGGAATATCCCTGGCAAGACTGATCTTTTCTCATTCCCCCTTCCAATCTAGCTTAAAGGTCTAATAATCAGCACTGCTAGTGTGTGCAAAAAAGGCTTTTCCCCTTCTGAGAAAGGTGCATCTCATCGACTGTCAGTAGATCCTCTGTTGTAGACTGCTCCATGATCAAAACACTAAATAGTCCTTCATTTAGGATGAGCTTAGCAACAGACAAGACATCAGTGTGTTTTAACATCATTTTCACTCTGCATCCAAAATAGAGTACCGCACCAGCTATTAAGGAGAAAATTAACTCTATCCCACTGAAACCAGAACAGACTTCCAGGGAGGAAGCTTTGGCTTTGCAAGTTATCCTTATCCCACACCTCTGTTTTTCCCAGAAACTTCTGTCCCACAGCATGCTGCCTGCTTTGGGAGAGTAAGCTTGCTGTGTGTCACAGCCCTGACTGCCTCCTCCCCTACAGCAGGGGAGGGCTACTCACATACAGGCAGCAGTGAGAGCAATCCTGCAGGAGGACTTGCCATGGACAGCCAGCTGTTACTGTGTGCTTCTGGATCTCTCAGCATGTGGCTGTGGACTTTGCATCATTACAGAACAATTTAGCCAACCCTGCCATCATATCCTTACAAACATGCCATCCAGCAGCTGTCCTTCTGCATTCTGGGGCTTGCCAGTTCCTCTACACCAGCTGATGTGTTAACAACTGGGGTCTGCAGCCTTTTTTTCAGGTAAGTTACTGTTAGCTACAGGTACCTTTACCCTCCTCCATTTATGTGGTGAGCTGAGAGAGTCTCTATTCTCTCTCCACCTTGCCAGCTGTGAATACCTGCCTTTTGCAAGACTGATTTCTGCTCTCACTGTTCACCTGTGCAGGGAACAGAAAAGCAGGGTGGTGCTTTCATGAAGATGCTTCCACAGACACAAGAAGAATCCTGAGTCCTTGCAGAAGTGGACATCTGCATTTATTATTTATGATTTACCTAACAATGGCCTTGGAAATGAGGCACTCCCAGCAGATCAGGTGGCACAGTGTTTCTCTGTGTGTTTCTTCCAGCAGGCAGGGCTTACAGCCTGGTCTAAACACCGAGGGACAGCAGTGTCAGGTTACAGTTAAGAGGCAAAACCATAAGAGCACACCAGAAGCAATGCAGGTGTGATGAATTTTGCATGAACATATTTGCTCTTTGCCCATGATCCTCTGCAGTTTCAGGAGGGAGGAATTTTTAGTGGAGGACAAAATGCAAAGTGAAAAAATCCTTATGCATCTAAGGCAAATATGTACCATGAATCCAAACTATACAGAGCTGAAGAAATATCTTCTGAAATGAAGTGAGATTAAAATAGCTAATATTTATAAAGCTTGCAGGAGTAAATTCTTAGTGAAATTATGAGAGACCATGATCAGCCTGAACAAGGCAAAATTTTACCTCACCTGTTGTGATATCAAACCATCACAGAGTGAAATTTTTGTCATATCAGACCAACACTATGTTGGTCTGAGCATTTTCTGCACATAGGAACATATAGCTCCTCTTTTGGACTATGGGAAGTCTTCCTCCAAAACTCACATTTTCTCAGACAAGATAGTTGCACAACTATTCTTCCACTTCTCAGCTTACCACCACACTTGATCCAAGGCAGTCCCTGAGATGAACTTGATCCATCCATTGGCTATTTTTATAAATTCTTGAATATTAAATGGGAGCTATTGTGAAAATGCACACTAATCTGCAGCTGTGGTAACTCTGGATGAGGGTGTGTGGACCACACGCAGAAGGCAGAGAGATAGATGACTGCAATGCTGTGTATAGTATAAAACCCTTGTCAGGCTACTCTGGACCTCAGGGATCTCCTACAGGCTTTTCTTGAGATCCCCTCTTCCTTGTGAAATAATTCCTGTTTTTTCCCCCAGCTGGATAGACTTCACTGTATCAGCATCAGGCATAACCTTGTTTTACTCTGAAGAAATAATTATTTTCTCCTCTGCCTCTCTAGCCCTCAGTCCTTGTTGATTTATTTTTCCCACTTCTGGCAAACAGCAGCATACCTGATTCTGCTGATTTGCTCTTCCACTACAGTATTTCCATGCTAGCTTTTTTTGTGTGATTCTGTTTGAAGGCAGCATGCATCTATTTCTTCATGGCTGTATCACCAGGACAACACTTAGAAGATTTTGCCTCTCTTTTTAATGGTATCTTCCTTATTAAAGTAATATTATTTTTATTAAGAAAAGCCATATTAGGAGCCTGAGTATTAAGAACCGAGATCCTGTGCAAGTCATCAACAGCTGATTAAGATATCTTGCTGCTTCTGACATTGAACACAGGAATGAAAGATGTTAATTGCCAACATTTGTGTGAAATCAGTAAATATAAGCCAGACTGCTGTGAATGTCAGAGAATACACTCTGCCTGTGACCAGAACAACATTGTGTAATAGTCCTTTTATTACAGGCCCAGCTAATAACACATTATCTCATGCTTTCATCAGCTAAATGCATGCACATAGACCTTCACCTTCCATCTGCTGCTCTCTATACAAATTAGGACACTGCTCCCCTGCTCTTCTTGCATGCCATCCCTATTTCCACATTTCTTACACAGAACTCCCTCATCCTTCCACTCCCCTTAACATTACCTGCTTTTTCTCCTCAATCAGCAAGGGTAGTGCTCAGGCTGTAAATCACACAAGTGGTATCTGTGCCAGCATTTGTGCTTGGTAGTACCAGGCTCCTGGGGCACAGGAGTGCCTGGCCCCAAACATACCTTGCACCAGCCCTGGACAGCTCAGGGGACTGAGCAGCTTCTGTTGATTTTGCCCTGTCCCTCTCCCTCATGTATGCCAGCATCTCAGTTTTCCAACTGGCTGTGTATCTAGCAGCAGTGCTGTAGGGAGATGAACAGGGACCCTGAAATTCACGTGGTTTTCCTTTGAGTGGGTGCTCTGCAGCCCTAATGCTGCCATTATACTTGTATGAGTATCTGCTCCTCCTTACACTAGTTCTTTGACCCTTATTCACCCACATCTGAGGGTCAGAAGATGGGAAGAAACATGGAAAAATAGGTGCTTGGGAGTTTTTTATGGCTGGGCTGTCTCTCTGTAAGTATTGTTCTAACAGGTCATGAAATAGAATATCTGGCAAAACACTGCCTTGCTCTTAATTTTTCCCACAGTGGGGGCTTTCAGCATCTTATTTGGTTGTGAGAAAAAAATCCTTCTTTAATACAAAAATAGATGATGGCAACTGCAACAGTCAGCATGCAGCAGAGTGTTAAAAACAGGAAATCAGCATCCTTTTAAGCAGGTGAAACATTTTAAAACAGTCTGAAAATATGTGTAAATCTTATTTCTGCTTTTCTCCTGATGATTAAATTCTGACCATGGATAATGAGTTTGCCTACAACTCTTGGTAGAGATCCCTTTTTCCATTACTTCAGTAGTACCCTTTGTGGATACCCATGTTCCCTTTGCTTAAGTGATGCAACTCAGTGGATGATCAATTACTTCCTGGCACAGTGCAGGGAAGACCCACCTGGAAAAGGATTTACCTGACTCAGTCTAGTTGACTTAATGGAAAAAAGAATTGCTGCACTTTGACAACATCTCTTCCTGCTCACTCTTTTTTTTTTTCTTACCACCAGAATTTTGCACACACCCATGGACACCTCTGTACTGGCTTGACACCTCCCTGGAATGACTCAATGCAGGGTTCAGTACCATGGGTGTGGGATGATGCAGCCTGGCAGGATTAGGAAAGGTTCTGTCACCCGTCTTCAGTTCTTGGTGCTTCTGCAACTCAATACATACTATCTTTTGCTTCCAAGCTCAGGTTACCAAAGGAAGACCAACAGCTTGATGGTCTCTCCAAGAACACAAGCAAAAGTTAATCCTTTTTGATCTCTGCATTAGTCATGATGCTGTAAAATTTCCAGGTGGGCCTTGGTGTATCTGTTGGATGGGGAATGCTGGAGGTCAGCAGTCTGTGAGTATTAAGAGATCAGGACTGTTACTGGTGGCACAGCTCAAGCAGCTTCACTCATCTGAAACAGCCCACAGTAACACAGAGGCCCCAGGCTGACAATTTCAACTCTTCTGGGAGACCACTAGTGCTTAGGTGATTTCCTTTGGTTGTTGAACTGCAGGAGGCTAAGCAGCAGGAGACATCCATGCCGTGCTTTGAAGGCACACAGCACTCAGCTGTAGGACACATCAGTGCTTTCATACCTGACCCTGGATGTCAGCAACCATTTTTAGTGTGTCTCGGGTTTGTGTCCTGTGCAAGAACAAATTTGGCCAGCTCACCTGTCCACACATGGGAAGGTCATGTCGCTGTAGTGATGTGGAGGCAGAGAAGCAGGATGGTAAGGGAGAAAAGCAGATGGGTGCAAAGGAGGTTTTGGCTGTTTTCAGGGCTGCAGCTGGCCATGGCAAAGGTGGGTGCAGACTGGCTTTTAGCAGCCTCCTGCACCCATCCCTGCAGCTCCTCTGAACCAAGGTCTGAAGCCATTGTGTGTCTCGCCTGTGCAACTTGTCTTCTAGTGACAACACCTATGCATCCTTCCCCACACATCCTTTCCCATCCTCACCAATACACTGACTGTTTGAGAAGCAGTAACATGAGCAGGCTTCTGTGTGAAAACCTCAGTGCCTGTCCTTCAGCCCTGAATCTCCAGGGAGTTAGCTGCCTGTTTCCCTTTCTTGTTGGAGAGGGCCCTGCCTCAAGCAACCTGCAAGCTCCTATTCTGTCCTGTCAGGACAGAAACCTCTCACTTGCACAAGCACAGCATCCTCAGCTTGTACAGGCAGTTCTTATGAAAAAGTGTGTCAGACTCAGGTTCAGAGGCCTCAATAGGCATGTCAGTAAAATTGCTTGATTAAAAATTCTGCCCAAACCAATCCCGAAGGCCTCACTGTGCTTTAGTTTAGTTCTTTTGTCTGGCAAATATTTCTTAACACATACTGAGAAACACTGAAGTTAACGGGTTTTTTTGCAGATTTTTTTTCATTTTGATTAGACTTTATCTTTTGTAATTTTATGTACTGGAGGCTTAAGTGCAGTGTGGCGCAGGAAGAAAGTGTGTGGAAGTGATTTTAAGCAGCAAGGCAGAAATTTGATGGTGTTGCAGGATTCTCAGTGGCTCTGGGGATGTCATTATCTGTTGTCTGCCACTTCTCCCTGACCATCCTCCTGTTTGCTGTGTGCTTCAGCTATGCAGTGTTTTTTTAGCGGGATGCCTTCACCAGTGCAAGTCTGAGTGACCATAGGGCTGCTCCAGCTTGTGCTTTGTGCTGGTGTGGCCCTTGTGGTCACAGAAGGATGAAAGTCACAGAACAGTTTTGGCAGCCTACCAGCTAAAGGCCTTGTGATTAAAATCATCTCAAAGGCAGCAGCTGAAGCCAGACAGTAGTAGGTCTCTGAAACAGGAAGATCATATGTCAGAGGGAGGAAGAAAGAGGAAAAAAAGAGAAATAAGAGCGAATAGTTGTACACTGAAACTTTTGCCCAAGTAAGGGAGTTTTCCTGGCTGTGTCTGTTTCACTTTCTCCACCTTTCCTGTTGCACAAATATTGTACTTTTGCCCCTTCCTTAAGTGGACTTCAGTGGTTTTTCCAGAAAAGCTACCAAGATTATTTTGATGTGCTTACCTTGTAGCTATTGTCCTGGGGTGACAAAACAGGCAGTGTCCAAACCAGGACAGCTATTCATCCCAAGCCATCTTCCCTACTGGCAGCTGTTTTGAGGCAGTTTCCTTTAGAAACTGTACTATAGCCAAAAGTATCTTTTCCCAAGTAATCCCAAAATATCAGCACGCTGGCAGGCATCCTGTCAGGGCTGTGCAATAACTACCTGCTGGAGCAGTGCCAGTTGAGCAACAGCATTTCATCACTTACACAGCTATTTCCATGCCAGTAAGAAGACTCCTAGCCTGCTCCCTTACTACTGTGAAGCACAGCCTTCAAACATACACTCAGCTCGTGATCAGGTCAGGAGGAGTCAGGGCTTGGGGCTTATTTAGTCTCCGTGTGTTAGAGGAGAAAGGCAAAATGCACCAGGCTCTGGAAAGACAGAAGGAAGTTTGATTCTGCTTCCATTAGTCACAGCATCACAGAATCACAGAATGACTGCATTGGAAGAAACCTTCCAGATCATTGAGTCCAACCCAGCCTAACACCTCAACTAGACCATGGCACCAAGTGCCACATCCAGTCTTCTTTTAAACACATCCAGGGATGTTGACTCCACCACTTCCACAGGCAGACAATTCCAGGACTATATCTCTCTTTCCCTAAATAATTTTTTTGTAACATCCAACCTATATTCCACTTGGTGCAGCTTAAGATTGTGTCCTCTTGTTCTGTCAGTTGCTGCTGGTGATAGAGACCAGCCCCCACCTGCCTACAGCCACCCTTCAGGAAGCTGTAGAATGATAAGGTCACCCCTGAGTCTCCTTTTCTCCAGGCTGAACAGCCCCAGCTCCCTCAGCCATTCCTCACAGGGTTTGTGTTCCAGCCCCTCACCAGCCTTGTTTCCTCCTCTGGACACACTCAAGTGTCTCAACGTCCTTCCCAAACCAAGGGGCCAGAACTGGACACAGCACCCAAGGTGTGGCCTCACCAGTGCTGAGTACAGGGGAAGAATGACCTCCCTGCTCCTGCTGGCCACACTATTCCTGACCCAGGCCAGGGGCCACTGCCCTTCTTGGCCACCAGGGCACAGGGCTGGCTCATGTTCAGTCAGCTGTCTGTCAGTGCCCCCA
The DNA here is from genome assembly GCF_029582105.1 of Oenanthe melanoleuca. Lineage (NCBI taxonomy): Eukaryota > Metazoa > Chordata > Aves > Passeriformes > Muscicapidae > Oenanthe > Oenanthe melanoleuca. Next base: position 26,854,319 of record NC_079362.1, read on the forward strand.
GGTCCCTTTCTGCCTGGGCACTGTCCAGCCACACCGACCCCAGCCAGTAACACTGCAGGGCATTACTGTGGCCAAAATGCAGAACTCTGCACTTGGACTTGTTAAACTTCATCTTATTGGACTCTGTCCATCCATCCAACTGTTCCAGGTCTCTCTGCAGAGCCCTCCTTCCTTCCAACAGATGGACACATGTTCCCAGCTCAGTGTCATCTGCAAATTTACTGATGAAGGACTCAATACCCTCATGCATGTCATCAATGAAAATATTGAACAGGACTGGCCCCAGCACAGAGCCCTGGGGGACACCACTGGTGACTGGTGCCCCATCTGGATGCAGCACCATTCACCACTCTCTGGGCCTGGCCATCCAGCCCATTCCTAACCCAGCACAGAGTGCTCCTGTCCCAGCCATGGGCTGCAGTTTTCCAGGGGTGTGCTGAGGGAGACAGTGCCAAAGGCCTTGCTGAAGTCCAGGTACACAACACCCACAGCCTTTCCTGCATCCAGGTGGGTCAGCTGGTCATGAAAGGAGATCAGGTTGGTCACACATGACCTTCCCCTCCTACACCCACACTGGCTGGGTCTGATGCCCTGGCCATCCTCTAAGTGCTGTGTGATGGCACTCAGTATAAATTGCTCCATAACCTTCCCAGGTACTGAGGTCAGGCTCACTGCTCTACAGTTCCCAGGATCCTCCTTGCCACCCTTTCTATGAATGGGTGTCACATTGGCTGACTTCCAGTCATCTGGAACCTCACCAGAGTCCCAGGACTGCTGCTAAATGATGGAGAGAGGCTTTGCAAGCTCATCTGTCAGCTCCCTCATCACCCTGGGATGGATGCCATCTGGGCCCATGGATTTATGAACATTTAAGCAGCTCAGCAGTTCTCTGACTGCCTCCTCCTGGATACCAGGGGACCATTCTGCTCCCTGACACCATCTGCCATCCCAGGAGGACAGCTGTCCTGAGGACAAGCATATTCCCAATAAAGGCTGAGGCAAAGAAGGCATTAAGCACTTCTGTCTTCTCCTCATCTGCAGTTACTAAGTTCCCTCCTGCATCCAGTAGAGAGCAAAGATTGATTTTACCCTTCCTTTTGCCATTAATACATTTGTAAAAACATTTTTTATTATCCTTTACAAAAGTTGCCAAATTAACTTCAAACTGAGCTTTGGCCTCTCTAATTTTTTTTCCTACATGCTCTAACCACCCCCTTAAATACTTCCTGAGAGATCTGACCCTACTTCCAAAGATTATATATCCTCTTTTTATTCCTGAGTTCCTTCAAAACCTCATTGCCTGTGGGAAAAACCAACAGTTGCCCATCCAGGCTGGACATTTGCCTCATTCACTCATCTTTTGGCACACAGAGACAGTCTGTTCCTGTGCCCTCAAGATGTGTTTTGAAGCACACCCTGAACTCTTTTGTTTTGAAGGGCTGCTTCCCAAGGAACTTCCTGAGTAAGTCTCCTGAATAGGCCCAAGTCCACCCTCTGGAAGTCCAGTGTAAAAATCTTATCATTGTTCCTCCTGATTTCACCAAATACCAAGAACTCTATAATTTCATGATCACAGTGCCCCAAGCGACCTCCAACCACCACATCTCCCACCAGCCCATCTCTATTTGCAAACAGCAGATCTACGACACAGTCGTTCCCCTGGTGGAATCACCCACCAGCTGCGTCAAAAAGTGTCCTCCACACTCTATAAACTTCCTGGATTGCCTTTTTTCTGCTGTATTAAGTTCCCAGCAGATCTCTGATAAGTTGAAGTCTCCTATAAGAGCAAGGGCTGATGATCTTGAAACATTCTCCAGCTGCTTATAGAAGTTGTCCACCTCTTCTTCCTGGTTGGGTGGACAATAACAGACTCCCAGTAGGATGTCAGCCTTGTTAGCCTTGCCCTTAATTCTCACCCACAAGAATTCAACTTCATCATCATTAGTTTTAACATCCATGGCATCAAAAGCCTCCCTAATATAAAGGGCCACCCCTCCACTTCTTCTCCCTTTCCTGTCTCTTCTGAAGAGCTTGTAGCCATCCACTGCAGTGCTCCAGCTATGTGAGTCATCCCACCACATTTCTGTGATGGTGACTACATCATAGCTCTGCTGTTGCTCCGTGGCTGCCAGCTCTTCTTGTTTACTACCGGTTATAGGTAAGAAAGCGATTCAGCCGAATTAAGTATAATCAAAATAAGCGATAATTTATTTCGTGACCAGGATACGGTCCACGACAGCCACAATGGCAAAGGACAGCGCCGAGCCCGGGATCGGCGCTGGGTGAACACGCTCTGATCCGAACTCTATCGCACCAGATCCCCCTGTGTTCGCAAAGCCGCCTTGGTCAGCTCAGTTGTTATACAGTTTTTCCTAACCTGCAGCAGAGGTCTTTTTTTCTTTTCGCAGTTATCCATGTGGTGTTCTTTCTCTGCTGGGCTAGATAAAACGATATTCTGGGAGACAATGAATTCTGATGAGGACAGGTCTTGGTTTATGGGAAGCTGGCATTCAGAGGTGTCTTTCCCGATGGCTCTGGTTATCTTAATCGTGGGTGCTTGTCGGGCACTCATCGTTTGGGTGTTCCCCAAGAGAGCCATCTCCGCTGTGGCCGCGTCTATTAAGTTGTTATTCTGGGCTGCCCTGCCAATGATGTGATGAAGCAATCTGTGTCCCTTTGTCCACAGTTTTCTTTTTGGTTTCTGAGTTTTTTTATTGTTTTATTCATACAAACATTACTTATTCTACATTAATTTACAAACTTACAGGAATTACATTATATCATATATTACATTACCCATGCTCTGTGCATTGGTATACATGCATCTCAGCTGGGCTGCTGATTTCACCCCTAAGTCAGGCTTACCAGCCTTGGCAGCCCATCTGCACCCCCTTCCCCCTCCAAACCTAGTTTAAAGCCCTCTCAACAAGGTCCGTCAGTTCATAAGCTAAAATTCCTCTACCCTTAACAGAGAGACAGAGCCCATCCAGCTCCAGCAGGCCAGGTGCTGAAAAAGTTGTCCCATGATCAAAGAACCCAAAATTCTGCTGGTGACACCAATCCTTATTACTTATTAATAATGTGGGCTCTCCTATTCCTTTCAACATTTTTGTCAATCACCAAGGGGACTGAGGAAAAGACTACCTATGCCCCTGTCCTATCAACCACTTGACCCAGTGGCCTAAAGTTCCTTTTCATTGCCCTGAGACTCCTCTTTTCAATCCCATCACTGCCAGCCTGGAGTATCAACAGTGGATAATAATCAGAGGGCTGAATCAACCCAGGGAGTCTCTTGGTATATTCCATACCTGAGCCCCAGGCACACAGTTCTGAAGTGTTGTCCTTTCCCGACTGAGATGTCAGGTTTGGGTGTGTGAGTAGGGCTTGCTCTCATAAAACACATCCTAGAAAGGGAGGTACAGTGCTCCCTGCATGCCTGTGCCTCCTCTCACACCCTGCTTCTTTGCTAGCACGATAGCACCAAGCGTTTACCTGGGGGCCTGCATTTGTCTTCTCTCAAATTCTTTTCGTGGAAACACTTTTAACCCCCCAATTGTCTTTTGAACAAATGACAGAATCTTATTGCTGGGCTCACTACTCAGTGCTGTGCTATTGATGAACTAAAACCGCAGCTGGAGACAGAAGCATTGGCCAACAGGAACTTCAGTGTTGACTTCATGCAAGAAGTAATGCCAGGAACATAGTATCTCTCAGCAGCTACCATTTGGAAAAATAAGCACTAGGACATGTGATGCTCTTGTGGAAACACTTTGTGTTACTGTAGCTTAAAAACCAGAAGCTTGAAACAAAACAGAAGACAAATGTCTGCAGAGATGTCAAGTCTTTGATTCTCAGTGATTGGGAGGAGGGAGGGAGGGAAGGGAGGAAGAAAAAGAAAAAGAAAAAGAAAAAGAAAAAGAAAAAGAAAAAGAAAAAGAAAAAGGAAAAGAAAAAGGAAAAGGAAAAGGAAAAGGAAAAGGAAAAGGAAAAGGAAAAGGAAAAGGAAAAGGAAAAGGAAAAGGAAAAGGAAAAGGAAAAGGAAAAGGAAAAGGAAAAGGAAAAGGAAAAGGAAAAGGAAAAGGAAAAGGAAAAGGAAAAGGAAAAGAAAAAAAGAAAAGAAAAGAAAAGAAAAGAAAAGAAAAGAAAAGAAAAGAAAAGAAAAGAAAAGAAAAGAAAAGAAAAGAAAAGAAAAGAAAAGAAAAGAAAAGAAAAGAAAAGAAAAGAAAAGAAAAGAAAAGAAAAGAAAAGAAAAGAAAAGAAAAGAAAAGAAAAGAAAAGAAAAGAAAAGAAAAGAAAAGAAAAGAAAAGGAGCTGCTCTTTTTTTAGTGGGGGTTTGAGTTGGAAACACCAATCCCAGCCTGACATTCCAGCTGTGATTACTTCTGTCAATTCTTTGATTAGTCACTGAGGATATTCTTCAGCTCTTTGATACAGGTTGTGGCAGTAAGGGAGACTGGGAAAAGTTTCTCTGTCAGCAGTGTTTGAGATTACTGGTTGTTTTCACTTAACAAGTTCCTGCAATTTAAGAACAATGGAGGGAGGGAGAGACAGAGGAAGGAAAACAGCTCAATAACATTTGTAATTTCTAAAACCTTTGAACAGCATTGTATCCTCCTCCTCTGATGTCAGTAGTAAGGTGAGGTTTAGTTTCAGGCACAGGCTGCTCAGTGACAACTCACTGTAAATACAGTTATTTGGAGAATCCTTATGGGTGCGTTCAGAAAATAATTTCTTGCAAAGCTTTTTAAATTCTCATTTTAATTCTCAATGACTTTTTAAAAATACATAAATGTCATGTACATAAGAGATGTCAAATGGATAGCTAAAGTTTAGGAGAACAATCAGGCTTTTTAATAAACAGTTCAAGGTCTGCCCTTTTAATCTTCCATGGCATTTCACAGAAACACCAACTTTTAGCTGCTTCTCCAGGGCACAAACCTTTTTTCAGAGTTGCTTTCTGTACGAATACATATGATAATGTTTAAAACTTTTCTTAAGCAGCTAAAATAAAAAATTATATTGAACTTGAGACTCACTGTTTGTCCTCACAATTTTAGTGATCCGGAGAAAAGAAACTTACTCCTCTTCCCCCTCAGCTACCAGCAGTATTTTTAGGGGTGGGCTGGCATACAATGAAGAAATAAACCTCTCCCAGCCCATATTTTTCAGAAAAGCCAAAATGGGCATGACTGTATTCCACTGGCAAATAATGATTTCAACAAGGATTTCAGTGAATGTGTGTTCAGAATTGTGTAAAAAATACAAAACTTAGTGTCTGATGAGGAGCAAGCAGGAGTCTTCCATCTGGACCACCTCTGCTGCTGGCTGCCTGTCTTGGGGTAGCATGTATGAGATGAACGGGCAGATCTCCAGAGAGAAAGCTCAATCACTTCTCCTTGACAGTATTCCTGAAAGATCAAAGCTTTTAAGGGGAGAGAGGAAGGATGATCTTTCCCAGCTGGCTCAAAGCCACCTGACATTGACTTGACTAGTCCAGGGTGAGAATGGAACTGATCCCTGGGGAGCATGGTGAAATTAGGAGTTATATGGGGTTATGGACACAGATGTGTATCCACAGCTCTGCAGCATCATCTGCTTCTCCTGGTCCACTCCTGAGGCTGCCACCAACCTGAAACTTCACAATTCACACCAAGGAGCACAGCCTTGGGCCCTGCCACTCCAGATTTGCCATGTGTACTGGGCACATCAGTGATATTCACCATTTCCAAGTACTGATTCCTAGGGTGCCTCCAGTATGTGCACCAGCTTTCCACAATGAGGAATGGGATTTATCTGAGAGATGGCTGTTGAAAAACTTTTTCAACATCATCTATCTGCCAGATAAGTTCTTTGTGGGGTACTGAGTTGTCCATGTCTTTGCTGAAAAACATCCAGAGAGGGAGGTGGGGGTGACAGATAGGCATTAATAGTTAGTTACATATATATATATAAAAATGGTAAATCTTATGAAATTAAATTATTTCATTTTCAAACACACAAGGAGGCTTACTTAAGTAACTCTGATGTGGTATATAGACACCACCTCAGGGCAGGAAATTAGGAAATTAGAAAATTAGGTGTGTTCCCATGTGGGGAGATCCCTGCAGGTTGAAACTCCACAGGGTGGTAATCAGGCAGCCTTTGCCAGTGCCAAACAGCAAGGTAGCAGTTTCACAAATGCACAGAGCAATGCCACAACCCCACGAGGTTTTCACATGACACTTTCTTCCAGATACATATTTGGGCTGTGGAGGGACCGTGGCTGGTGTTTTGAAGAGCAAGCCCCAGAAGGATGGTATTTTGGGGTTGAGAGCCAGCCAGTGAGTTCTGGTTGAGCTGGCAGGGCACACTCATGATGCCACTGGTTGTGTCTGTTTGCTGCCAACCCCGTCCCTCAGGACACTCTGCATTGTGCAGGCACAGCCAAAAGAATGGGGATTTCTTGCAGAGGGGTCAAACAGTTCTGGCGCATCTACAGGGATTTTAAAAGCCTCTGCTAGATTGCCCATGGAAGAACAGATAATTTTCCATGACAAACCTGGTGGATGTGCTCTGTCAGTAATTCTTCTTGGTTATATATTTTTATTGCTGTGATTCACAAAGAGTAAATGCTTCATGTGAGTTGTGTGCATGACTCAAAGGAAACAGAAATGCTGACAAAAAGGAGAGGTTTACAAGCTTAGCAACACTGCCATTTTCCAGATTTATTTGGTCAGAGGTTAGCTTGCACCAGGTTTCTGATTGCAGCAGAAAATCTTTGGGATAGCTAATGCCCTCTCATCTTTTAAGGCAAGTATGCTTTATTTTTTTTAACCAGTCTAAATTGGGCTAGATATTTAGAAGTCAATAATCCAGATTATCTGCAATAATTCAGGCAAGCAAACATTTCTGCCTGTAATATTTTTAATTTTCCTACCTGGTTTTTCTCAGTATTTTTATGTGCCAGAATTTAACTTCCTACTTATAAAGCATGCAGTACAAAACAGATTATAAGGCCAAAAGTTTGAGATTTTGCTAGCCCAAGAAATGTGAATTATTTCATTGACAGGAAAGACCTAGTCTTTCTAGAATAATTTGCTGGTTTGTACAAGACTCCTTTTCTTGACTGAGCCCCAGTTCATTATTGCGAAGAGATTTTTGAAATTGTGAGGGACAGAAAAAGAAAATAGAAAGGGACTGTGAGTGAATGAAGTGGATACACCACTTTAGCACACATTTCCCTGTCTCCTCCTCTTTCTCTGTTTGTACTTATTTGCTTTGCTTGCTTCCCACACACACCTCCTTTCACAAACATGAGCTCCAGGATAAGGACAAGAGATTTTCGTTTTATTATGTTGTACTTGAAAACTGGGTTGGGAGGAAAAGATCAGGCTTTTTCTTCATAAATGCAAGCATAAAACACCTGATATGTCCTGGTGAGGGAAGTTAAAAGAACAAGAAGGAAGGCAGGGAAGAAAATGGGCCATTTAAGTATTACTTGACCTATTCAATGTACATATTTCTGTGCTTTCTGGAGGTCTCTGGCTTCTTCCCTATCACTTCTCCTTCTGTGTGCATCACTTCCTCGATGGACACAATGGGGAGCAGAGGCTGGGTAGGCTGTAAGGCTGAAATTGCTAACCTGGGGAGGCGGAAAATGGGGAAAGGTGTTGTAGAAGCAGTGCCAGGTCCCTCGGGTCCCTTTGTACTGCCACTGGGCAGACAGCAGTACCTGGCACCCCTGCTTTGCCCTCAGTGATGCCCCTGGGACCAAGGCAAGAAAGAGGAAGTTTTCAGGTGACAGAGATGGAAGAGGGGCTGCAGCATCTCAGAGCACACAGGTCTCCTTGTCATCAGTTCTCTCTGCCACAGGGCATGGACTAGTCCACATATTTTAATTTTCCTTCTGAGGACACCAGTCCAGGCTCTGCTGTGTGAAACAGAGGTGGTAAGTCTTCAGAGCACAACACAGTTATCCTTATAAAATGTTTAGTGGCAACAAGAACAGGAAAGCAAATATGACACAGGTAAAACTATGTCAGTCTGACCCCAGAGGTTCTCTGCAGAGCACAGCCAGATCCCCAAGGCTGCCAGGAGAGAGAAGTCCTCTGTCTCTCCAGCATCTGTTCAGCTCAAGCATTTATGCAGCACAGCACTTTTGCTCGCTCAGGCAGAGATGTGGTACAAGTCCTTATTGCTCTTTCTTTCCTGTAAGCAAAGTGTTTTAGGGAACCAAAGGAACAAGTACAGCTGAAAACCTTGCTCCTTGGCTGTGTCCTTGAGGAGGTGCCCACCTTGAGGTGGTGGGGGTGCATGCACCTCCCTGGTTTGGTCCCTGCTCCAAATAGCCCTTTGCCTATCTGGTACATCCCTGGTGGCCATGCCTACTTGCAGCACATCATTCCTCTGCCTTCTCTGCACACATTTCTCATGAAGCATATAATTCCCTGTTACTACAACCATCAGGGTTGCATCCTCCTGCAATGCAGGGGTCAATCAAAGACCAAGATCTGTCAAGGGCTATAACTTTGCAATCAGTTAGACTCACTTCAGTTTCAGGTGGATCCCAGCTCTGTGAGAAAAGCCCCATAGATTTCCACACAGCTTGCATTTTGCCAGAGATAGTACAGTATTTTGAGTGTCACTTTCAGAACAGCTCTAGCAAAAGCTATATAAATCCAGACCCTGGAAACAGTAGACAAGTTTCCATCATCAGTGCTGAAAAACAAAAAAAAAAACCAAAAACAAAAGAAAAGAAAAGAAAAGAAGAAAAGAAAAGAAAAGAAAAGAAAAGAAAAGAAAAGAAAAGAAAAGAAAAGAAAAGAAAAGAAAAGAAAAGAAAAGAAAAGAAAAGAAAAGAAAAGAAAAGAAAAGAAAAGAAAACAAAAACAAAAAAAAAACAAAAAAAAAAAAACAAAAAAAAACACAACAAAAAACAAAAACAAAAACAACAAAAAAAAAAACAAAAACAAAAACAAAAAAAAAACAAAAAAAAACAAAAAAACAACAAAAACAAAAAAAGAGAAAAAAAATAATCTTTCCCTCCTGAACCATTTTAATCAACAGGTTTTCGGCAGGACTCACTTCTTCTTTTGTCTGTTTGCATGCAAGTTCAGGGGAACTCCCGATCTTGCCACTTCTAAACTTTGCCTATGCAAGCAGGTTACCTTAAGCAGTTCTTGGAATACTTTATGGCAAATTATGTTAAACTGAGGGAAGCAAAGGGGTGACTGAGAGAATTTTTCATCCTTGATTTATTTTGAATGTTCTTTCACACTTACAGCTGCTAATGCATGTTACATCTGTGTTACTGCCTGCTGGCCCAGGAGAGAGAAAGAAGTCACACTTCAGCCACAAAATTAATATGTATCACAGGAAGGGACAAACCAGTCATCTCTAAACTGGCTACACTGCTGTGGCTGAGACCTCATTAGGAGAAACAACTATCTCTATTCAGAAGAGAGGCTAGGACTGTTCTCTGTTCAGCAAAACAGCTAACCACAGGCTCAACATTGTTCCATAAATTGCTCTACTAAGCCAGCTGCCATTACCACGAGTTCTCTTTTATTTAAATGGGCCAATAAACACATCTTCCATTTTGCAGTTAAAAGCCAACATTCAGAACAGGTGCCCTAGCCTGGCCTAGGATGTTGTGAACATCAGCGTGTGCTAGCCACAGATTTCCAGCCACTGCTTTGCTTCTCTTGTTTCTTCCCTAAGAAATTTTCTCACTTGGCTGCTTCTTTTAGATGCTTTGTTACTGCTTGTCTGTTTCTCAAAAGGCTTTTTGCAGAGTGGTCACAGCAGGGAGGTTGTCCTGCCTGCTTCCTCTACCAACCCCTAACACCCAGAGACACAGATACATTTCACCCAGATGCTTGCAGGTGGGTTCCACCAGCACCCAGGGGTTTGTTTGCAATGTTTTTCCACTCAATTGCCCTGGAAAGCTGCTGCTTCTAGGACCATGTGCTTGTAATTTTGAAGCTTGGGATGATGAATAATGACAGTGACCCACCAAATACAGCAAGTGTTTGTGAAAGTATCAGGAATGCAACCTGTGGGTTCAATTCATCTTGCCAACTAGCAAGCCTGAACAGCTTAAACAAAGAGAGGGACACTCTGGCCCTTAGTTGCAGTTATTTTTCTTTTTCTTGTAACACTAAACATTCAGGTTTTGAAGCCTACAAAGGGCAATAGAGTTTCTGAGAGCTGCATTAATGTGCAAGTAACTTAGTCATCCTCTTGAATTAAAATTACTAAAAATTCAGAATTTAACCCAAATGTGATGGAAGAAAAAGGTTTGGAGTTTTCTTCCACATCATATCTGCAGCTGGTTGATTGCTGAAAGACAGTGATGCAGGAAGGCAAATGCAAAATGCTTCAAGAACACAGGCCTCTTACTCCCACTTAGGGCTGTACTCCAAAGAGGCAGCTCACAGCTGGGTGATTATGGGTCTGGAAGGGGACACACAGCTTAGAGAACTGGGAATAAACCTCTCATCTCCAGATCAGTGCTTCCCATCCAGCCGAGATCAAGCCAGGTCTCAACATGAGGTCCTCTCTGCTGGGCTGGGAAATTCATTTTTGGATGGATGTGGCTACTGCTACAGGCAGCTGTTAGAGGGCAGTGGTTACAAGTGACCCAAGGAGGCTAGCAAGCCTGATTTTCCTGGAAAAAACAACCCATCTGGGGAAGGGGCTCTGCAGACTTGTGAACCACCTTGGAGAGGTTCCTCTTTTCTTTTGGATAGTTTCAGAGGCACATTTTACTTCTGTGTTTCCTGTAGCACTTAAAAGAGAATTTGGAAGAGCCTAAGAGACAGATCATGGACATGTCTGGAAGTCCACCCAGATCATTCATCTGCTTCTAAAATTATTAATAAAGAAAAAGCAAGTAAACAGCAACAATTAAACTCATTATCCTGACTGCTGCTCAGTGAGCACAGGCCTGGCATGCACCTGGCACCTGACACTCCTTTGCTGTGTCACTACTTTAAGCATACTATGAAACTCATCAGGTGGTGTCTGCAAGTGGACAGGGCTCTGGAAAATTCAGATCCACTCTAACAGCATGACCAAGGACAGTTGTTAGCAAGTCTCTGGGGAACAAGGGCATCTGACAGGGCAGGAAATCTCCTGCTGTAAGGAATGCCTGTGTGCAGTCCAGCTCTGGTTTAGCACAGACTACACAAAAAGTGTTTGTGTGACATTGGGTTGCAGTGCTCCTGGGAATAAGATACCACCAGCGTCACACTGAAAACTGTTTATATTCAGATATTAAGGAGCAGTACAGCTGTGCTAGGAAGATCTCCCAACCTGAACTTCTGTGAGATGCTTTGATATGCCTTTTTCAAAGAAATCTCCATGCTGGAATGTGTCATGTAACATACATTCACTTTGTGCAGCAGTGTGTGCAGTGTACCACCCAGAGAGGTAATGGAGCAAAGGGTGAAACATGAAAGGGACCTTAATGTTCAGGTTTGGCTTACTCACCTGTCTTCTGGGAGTTGGTCCACCACTGAACAAACCTTTGGTTTATGAGGAAAGCACAAGATCATTGCCTCCAAACCTGACCATTCTGCTGACTCAGGTAATTTATCTCCACTGGTTTGAGAGGGCAGTACTGACTTGTACTGACAAATCATATTTTGCGAAACGTGACAGTGGGTGTCAGACCCCATGGGACACTTGGCAACGACTAGAGAACTCATCAGAGATGTTACTAACAAGCCCCACTCTGAATATGGACTACCATTTCAAGTTTGTTGCTCTCACACCATTTGGACTTTCCACCTGTGCAGGTTACATAACACACAGCACTTTGACTGGGATTTGTTCTGATATTAAGAGATTGAAAGTGCTTCCTGCAACCCAAGATTTGCCTACATTAGCTGCATTACCTGGATTACTTCAGGCCATGAATCCTGTTGAAAGGAACCATGAGCATCTGCCCACCTGTACCAAGATAAGAATTTGTCTTGCCCTGCTTTGGGGAAGGGAAGGCCAAAGCATGGACTTGGCCTCCACTTGCACTGCATGAACTCAGGTGGTCTGTAAAAGTCCTGTGTTTTCTGCAGCCCTAACCAGCACTGGAAATTACCATTTCAGTTTATACTACATATACATTCTCTGCAGACAGCAGCCAGAGGAGACCTGGGCAGGTCTTAGAGGGAAATGCAGAAAGGCTGTCCAGGGATTCCCTTCCTGGAAGGGTGGCTTCCTGTTCTGCAAACCAACCCACAAGTGAAATATTCATCCCCAAGGCAGGAAGAACCATGGAGTGCCAGAACTGGACAGGGTCTGTTTATCCATGCTCCAGCTGATTTCAGTGAGGGTATTGTGTGCTCTGTGACCCATCTCCATGCTATTCATCAGATGTAAAACAGATAAAAAACACAACAAAATTTAGATGAGATGCAAACGTGGTGAGGATAATGTCCAAACTGCATACTTCAGAGCTATCAGCACTCTGTTTTTCCTGCTTGAAGGAAGGATGATGACAGCAGCCATGCTGCAGTCACAGTGCTCAGCAGTTTCACATTTCCATTTACAGGTGGCAGGTTCGATGAGGTCTGGCCGGGGGAGGGCTCAGGTTAACAGCTGACTGCAGACCCCCCAGTACCCCCACCACTGGACTGCTGCTCTGCCAAGGTAGCATCACCTCAGGTGTGCGTGGGACAAATCAGAGCACAGCAGTCCAAACCACTGAAGCACATGGAAGGAGCCCAAACCCACAAAATACCTCTGGCACCCAGAAATCATAGCAAGCCAATGGCTAAGACCTTCCATCTGAACGATATTTTATTTGGATTGAGAAAAAGGAAGTAAATGAAAAAACAAACAAGGTAGAGACTACCTCTCTGGGAAAAGCCCAGCATACACTTACTTCCACTTTTTGTCAGCTAATTTTCCCTCACAAACAGCTACAGTTATCAGCTCCTGGCAACAGTGCTGTAAACCCCAACTAGTTCCCCAGCTGCTAAACTGCAGAACAAAAAGCAAAAGAAATGGCATGGTGAAATCTGAATAGGTATGTGCCTTTGGACATTTCTTTTGCCCAAACCACTGATTTAATGTATGCATGCTGGTTCAAAGATCAATATTTATGTGCTTGTACATTAGGATTTCTTGAGAACATTTGCAATTCTGCACCTTTTGGCTTTGTCTCGGACCAGGTTTTTTCAAAAGGAGACCATTTTCCAAATTGCAGTAAAGAAACACTTGGACTATTTAAAGAATTAACTACTTTCAGTATCTTATGTAGGTTCTTTCCATTCTTGATGTATGTTAGAAAGACCTTTACACCTGGAACAATTTTTTTTAGCAAAAAGAAACTTCCAAGTAGTGCTGTGGAGGTGGAAGGAAATGATTGAGAATCATAATGAAGATAGACTGATTTAGATCTTTTTAGACCATATCAACAGTAAGTGAAGTCAGGATTGATTCATGCACTAATTCTATCCTTTCCTCTCTGGAAGCCAGAACACCTTGAAGAGCTCTACCTCAAGGCAAAACTGGGTAATTTTTTCTGATGAAAATCTGAAGTCTGGGCCCTCAGGCTAGTAGCTCAGCAACTTGTCACAGTTTCCTTAACTGGACTAGGAAAAAGCCCAGCCCAGACGGAAATATCATCATCATATATGTTGCTTTATTACAGCCAGATATTAAAAAACAGATTTTCTTAAAATGCAAATGAAGAGTGGGATAGGGTATGTGTGTTGCTAACTGCTCTAGGCAGAGCAGGAGGTTCACACCAGCAAGTTAGCCTGCAAATAAGAGCATGAAAAGGAAAATAATTCTATTATTGTCTCATGAGGAAAAAGGGAAAGAAAAAGAGAAGACTTTTCATTTTACTGTCCAACACTGAGTGAACACAATGGCAAAGATCCATTATTACTCTGCTATTTTGAAAATATTTTGACAGTGTTGACTGCATTTACCAAGGGGCTAAAGTCCCAAGTAACATCAGTTCTTACCTTTTCCATTGAAAGACACACTTTAATAGTGTCCTTCTCCCTCAAGCGTTCTCCACGGGACAATATGTTTAGCCTGTATTAGTCATCACAGCACTCACAGAGTAGCCCAAGCACTAGGCAGATTAGCAAGGCAAAATAGACTTCATTGATTCAACTTGCTATTTATTATGAAACCAGGGAGGCTTCTGTCCTGCTGCCACTTGGGCTCTGTTATTCAAACATTTCAGAAAACAAGAACTGGAAGGAGGACAAAATTACAACTTGAGACTTGCCCCAGGCTGTTGATTAAGTGATAGCAGGGCTATTCAAAGACCATGCATGCTGTTTTGGTGGCAAAAATCATAATTTTAAGGACAATTACAGCAGAAGCCAGTGGCCATTTTCAGTATCTGTCACTGGCACAAGCTGACACTGAGATTCCTAGTAAAGGATGATAGGTGAAAGACTCCAGGGAGCACTGGCTGCACATGTTGGCACTCTAGTTTGTTACCATCTCAGCAAGCTCGTTTTGGGACTTTTCTTCAATCTGCATTTTTTTGCCCATGCTTGTCCCAGTGAGAAGCTCATGCAGGTGACTCACGGTGCAGACATTGCTCTTGTGACTGACCTATAAAGAAGTTGTTCCCAAACCATAAATCATTCTGTGGCTTTTGGGTTTCACAATGCCCAGTATGGGAGAAGCCCCAGATCATCCTATATTCCCTGAAATCACTGGATCTTTAATGCATGTCATCTGTCGGGTTGGCCCAAAACAGAGAGACTGAAAAAGGGGGTATTCCTTGTGAAAAGCAGGGGAACAGTTAAGACTATCAGAATAAAAGCAAGAAGGTGATTATCTAAACAAATAAAAGTTTTGGGGTTTTCCTCTGCTCAAGAAAAAGCAAGCTTCTGAATATTTCTACACAGGCATCCCTTCCCCAGAGCTGGTCTTGATAGAGAAGCTGTTTGATTTCTTCATGCTAAGTACCCCTGGAGGACACAAAGCTACAGGTGAGTAGTTTTCTGCATCGTAGCACATGGACTCTGGCCACCAGAGGTAGCTGGGAACATAGTAGGACCTACGGGTAGGAAGTGTGGAGGGGAGGTGTCTGTCTAAAGCCCCTGCATTCAGCTGCAGCTTGGGATCAACTGAGGGCTGTCATGCAGATGAATCTAGGCACTAGTGATAGATGAGCTTTCAGTCTTTCAATCACCTGACCTGGTGTCCAGGTACAGACATAATATGTCTGAAGTCTCCTGCAGTTGTTTCCTAGGAAGTGGCTAACTCCCTGGATGAAAATGAGCAAAGAACCTTCCAGAAAGAAAGAAAGAAAGGTGATAACAGAATGGTTTTATGATTTTGACCTACTTTACTATGAAAAATGTTCCACAAGAACAAAAAAAACTTTGATTAACAAGCAAGGCTTGGCTGGGTAAAACTGTAGTAGTAGTAGGTAGTAAAACTGGAAAATATTCAGAATGTAACCATGTTTTTTTGCCACAGAGACCAACATAGTTTCGATCCTACCATGCCAGTGAAAGCAGAACGAATAGCAAATGTGATTTTGGTGCTCATCTGCCTGCTTTTAAGATTCACTGATCCTGCTTACACCTATAACAAAGGCAAAGCCTGGTTTTCATGGCTCATTCTGACCGCCTGCTGTCATGTCTTTTTTATTGTTATTATATGCATATGTGTATGTAATGTGGTTCCTAGGGCATGTGCACAGGTGCAGAGTCTCTCTGCCTGCATCACTGCCTATGTTTACACAGTGCAAGCTAACAGTTTCCACTTGTCCTGACTCCAGACTGCTGTTTCAAGAGATGCTCAAGTCCCTCACAAGCCTCCAATGTGGCATATGTACATGAAAACAGTCTGCCCCACTCCACCAAGGTGGAAGCCTTAAGCCTCATGTGTCTGCCAGAGAAGCAAAGCCTTTGAGCACACTTAGACTGGAAGGACTGGTCTTTCTCTTGTGACAGCCTCCCGTGAGATGCCAGCCACTCTCTGAAAACACCAAGATCTAAATGCTAAGGTTTAAAAGGAAAGCAGCTCCTTCCAGATGCTCTCACAGAGCATTTCCTTATCTCAGAGGAAAAAGAGATACAGAGAATAGATCTGACAGAGAAATGAAGATAGAAAGAAGTGGCCTGAAAAGAATTTTCCTTTAATAATTTTTATGTGAAAAAGGAGTAATATCGTAGAATGGAGAAAATTTTGCAGTTGTATCAAGTGCAGAAGTCTAAGCCAGCTCATCATTTGCACATGCACATGCTGCACCTTCACTTGCAGCAACAGCCTCCAGCACTGCAGCAGAAAGGCTCACCCCAGGGACAGTGAACTAATTAAACAATCAAATGAAAGTAGAAAAAAAAAGGTAGAAAAACTTGATGAAGAGCTATTTAATAGAGAGCAGAAGCTGTCTGAGAGCCCCTCGAAACCTGAGAGGCTCTGTTTTTGTTACAGAGCTACGTGTCTGTTATCTGATAACAGAACCCATTGATGGCTGGCAAGGTTTCCTTGGGCAGATATTTGGGAAGTGCAAAGATTGCATAGGATCTGGAGGGGTGGCAAGTGGTAGCTAGAGTTTGTAAGAAAGGAGCAAGAGAAGCAGATTGCTCTTCTGTATTCATCCAGCATCAGGAGGCCTTGATAGCCATGAGTTTTGCAGCTTAAAAATGTGTGAAGGATGGACACATTGGAAACAGTGGCCATCCCAGAGGGGAACTTGAGGAGAAGGAGTTAGATTTCTTTTTATAGTTTGTATTGAAATAGTTGGGTAAAACAAGTTTTCTTGTTTCAGTAATATTTGCACTTGGGAAAACTACCTCAGCAAACATCAGGAAATTCAGATTAAGCATCACAGATTATCAATGGAGGTGTTCAAGTTTCTTGCAGTGAGCCCTGTGTAAACCAAGGCTGTCAGTGAAACCACACAGTCATCTTGATATCAATGAAAAACAGAAGGAGATTGTAGATAAGGATAGAGACAGAGAAAGCATGAATCTTTCCTCAAAAAATAGCAAATATTTTATTTCCAGTGCTACCACTCTACAGAAACCTTTCTCAATCTGTTTCAATCATGTCAATTCATATTGCCATTCTCCTGTGGTCAAATCAGGAAATCACTTACCTGATGTTGCAGTGCGAAGTATCAACATTGTCTAAAAGAAAACTCCACCAAAACAAAAAAAACAAAACAATAGCAATGCCCAGTAAATACAAACTTTTTGTTCGGAGCTCTGAAATCACTGAAATATTTGAAAAATAATAAAACAGTCAATTGCATAACAACTGTATCTTCAGGGGCATTGTTCTCTGATATCTACTTTTACCTCGGCTGCAGTAGGAAAATGCAAATAATTAGTCAGCTTTGGGTCAGCATAGGAGTTATAATATATTCATTTTTTAAAATCACAAATGCAGGAGGATAATGAATTATAATCATGCCCAGTGGCTTCATGTTATTTCAGCATAACCAAACACATTCAGAGGTTGTCTGCATCCTGAAAACAAAAACACAAATTTGTCATTTTCATTGTTTCCTCTTTTAGAGGTCAAGCTTCTTCTTTCTCAAGGTTGCTCCTATCGAGTTACTACAAGTAACATCAGGCTTGATTTCACTCTGCCAAACTACCATCCACTTCAGAAGTGGAAGAGTCACTTCCCCTGGGTGCCAGTAAGGAATGCACTCAAGCCTCATGCTTCTCTTCAGACTTGTCAGCTGAATATGAAGACCTTTTCAAGCAATAGGAGCTTTTCTCAAGACTTACTAGGAGTATGTGCTCACGGGCATCTTAAAACAAAGACCGTATTTCCTGTTGCCATCAGTCTGCCTGATCACAGTGACTTTAAGAAAGAACAACTCAGTTACTATTAATTAGGCTGTTGCAGGCAGTGCGGGGCGCCCCTTGATGCCTTGGACTGGCTACCTAGAACAGAGGCTAGACAGAGCTAAAAGAGTAAAGCAGGTATTTATTAAAGGCCTTCAACAGATACACCTTGGGCAGTCAAAAGCCTCACAGAGGCTACATTCAAGATGGACAGTGGTCCAGGCAGTTACAAGTGGTCCAGGTTTTTCAGGCAGGTACAAGTTTGGTCTATTTGCCTATCAGAGGTCAATTGTCCAATTGCAGCTTCAGATAATGAAGTCATATTACCCCAGTTTGTACCCCCCAATTCACTTTTTTTATACTTTTTGGGCCTGAGGCTGTGGTGGTGACCTTGGTTCTCAGGCCTAGAAGGATTGTTTTGTCTGATCAAAAAGTGAAGAGAGCTTACCAACACTCTATATGAAGTTCAGAGTTATACACTAGCGCAGTACAGGATCTGAGAAATATAAGAGCTAAAACTTAAGGCATCACCCTTCTACCCAAACTTATTGGTCCTTGAATTACAGGCAGTGAAGAACAGTGCCTAAACCAGCACTGTGCAATCTGCTTGGCCTAACCTTCTGTATGCTGCTATGTAGGTTGCACTTTTAAATAACAGCAGCAACAAAGCAAGCCCAAGGGTGTGGCATTGCAGGTGGGAAGGCAAAACAGCTTTGTTTTCCTTTTATAAATTGGTATGGATAATAGCGACTTCAAACTGAAACTTAAGAATGACAATTGCAAGCTCTGACAAATCACAGCTTCTTCTATCTTGTTTCAAGTGAATCAATGATTCTTTACTTTTTGGTCCCTCCATTTTTACAAATTTAAAAAGTTAATTTCTTAACTTCAGCATGACGGCATGGCAGCATAAGGGCAAGCTTGTTATTTTCTATTTCCTGCAAAACTTTCAAGAAATTCTTCTCTAATCTGTAAAGCAAAATAAAGTCCCTTTTGGCACCTCTGACACAAACCATGTGATCAGACCAGCAATAATCTTATCAGGCTGCCATTGTGTTTTACACAAGCACCAGCAAAGAGGGACAGCTGGCATTTATTTTTAAACCTAGACATGACCATGAGAGCTGGAAGTGCTCGGGGAAGAATTAGTCATGGTTCACAATGATAATCTTTGTTAATGAAGCTCCAAGCAAACTTCTGTCCAGAAGCAGCAAGTAATGAGGTGCAGAAATGTTTGCAAGTCCACAGAGAATTCATTAACCAAGCTTTTGTAGCAAAAGAGCTGAAGAAGTCTGCGGGATTTGAAAGGTGATATTTTTTACCAGGGAAAAAGTTTAAATACCAGGCTGGCAGTACACATGTAGGCAGGAGCTGGGCTTGTTAGCAGATTGCTGACGATGCTTGTAAAAATCTTGCATCCAGCTACCCCCCTTTCCTGCTGTTTAGGGAGCAGAAAGATGGACATCAAGCTTGTGTTTAAAGTTATCTGCTATTTGGAAATCTCATCAATTCCCGTGGTGACAATGTAGAAACTCTGTGCCCACAGTGTCAAGTTTCTCCATGAGAGCTGCTTCCTCCCACCCTCGTTGGTGAGTGACCCAGAAATCAGGCCCTCTGTGACACAGGGCCCTGCAGCTAGTTATGTAGAAGGACCATCTGCAAGTGGATCACCACTTGTACACGTTTGAGTCATCATTTCTGAATAGGAGATGGCCTTACACAGACACCAGAGAGGCTGAGTGGATGTCCACACCTGGAAGGTTAAAGCTATTAAAAAGCTATTTGATTCCATGCCTGGGGCTAACAGTGACAGATGGGAGATCTTCCCAGGGGCCATTGCACAGAAGGGATAGCGCATTGCAGAAGCAAGACATCCGAGGTCTTGGACATTCAGTTACTGATAAATAACAGCAGATAGCTACTGACTCCTAAGCCTGCCATAAGTATGAGAGATCATGAAAACAAAGGTCTCTAGATGTTGCCTCTGCTTGAGACTTTGAGGAAAACTCAAAAGCTGTGTAAAATGTATGCAAATGTATGAATTTCTGTCCTTTTTGCTACTCAAAAATAAGAGTCACTGAGCCACCTCATTTGGCTGACACAGACATATAGCACTAACAAATGCCACATCCTGCAATCCTGCCCCGGGAACAAACCCTTTCTGAAGTCAAAATAAATGTACCTGCTCTGTCCCAGCCCTGAGCTCTCCCTACTTGCAGGGGTGCTGCCTCTCATGCACAGTGGGATGCTGACACAGGACATCATGGAGGTGTGATCTGCTCTTGATCACAGCAAGGAACAGCATTGCTTTGACATATAGGCATTTTCTCTATCCCTCTGAGGGATTGGTTCTAAGCAGGAGTGTAGATAGGTTTTTGGAGCCAAGGTTGCATATTGCCATCTGGACTTTGGGCTGAGTTTTCCCTTGAATACATTCTGACTCTCAGGTTGCACGAGAGCTGCACAGAGCCAGAGGATCAGTGGTAGTGATTACCATCTTCTCTGCTAATCCTAAAGTAGGATTATCAAGAAGACAGAACCATAGTCTTATCAGCAGTGTACAGCAGAGGTAACTGCAAAAAGTTGCAGTAAAGCAGATTGTGGCTAGACACAAAGGCAAAATAATTTGCCTTGAGGATGGTGGATCAGTGGAGCACAGTGCCAAGAAAGACAGAGGAATTTTCCCCCTTGGGAGCTTTCAAAACAAGGTTGAATAAAGCCCTCATCAACCTGACCTGGTGCTGAAGGTAACTCAGTCTTGCACAGGAAGCCGGATGTGGGATTTCTAGTGATCCCTTTCTGCTCATACCTGTCTGTGTTTCTGCTTTTTTGCCCTCCTGAAGTTCTGAGTAGCTTTTGTTATTCCTCTCGTGACATCGCTCAGACTGAGAGAAAAGCTTGTTAAGAATGTTGGATTTTCTTGTCTAGGGGAAGGAAGAAAATGTCCAGAATTCCACAAAATTCTTGTGGACATTTCTGCAGCATATACATGAATTCAACATGACTCAGCTGCCTTTACGTTATTTGCATGTATTTATAAGGCAGAAGCGTGGTCTCCTGGTTTGTGGGTTTTTTGGGGGGGATTTTGTTGTTTTTTGGGTTTTTTGCAAGATTATTTGCCTAGACTCTGTCCAAAACACATGGAGTTTCAGATATCTACCACCACAGATGTCAGCAGAATTACATATTTAAGGGAATTATTTGCTTTACATTCTTTCTGTGTCTTTACATTATATTTTTTCCCTTTCATTTCACATTTCTGAAGAAATTCCTTAGTCTTGATTGTGTTACAATAAATACTTCTAAATAATAAAAATCACTCATTGCAGATACTGATCTCCCATGGATGACCCGAAATGGGAACAGACTAGTCAATATGCTCCAAAACACAGCTAGAATGTGACCAAAACACAATTAGAACAAAACAAAACAAAAAAACTCCAACCTTTGGTGTCCTTCCCCTTTCCAGAAACTTGGAAAAATCAGCTGTGAACCAGCTGAGTTAGCCAATATTACACAGTGAAATACTAAAAAAGGAAGATTAAACAGCACATCTGTCGAGTCTTCCCCATCAGCCAGTTCAATGAAATTGGAAACCACGAACATTTTTTGGCTATTCACAGAGCTAAAAGCTCAAAGCCTTCAGAGGTCCTCCACAAGGTAAATTAAATACTTCACATTTTTTATACTAATGCTTAGTCTGCTGACAGCTATCAGGTGATAATATGTTAGCCTTTTTACACGAAAAACACTGAAAAACCGTCATGTGGAGTGTTATAGCTGAATCAGTGAATATTTTTGCTTTAAACTTCCATCATTTGTGCAAAGGAGAAGTACTTTGTTTTACTCTGTCGACTCGGCAGGTTCCTTTTTGAGAGAGAAAGTAAATTTTAGTTTCTAAACCTATTTAGGTAGAGCATTGGAATAGTCTAGAGCTGAGAATTGGAACAGGCTATTGGAATACATATAGGAATATAGGAATATTGATATTGGAATAGGAATTTGATTTTTATTCAGAGTTTTGATTTATGAGACAGCATGTGCTTGGTCACTAAGACTGATTTAAGGTGAATTTTTTTTATGGGACTTTTAACAGCACAGCATAAGGGGTTACTTTCTGGTTAGCAGCCGCATGTAAGCGGCTTTTGTTGTTCCTCAGCATATTTCTCTCCTTATCCTCACAAGACATGTGGTTGAATCACCTGACTGGAAACAGGAAAAGCTATCCAAAATACAGTGTGATGAATTGCAAGGAAGTCCCTCGAGGGAGCAAACTGCTGACCCATAGAATGTTCTATGCTGGATGCTGTTTGGAAACCTGCCTGCAAAGGCAGGCCAGTGTTGGAGCAGGGGCCACTGCCTCTTATATGACCAGTTTTGGCTGGGGCTGCTCCCTAGACTGTGAGCAAATTTTTCAAGTATTTTCTAAAATGAACCACAACAGAGAGTGAAAAGCAAGTAACTATTTTTTTTTTTTTTTTTTGTGCTGATTACTATTAAGTTATTTAGCAAATAGCTAGATATTAAATAGAGAAACATTTTTCTTGGGATATTATCTGTGTGTTTGAAGTTATGAGATTTGCTATTTTGTTAATATCTTCTTGTTAGTGCTCAACTTGACTACACCACTAGCAAGCATTTCGGATCTACACAGGGTTTTTCATAGCATCCTCTTCACTTGCATGTCATTTCTGCATTTTCTGTCAAAAGGAAACATATGAACAATCCAAGGACTGAAAGAAACAAATCTTCTTTACATTCTTACAATAAGGGAAAAAAATCCATGATCTGGTGAATACTAATTTAGAATCACAGAAAAAATTTTGACTTCAGCTATAAAAACTCTAGAAAAATAAAATGTGGTTTGTTTGTTGGAAATACTTATTTCTAGGGTTAGGTGTCATATGTCTTCATTCCATCAATCTTTTCTTTAATTTGAGACTTTAAAAAATGGAAAAAGGACTTGGTGTGAATTTCATATATCTCTGTAATAAGTAATCAAAAATAATAGTATTATAAGTAAACACTATTGAATGTATAAGAAGGAATTTTTTATTCTAACAGAACTGTTCTAAGAAATTATTTAAATAACACTTTTTCATATGAGTTCTGTGTTAACAGAATAACAGATACAATGTTTGCTGCTTTGTAATATAACATTTTAATAATTAATATAACTTCGGTAAAAAACAGTGTTTTCTATTATCACTCCAGGAACTAATAAATTTTGTGTTTGGGCTGTATTTATTTCCTTATGGTTATGCCTTTCCACTCTAAGAAGGTAGGTAAATTACAAAGCTGATCCTAAAAGAAACAGTAATTCACTGTTACCATTTGCCTGGAGAATAATTAGAATTATTTCTGGTTTGAAATCTTTGTTAAATATTGCTTATAAATCTACCTGGAAAGAGTAGTAGCCATAGAACTAGAACAGCCAATAACTGAGATTCCACCTGTAGACTTTCTACCTTTCTGCTTGGATTAGTTCATCATGAGTTTGAAATACAGCTGGAATATTTATTCCTGCTCATCTCATGACAAACATTCTCAAGGAGCTTTTACATTTGGTATTTTTGAAGTCTTCACAGGAACACTAGTGAAATCACATTTTGCACAGGTTTGGACAGTACAAACTGTCTCATGTTGTACAAGAAAATGTAAAAGATTATTTCCAGAGGATCAAAGCTCTTTCAAATGTCCCTCTCCCTAGTACAGGAAGCTGTTAAAGCATCCTATTAAACAGAAACATTTTTTTTTGCTTCTGGGAACAATTTGTGTAATAAACCTTATTTCACTTTCTTCAAGTACACATATATATTTTATTGACAGAATTACACAGTTTATCCACAGTATTATAGAGGAAGGCAACGGACTGTGAAGTGGCTTTATCAGGTAAACATTTTTAAAGTTCTGTCTCTTTCAATACTTTTCAAATAATGATTTTGCTTTGTGAATGCCTCTCTTTGGTCTTTCCGCTACCAGACTTCAAATAGATGGATAATTACCATAGAAAAATATTGACCCTTTTGATTTCACTGCTGGTCAAAATCCTCCAGTCCTGAATAAACAGCACAATCCAGAAGTAGTAGCTGAGGTTCAGTAGGGACCTAAAAAGTTATTTACTGAGACTAGTACAGTGGTGGAGAAAGCAGAAATGGTCTTTTATTTTCTGTTTTTGTTTGTTTGTTTGTTTTCCATGGTATTTCTTCTGAGTTAAAAACATGACCTATATATCTAATAAATCTCTGTCATGTTGCATCTCCAGTGGTCTAGCCAGCTGCCTCTGCAGCAGCAGGAACAACATAAATCCTTCCAGAAATGGGCTGGCTAGTACCTCCTGCATGGTGGTCTCTGACCCATTATCCTTCCCACCTATCAAAACTATTTGAAACTATTTGCATTTATCCCTCTGTGAACTATTTGAGACCTGTGCAAGTCTGAACTGAAAAGCAATTAATCAGAAACAGCATCATAGGGGTCTGATCAGACCTTATCTACCAGAGACAAAATAAAGATATTTTTTTCTGTTGATTTGAAATAGGATTTAAGGAATCTCACCAATTTCTGTCTTTGTAAAACACATAATTGGTTTGATCTCTTCCATTCAACATATTAATCAGAGTCAAGAGCCTTGATGTAGCTGGAGCTTGCTCAGTTCATTCTATTCACCTGAAGATCTTCAGGAAATGGAAGTGTACCACTGCAACAGCATATTCCTGGTTCTCTGTCTATATGCTCTGCCTTAAATGAGGACTGATCATCTTCTACGCATAACACAGTGTTATAAGATGGAATTTACACTATCTCTCCATGCCATTTCCAGATTATAGTGTTAACCTTGATAAAGCTACTCAGAAGAGTTCAGACATTTTATAATACACCATGTTTCAAAAGTTTACAGTTTTTTGTTTTTCTTTTCAGCATCTTTTCCCAAACCAATGCAAAATACAACTAAAAAGTCCACGACTCTCCAAGTTGACCATCTTTTTCGTCCTTTATCAGATTCAGGAAACAATTGTTGCTGACAAAGTTTTGGACTGTAAATTTTTTTCTGCAGATATTACCTTGGTTGCCCTAACGCAAACACCCTGAGCCAACAGCACTGAGCTCCCGTTCTGCTGCCAGGCCCTGAGCACCTCCCCCTGGCTCTGCAGAACAGCAGACCTGAGCACTCAACACACCTCATTTTGTTCCTGGACATCACAAGGGAAAGGTGCTGCAGGAAGAACCAGAGCAGATGACGAACCATAGAAATGTTCAGGTAGGGATGAGCCAGGAGCCAAGGATCGCCCGGCTCACCTGCACACAGGGCAGCAGCGTCAGGCGACCATAATGCAGCCTAGAAATGAGCCGTAGAAGAAGCAGGAAGATGCAGGCGAATTTCAGTGTAAAGGTGGAGTTCCTGGCCCAGAGGTGCTCTGCAGGTGCAATGGGGGCCTCTTGAGGCCCTGCTGGGACCCAGAAAACACTGATGGGCACGGGCTGGCTCCCTGTGAGTTGTGTGGCTGTGAGTTGCACTCTCGGGGTGAGGGCAGCGCACTCGCTGGCACGGAGGAGACCGAGAGGGCCCGGCCAAGGTCCCCTAAAGCACCTCTCTGTGCTTTCATCTTTCTTCCCTTCTTTCCTAGGACATTTCCCTCCAAAGACATGCTGGCTGTGGTGGTGTTGTCCCAGAGAGAAAGGCCCGTTTGGGCAGCAGAGCTCAGGCTCTGGCCCCGGAACTGGGCCTATAGCAGGCCGGGACACGGCTGCAGGCAGAGCCGGGCCTGGCTGGTGACACCGCAGTGACACGGCTGTTCTACACTGCCTGCCCTGATTTCAGAGCTTCTGGGGATGGGCAGCACGGTGTGATGGCTCCTGTGCACTGCCTGCCCTGATTTCAGAGCTTCTGGGGATGGGCAGCACGGTGTGATGGCTCCTGTGCACTGCCTGCCCTGATTTCAGACCTTCTGGGGATGGGCAGCACGGTGTGATGTTCAGCCACAGAGTGGTAGAACAAAGGCCACAGTCAGCAAAGGGAATCACATGAGTGGGGTTTCCAGAAATGACCAGTTCTGTTGCCAGATACTAATGAATGTGGGTTGAGGTCTAAGGAAATTGAACAAGAAGGCCCCAAAAACCAAACCTATACTGCCTTTTGTTTTCAGATTAATTAAAAAGAGTTAACAGCTTCTATGTGATGCTGGATGAACTGATGAAGGTATGATAAATGTGCTCTCAGTCTTGATGCTATAGAAAGATTAGCAGCAGTTTGAAGAAAACAAACCCTACTCCTCTCCTGAGGAGGCTTTTAGATGAAACAGGATTAAGCAGGATGTCATTCTGTGAATTGTCTTGATTTGCTCACCCAATCATATTTCCTGAACTGAATTAAAACAGAATTATCAGAATAATTAAAAAAAAAAAAGAAGAAAAAAAGTGTTGGGGGGGAAGGCTGAATAGACATCTCAAATAATAGACGTCTCAGATACAGGGATTTTTAGGTTTCAGAATGCTAGGTTTCATTATGCTAGGATAAAAGTAATGGCACCCTAAGGAAGAATGGGAATTCCACTCAATATAGCTCAAAACAGCTTGGAACCCTTTGTTGGAGAACTGCTGCTCCTAGACCAAGCCACAAAAATGTGCCTGGTCAGGGGGAGCAGTTGCAGGGGGAAGGAAGAGTGTGCATGTGGTGTGAGAGCTGTTGGAAGAACTGACCCTCTTACAGTAGAGCTACTTTGCAGCTAAGCTGGTGTGGGTGTTCTGGCCCTACTGGCCTACACTAGTTTTTCCAGGCATTTCTTCACGTGAAAAAAATACAAGCTCGTCCTACAAGACTGCAGGCATGCATTTTTTGGACCTGAGCTCTCACTGGGACAGCGCCTCCAAAGGGAAAAAAACTCTGGCCAAGCCTGGCCAAGAAGAATTAGAAGAAAAAATTAGAAATTGAAATTCTTAGAAGAATTGCTTTAGAATGTCTGCACAAGATAACTTGTAGCTGCAAATGGGATTTTCCTAAAAATTTTTGTCTTTTCAGGTTGCAGAAAATTCAGTGATCTGTGTTTCTAAATGGCAGAACATGTACCTGTGTAATGAGCCTACATATCCTAAACAAGAAGGTCTGCAGTGCTGCTTTTGACAGTTTTGTGCCACATACCCTACCTCAAGCCTGCTTCCCCTTTTAGAGCTTGTCCACTGCAGCCAGTGGGCTCACCAGCTGCTTACTGTTGCCAGACCTCCAGCACCGAAAAAATAAAGATGATGCTAGCATCCCCAGGCTGGTATGTCCACTTGAAAAAACTACATGGAAGGGAATGCCAGGATCTCAGTGGAAGAACAGTCATTACTATCCATGTTGCACAGAGGAGAAAGGGAGACAGAGAGGGCATAACACTCACCCTAGGGAGGTGAAAGCGGAAGACCTGTGGAACAGTTCTATAGTGTCTGTTCTTCTTGCACTCTGCTCACAAATTCCCCTTTCTACCTTGTGCTTTAACAGTACCTGTCCTGTTCAGATCTTTTAAAGGTGACTTGTAAGCCTCCCTCTAGCAAATGAGCTTTATTAAGTGAACTTCTGCATCATATATGATGTGCAATGAAAATATACTACAATACTGTGCAATCAAACACATGGCAAAGGAAGCTGTATAAATATTGCATGCAAAGCTAGAGCAGGACACAGATCTGTGATTGTATCTACTATTCAACTCATCTACATGTACATTTATATTTATATATATAGATCAAAGGGACAATGGAGGGCCAATAATCAATAACTTTTTAAAAATCACTACTAAGTAAACATTTCTATGGCTTACACATTAACCATCCTGTTGGAGATAAAGGGAATTGCTCTTTTTATGGATGTGCTTTGGCTTACACACTCTAGACTGTTCTTTGAACTTCTCCTGATGGAGGATAAGTAAGAAGTCATTCTTCATTTGTAATGCCAGAGCTTTCTAGGCCTTCAGTTTTCTGTGGGGTGCAGCAGCTTTACCCATTACCTTGTTTCCAGTTCTCTAAAACTAAAGTTCTCTAAAAAAGAAGAGCTATTGCCCTTGACTCTTCTGCCCACCAAAACATCTTCAGACATCTCTGTTCTCAAGAAACCTAGTTTGTAAGCATGTAGGTAGCCAGATGTTTATGAGTGTTCACCTATCCCCAGAAGAATAGCTAACACCTAGATGCCTTAGAGAACGTCTATTAAACAGACTAGGCAGAGGGCCTGCCTTTGGATGTGAAGTTAATGTTCAGAGGCAGTACTACAAGATTCTGACAGAATACCTTCCTGCTTCTCCAGCTCTTCCCTTACAAGGGGAAACTGTGAAAAGAAAAGGTGGTTTTAAATCACTGGACTTTCATAGCTTGTACCTGAAAAATGCCTATTTATGTATGTTTCAATAACCCTTTTGTAAAATTTTGTTTCTCAATAGGAAAAGGAGTGTTTTTTTTACAAAATTATTATTGTTGTCAAAAAATTCCAAAGCCAGTACAAGTCCTTAGATATATAAATACCAACAACCATTTATCACCTGTGGAAGCTGTGAAACCCAGCTGTATCAGATTTTAACAATCCAAATTTCATACTTCTCAAAGTCAGAGTATCACAGAGATCCTGTGTATAGGGAGCAAGGCTGCTGGAGATCAGCAATGCCAAAGCAGGAGCTGGTGTTTTGTTTCACAGACACCTCCCAAACAAAACAAAATAAGAAAAGAGGAGACACTTTATTTCGACTTGCAGTATTTTAAAGCTCTTTTTTTACTAAATGTGAGTTGTGAAAGCAGAGGGCAGGCTACAGTGCCAGACCAAAAAATGGGTGAGATGTAGTAGAATTCTACATGTCAAGACAGCAAGTCAGAAGTCCCATGACCATCACAGGCTGCAGTTGTCTTCCTGTGCTGTGTGGCACAGACTGAACCCAACAGCTGGTGTGCAGTTCCTGCTCAAGTTCACATCATGGCTCTGGCTATATCTGCAGATTGCTAGAGCTCAAGCACTGGCTTTGTGCTCGAGTATAAAAATGCTGCAAACACCCTACTTGTTTGAAAAAAAAAAGTAAAAAAAGAAGAAGAGCAAAGCCAACAGAAAGCCTTTCTTTACTTAAAGGGATCACAGGGAGCTTAGAATTATTAGCACTGGATTATGATTGGCTGGATGGATGGGGATGTGCATTCTGTAGTTACTATGGAAGTATCTAAGATTACAGTATTCAGGGCATTCTGCATTAGGAGAGATTCAAATTGAGCTCCTGGTCTCAATCACAAAGAGAAAATCTGCGTTTTGATAGATACCTTAACAACCAGGTTAGAAACGTGTCCACTAGGGCCTTCTTCCCCCTGAGCTTTGCCAAATTTTAGTCAGGGGAATTTTTTTTTTTTTTTTTTTTTTTTTTTTTTTTTTTTTTTTTTTTTTTTTTTTTTTTTTTTTTTTTTTTTTTTTTTTTTATTTCTGGAAGGAAAAAAACAAAAACAGCTAATGTTTACAGGGAAAATTATGATCTCAGCTTTAACTTCAGGCTGCTTCTGCTGTCCCACTCCTTCCACTACACCATTTTTTCTCTGTAGGTAAATATTTTTCTGGAGAAATACAATTTCTTCTACTCCCCACATGAGCACATCCAGAGTGACCATGATGTTGCAATCACTATACCTGTGTTGCCAACTTGCAAATGACCTGTCTGGCTGGACCCTCAAACTGACAGCTAAACATGGTTGGCTATGAGGAACTGCAACAAAGGGAACACGGGAAAAAAACAGCACAAAAAGCAGAAGTGGTGCATTCATCTCTTCCCAAATTCTATGGGCTTACTTTTCCTTTATCTCTTGAGCAACTCATTCCCCTCCTTAATTATGTTCTTGTCACAGAGTTTCTTATCAGTGGCCTCTCTTCAAAGTGATAATGGTCCTTTCCCCTCAAGAACTTCTATATTTTAAGCAAGTTACTTCACTGTGGATCAAAAATATGACTGTCAGCCACAGTTTAGCACTGTTTTCCAGTTGTCAGTGAGGCATTTCTCATAAAGCAGGAGAAAGAAAAAAATACAATTTCACTAAACCTGGTTGCTTTTTTTTTCCTTACTGCTCCTCAGGCCCAAAGGAATTTCAAATGTTTGTCATGTCATAATTGTATGCTAGACTTTCTGATATTTTTAGCCTCCTCATCTGTTTCCTTGTGACACACATAGCAGATAGAGACTATCAGAGGGCGCACATAACTCCACTGAAATCCCACAGGAAATGCTCTCCTGCTCTGCCTCCCAATACCATTTTGTGGCAAATAGAGTGATGTGGGTTTAGATGGTGGCCAGTTTAAAGCGACAGAACCTGCAAAGCTCATGCCAAGGTTGAGGGGAACTGTGCAGGTAACACTGCTTGCTGCAATGACACCACATGTACAGGATGAAGACAGGGTACTCTACTTGCAGTTTCTTTATGTGAGTAGCTAAGATACCTAGAATACATCTATGACCTCTTCTTCTTGCTGAGAACCAGTGTCAGGCATGCAGATACAGAGTACACACAGATATAATACACTTCAGAATAATGTTCACACTCATAATTTTCACCAAAACATTAAAAAATAAAAATGCATTAATTCCTACAGAATGGAATATTTCTATTTTCTACCTACTCTCAAAATATATCACTCTAATCACAAGCACAGTGGTGGATAAAAATCCATGAGAAATGCCCCTGTATTAACAAACACTTTATGTAACCTTCTCCTTCAGCAATGTAATGTAAAATGAGTCTGTAGTATGAAAACCAGACCTTGATCACAGACAGGTATGTGTGACAGAACCAGCTTTTAAACCATAAAAAGTAGTTCCCAGAAAAGAAAGAACTAGCATTGTCTGAATCAGTGCTTACAATACAAAACTGACAGTCAAATTATAACATGTCTAGTTTCATGTTTTTACCAATTCTGGGCAGTCAGGACAATCTCTCTGTTCCTCATGCTTTCGTGTGGCAAAGTGTTTTGGGCTCTCTGTGAAAGATGTTGTATAAAGAACATATAAGGATTGACTTATGCATGGGAGTAAGATTATCATCTATATTCAGAACCAGATAGGAGGATTTTCATCCCAGGAAGAGGCATTTGAAGATAAATAACCCCAGATAAGAAGCAGAGGAAACATTATAAGAATTTTGCTGTACAAAAGGAAGAAAGAGCATTCAGTACTGACATAGTTTTTTCTTAAGTACCAAGGAGAAGCAGTAGTTCAAAACAAATAAAAAAGTAAATACAGGAATGCTTAAAAATGCAATTTGTCCATTAAAACTACATTTATTTTTTGTGAAAAGCAAAATCAGGTTTAATAAGTTTTTTTAATATATATTTGTTTTTAAAAAACACTGACAAATTATGGTGTTTGTCAGTATTTTACAAAAGGATGAATCTATAAATGATTGAAAGGGGTATCAGTGCCTCTGTTGCACAGAGGCAAACATGCTTACTCTGACCAGCAACAAGTATCCAAGTCCCATATCCAAAACACTCTTTTCCTTCTCTAAAGGCACGTGCCCCACATTTATCTTCCAAGAAAAATTTACCAGCATTGCCTTGGTGCAAATCCTAATGTACTTCTGCAGTATCTTGGGATCTATTTACCTTACGCTTTCCTTCTTAATCAGATTTTATGGCTTTGGTTTTGACATTTTTCCCCCAGGGGAATGTACATTTCCAAAAAGAAATCTATAGAATTAAGGACACTTAAAATGTCTCTCCCTTAACCTTTAGAAACTTCATCTTCAAAATAACAACAGGCCTTCAACTTTCCCTCAGAAGGAGACCTATTTGGATGGAAATGGTCAGTCTTGACATCAACACTGTTTTTCTAAACAAGCTCAGCAATTACACAAAAGGATGCCTCCAATGGGTCTCAGGTCACTTGCTCGTTATCCAGTTGGATCTTTAATTGAAACTGTGGTAATGCTTCCCTACTGGCATGTATAAAAATTGCAGACAATTTTGACAGCCTGAAATTGCAGAAGTTCTCTCACTTGCTTTCATTTGCTGATCCCTTGACTGAAAATCTATCAGCAAAAATCATCTCACAAGCAAGTATTGGATAACTCCTCCTGTCAGACCTAGGAGAAAGATTAACTGCCATGACTGCCCATCTTGAGTCACAGACAGTCTGTTCAGAGTGCCATGGAGAAATGCAAAGGCTAGACAAGCAACGAATTCTGTGATTCTAAAACATGTGTTCTCAAATGTGATGGCAAGTGTTTTAAGAGCCTGTAGGGAATCATGACAAAAGGCATATTCAATGACTGACAGCAAGAGAAGCAGTTCCTTCTCAAAATTCTGACAGCAAAAGAGCCAGTCACATTTGGGATGATGTTCTGAAGCAGTTTGGGACAGTTTAACTCTTCACATATTTTTAAAAATATGAACTCTCACTAGAATTTTTTTTAGATCAATAATTTATTGTGAAGAATCAGCAAAGTTATGTTGTTGTCAGATTGCAAGATGGGGATTAAAGCTGCATCAAGAGGCACTTCATCTCTCTCTGATTTTCCTGCTGCCTAATAGAAAGCTTCAAATTTAAAGTATATCCATGCACCTTTTCTGTCTTGATTTGAAATGTAAGTGGAACAGTGCAAAAGAGCAAATGTCACAGCAAACACATTTTAAATCCTCAGGCTGGAAGACCTTTTAATTAGAACATATTTCCTAGGGGTATAACTGATTTTATTTTTCCCCTACAAAAAAATTATTCCTCTCCCTCCCACCTCCAAAAGGGAAAAAAAAAAAAAAGGCAATCCTATATTCCTACAGGAAGTTGACTCAATTGGGAAAAAGACAAAAGGAAATTAATATAGCTTATAATGTAGGAGAAAATTAATACAAGATAAAAAAAGTAACAAAGCAAAAGTAAAAAAATGGTAGGTTTGCTCAGGGATGTCAAAGGTAGGAATGAGAATAATTTATATTGGTTTTGAAACCTCCTTTTATGTTTTGAAAATCAAGGACTGATTATAGTGATTTGCAGTTGGGGATTGCAGGAAAGGAAACTGCTGCTTCTGCAGTTTCAAGACTTGTATTTGTTGTCTGTGATTTTCCAGCAGCTGGTAGCCAGATTTCCACAGCTTTGAGAAGGCTAAGGTTGAAGTGAAGACTTCCCCTAGATAATTAAAAATCAGCACATTTTTGCTGAAGTCAGACAACAGCAAATTTAGCATATAAACTACAAGCTACAAAAACAGTAATAAATTCCTGCTAACAAACACAAGGATCTTTAATCTGCAGCCTCTAATACAGAGCATTACAGACATAGGTACCTTCATTCTCAGCACAGTTTCTTGAAAGAACAAAAATGGGTAAGAGCATGAATGGTGTGTGAAGAGAATGGTTTTAGTGGGCATCTTGGAAATACAACAATAAATACCTGAGACTCAAAGGCTTTTTTTTACCTGAATGAACTTAAATGTTATCTTGATTCACACTTAAATTCTTCTGTTCAGTTATGTATACACCCATATAAACCTATTTCTTCTATTTATATGAACACCAAGGTTTAGCTTCTGCATGTGTTGCAAATGCCTAGATATTGTTTGTGCTGTGTCCATTTCCCAAAAGACAATAGTTGGGGAAAAACACATTCCTCAAGGAAGCCTGAGTCTTTTTGCTTATGTGTCATCATTCTGGACCAGCAACTATCAGACACACCCTATTTATGGAATGATTGCACTTATATCGAGTTTTTTTTCTCTTAAATACGAATAGATGAGTTCTGAGAATGTCATTGTTCTTACCTAGTGAGAAACATTCTTGTGATTCTCTATGGCAGCCACCTCCAGCTCCACTGATTTTCTGATTCTCATAACAGGTTTTAAGAATTAACAGACTGCAAATGCATAGCAAAAAAATCCATTGCTCTACAGTTCTTTAAATTGGTCTGCAGAGAACAGTCTGCAGGGATGCTGAAAGAATTTAGGTAACAGCAGATCTATGAACATTGGGTTCAATCAAGCCTAGTTTTCCTTGGATTTTTATCTTGTTACTGATCTGAATTCCTAACAGAACTTGAGTAATGCTGTTAAATGAACTCAGCTCTTAGAAGGCACAGGAGACTCATCACATACTAAGGAGCAGAAGTTTTTCATTGCTGTTTGCATGCAAGAGACAGAGAGAATTGACTGTGCAATGGACTCTACTGTATTCCATGCTTCATAAAGCTGGAGCAGAACATAAATTACTAGTGGTGCAGTAGATTCTCTGGAATCTGACAAGTAGAGAGGCTGAATTCTTGCCCTTCTCAATTGCCTGCTTGCATCAAACTCAAAACAAATTCTAATATTCCTGCTTCTCTTGAATGTGCCTTAACACAGACAATAGGCAAAGATATTATTGTGGGGAGACAGAGTTTGTAGAGGGGTTTTTTCTTTAGAAAACTTAAAACTGTGAGACAGCTACTTACAATAAGTAGTGCAGAAGCAACATGTGGATACACCAGTCCCAAGCTTATGAATGAGGGCAGTGGGGGTCAGCAAAGGGGGAGATGCTGGTCTCTCTCTCTCTGGTGACCAGCAATGGGACATAAAGAAACGGAATGAAAATGCATCGGGGAAGCTTCAGTTGAACATGAGGCAAAAGGTTTTTCAGTGAGAGGATGAGCATTGGAATAGGCCTCTGGAGAAGTGGACACAACACGAAGCCTGTTCAAGAAACTCTTGAACATTGTCATATGGTTTTGTGTTAGGTAGTCCTGTGAAAAGCAGGGGGTTGGATTTAATGGTCTATATGGTTCCCTTCCAACTTGAGATATTCTATAATTCTCAGTCTTGACTCATATGCCATTGACAGGAAAATATACCTTTAAAAGGAAAGGGATATGGATGTGAAGTTCTGTGCAAAAGTTTCAACTTCTTAATGACTGCTGAGGTAAGATTTTGAAGTGGGACTTGAAGTTAATAAAAATTTAAAAATCAGCATCTGGTATCTAGAGTGTTGATAAATAGCATACCTTTTAAGTATTGTAGTTTCTAGACACTGTATCAATGTATTTGAAATAATTTTCACCATGCCTTCATTCCTTAAAAAAGCATATCCTGACTGCAGCAGTTTCACCCCTACAGAGAAAGCATATAACTAAAAGGAAAGGATATGAGTAAACACAGGAAGCAATCAGTCAATACCTAAAGCAGACTCACAAGGAAAATATCTGGGAAGGGGAAGTCCAAGTACCAGATAAAATGCCTGGAAGCAGAAGTATTTTAGTGTCATACTGCTGTACTCATCTGCTGGGGCATGTTTGCACAAAAACATGTGACATCTAAATGTCATTACATTGGATTACTTCTCATATCAGCTTACTATTCTTGCTTGCTGATGTTCTACCAAGTGTTTTGGGTTCATCATTTCTCTGATTACAAAATCATTGTAAATTAAGTCTTACTCTGTCACCTTAAATGCAGCCCCTTTTCAATGCATGAACTCTGCCTTTTAGTTTGGAGGGTGAAGCTAGAACTGCTGCTTGCAGTAATTCATATAATTGATAAATAGTCACACCTTGTCAAAGATGGCACGGTTTTACATTGCTAAATGCCCAAAGCTGATACAATAAAAATGTGTTTAAAAAATTTGGTTTATTTGAAAAATATTAAACAGTCTTGTTGTGGTAATTATCAGATTGTGTAATTAAAAAACCAAAACAAAATAAAACAGGAGTCCCAGCAGAAAGCAAAGCAGATCAATAGGATCCTAAACTAACTCCAACAATCTTATTTCATCTCATATACTATTGGACAGATTGAGAAAAAAAGAAGTCTTTCAAGAAGGAACACACACACCACACATAAAGTATGGAATTATATCTTCAGACAATAAAGGGAATTGCACAAAGGTAATATGCAGCTGGAAATTCCTATCCACCTTGCTTCACACTGACCTCCTGTGTAGACAAACAATGGATAAATAATAGTACTGCAGAAGATTATGTGGACACTTCTGTGGCTATACCAGGGAACAATCTCATACCTATTATTTCAATCTTCTTGATAAATACACAATGTTTTAGCCTCTCTGGTCTCCTCTTTCTGACTTGAGTTAAAACATAACAGTAGATTCTAAACTAATGTAAATATATGTCTCATTGCATGAAATGCTAAATGTTAAATGTTAAATGTTAAATAGCACAGGGTGAAAATGTGTGTGATTCCATAAATGCAAAGGAATTTCATTAAAAATCTGGGGGAGAAAAATGAGGTCTTCAATATATGTCAATCTAGGCTCAGTTTTGAACCTGTTTTGTTGTAATAAAAATGAACATCTGGCAGATAGAAGCCATGAAGAGTATTGTGATTAAGGTAGTATTTAGCAGGACTGGAAGGAGCCAGATTTCATTAAGCCGTGAACCACTCAAATTGTCATGCTGAAACATGCTGTATAATCACATCATCATCATCATCATCGTCATCATCATCATTTGCCAGTTGGAGATTGGTATACTGTAAAAATGCAGAACTGCTGTTCAAGCACTCTTTCACAGAATCACTGAATATGCTGATTAGTAGAGCCCCTCAAGGATCATAGAGTCCAATTCCCAGCTCCACACAACACCATCCCCAAGAGTCACACCACAAGCTCAAGAGTATTTTCAAAATTTCTCTTGAGCTCTGTCAAGCTTGGTGCTGCGATCATTTCCCTGGGGAACCTGTTATCCCCCTGGGTGGAGAACATTCTTCTTATATCCAACCTAAATCTCAACCTGACACTGCTTTAGGCCACTCCATCATGTCCTGTAACTGGTTAACACAGAGAAGAGATCAGTGTCTGTCCAAGTCCTTCCTGAAGCTCTTGAAGAGCACAGGGCTGAGGATGGAGCCCTGTGGAACCTCCCAGTGACAGGTCACCAGTCTGGTGTCACCCCATTCACTGTAACCCTTTGTGCCTGAGCCCTGAGCCAGTTGTTCACCCATCACATAATGTGGTTATTCAGCTATGATCTGGACATTTTCTCCAGAAGGGCTTTCCAATACTAGAGGGCCAGTATTGAAAGCTTTACTGAAATCCAAAAAGATTGCATCAACTAGCTTCCGTTGATCAGCTAGGTGTGTTACCTTGGCACGAAAGGAAATCAGGTTTGACAAACAGAACTTTCTCCTCATGAAGCCAGTGACTGCATTGTTCTTCTTTCTCAATACCTCCCCAGATAATCTTTCTATAATTTTACTGAGCACTGAAATGAAACTGACAGGCCCATAGTTTCCCTGGCCCTGTTTCCTGCCCCTTTTGAAAACTGGAACAATGTTCATCAGCTCAAATCAGGTGGGAGGTCTCTGGATTCCCAAGACTGCTCAGAAATCAAGACAGATTTTTGCCATGACATCATCTAATAGTTTGGGGAAGCCCATTAGGCCCCACAGATTCGTAGATGTTCAACTGGAGCTGCAGATCCTGCACAATTTCCTGTCAATGGGGAGTTGATCATTCTCACAGTCATGGTCCTCCAGCTCAAGGTACTGAGACCCCTTTGGTTCATTATTCACACTGAAGACAGAAGCAAAGAATGTGTTAAACACTCATGTCTTGTCCCTGTGCCTCTCAGCACATATTTACAATTGCTACTAATTTGGCATTCCACGGTGATCTGTTTTTCTGTGCATGAAGGAATACTCCAAGTTAGAAGAAAGGATTGGACAAGTGAATGCATGAAAATAAAATACCCAGAATGGGTCAGAATTCACAAGAATACAAATCAAAATGAAACTTCTTAACATTTTCATTAGTTAAGAGTAAAACCTAGAAGGCCATTTTACACAGTTAAGAGGGATAGCTGAGAGCTGGCTTTCACCAACCCTTTCACATACCCTTTGTTCTTGTTATAAGAGTCTTTATTCAATGTATTGACACAGCTGATTTGTGGTCATTAGCTTGGAACATCTTCACCACATTGCTGCCTTTTTCACTCCTCCCAGGAGTGACTTTTATAAGAACTGTTACCAAATCAGGCTAAAATATTCCATGCTAAAAGCTGTTCAGGAAAATCTGGGCCTTTGGAAATTACTTTCTGGCAAGAATTTGATATATTTCTATAATTCTTTCTCTGTTTCTTCTCATTCTACTAGTATTTTTTACACTCTTGGGGTGAAAACCAAGCTTCACCGCCCTTGCTGGGAAATTTTGACTGTTATCTTCAGCTAGTTAAGTGCAATGGAAGAAAGAGAATAAATTATTCGCACACGTGTGCACACACACACACACACACACACACACACACACACACAAAAACACACAGTACATGTATAATGTTTGCATATGGTAATCCAAGAGGGACTCCAGGGAACATATAACATGAACTGCAACTGAACTGAGTAAATTTTGCTGCCTTCAGGTTGAAAAAACACTAATGAAAGATTGCTGTTCCTTATTGCACGGTGAGATTGCAGGAACAAAGGCGCTATTTCTAGAAAAAAATGCACACAAAAATTTGAGGAAAGAGGGGGAGGAGGAAAAAGAGAACTCCAAAGCAAGTCTCATCTTTTTCTTCTGTGACTGTAATGGTGCCACTTTTGTTAACTTCAAAATGGAAATAACTCCATAACAGTAATATCACAAATTCAGTCACTGCGCTATGACTCCTCAGACTTCACCACTGTCAGAAATGAGTCCAAAGAGTCATTCTTCTGCTGCTAGGAAATGCAGTACTTTTGCAGCACTGACACTTATTCCCTTACATTAGAACTCGGCACTGAGATCACCAACAAATTTCACAGAATCTGCTCAGTCTATGATTCAAGCACACCAGTTCCTTTCTTGAAAGAATTGCAAGTTAGATATTTCACAGATTTTCATAACTGCCTAACAATTCTGTCACTAGGAGCAGAAACCCTCTCATCTGAGATAGAGACCCATGTATCCACACTGGATACTGGCTGAACCCTGCTGAATATGAAATGGCCTCACAAAGCAGTGCAAGACCTTGGAAACAGGAGTGGTGATTCAGAATAGTTAAATCTGAGAACATACACAAACACAAGGAGCATACTGGCTGTCCTGGTTACAGCTGGGGTAGAATTTATTTCTTCTCAGTAGCTGTTACAGTGCTGTGTTTTGGATCCAGAATGAGAATGGTGTTGATAACACACCGATGTTTTGGGCTTTGCTAAATAGTGTTTATCCTTAATCAAGGATTTTTTTTTCTCTTGTCTTATGCTCTGCCAGTGAGGAGGTATGCAAAAACCCCAAGCAACTGGGAGGGAGTTTAGCCAGGACAGGTGGCCCAAACTGGCTAAAGGATATTCCACACCACAGAACATCATGCCCCATTACATAAACTGG
The DNA here is from genome assembly GCF_029582105.1 of Oenanthe melanoleuca. Classification (NCBI taxonomy): domain Eukaryota; kingdom Metazoa; phylum Chordata; class Aves; order Passeriformes; family Muscicapidae; genus Oenanthe; species Oenanthe melanoleuca. The sequence continues at coordinate 26,893,358 of NC_079362.1, forward strand.
GGGTAGTCACCCAGAAAGTCAGCCAACCTGGGTTTGGGGTGATGGGGAGGGAGATTCTGGCATCCATCAGTGGGGAGTGAACAATTGCATTGTACATCACTTGTTTTTTTCTCTTTCCACTATTATTATTATTCACCATTATTATAGTAATTTATTATATTTTCAATTGTTAAATTGTTCTTAGCTCAACATGCAAATTTTACTTTGATTTTCATCCCTATTCCACTGGATTGCAGGGAGAAGGGAGGGAGGGAGGCAGGGAGGGAGGGAGGGAGTGGCTGTGAGGCATTTAATTTCCATGCACTTGTGGCCTTAAAACCATGATACTTGCTCACTTACATGGCCCTGCCTGTACAATTGATTGACAATACAAATACTGAAGCAGACAAGCCTGATTGGCTTCTGGCTGTCTTTATCATGCCCAAACCAAAAAAATCTCACCAAAAGGTTGAAAGGACCCATCACCAACACGTAGTAGAAAGTGTATTTTACAATAAAATCTTTTTCATTTGACATACCATCACAATTACTTGCATAAGTGCTGGATTCTTACAGTGTCCTGTGTTACTTAACAATAATAAAATGAAACAGAAAAACTAGTTTCACTTAAGCTTATAAGAATTGTTAATCCAGGACTAACAATTTCCTATAAAGAGGATTAAAACACTTTGCATGTAGTGCAGACATTGGTATGGATCTAAACCAATGAGTTTCTCAATTTCAATGTAACACCATGAAGTGGTACAGATCAGCAGTAAAAGCAGAGTAGATTCAGTTTGTTTAGCTTTATTTGGCTGGGCTGTGGAACACCTATCAAGAAGCAGAGAAAAAATTGGAAGAAAAAGATGAATTTCAGTGTTAACTGAAGATACAGCAGTGAAAGATCACTAGAAATGTCGCAAGAATTCCAGGAAGCATGAGAGTGTGGTTATCACATTGCAATTAGTTCAGCAGAAAACCTTGGGAGCAATACAACAAGTGTCTAACAAAAAAACTGTTAACATTTCCACATCTGAGGATGGCAAGATTAAATTAGTCCTCTATTCTTTTTACATTTAACTGAAACAAATACAGGTGGAAGAAAGATAAGTACATATGAAGTAATAAGATAAACACAGATGAAGATATGTTCACAGCCAGAGACAGACCTGCCCAGAGACACAAGGGAGGCAGAGGGAATGAGGGAAACTTGCAGAAATGTAGTTGTTGTGGAAAACTGAAGATGCCAGAGAGTCCTGCCTCATCTCTTCTCCCTTATCATTCCATTCCTGGGTATTAAGAAGCTACACTGTGTGAAGATGTCCGTATCAGTCATTAAATATGTATCTAACTACCAGCAGAAGTATGGGTGTTTTGTAAGGAAAAAACCTTGCTCTGAAAACTTTACATTATGCAAAAGCAACTTAGCACATAGAAAAGAAATAACTTGCTGAAGGTTACACAAAAACCTCCAGTTTTCCAGTTATAGCCATTGACAAGATGGACTTTATGGTCCCAATCAAGTATAGCATACTGGAACACTGCTGGTCTCAGTAAAGCGTAAAAAGTAGTTCAGTTTTTTCACAGAGGATGGCACATCTGTCTCTCTAAACAATTTCCAGCCTTTCCAGCTCTCATTTACACAGGAACAGCTGCTCATGAACTCTCTCATAGGACTAGAGCAGCAGGAGACTGAATCAGAATGAAGTAGTGCAGTTCGTGCTGCTATACCAAACCTCGTAATTTATTCCATTGAGAAAGGGAATTAGGCATGGAATGTGTGAGAATAAATTCTACATGAGAAACTGAAAAAGTAAGGCATGGTTTCCCAGTATGAACAGTTTAGTTATTCTTTCTCAATTAGCAACAGAAAATGCTAAAGTAGACAAAGGTGTTTTTACTTAGCTATTAACTATTAACTTGAAGGACAGGTGTGGAAATGCTGGATAACCGAAATAGTGTTTGCCCAAACCTGGAATAAAACACTCTCAGCTGGATGCAGCCATTGAAAACTCCTTTTGGTTTTTATTTCTCTTTGCTTCTAACTATGAAATCTCTTCTTGCACTTTAAACCCAAAAAGACCCGAATTACATATCATAGGGAGACAGAACATCTAAAATTATAAGAGCAGCAGGCATCAGAATCTTAGCAATTCAGAAACTCAACAACTCCAAAAATGCATAGCATATATTTTAAGTGACAAAACATAAAACATAACTTAAAAAAAAAATCACAAACCCAAATAAAAAACAAAACTCCTGCTTTTTTATTTCACCAGTTAACAAATGTTTTTTTGCTAACATATAACAAAGCAACTTCTGAAAAGGAGTGGAAATAACCAAAGCCACTGGATTCTTTCTTACAGAAGAAAAAAAATGCATTAACTGGGAGTATTCCATAGGAAATTAGTTAATTGTACTTTATTAAGTGACTAACCAGATGTTACACACCAGACAATTAACAAGACAATGGTTTAATAGCTTTACTCAGCTGTAATTACAGAACAGAGATTAACAAAACTGCACTTAACACAGGAAGGTCCTTCCTTAAATTAATTTCACATGCCATTAAAGTAAGCAGCTTTTGAGCAAACTGCAGTTTTATAGATTGGTATATTATTTGCAATTACTGCTAATTGCTATGAGCAGTGACTGCAGTATCTCTGGAACACACATCAGTTGCTGACACTACTTGAATGTGGCAACTTCATGGCTAGCAAGTGTAATATGTTGCTGATGTATCATAACTCATAAGTGACTGACAGAAGCGTTCTACCTTTAAAATTGGAAATACAATAGGCACTTTATCTTACATAAGTGTAGGTCTATATTTTCGTTCATAATAGCCCAGTGTATGTGTGCAAAGGTATCTAAAGTAGCAGTTAATCCTCAAACAGTCTCAATTGGATCATGGGATTATTCGTGTAATCAAGTACAATACTCATTAGTAGGCACTCATGCAGCTGGAATAGCTGAAAGCCTGTGACCAACACATGGGATGCATGATAACCTGCTTTTGAGGGAAGGTTCTCCTTTACACACCACACCATCTGGATTAAGGCAAGACAATAAATGTATTGACAAACACATTTAGACTGTTCATGCTGTAGTACAATTGTGACATGCTGATACCCGACACATGCTGGCTTTGAAAGAAGAGCATGTTTTTTCTATGCTGACTTCAGGGAATAAACCATCAGAGAAGAGAGATACTTTCAGCCTCTAGGAATGATGATGCAATCCCTGCTTGTGCCACATGTACTGTAGTAGATAAATGTACAGCCTCACAGGCTACAGCAGCAGGTGGGGGATGCACTGAGCTGTGGAGACAAGAGCTGGAAAGGGAAAAAAATCCAGTTAAAAAAGAATCTCAAAAATTTTTCAGACTCAAGCATGGGCCTGACAGGGAACTTGTAATCACTCAGATTATTCATGACATATACGACACATTCCCATTGACTAGATACATGACAGTGCTTCCAAACTTTTTTGAAGAAGCACAGTGCTGGCACAAATCCTGATCATTACAGCCAGTGTGAGATGGGTAGGAAGCATTCCCATAGGTTACCAGATGATTACCTGACCAGTGTTAACCCTGGCATCAACAACACTGACGCCCAGTACAGATCTTCAGAAATGTGGAGCTCTGGCTCTGTCCTTATGCATATGAATGGGCATCATATACAAAAGAAAGCAAAGAACTAAGAGGAGTGGAGCCTGGCGCATTAATGACAAGACACCTTAATAACAACAACAGTAATGGGCTAATGCATTATTTAAAATTAAAAATATAAAATCTAAGGACATCAGGAGTCAGATTTCACTTTGTGAATCCAGTGCCAGACTTTTACTCATTGAGGAATAGTTTGAACCTCTGCCAGCAGACCTGCTAGCAGGAATTCACACCCTGACCCATTGTGGAAACATAATTCCTGAGACAGCAGACACGTGGCAAGCTGGTGAACACTTGAATACAGTGGCTCTTTGTGATAGAAGCTTATACGGACCCCAAGAAATAATCCAAGACCATTCACCTGACACCATGGCAAGATCAGCCTAGCTATGTCATTACTGACAAGTTCGCTTAACCTCCTCTTGCAGACCACCCAGAAGCTGCATTTTGTTCACAGCAATCTGCTCCCATGCCTCCCTCTCCTACAGTTCAGAAGCATATGGGTATATTGCCCATGGATGGTACGTGTACCACTGGCACTACCAAAAGCAGGAAGTTGATCCTTTTATAGTGGCATTGTGTGTATTTGCATATGATGCATCTTGGTAGTATCTTCTCTGCCAGGCTAAGTAACCTGCCACTAGAATGTCCTATGTGCAGTTAGATTAAGTAGATCCCAGGTCTGTCTCATCAAATTCTACTCTCTTTTTGTCCTGCTAGGCCACATCTGTCTTGGAGTACAGCCTCTAAAACAGGACCATGTTTTACAACTGAATAAGGCAGAAGGCTGACTTCACACGGGTTTTTCAAATCACATTCTTACTCAGAAATGCATTAAACTGATGGTTAATTATTACTAAAAGCATATTTGTTATTTAAAATATTTTGTGAGCATTGTGAAAGGTCTTATCACAACTGAAATCTGGGGTTTCTCTTCTCTGCCTACTGCTAGGATGGAACAGTTTTAACTTCTGTCAAGGATTCTGTCCGATATTCCTTAGAACAGGAGAATGGATTCAAGAATTTCTCATTACATGGGATCAAGAGCCTAAAAGATACTTGTTGACATATTAAGTCTTTGGATTTCGTCTTCTCTCAGTCCTTTCGAAAGAAGGCTGAAGTGGAAGTTCAGGGTCTGTCTTCTCTGTACTCTCTCACATATGGCTCATACTCAAACATGATTCTTCCAGTACTGTCTCATACTTCACTCTCCTATCACTATGAACATAATTGATTTGAAGTAGTTTTGAAAAGTACTAATATCCCTCTGCCACTTTTTTCACAGAGAAACTGAAATAACTGAGAAGCCTCTCACACCATGACAGCCCAGGGATCCCCTTCCTTCTGCAAAAAGTTTACCACTGCATGCTACTGCCAAGGCAAGCCTGAGATCTGTTTATTTAATTACTTAAAGAAAAAAAAGGAGATTGTGGAACCTTTAATTCAGAATTTTGATTGCAAGAACTGATTGGAAATTTAGACAACCACAAACAATCCAAATAAACCCACTTTCTTCAGCCCTATATGTGACTAGTTCCTTTTGTTTTCCAAACGAGTTTAACCAATCAATGCAGTATTTCATAGCCACCAAGCTGGAGGCTCCTGACCTTTCAAGAGAAATATTCTTGTTGATATGCATATTGAAAAAACAAGGAAGACATAGTTTTTAGTGAAGAGGTTTTACATGTATGTAGACATTTACAATTATATAACTTGCATGTTTGTTTTACTTTTGAAAGGAAGACAGTGGTGAAGTTACTGATCGTGCTTCAAGGATCATGAAACATAAAGTAATAAATCTCTTAAAAATTTTAAACGTTTTTACAATGGCCTATAGGTAAAAAATTGTTTTACTGAAAAAAAAATATTTTCAGGCCTTTTGAATAAATTTGGGAAGACAAAAAAATTAGCTCTGTACATAAGCAAAGTTCATAATTTTTCAGCATATAAACTTCATGTACTTAATTCCCATTAAATCCGAACACTTCTGTACTAAAATCCTGGTTCTATTCAACGTCTTAAATCCTTCTTTTATTTAAGATAAGCCCTACACATTTCAAATGCTTTGCCAGTAATTGCAAAGATACAAAGGACATCAGTTCAAACAATGAACAGCATTAGCAGCCACTGAAAGCACCTCTGATTACAGTTTCTAGCCACCCAAGATGTCGAAACCAAGCACGTTGGCAAGAAAAACTAAATGAGAAGAAAAACACACGAAGGAGGACTGCAAAACTGGAGGCAGCAACACCACATACCGTGCTACGAAGAATGACAGGAACAATATAAGGCAGACAGCAGCCACTGACCCTAATCCAACAGCAGTCATGTATTGCAGGGGGGGTGATAAATCTGAAAGAAAGTATCAAATAATTCAAACAAACCAATCGAATAGTGCAGCTTCAGTCTGCTCATAGCCGAAGTATAGTAACAAAATCCAAATGCTGGACTTCTGGCTCAGTTAATGAGAGTAACGGAGCTGACGATCTAGGAGTTACCATCCAGTTGAGGAAGAAAGATTAATTAGAGTATTAAAAATTATTATTATTATTATTATTATTATTATTATTATTATTATTATTATTATTATTATTATTATTATTATTATTATCATTTTTGGTAAAAGATATACCTGTCCTTATAATACTGTAACACAAGTTTCTATCAGCAAGTTACACATCCTCAGAGAAGATATCAGCCCTCTATAAAAATTAGATTTGTCTTCCCTCCATATTGTAGAGTGTACATCATGAAAAATCCAAAAACTTAATTTTACTTATTTGTGGCAGAAGAAAGTTTGCTTTTAATACAGTTTCCTACCATTTTTATGACAATAATCTATCACATAATGTCTAGCCAGATGGCACCATTTGGTTTAGATTTAATTTACAGATTTGCCTTCCACACAAAAATCCTTTCTCAAAGGATTCAGCAAGTCAAAAATACTCTCAGCCTCTCCAGCTGCAAAAGTACATTAGGGCAAAACACACTTAGACTATAAGTCCATTTGATATAAAGGTAAATGGATTCACAACAAAAGGCCAAAGGCCTGACCTGTCCTACTCTCACTTTCCTATGTTCATTCTTTTAGCCCCCAAACAAAACCCACCTATTTAGACAGTCTTTGATGATGTGCTACATGTTGATAAATGACAAATTCAGAAAAGGACAGTTTTCTGTCCTTCCAGAGTTATTCCACAGCTATTGCCTAAACAGTCCTAGCAATGGAACCGCCAAACCTAAGGAATCCTCGATCTTAGCAGAGTTTCCACAACAAAGAACTGCCTGCATTGTATTCTAAGCGTGGTAGTAAATGAACTGGGTCAAAAGAGTAATTAAAGAAAGAGTAACTAAAGAAAACCCAGAATAAACAGAGTTGTTACCAGAAGATCAGTTATAGTGATAATCAGATATGGAGGAGGTGCACCTCAAGCACTCCATGGATCACATGATTTGACATAATTCCAAAATACTGTCTCAAAGTACTGTTTCCAGCATTATTTCCTTTCCTAACTCCAATCTGGGAGACTTTCAACTCAAAAGCAGATTTTAGGGCTCACAGGAGACTCCAGTAGTGCTGCTTTCTTTGTCAGGGGAGGAAAATGTTGGCTTTTTGCTGAGATACAAGGTTGGTGAAGAGTAGTTTCAACTATGGTGGAAAGGAGGGAAATATGATCTCTAGCAGATTCCAAACTCCAAAGGTAAACCCACTAATTTGAAACATTTTAAAGTCAAAAAGTAAATAAAAATAAAGCCACACTGAGAAATTTACTGGATTTTAAAGTTATGCCACTTATATATTTAAGAAACTCTATTTACCAGTATACAAATTAGCCATATTTTTCATTTTTGCATAGCATCTTCTGCTTTTTTAAAGATTGTAAAAATCTGTAATTCTTGATGGACCATCTGAACATTCTAAAATAAAAAAATATGGCCTCTAAAAGCTAAAACATATGGCGGGGATGTTCTGGAGCTGGTTCTTGTTGGTTTTTTTGTAATTTTTTGTTCTTGTTTGGGTTTGGGGGGGTTGTTTTTTGTTTTAAAAAATATTTTTATTTTTAGTTATTGATGTTGTTCGCCTGATTTTTAAATCTTTAAGCCAATATAGAACTATCTTAAAATAGCTTCCAACATTACACATTTTCTGTGCTTTAAATCCTTTGTGCACAAAATTGCTGTAAGGATTTGGACGTGATGCACAGAAATAGCAATATTGAAAAATAGGGAAGAACGGGAGAGTCTGTTTTAGAATGGATTACTGAATCCATTGGAATGGAATAGTGAAGAGCAAGGAAAATTTTCAATCTCTAATCTTTTCAATCCTTGAAGGCAACAGATCATGAACAGCTAAAGAAGAAACAGCCACAGCAAAGCCATGACAATTCAGACCTTTTTATTGAAGGAAAAATTGACTTACTTTTAATTTGTGCCCAAACAGCACAGGATTGTGTTCTTACCTAAAGAAGAAAATATAAAAATTACTGTCACTATTGAGAAAAACTTATACTTACTAACACTCTCCGAAAGATCAGCCATCAACAAAAATTACTATTGGGACTAGAGTTTGTTATTCCCTTGGTAGCAGCCTCTATATTATCTTAAAAAATTATAAATTACAAAAATAGGATTAGATGTAGTGCATTGATGAAAGGCTGGCTCTAGTTTTTAACTCATTATTCTTGCTTTCTTTTAAAAACCTTCTATCCATGGAAGGATCTTTGATGTTGCTTCTATAAGAATTCATAATTTATGAAAAGCTAAGATAAGGCTGAATATGCTGTGTTAACTCTCATCCATGCAGAACACGTATGTTAAAATACAGTATCTGATGGCATACCTTACAAATACTAGATGTAGCAGTTTCTTCAGTTATGATAACATTTTTAATAACTCTATAGAACACTTAGAGTTAAAGAAACATGGGTCTGCTTTTGCAGACTTGTTAAGCAAGTTTCATTTTTCTACAGTAAGCTTTGGTTTCTCTGGAGCATTTTCTCCAGCTCTTCATAGTTATAAATACCCTATTCTAGGGTCTATTATCTATTGTCTAATTACTGTGAAGTGTATTTTTGCAGTGCTTCCTGCTAAATTATTTTCACAGACTTTCACATAATACATACATAATTTGCGTGTTTTTTATATTGTAGCAAATTGTGTATTATGTTGCTCCGAATAACAGTACATTTGAGCAAGAACACTATGTTTTGAAGCATTTGAATAAAAGGATGAAGGCACATTTGTGTGATTAATCTCACCTCAGTCTGCATGCTGAATTGTGGAATCTCAATGACTCTTAAACCCATTATTTATAAGGAATTTTCTGGTTAATTAAGAAGACCTACAAGGAAAGTCTTCTTAGAAGAGGGAAGATAAAGGGGAAGATTTAGAAACCAAATCAAACACCAGATTCTGGGGCACCAGTGTGAGTGCCGTCACCTTGAAATAGCTACCTTCATGATACACTCTAGTCTGAAGAGTATTAGATATCTCCTGCCTATCAGGGAAGTTACATAGGTCCCATGAATCTCAGAGAAACAAAAAATAAACTGAAAATAAAAACCTTACAGCAGACACCCTTTTGAAGGCTTCCAAATATGAACAATGGAAAAATGACACGATAATATGTTAGGGGTACTCAGTAATAATGTTAATAAAAATCAAAACCAAGCCATGATTTTGCAGCATGATGATACAAATTGTACCATTTTTAGTATGAAAGAAGACAGAAGGGACCCTTAAGGATACCAGAATATAAAAGAGAATAATGAGAACATTAGTTAGGAGCCCTTTACATCTATTTCTAATCTGTCTGTATTCAAATGGAAATGTGCTAACAAGCAAAAGACACTTCAGAAATACTGATTTCACAGGTATTAAAAATTGAAAGGCAAGCAACTTTTTAAAAGACGACTGAGCTCTTGAATTCAAATGCAGTTACTTAAGTAATCACATTTTTAGAAAGTCTCAAAACCCAAAACCCTGCAATTCATATTTCTGATTTTTTTTTTCCTTCTACTACCAGGAATTGCGCAAAATAAAAGGGCATGACAACTGAAGATAACCAATACGTTTGAACCAGCAGTCCAAATTCCATTTCTAAGAAAGAGAGTTGCAAACCAAAGCAGTTTGGCATTTGCAATCCCAATAATGATTCATAACTGTTGCACAGAACTATATAATTCATCAACCAACAAAAGCCATAAAGGAAAGTGTGTAGACTACGGAGTTGGTGCATTTTAAATGGTAGGAAGCAAGAGTGACCTCCACAAATAACTAATACTAATCCATCAAATCAGTGACTAGAAAATACATCTGTAAATGTTAGCCGCGAAGGATCAGGAAATAAGAAAGAGAAAGTTAGAAGCAGCTTAATAAACAGCTTAATAAGCAGCTGGCAAAGATGCATAAGAATCTATTTTGTTCAGCTCAACAAAAACCTCCACAAAAGTAAAAGAAGTAAAAATACCCCAATGTTAAAGAACATAAATGTATAAAACCCAAGGATAAATCAACTAAGCTCAGAAATATATTTAGTAGCACTTAAAGAGGACAAACTTATATGCATTTGACTGATTAACAATCCTGCTCCACAGACTACATTTCATCAAATACAGTTCATTGTCCAAATTCCAAGATATTTCGGATGTCAATGTTAATAACTTAACATTATTTATGAAATAAAATGCCTTCTATTGTAATTTTCCCACTTTCCCCCTCACACAATTAATTAAAAATTTATGACAAACAACGAACAACTCGTATCAGGCTTCATCTCTGCTATAAAAATCTCTCAGCCTAATAGATACCAGAATCCTCCTATTACATGCACTTGTTTTATTTCACTCACTCTGAACTGAGGCAGTTATAGGTAAAAGGTAAATCCTTTTACTCTATAAATACATTTTGATAGCAACACACCACTATGAAAACAGAACTTCAGCTTATGCATTAATGAGGATGTTACTCACTAAAGTTTTAGAGAATTACTTATAAGTGACTCATGGATCAGTTTACGCATGCGTCCTTGTTTTGTGCTGTCTATACGAAGTCCTAAAAACTCTATTTTGATGGCAAGGTGCAGCACTGTTTAGGTGTTCCTTTCTTTATTAGGGGTTGTTTAGTTCAGCTTTTATATTTGACATTCAGGTACTGTATTGCACACAAAGAACTATCCCCAGTCCCATACAAGAAAAACTTTCTACTGCTGAGACTTGTATTATAAAAAAAATTAAAACTATTGACTCCTGAGATAGATACAACTGGAAAATTAGATGATATGTAAATTTTAGAAATTTTGTGTTTCTAATTAAAAATAAAAGTTTAAAATTATAAAAGTGTAATGATAATAATATACTTTCTTTTCATAAGGCTTTCTCAATGGAGTTTGAGCTGACATTCACTGCCTTTTGGAAGGTAACAACATGTGATAAAATATATTTTTCCATGTAATTTGGAGAATTGTTTGTTATAAAATATTTAATTTTGTTACTTTAAATTTGTTAAATTTAATTTTGTTATAAAATATTTAATTAAAATTTAAAATACGTGAACTCGTCATTGCTAAGGAGTGATTTTCAAATTCTTGTACTAATCTCTTTTAGTAAATTCTAGCCCAACTCGGACACCTTCAATTACTGAGGGCAGGAATGGCCATTCATTTTAAATTATTTTCCATTGTTTGACTTTTGGCATTCAGAGTTGCTTCAACATTACAATGACGTAAGTACCATTAAGGAATTATAAGAGATCCTTAAAGACCTCCAGATTTAATCTGATTCTGACAACTAGGAGATCCTTGAACCGTCATAAAAAATTTGATACCCAGCTAACATTTTCATCTTCTCCCCCAGCAACATTTCATTCAAGAAGTGTAAAGAAGAGGATTTAAAACATCAATTACCTTATTCCATTCACTTATTATTTTCAAAAAGACACAATACTCTTCTCCCAGCTTTAAAGGAGCATTATAAAACTTCCCATAATAATGTCTGTCTCCAAGAGTAATCGACATATTATCAGCAACGTCCTTCGCCTGAAATTCAGCTGCCACATATCCTTTAATGTCAGTGGTGTTACTAAAGAAAGTTGTAGCAGCAAAGGAGTCACAAATAAAAGTGCTTTGCAAATCCAGAGGAAGCACGATCACTTGATAAAAACTAGAGTGAAACAAAGAAAAGTAAATATTAGCCCTCATTTCAATGAAATAAGCATCAGATATCCATTAATCCATACTTGTTTTTTCCTATTTGTAGCCTCTTAACTGTTTTTATTAACAATGTCCAATACAAGCACTTCTTATACTAAAATATTTCTCTGTGCACGTGTGTTCCACTTCATTTTTATCCAAAAGCACTGCATGCACAGCTTAGAGCTGGCTCTTCTCATCACATGCATGTTATTGCTATACGCCTATTTATGTTCAGAAGAACATAAAACTGAAGTACTTCTATCTCCTCCTCCTCACACTGAAGTTCACCTATGAAATAATATACAATTTTCTCTAAAAATGACTTGTAAGTTCACAGAAACAAAATTTTTTCTATTGAAAGGAGGAGAGGACAGATACCATCTTAAAAAAATAAATAAAATCCATCCTCATTTCTCTCAAAAACAGTCTATCGTATTCAACCATGGGAAGAGTATTCATTAAGGTTGTTACACCAGCCATTTCATGAAATGCTACTAGCTTTCAAGTACTTTCTACTTCAGTGTAATATTGAGTTACTTTTTCCTTATGCCACCAACAGCATTTAGTAAGGGGTATATCCTTTTACTCTAGAAATACATTTTGATAGTAATACACTACCACAAAAAAATATTCAGAATATGCATTAATGAGGATGTTATTCAGTATTTCCTCTGGCTCTGGGGGGAAATACGTATTGTCTGCATGAGTTTATTGGAAAAGAAAAATCACATCAGTAGTGGGGTGTTTGGATCCATCAATAAAGATCTACTGTAACCTCACTGTGGATAAAGGGAAAAGAAAAACAAAATCAAACCACAAAGCCAGTGGTGAAAACTCACAATTATCCAAACAAGGATTTTGTTCCAGACAACAGCAAAAAGCCTGAATCAAATTATTAACAATACTAAATAATTACTAAAAATTACTCTGCTGAGGGGGGAGAAACTGGGAGCTACAACTTAAGTTTTTTCTCATTGCTAAAAAAATAATCTTGCCATTCAAAAGAGTTCTAATCTGTGCGTAACATGAGTCTGCAGAACGTTCTCTGAAAGGGTGAAGAGCACAAGGACAAACCTGATTGGTCCATTTTGATCTTCTGCTTTCCGGAGTCTGAGCAAAGGTGCAGAACCTTTAACTGCAACAAATTCCACTTCTGGGAAAGGGGGATCTGAAACGTAAACAACAGCGGTTCAGAAAGGTCTTAGAAATACTTCAGGCACCAGTTCCTAGATACTTTTCAGTTCCTTTTCAATTGCCAGCTATATTTTCTGCCAAAACGTCCTAAATTGAACCTTGAACCCCAAACAGCTAAAGCCTGCAGGCAACATAAACTGGCCAAGAAAAACACAGAGGAAATATACTCATGATGGTCTGGCAGCCCCTGTACTTCTGCTAGCTGGGAAAAAGAGAGATGCCCGAAAACGGTGGTTGACTACAGAGAAATGAGCCATGAAAGCTTTGCTGGAGGAGGCAGGATTATGTAATTGAAACGGTCACAGAGAAGAAGAATATGAAATTGTGCACAGAGCCCATTGCAAGAAATACAACGGTATGAATAAAGTAGTATCAAAAGTACTTTCAAGAATGCAACTTCCTTAGATACTGTTCATAGTCAGGTAGGAATATCCAGGCACTTAAACTGGATTTCAATGTGGACACAGACCTCTAATCTGTTTTAGTGAGAATTTGCATCAAGTCCAATGCTGAAAAAATAGTTCTTCCTCTAATGTCAATGGCAGTGATGACAGCACCACACTGATATGGAAATTACCACTTGCACCCTAGAAGCAAAAATGCAAATAGCTTCAGTGTGCACAACCAAGGGGACAGAGTGTGAAGCACAGATGCCATCTAGTCCAGCAGTCTGAAAGAACTTGCACAGGTAAACACAGGTACAGCTACGCTTTTCCAACACCAGTGTATCAGGCTGCTGATGTGATACCTGACTGAAGAGTAACAAATGCAGGGCTTATTGTGCAAATGCAGAAAACCAACGGTTCAGAGCTAGAAAGAATAATCAATGTCATGAAGAGAAACAGAAGAAAACCAATGCAGATTTCCCAAAGTTAAGTGACATCACATAAAATATTGCTGAGATGCATGGATTTTTCAAAGAGCTGGACTATAAAGAACTGCACGTATCTTTTGAAAATCACTAGTTTTGCAGAAGAAAATGAGGTCAGTTTGAAAAACTGTCAAGAGGGTAAGTAACTACTAAAAAGGGAGCTAGAAATATATATATGTTGAAAGCAGAAGTACCAGGCTGCAGGAAGGTTATTAGAGGTTAGTATTACTAGCATATTTTTAACAATCATGGTGCAAAATCCCAGTATGTACAGATGAATTTTGCTGCTCAATGTAAGAAATACAGAGACTTTACACTAGGAGAACTGAACCACCCTAATAGCTGTTGCTTTTCAAAACTGGGATTAAATTCACCAGTATAAAATACAAGGTGATACACCTGGGCTTCTAACAAGAATTTATGCTAAATATTTCATTTTGCAGGAATGGCATATTAGTACATCTCAAAACTAGTGTCAGGAACCAAAACAAAAGAAAAAATCCAAAAGGCTGCTCTAAAAGGCATAAGAAACAGGCTTATGTAATACTTGAATAGTACCACCCAAGGTACACAAGATACACAAGACCATTCCATGGTGCCTGAAATTCAATCATCAGTGCAACAGAGCTATGGGAAACCAGTTCACAGGATACAAGGAAAAGATGGATAAAGAAATCCTCTTACATGAGGCAAACAAAATCTCAGGTTTATAACGTATGAAGAGGAAATATGAAAGCTTGTATGATCTCTGCTTTAAATGAAACTTGTGAGGGAATACAATTTTAGCATGGTATGCCCAAAATAAAGCTAACAGCTTTGGCCACACAAGCATCCTTAGTAAGAAAAACCTCTACTCCTTGACAAGAGTCATCCTCAGGAGAACCTCCTGAAAACTTACCTACACAAATAAATTGCTTTGGTAGATCCCTTTACCAGGTTATCTGTAAAACTAGGCTATGGGTGAGCTACCAGCGAAATAACCAGCTATGAATGTTTAGAATTGAAATGAAAGTAAGATTATATAGTGGTCTACAGCTTCCTCCCCAGGGAAAGCAGAGGTGGTGACCAGTGACAGGACCCAAGGGAATGGTCTGGATTTGTATCAGGGGGGGTTTAGGCTGGCTATCTGGAAAAGGTTCTTCACCCAGAAGGTGAAGGCACTGGAACAGGCTTCTCAGGAAAGTGGTCACAGCACCAGCCTGACAGAGTTCAAGGAGGATTTGGACAGCGGTCTCAGGCACATGGTGTGACTCCCACGGACGTTCTGTGCAGGGCCGGGAGTTGGACTTTGATGATCAACGTGGGTCCCTTCTCAGCACATTCTATGATTCTTTGAAAGCCATTGTTTTAGAATGACTTGTCTCCAGTAGAGACAGGGCAGAAAAGTCTTTCTGAGAGTTTTCTGAGTTAATGAAATGTACTGCATGGCTGCTTCCAAGAACAGGAAATGGTCTTTGCTCCTGGTCTTTTCAATGCATCTGCAGCTGCAGATGATGTAAAAGATACTGGCAGAATTTCTATCTGAACAAAATAAATGAACAAATAATATTTGACAGACAATCTTTAGGCCCTTTGCACATTGCAAACTTAAGCAAACATTAATTAAGGGACAGAAATTATCTCTTAATTTCAGTGGTTCCTTAGCACAGATACTGTCAATAGACAAAGTGACAGGGAAATATATCTCTCAGGGTGGTTTTATGTGGTATACTTTGTCTATCTTCCTTTCCTTTGACATTCACTATCACCACAAGACACCATTATTAATTTCTCCTAAGTATTTTCCAATTTCCAAGAAAAACTTGGGAATTTCTTCTCTAACACCAGTCAGAATGTGTACTGCATGCAATGGTTTTGCACTGTTTCCACAAATAAACAGCACAAGAGGAAACAGATGTGGACTCAGATGACAAAAAGAAGCTGACTAAGGTCAGGAAAATTGACTTTTCTATTTTCTATAATTTGAAAGGAAAATGCAAATCATGAAAATAAGTAGCCATCCAGAACTGACAGCCCTAGTAAGTGGGTAAGAGAAAAATCTGAAAAAACACATAGTGCTGTCAAAGGATGGAATCTTTTGCTATGTTTAGTTTCTGGTAAAAAACACTAACTATTAAAAACATCAAGCACACAGAAGACAATATACTTGTTTTAATAAAAAGAGTGAACAGTGTGTAGCAATGTGAAGGAGTAATAATAATAATTATATACTTGAAAGGAGTAGTTTAATTTTTGCTTCGTGATCAGAAAATAAACCCTGGGGGAGTTATTCCATATGCAGTATTTGCCCACTCTGTCTTTTTTAATAAAATAAGAACTCTGCTAGAAATTAAGCACTTAAAAATATAATTAAAAAAAAAAAAGTCTGCTGGGAGGTCATCATTATTACCAGATTTAAAAATGTTAAAAACAGTGACTTAACACCACACAGAACAGTTGGAGGGGAAAGGGGAATACTATAGAGAAGTAAGAACTTGCACTACGTGAGTTGTGTGAAGAAATCAAGATCCTTCAGTCTGTTCAGGTGCTGTTAGCCTTTCTTAAAGAATTAATTTTTAAGTCTTCACCAGCAGAACAGACCAACATATCTGTAACAACACCAGGTAAACAGAGAACAGCATAGCAAGAAATGAAAATATAACCAGAGACTGTCCCACTCTAGGCACTTCTTTCCCACATAGCAGTCTTATGTTAGTAGCACTTGAATGTTTCATGTAAAGGCTAATTTTCTACAATAAGAATACATCTACTGATTTTTCTCTGAACCTGAAGGCAAGCTGCAGGGAAGAAAGCACACACCAGGAAGTGCTTCCTGCTGCAGCAACACTGAGAATCATCACATGCCTCAATGCTGGAGCTAAAGCCTGCTTGGTGTTACACTGAAAGGGCAACAACAAAGCTTTAAAGATAATAATGGACTTGAACAACAAAGTCCAAAATCACATGTCACCTCTTCACCAAATTTTACAGTTTGAAGAAGTCAAAATAAAGATTCCTCTTAAGGCCAGGTTTTAAACAAAACTGGTCTATTTAGTGAAATAAGACCATTTGCATGATCTTTATTTCCTGCAAACAAGGGATTTCTTTCCTATATAACTTAGGCCACAGTTACAAGATGCTTATATAACTTGAATTATAAGATATCCATATAACCTGATATATCTGCATAGCCTGATATCAATATAAACTGAATCATAACTTTCTATACTTATATAACCTGAATCATAACTTTTTATACCATAGCAGGTTATATTATATAACCTGCTACATTAATATAAGTTTTATACAATAACACAATACTTTCTATGCAATGTAATGGCTAGTATATAGTTAACTAGCTCCTTAATGCTGAATAGACAAAAAAGCAGAATAAAACTCACCAGATAGATAGCTTTAGAGATAGATAAATATAATACTAATGAGAAATTGGAAAATATAAAGCCAATTAGCCACAAAACAAAGAATTTAGGCTGGTTAGGGCCAGACAGACCAAGGAACATTGTAACGGCACATGTTTCAAAGACAAAGTTGGAAAGTTCAGATGCGAAGAAGACCTTGGAAGCCTTCATCAAAGACCCCTCACGACCCCCAAATTGGGGAGGCACAAACGCAGTGCAAAAATACTATTTATAAGCATGAGACCATACTACATAAACTAGTTCTGATGCATAAGTGATAATGTTATAGTGACATAATAACACTAAGCAACACTTGCTGTGCAAATATACCACAGCATTCGACAAAGGGTGAGTAAGGTGGAGACAGCCCCCTCACCACCAGCACTGCAACACACAAATATCTGCTCTATAGACACCAGTCTATGAGGATTTATTCTCAGTCCATCTTTTGGGCATCACATAGTTATTTGCGTGCTTTATGTCCAAAAGGTTTTTGTTAAAATTTAAAACAAGGAAGTAAAAAATACTGCTGTAAAACTAAAATAAGGTAGAGGTGTTAATGCAAAAGAAAACATTGTTTACTGTTTGCATCACTCTTTGAAGAGTAATTACCTTTACTGTACATATTTAAAAATAATAGTCCTACTACAGAGTGAGAAGAGATTTTTCACTTAGAGAGGAATATTATGTAAAGAGAGGGAAGAAGGAAGGAGAATATAAATCAAGATCACATCAACAGAAAAAATAATTTAGGATCTTCTTTAAAGACTGGTCATTTCTAGAAAACCCCACTCATATGATTCCCTTTGCTGACTGTGGCCTTTGTTCTACCACTCTGTGGCTGAACATCACACCGTGCTGCCCATCCCCAGAAGCTCTGAAATCAGGGCAGGCAGTGCACAGGAGCCATCACACCGTGCTGCCCATCCCCAGAAGGTCTGAAATCAGGGCAGGCAGTGCACAGGAGCCATCACACCGTGCTGCCCATCCCCAGAAGGTCTGAAATCAGGGCAGGCAGTGCACAGGAGCCATCACACCGTGCTGCCCATCCCCAGAAGCTCTGAAATCAGGGCAGGCAGTGTAGAACAGCCGTGTCACTGCGGTGTCACCAGCCAGGCCCGGCTCTGCCTGCAGCCGTGTCCTGGCCTGCCATAGGCCCGGCTCCGGGGCCGGAGCCTGAGCTCTGCTGCCCAAACGGGCCTTTCTCTCTGGGACAACACCACCACAGCCAGCATGTCTTTGGAGGGAAACGTCCTAGGGAAGAAGGGAAGAAAGATGAAAGCACAGAGAGGTGCTTTAGGGGACCTTGGCCGGGCCCTCTCGGTCTCCTCCGTGCCAGCGAGTGCGCTGCCCTCACCCCGAGAGTGCAACTCACAGCCACACAACTCACAGGGAGCCAGCCCGTGCCCATCAGTGTTTTCTGGGTCCCAGCAGGGCCTCAAGAGGCCACCATTGCACCTGCAGAGCACCTCTGGGCCAGGAACTCCACCTTTACACTGAAATTCGCCTGCATCTTCCTGCTTCTTCTACGGCTCATTTCTAGGCTGCATTATGGTCGCCTGATGCTGCTGCCCTGTGTGCAGGTGAGCTGGGTGATCCCTGGCTCCTGGCTCATCCCTACCTGAACATTTCTATGGTTCGTCATCTGCTCTGGTTCTTCCTGCAGCACCTTTCCCTTGTGATGTCCAGGAACAAAATGAGGTGTGTTGAGTGCTCAGGTCTGCTGTTCTGCAGAGCCAGGGGGAGGTGCTCAGGGCCTGGCTGCAGAACGGGAGCTCAGTGCTGTTGGCTCAGGGTGTTTGCGTTTGGGGCCTGCCTGGTCCTTCCACAGGAGGGGACCTGGTATGACTCCTGGAGCCTCCTACTCCTAGTGAAAGAGGTCTGGTCTGGGACACTGCAAACAGCCACCACTTCTCTCACCCCACTTCCTGAGCTGCTGACCTTGCCTGGCTAAGCAGAGGGATGCAGCACTGCTCTGGACTCGTAGGGCAAGCACCCAGGTTTACAGTGACACCCACTCCCTACATCCCCTGCCTGTGCTCTGCACTCTGCAGCTCTCCCTTCCTCCTGGACCTTAGCCAAGGCAGTGATCCTTTGCATAACTTGGAGCTGCTTAAATAGGATGTGTGGCAGGACTCTGGAATATGCTCATATGCACCAAGATCCTGGCAATGGGAGAGGAGGGAATTTTGGTCAGGAAAAACTCAGCAAAGTGCTTTTGGTGCTTTCAGCTAGAAGGCCTGATAGAAGACAGCATGTTTTCTTTTGCTTGTTTCTCTTCTGTGAGCAAGCCACCCAAAGCAAACAGTATGGAAATCAGAGTTTCATTCCTCTTGCAAAGCACTGTCTGTAAACCATAGACTGTGCCACCGATATCAATTGCTTTGTAAACAGAATAAGAGAAATTATCTGAATGTCACGCATTTATATAGTCTCTTCACAAAAATACAAAGTGCGTGCATATGTATGAAATTGTTTACATGACTGGCAGGTAATTTCCCTCTACATTTAAAAAAATAAAGTAATCATGCTCCTGTTTTCATCACTTCTCTTTCCCCATTACATAAATCAGAAACTCCCTTTTTGGCAATTCTCATGCTCTGACACTTTCCTGGACAGTTTCTCTGAGGTACATGATGTGCTCTCAGAGTACGAGCTGTCATATCACCACACCTCCAACAGTCTTTCAGTTCCTCACTGGAAAGCAGATTTTGGGATTTCCCTCCTTTTCCAGACCTCAAAAAAGTCCCTTTATGAAAGAATGACTGTAAATCTTTTCCATCCTTCAACACTTCAGAATAATAGTCTATCCTTTTCATATGTGTGTACATTCATAGGCAGAAGAACAAATCAGGCATCACAATCTGATCTGTAATCTCGTCCATTTTCCACACACCAATACAAAGAAGCAGGGTTCTAGAAAATTGTACTTAATATGTGATGGAATGCATTCTTCTTATTCAAGTCACTTTCTAGACTCTCTGCTTGTGAGTTTACTTTCTCACTTATGTGTTCATACAAGGACAGAGATGAGACACACACGAGTACGTGGCCTGCAGGTAAATCCAGGGCTAAACCAAAAAGAATAACAGCTGAGAAACACCAGAAGTACTACACAGGTACACAGACTCAAGGACAAACCTACTCAACCCCCCTGGAAAGTACAGGTACTAATACGTAAGGAATTTCAGCATGTGTGAATAGTACACCTTGAACAAACTCAAAATACAGCTTGATTCTAAGCAGAAAATCAAGAGGAGGAAAAGCAATGAGAAATCATAACTGAAACTAATATGAATTATTTTACAAGAAGGAAATGTAATCAGTAACTCAGGCACAAAAGATCTACTACTAGTGTCCAGAAACACTTCTGTCTTACTATGTCTTAAGTCATAGTTGTCTGCTCTAATAAAAAAAAAAAAAGCGAAGCGGACTCAGTAAACACACAGGCATCCATAAACCCACTCCCCAAACACCAGAGTTTTCATGATCTACCCAAAGTAAAGCTAAAAAAATACTTAAATATCAACAGAATTTTAATGTGCCTGAACTGAAAAATTACTCTTATTGAGAACATTAGCGATGAAAGTAAATTAGACCTAGCTCTTTATTTATTGCTCTGTTTTTCAAACCCTTGAAAAAATGGTTGCAACCATCTTAAATTCTTATGTAAAAATAGGTAGTGAAATTAAGAACAATGCCTCCCCTGAGCAAGCCTTCATAAAGGATATTCCAAAAGGAAAACAAACAGAGCTATGTGTAAGTAGTATAATCACACGTATGCCCCACAAGACACTCCTTTCCTTCTCTGGAAAGGGACATGGGATTCTTTGCTTCAAAGACAATCTTGCTACCATATTTTTACAGCTACAATATAATAACTGCCTATTGATGTTTGATAATTGACTCCATTTCCTATTTCCAGTAGACAAGTGGTGAGAGTTTCTTTAAAAATTAAGACAATATAAAACACTGTGTAAGATGCCTGCTACAGTGATCCATGAAGCATTTGCTGGACTGTATTTACCATCCACAAGATGATGGCTAAAACCAATTTTGTGCTCAGCACAGAGCTATTTTTTTAGAGGATGCTACTTGCCAAGGAGAAAAACAGGCTTTTAAGTCCAAGTTCTTGGCTTTTTTCTTTACAAATAATATGGATATAACATATCCTCATTTAGAATTAATATGGACATAGATATAGATATTCATGATACAGAAGTAACTTTCATAACATGCATTCACAAATCATGTTTTTTGGAAAAAACACCCAAATTTACTAATAGCATTTACACACTCATTGTATTCTGCAACTATCCTTGTCAGGAAATTAGGTCTGAAAGGCAGTGATCATCCACTTATCTGGGACATGACTATTCAAAATTCCAGAGTTAAGATTTTCCAAACTCTCAAAATGAGAAGGTTTGTAAAAGTAAAGGAGACACAATATCTGTATTTGCCTCCAGTTGTGGAAACAGACAAACTGAACATGTACCTCTTAAAGGATGGCATATGAAACCTTAAACATCCCATGAGAACATAATCAGTAAAACACTTGTTAAGTCTCAATTTCCCTAGAGCTTCTATGCTTAAGGCATATCTTGCATTTTTACAATACCATTTAGCTAGAAACCCCCCAGAGCTAATAAAGCCACTTTTCAGAATTAATTTGGTAGATAAATTGAGATCATTCCATCCACTATGGAAAATACATTCATGATTACAAAATAACTGGACAAATGAAGATGAAAATTATACTCCTCCTCTTAAATTACAGTTTCATATAAATTAAAGTGCTTCATAGGTAATGCAATTCCAAGACATAAGATACAGAAGTCAAAACAGCACCGCCAGAAGAATTATTTCAGCTGGATCCTCTTCATCTTAAATGAGACAACAGCACAATTAATCTTATTAAAATTCCATTATTTGGCAAGTTTTGCCCCAAGATCATTATCGGCTTTTTAATTTTCTGCAATTTTTGCAAAAACTCAAAAATACGTGAATATTTTTTTCAATGGAATTAAAAAAATTAGAAGTGTTTGCACATTAAATTCTAGATAAAGATTCCTAATATGACAGAGCAACATCTGTATTTTATTGATTATTGAATAAGATAACTACCAGGTATAAATGGGCTTGTGTAATAAAATCTTCTTTCAAAGTGAAAATTACCTAACTATTACACAAAGACTTTCCTGGAGCTATGTATGTGCATTTGTTAAGCACTAACTCAGCAGAGATGAAAATATGCCAGCTGCCAAGACACAAATACCATTTCACACAGCACCTGCTGCAAAGTGTACTCCAGAACTCTGCTGAGTCAGTGACCTGATGCAATTCTGCAGAATTGAGAAAATACCACGGGATAACAGAGTAAACAGCTTTTCCTTTTCTCTGAGTATGTAATCAAAAATTACCTCTCTCAACAAAATATTACCAGCTTTTTTTACAAAGACACATGTACTCATGAACTCATGGGCAATGAGTGGCAATTAGGAAACTTGTGAAAAGGAATTACTAAATCATTACTATAATTTCATGTAAAAAAAGAGGTCATTGTATATCTTCAACAGCAGCTTTAACAAACAAGAGATGTTTTACCTTTTATGAAGCTTAAAACAATCAGATTTACTATTGAAAATACAGCAACATCATCAATTTCAAAACACAAATCTCCAGCTCTTCCTAAGCAGTCAGAAGAGTATTGATTCCATCTAGTGGCTGAACAGAGTTACAGATGCTCAGAGAGCTTTCATGTTTCTTACCTATTGCAATTTGTGTCCTTGACAGGAAGGGTGATACCATCATGAAACACTGCACTGCACTTCACCTAATACAGAGAGTCTAGTACAGGGATGGTGAAAACAGTTCTAAACAAAACAAGACCCAAGTTGCTTCTCATCAGGGCATTTTAGTGACATACATCTTGCCAAATTGTGAAGCTGAGGCTCTTCCTTCAGAAGCTTATTTGCTTAAATGCCTTCTGTGTTTTGTACTTTGCCAATTAGAGGCAAAAGTAGCTGTATGAGGTACTTGCAGATTCCCACACTCTACTTTGGATTCTTGCAGACTTTAGTAGTACCTGTTTCTGTTTCCACAAATACCCATACCAAGTGCAGGTGAGCTATTAACTCCACGGTGGAGAGAACTTTTTCTCAGAAAGTGACTTAACCTCTAACAGGGCAGGGAATTTAACTCAGCTTTCCTAGAGATCAGTCTTGTGTCCAACCCACCGAACTATCTTTTCCCTGATGTCCCAAAACGACATGTTAACAATCTCAATTTCTCTCCCCCTTCTGCCTCTGAACTCTACAAAATCCATGGAAACAAACAATGGACAATTTTGAGCATGGAAAGAATACTTTGACAACCCACCACACAACACTGAGATCAACAATGCAGATTCAACTGAGTCTCTTACACCCACTTGGTGCTTTTGTAAATATATAAAATAAATGGCAAGACCTACCTGTAATTTGTGTTGTCATAGAAACAAGCAGTGAAAAATTCAAAGCTACCATGGAAATATTAATAGAGTAATTGGTGCCTGGTTGCAAATCTAAACAAACTTCGGGAGCTTGCTTGTGTGTGGAAAGTTCAAAGGTCATTTCATGAAAGAAGTTCTTCTGGTACCAACGCTGGCCTTGGACATGAAACTGTAACCGAACAAACACAGCACGAAAATTGAAATGTTATAATACATTACTTGCATTCAGCCATCTCATGCTCTTAATTAGAAGAAATGCAGAAGAGAGCACTGCATATGATGTGTCAAAACTGTTGGCATTGACAGTTACTCAAATTCCAGTGCTTCCAAAATTTGATTTGTCTTAATCAGATCTGATATTTTCCTGATTCTTTCACTTCTCCTCCTAGTCTATCCTCTTTTTTATTAATTTCCCCTAGACCATATTTCCTGCTAATATATCAGCTTCCAATAACTTTCACTGAAGTATACCCTCTTGTCAAATTATAAGTCAGCTGGTGTGAACACCTCTCCAGTGAGGTGTACCATGAGGATCGAGACAAAATCAAGTTATTGTGACGCATGTCAAAACGCCAATTGCACTCCGGGATCTGTCTACAGATATCTATATTTCCAGGGAAATTTACACTATCATGCATTCTTCTTTTATTTGTGTCAGTAGGACTTCGTGTTTTATTGTCGATGACTGAAATGATCACGAAGTCACTAACTTAAGGCCTCTCCTGATTAAATGATTTCTCTGTTAATGAAAACTAAAATGCTTGATGGATAGTAATTATACATTAATTTTCCTTTAAATAGATCCTATGCCTTCCAATACTTTCTTGGTGCCTCCTGGCACAGGGAAACTTGAGACAGCAGCAGGTGGTCAGGAGTCCTGGCAGAAGTAGTTCATGCAGAAACTCCCCACTGGGATAAGGGCATACCACAAGGCAAAGAGAACTGACGCAGTGGAACTGGAATAGAGTTGAGTGAGTTGTTTGCCTGAATATGGCAAACTCAAAACTACAGATAAGGAGAGCAAATTAAGTACGGGAAAAATAAGCAAGAAACTGGGGACTACAAGAGATCATGGTCTTTCTTTGGCTGCTGTGCGAGATTATTCTTTGGAGTTTTATGAAACACTATTATAATGATGAATACTGCTAGCAGTGAGTGTTTGAAAAACTAGGATTTTGACTTATAAAAACTGCTTTTTTAGATTCAAAATATAGATTGTCACTTACTGAGTATCTGTCTTCCACATCAGTTCCCCTGACATTTCTCCTCCACTTCAAGCAGGTATCATTAAAAATTAATACATTATTGAAAGCTTCCTTTACTGTAGAGACAATTTAAAAAGATATTAACTTATTTTAAAAACTTTACCTCCTTAAACTTAATTGAATATGAGTAGCTGAGAATAATTTTTTTTTAAGTTTTGAATTTCATTCTCTTCTGAGACAGAAAGGTAGGTTATCATTTCTTTTTGAATGAACAAACAGGATAAGTAAAGCATGATCATTTTCCAGAGAAATCTGCTTTCACAAAAACCCAAGCATACTATTCAGGAAATCCAATAGACAATTTACTTGTCCAGGCCTAGAAGGTTATAATGACAGAAGGATCAAGGCATCATCATCAGGCCTCATGATGTAAATAAAATTATCACAGAACAATTTGTCATAATTGATGCCCTCCAGAAAAAAGCATTCAAGCAAAAGCATTTTCATGGATCCCAAAAGCAATTATTTCTCAAGGTCTGTCTCACCAGAATTGGTATTAGGAGAATTAGGAGGCAAGCCTAAAGTCTCCATTACTGAAATACTACAGAAATCCACTTTTAGAACATGACTTCTGTAAAATTACTGGTAAATGCCAGAACCCTGTTAATCACTGTTAAACATAGGAGTGTTGTCTGTAATGTTCATACCACTCAGATTAGTATCAAATTGCCAATCAATGGGGAATTCTCCTACAGGCAGAGAACCACACTTCAAGGGTAAAAATGGAAACTGGAAGGCATGTACCATGGACCAAAATTCTGTACCAATCCTGCCTCAACCAGAAGGCAAGTCCTGAAAAAGCAAATTTGCCAAATCTTTCTGAAGGCCTCTTACTGCCACTGCTCTCCTTGCTCATAGAGTCAATGGCCAAGTGAGCAGAAAGAGGATGCTGACAGTGGCTACACGCACATGGTCAGCATAAAGAATTATCAAGTCTAGGAAGCAGCCCATTTTCCTGTCTGGACTCAAATCAGTGAACTCTGCAGCACAGTAAGTTCTTTTATAAGCACACAGAATACAAAACACAACATACCCTTTGTTTGAATTGCTAGTGTAACTGAGACAGTGATGTTTGTGGAAGAAATGGTTGTTATATTCACCACGTAGTTACTTCCAGAGTTCAGATCTAAACACACCTTTGGATTATCTTCACTAGTACTGATGTTAAATATCACATCTTCTGAGAATATCTTCTCATCCAATCTTTGGCCCAGTATATGAAACTATTGAAACAAAGATAATAGTGCAGCTTGTTGTGGCTCTCCAAAATTCAGAATACTATCTTATTTAATCCTTCTTAAATGGAATACAGGATTACATCTGATTTAGAGTATCAGTTCAAGAAAAATATATAGGGTTTTTACTAGCCATGGGATGACTTAATAAACTGGATCTTTATTTCTTCTGGCTGTTGAAATTATTTTTTCATATATTTCTACAAGAGGTAGAAGGAATCTATTATGGTATCTGATCCAATCTATTAGGAACCTAATCTACTGTCGATCCTACAAAGATCTCCTACTCAAACAGTGAGGCGTAAGCAAATATTGTTTCTTGTTTACAGCACACAGATAGAGGATCTACATCTACTTGTTACTTTCTTTCCCTTTTGCTTGTTTCCCCCCTTACCCCACAGAAGCAGTAGTAGGACAGAATGCCAAACAACAGTAAAAGATGAGCTTGTCTAAGATTGTCCCAGAGCAGTGAAAAAGAAATCTGTTGTTTGAATGACCTGAAGGAACAGACAAACCTCACCTTCTCTGGATATTCTGGAGTGTCTTTCAGATGACTGAGTTCAGGAAAAGCATGTGCACAGAGTACATTATACCAGAGATCCACAGCTTGCCAGTTACCATTGGCTACATAAACCCAGTTTTGATCTGTTGGAGAACTGGGAAGCTGTGTTTTCCATCTCAGCAGTGCTGAATAAAAGTATACATACTAAAAATACTTTGGTCAAAACACAGGAGAAGAAAGATTGGTTGTTTTCCAAAATTATTACCCAACCTTGAAATGTTTTTCACATTAATGTACTCATCCTGGACACCCTAAATAATCCCTTTTGGTTTTTTTTCCTTACTTGTACATACTAAAAAAAAAAAGAAAAACCCAAACCCAAACAACACACATACAAAAAAACGCCTTTCTTGGGATGTTATGGGAAAACATGGGAATTCTTATGTTGTTTAGGTTTTCAATAACACCGACCAAACTATTTCCTTTGTTTCTGACAATTTATGCCTTGATTTTTATTCTTATGCTCATTAAAAAGAAACAAACAAAAAAAAAAAAAACCAAAAAAAAAACCAAACAAAACAAAACAAAACAAAACAAAACAAAAAAAAAAAAAAACAAAAAAAAAAAAACCCACAAAACACAAAACAACAGTTACAAAAATTGTTTTCAATTTCCAAGAAAACAGTTGTAAAGTGTTCAGATACACATTAGTTGAACCTTTTGAGCAAGGCACACTATTCCAATATACCTTGCATTTCTAAAACATGTTTTATCCAGTGTCTGCAAGTGAGACACAGTACAGTTGAGATGTTTGTCAAAGACAGGGACAGATCCCAAGTTTTGCAATATTTTCTACAGCAATGTGAGCTTGAGCTCTTCAATGGGACTTCACTAAAACATAAACGTATGCTGTAACCTCTTACAGATTCAAGCAGGCATTTAGGTGATTTAGTGGAATGAGACTCTGAAGCTTTAGGACAGGAATTTTCGTCTTTCCTAACCCAGCCAGTCACCCCTAGGTTTTTAGGTATTCCACTGGGAAAATCAAGACAAACTACCTTATAACCAAAACCCACAAAACAAATATCCACCAATTCAGCAGACATAACAAGAACAAAGTCACTCCCAATCTCAAATACCTCCATTCTTACTTACTGTATATGTTTCCTGCACTCCCAGTCTTCCGGTTTTCCTTTGCCACCTCACACATGTTTCGTTGAATATGGATAAATTACTCAGTAATTCCTCCTCTGAGACGAAAAACATGAACACAGAAAGAAAATCATTACTACCCATGCAAATCTTATGTTGGGAGAAATTGCTTATTTCTTCTCCTGTGGTTTGGTCTTGGGGCTTTTTTTTGCTTTGCTTTGATTTATTGTCCAAACAGGAAAAAAGAAGGTAAGTACAGGCTACCTGAAGAAGCACATCCTGAGTTACAGATTGTGAACTCATTAAACATACAGCCAGCATTTCATAAACTCACACAAGGAGCTTTTAAGAAAGGTTCTGTGTTAAACCGGAAAAGAGTTTATTTGTTGCTGAATTAATGTTTTGGCTCATTATTTACTTGAGTTTCTTTTTAAAAGGTGTTGACATTTTTTCTTGTTGTAGAATAAATAAAATTAAATAACACAGCAGAACACTTTTCAAAATAAACACTAATTAAAACAATGGAGCCCACAGAACCAAGTGTGTAGGAAGTACAGTTTTAGCAACCAGAGACACATGTGTTAATTTACACACTTAAAAGAGCAGGCTTTCTCAGAGACAAAGAACAGTTAGGAAGTTCAGCTCATCCATGCTTTTTTCCAGTTCTCTCATTGCTGTCATTAGACACAGCGCAGTCGCTCTCACATGAAGAGATAACATTCTCACATAGTTGAGGACAAAACTCTTTTTGGTCACAGCTCAGATCGACAGTGAGCACACTCCTTTCCTTCACTAGCCTTCAAATTCCTTTTTCCTTCTACCTTATTTTCTTATTACATTCACTACATGACCAATGTCACAGAAACCCAATATAGATATGGATTCTAAGCTAAAAAACACTTACTAGCTGCTGAAAAATCGAAAGGTATTTATAGGACAGCATTGGTAGATACTTCAGGGAATATTCACAAAATAGTTGGTGTATTGTTCTGCTGTAAAAGCAAGCACAGGTCAGGGCACTCCTCCTCTGTATATAAATTCCATTAGCATCCCACAGGGGCTCCTTTGTAGCATGCAGGGATCTGACTAAATCAGTACATTAAGAGTTTCTAGCATTTCATACTTAGGCAGCCATTTAGAACTATAATTTAACTGTTAATACATTTTGCAGCACTTTTTCCTTCTTTTTCTTTGATTATTAGAACTGCCATAGACCTGTTTTCTAACATTATGTCCACTCCATATATACAGCAAACAGATGCCTCACTCACTAGACCAGTTTATCTCCCAACAAATTTTAACTCCTCCATTCCACATTCATTGTATATGGAATGCTGAAAGCATCCATGTTTCCAGGACAGAAGAAAGAGATTAATCTGTATGTCCTCTAAAGCAAATTTCTTACAAACAGCTTTGTGATTAACTGTATTTAAGTGCTGTTCATTGTTACTGTTATCTGTTTCACAGTCCTGCTAAGGCCAAGCCGAAGCAAAATAGTATGTTCAGTTGCTGTACTCCTTAAATCAAGCACAGCTTTATTAAAAGAGTGGATAGAAAGAAGGACTCACTGACAGAAGGAAAATGTTTCCATATCCATGAGACCTCCATTCTCTTATCCATGAGAATTAAAATTCCTAACAAGGAGGTGGGGTGTACAAGACAGGGAGTAATCTGCAACTTATGAGTTTATAAAATACAGGGGAAAAAAGAAAAAAGAAGAAATCAAAAGGAAAATAAAGCCACAAACAACAAAAGGGGCTGTTCTGGGTATTTAGGCAAGGAAAGAAATCTTATACAGTGGCCTCCCTGGAAGGAAGAAGGCAGAACCAGTAGCTTTTTTCTTTTTTCTGTAACTACATCCATTTTTTTTTTTTGTTATGCTTTCTGAACTTTGAGGACAAGGCCACCGGGCAATGACCATAAATTCACAGAACAGCTGGCAGATCTTTTCTCAAAAGTTTCCACTTTAAGTGGGTGTGAGTGAAAGAGCATGAAATCCTGCACAGAGCAATTACCACAACAAAGTCTTCAGCTTTCTGAGGGGACTGCTTTTTCTCCTTTACTCCTACTGATCACACAATCTTTATTTGGACAACCAAATATACAGAAAGGGCTTGGTTTAACATTAATCCCAGTAGCATAAACATAGTATCCAATAACAGCACAAAGGTTTCTCTGAAAAAAGTACTCTGCAACTAGAGGGAGACAGGTTCCTTGAAACATTCATTCCACTTTGAAATCTCACAGTGACTCACAGAGCTTGGGAACTCGGTTTGTGAAACGCACAGTAGGATCCAGGTCTTAAATATATGTGATTTTGATCATCAGATTACACTCAAACTCACAAATAAAATGGGAGAAGCAAAACCCCTCCATTTGCCTATGTCTCAGCACTAAAGATTTTAACTTGTGATTAACCAAAGTGAGTGAAGTTCACTGCTACCCCACTGATCTTCAGGTTACCTTCACAATCTTTTTCTCATCCCAAGAGAAAGTGTCCTAGAAACAACATGCAAAAAAAATACCTGGAGACCAGAGGTGAAATGTGAAAAAAATCCTGGAGGAGTCAAATAGAGAAAGGCAGATTTGGGAGAGGATAGATATCACCTGGCTGTTGGCAGTCAAGAAAGACACAACACAAATGGTAAAACACAAAAAAACCCCCAAAGTGTTTCAGGGAAGCACGAAGACGTTCCAAACCCATTTGGAATGTGTCCTGTGTCACCTGTCCTAGGTGACCATGCCTTGGCAGGGAGATTAGACTGGATGATATCCAGAGGTCCTCCCAACACTAAGTGTTCTTATTCTGGGAAACCAAGCACTCCACAGGGAAAGAAGTTCTGTGAGGACCAGCTACACAAGATGTCCAGGCTCACACACTGAGCAACTAGACAGCAGGTATTGCTGGTCTGTTCTCTGCACTTCAATTGCCTCATTTTACGTGTATAAATAAGAGGTTGATAAAAACTGTAATCCAGCTTACTACTGCCGTACCTTACTGATGGCTTAATCCAATCAGCATCACAAGTAAAATTAACTTTGTAAAGACATTTTTTTAATACTTAAACTAGCACCTGAGAAAAGTGCTTGTATACACCCACACACATATATTTACCGTATATCACATATACCCCATATATAGACAATGCTAAAACAATGCAATTAAAAGGAATTCATATCAATCACTTTGCAATAAATGAAGAAATTAATGGTCAAAGAGAATTTCCTGCAGATGTTCTCTTAACTCCCTTATTTCTAATGGAATTTCTGAGGCAGGATGAAAAGATAATTGGTTTTCCAACATCTGTCATAAATTATTTTGGAATGGTACATAACTTTCTCTCATTTTAATGTGCTTTACCAGTTAATTATACACACACCGCTAAGAGCATGTAAATCTCAAAGGCATCACTGCACAAACAGAAATTTCATTTAATTTTAAAGCCATTTGTTACCTCGAGTGAATATGAAAAATGTAGAAGTAAAGAAGATGAAAGATTTTGTAACAATTTCCTGTTGATGATTAACTATTTTAAAAGGAGCCTGGACTAGTTAGGCTATATTGTAACTCTTCCTTACCATTCTATTTGACCATAACTGACTTTTTTGACCTGACTCTGTTCCAGCAGCTAGAGCTGGAATCTGGCAAAGCTCTTGCTGAAATCCACAATAATCCTATGACTGCAGTCTGCAGGTTCAGGCCCTTCATAGCTTCAGAGCGCTCATGACAACTCTCAGCAGACTGACAGACCTGACTAACTTAGTCACTCTACGCAATGCTGGCTTCAAAATCAATTCACAAAATGCAGCAGTGTGAGTTTCCTGAATGAAATATGAATAACATTCTAACAACAGCAGTTCCATTTTCACTTGGGCACTTTAACAGCAGAGAGAACTGCTTTTCTGCATACTCATTTTACTTGATGTCACGTGTTTTACGTTCACAGTAGGTGCTCAAGAAGTTAAGTGAGGGAAGAGAGGCCTCATGCAGGAACTGTGTGAAGGGCAATGGCAGAAGTCAAGGACAAATTTCTAGTCCTTCTGAAAACCATGAAGATGTTTCAAAGCTAAATGAACACTATCTTCTGCAAAAGACAGCACTGCTACTTAAGAACAAGACAATGTAGACAACTCCTTTTTAGGACACAAAAGAACACTAAAGAGCACAACAGCCAATAGTCCAAAACATTTGCTAGTTCTGGCTGTTAATAAAATGTCAGTATAAGAAAATA
The DNA here is from genome assembly GCF_029582105.1 of Oenanthe melanoleuca. Lineage (NCBI taxonomy): Eukaryota > Metazoa > Chordata > Aves > Passeriformes > Muscicapidae > Oenanthe > Oenanthe melanoleuca. The sequence continues at coordinate 26,925,540 of NC_079362.1, forward strand.
ATTCTGGAGTGAAATTCAGACAACTAGATCTAGGCTGGAAAGGCAACCATGAACAAATTTTGCTTCAGTCATTACGAGAAAAGAACAAAAAACAAACGAGAGAGGGGAGAGAGATAAAGGGCTTCAAATTCAACTGCCACTACTTTCACTGGAGTGCTCTTTATAGTAATGGATTCACAAGAAAGTATTATCAAACGCCTTCTGCTCCTCTGGTGACACTCCATGGGCTTCTAAAGTTGAAGGCTCTCAGTGAAAATAAAATTCCAGTTGCATTAGTCTCCTGTTTGAGATAAAAAGCAAGACAGCTATAGAAAGATCTGTAGCATCTAGCAGAACCTGCTGCATTGCCAACACTCTCTTCTGTGACCTTTCCATCCAAAAGTACCACCATGTTCTCTACATCATAAACCAGAAGGGGATTTCTTGCTGTCATTCTTCCTCCGGTTCCTAACTACAGAACAGGAATGACAAATCAAATAAATTGCAATTTAAACAGCAAAGGTAATACTTACCTTTGCATACGTAAGTAATATTCTCCCATGACTGATCTACTGTGCATTCTGAAAAATTCCTGTCTCCACTGAAATAATATCCTTGATTGCAGTGATAGTACACTCTGCTCCACAGAGTGGTGGAGTTGTCCCAGGTCATTGTCGTGTGTGGAATGAGCAGAGGTTTGCCACAGTCTATTTCTGGAACAGAGGAAAACAGGCAAACAAAACCTTGAAATGAAAACAGGCAAGACATATAAAAATATTACAGATGGAGGGATGAACTGTCCCAGCAAGTTACAATTCACTTTTTTCTACTTTCTAGATCTCAAGAAGTCAGGCCAGTTCATTAGAAGCCAGGATTTTGTGGCTGGAGATTTTCTAGTGAGGTGGGGCATTTATCCTACAAGATGATCCATAAAATTAAACAGTGTCATGATTAGAATTGAAAAGCAAGGATCTTAAAGCATATTTTTATGGACAAGTCTATCTTCCCACAACACTCTCTTTTCCTCCACATGCTATTTATTCCTTTGTTTTACCTACCATTAGTAACAGTAGATATTAAAAAAGATACATGGTCCAAGAAGTATCATGAAAGGACAGCATCAGGAAGGTTATGTTCCTTTGTCAGTGGATTTAACTCAAGTTTTGAAAAAAAAAAGCTGCTACAGGCAAGATGAACGAGCAATTCTGAGGGAAAATTTGATAGATTATGCAAGCCACTTTACAGATAAATAGAAAGCTGGGATAATTATCTAATAATTTAATTTGCTACGGTTTTGGGGGCTGCATAATAAAAACAGGGAACAAAAAGAATAAAAAGTGAAAATCAAATAGATGGAACGGTGTTATTTACGGTAAAATCTGCTTTTCAATTCTCAATTAACATTATACCTCAATAAAAGATTCTAAACCACTTCAGTTATAAGAGGCAAACACTGTAAGAATTAAAATCTTACCGTCATTAAAGCTTATATGGAGCGAACAAGTTTTCTTTTAAAACCATTTTAAAAGAACCATTTAAAACTATTCAATAATTTTAAGTGATTCTGAAATTATATTTTTTAAAAAAAGGAAATCAAAGAAGTAAAAACCAAAGCTTATAGCTTCGTGATCTGTACAACCTTTAAAGGAAAATTTAAACATATGTATTGCAATGGGCAATACATCCACAATCATGACTACCTTCCTTTTCATACACCAAGGACTATAAATGTATCTACTATAAATCATCAGAACAAGCCTTGGAATAACTAATGCACAGGTAAGCATGTCCTTAACTCATAGAAGGACAGTATGTGATGAGACACAAAACTCCTGCAGTTCCACCTACCTGCCCATGGCCATTCTGCAAGGAGACTGAAATTCAGAAGCACATTCTTCTGTAATACTGCAAACCCTCTACTTAGACTCATGATACAGAATAAGAATATTAAAGGTCATTCTAAAATAGAGAGTGGTTATAACATACACATGGATCATCCAAAGAAATTACTATATTTGATTGAAACAAACTGAAACTTGATCAAGCTGAAAAGATATTGCTAATCCAACAAATGGAAAAGTGAAGCTGTGCAAATGTGAAAACCGACTAAAGAGTTTAATTATTCTAAGGTCTCCTAATTAAGAATATGAGCCCAGATTAAAAAAATCCCAGGAGACTTTTTTTTTTTTTTTTTTTAAATGTACCTCTGTGTTCCATCTTATTGAGGAACTCTTTAGGCTACATTCTTCCAAATCATAGCACTATAAGACTCATCTCAAATCGCAACAGCACATTTGAACAATCATAGTTTGCAACTGGAAACTGTCCAAATACAGGAATTTTGATGGTATATTAACAGCTAATAGCAGTTTGATTTCGGATTGTGGCTTCAATTGTTATATGAAGAGTGGATATTAAAAAAATGTCAGCAATGTAGGCTGTATTTATCTCATGGTAATCCCAATGCCTGACATGCATCAGGATTATGTTCTTGGAATGTTAACTTTTATAAATTTATTGCAACTTCATTAGCAACAGAGATTTTAAAAAACCCTGTTCAATATGGTTTTTGTTTTGTGACAACTTTCTATGCCAGAAGACTGTATAAAGTGAACACTCAAAGAGGATGACTGATTTTTATCAGAGTGAATTAAGTGGTATCTATGGTAAATAAATCCAAAGGCAGACTTTCCTTACCTTTGCACACTAAATCAGGGCCATCCCACTGTCCTTTGGCATTGCAGACTGCAGTGTGACTGCCACCTGCCATCAGGTAACCATGAGCACATTCATAAGTAACTTCACTTCTGTAGGTGGTGCCACTCACAGATGTTGGACGTGCATTCAAAACAGAGGGTGGAACCCCACAATCCACACCTGAGGAGATGAAGGAAGACAGTCCTGCTAGTCACCCAGTAGAAGCAATGACAGCTGCACTCACATAAGTATTTATTTCATCTTTACCAGCTAATCCTCTTCTCCTGTAGTAATACAATACTTAATCAGGTCCTCTGCAATATTCCCACCATGACTGACAGTGCTGTAGCTATTCCAAACATCTGCTTCCAAATAAAAGGACACTTCTCTGTCTTCCTCTCAGAATAGCATTCTAAATCTACGAATCCATCCTCAGTCTAGCTGCCAGTATACAGAAAAGTCCTGGTTTTCTTCTGAATCTTTAGACTCTCCTGCTTCTACAAACCTGATTACATCAGAAAAGGTGGTTCTATACCACTTCAATAAGCATCACTCAAGGCCAATAAGCAGAAACTGCCTTGAGAAAGCAAAACTTTTAAAAGTGTACAAAAACTGTAAAAATGCAAAACCATAGAAAAGGTTCCAATATGCAATACAAAAGTTTCCTGTTAAGGCAAGAGTCTACATAATGCTTAAACAAAGAAGTCAAGTAGAACACACACACAAGCACAAAAAAATATGAAGAATTTGTTAAAGGTATGTTTACTAGTATTAAAAAGAAAAAAATCAGACTTGCTGGTTCCACAAGAGAAGTCCTAGTTGAAAACCAGGAAAAGAGCTTGCAATACAAGGAGGAAATAAGTTTAATATTTCAGACTTTTGGCTGCTTCTTGGCATATCATGTATTTTATTTCAACCAAGCATAAGAGATGTGCTGAGAAAGTCTGACTTGAGGTAAAGTTTGATTGTATAAATTTTAAAAAGCATATGAAAAAGTAACTTCTGAAAAACAAATATATTAACAAAAACAAATACATCAACAGCTCACAAGAATTCCATTCCACAATCTTTGTCGAGGGACCACCTGAGACTCTGGGCACTCCCTTTTTGTTTTCGGATTAATTGTCCTTTATTTATGGTTTTTGGGGGGAAGTGTTACTTGCATTGTTTTATAATTGTTTTTCCTTTTCTTTCTTATTAATTTCTAGTGATAGTTAACATTTTGCTTTTCCTAGCCACGTTGTTTTAGAACCCTTATTTTAATTTATTCACTTCCCATAAATGCTACATTTCTATCCATTCTCATAAAAAAAAAAAAAAAAAAAAAAAAAAAAAAAGAAGAAAGGGTAAGAATTGGAAACCAAGAGGACTGCTGTCATTTCAGAGACAGAAAGTACTTCACTAAGTGACAATTTCCAGGATGACAATTCTCCCCTGCAGAATTGCTATACACAGTGTATATAGATAGTGGGAACTGTGTATATACTGTATATACACAGTTCTGTTAGCTAGCACTTCAAGTGTCATTTAACTAATAAAAAGGCTTTCTAACAACTCATGGGAACACAAAAAGAATACTGCAGTCATAAGCAGTAATATTATCAGAGAATGGATAATTAGAACACCAAAGGAAGTGAACCTTTCAAAGACAGTCATAGGAAACTTAACTCTTCAGAGATGTGGAAGTGTTTGTTCATGCACAAATGCTCTTAAAATTATGAAGACTACCCAGAGATGATGACTGCTATGATGCCTCTCTTTTGCAACTACAGCAAACCTTCAGACAAAACTTCACAAGGTGTCAGGAAAATTGATGCTTTCGTGAGAGGTCAGTGATACTTTCCAACTCAGAAGCCTGTCCAGCAAAATGCTAAAGAAATCTAGTTGTTTTCTAGGCCTCAGCTCACAAGCAGAAGGACACACTTCAGTGTCTGTAAAAATGCAGGGACCAGCATCAAAAATGTCACTAAACTACAGGACAATAACGTGTCCTTTTATTTTCTTCTTTTTCTGCAAATAACCAGATCATGAACAAACATACCCTTCAGATTTTGGGAACAGTCCACTATCTTCACAAGCACACTTCTCATTCATGAACCCCCCTTAATGAAGAATTTAAGAAAGATTTAAGATTCTTTTCACCTTTACAGCTTAAAGTAGCAGGTTCCCAAGTTTCATTTGCAGTGCAGTATGAGAACTTTCCTTCATTGCTGTAAAACCCTTCTTGACACTCATAATGAACTGCACTTCCTGGCAGCAAGCTGTAGTTCCCCACAATGTAGCCATGCTTCATTTCAGGAGGGGAGCCACATCCAATTTCTGCAAAGAGATTGGGTTGAAAGATCTCACAGTACATAAATCACAACACTTGAGCACTTTACAATTAGCTGAACTAGATGGCAACATCACAAAATACACCTTATCTGATGATCTGAAGGGTTGCCAAAGGGGTAGAATATTAGATTTGAAGAATTGTCCTGGCCACAGTTGGAGGAACACAGGGAAGCAGTTATTGAGCAACACCTTTACTAAAATACAGCTGGAGCCATTCACTGAAGATGAGACACTGCAATGAGATAGAGCTTTGCAAGGGCCAGTCTCATTACAGCAATGGCTGAATGATACTTCAACATCAGAGGAAAATTTCAGGCCCCCATGCACAGCTTTATTTCCCTGTGCATGGGAGAAGTGAAGAACTTTGCAGCAGATAAATTGAAAAGAAATGTTCTGCCTCTCAAATTCTTCATCTCATTGAAACAGCCTGCCTACAAAAGCTCCACTCCTCCAGCACATCTGCTTGGACAGGGCTCCCTTGTGCAACTCTGCAAGAAACACAATCTGTACAGACACTACTTCACCACAGAATATGGAGAGGCAAGTGAGATAAGAAGGAGGGTTATCAGCAATTCTGGCAAGCAAAGAGGAGCACTACAGTCAGAAAAATTGAGCAATTACAGGCCGTGAGCTTTACTGATGGTTCTGGCAATAATTCAGAAATAAAAGCTGAATATAATCTAGGCAGCTTCCTCCACCTGGGACACCTGTGTTCATTATATACTCCCATATCCACAGCTTACACTGATAGCAGTTTGCATCTGCGAAAACTGCCACTAAAGACAGAATTTCACATTGGAAACTTGGTTTTGGTAGAGGTTTTATTGCTATGCCAACATAAATTTAACTATTTATGTAGGAGGCACAGCATGTAATAAATAGCTGAATTGTTATTTTATTATTCCTCTGCCCTAGGCTTTTTTCATTCATCTAACTTCTCTTATTAGCTATTTAGTCTCTCTTCTCTTCCCCTTTATGTGGTGTGATTATATTAACAACTGGATTACAACACACTTCCTTTCCACTCAGAAACTAACTACATTACTTTCACAACATTATCAAGCTTCTCTGACCCTGCACATCTGAAGCGTTGCTGAGAACCTGTAGGAATATCTGGTGTTGACTCTGGGATCCTGACACCACTGGAACAAATCAAATGCAAGAAGAGAAAAAAAATCATACAGGAAGCAAAGTTCAGAGAAAGGGTTTCTGCCCTGGAGAAGAGCAGGTCAGAACAGGCACTACACTATGGTGCAACATGATTTTATGTGCTAGCAAAAACAGTATCCAAAGACTCTCACCTTTGCATGAAACTATGTTTCCATCTTGATGAAAAGAATGTTCTCCGGTTTCTAATTTATAACCATCATTGCAGTAACACATGTAGCTTCCTTCAGTATTCACACATCTTGCATTGAGACCACACAACCCAGACTCCTCACACTCATCTATATCTAAAAATTCAGAGAAAAGCAGATGCACTTCATAATAGGGTTTTTTGTTTTAATTCAGTAATATGTGGCCCAAGCTTAACTCTTCCATGAAGAGTTCTACATAGCTTCTCACAGCACTTCTAGGAAAACAAAGGAGTTTATTATTGTCCCATCTTCAAGGATCTGGAAAGAGGACAGTTACAATTCTATAGCTAGCTTTCTTTAGAATTACTGCTGCTTTGCTTGACAAATAGTTTCCAAAGTTATATGCTGTTCAAACAATTCGAGAAAAATCCTGTATCTGGGCATCTCTTGAACAGTTACAACAGTTCATCACTAACAAGGAACTGGCTAATGTTCTACACAAAACACAAAAAATTACAATCTGGAGAATTTTAAGTATCATCCTATTTCATTAATCTAGATGCTGCTGCTTTTTCTGAAAAGATAATTTTTGAATGAGACTGTGAAGCAATGATTTGTAACATAGCAGAATTCAAAATGGAAATAGCTGTTAGGAACCTGCATGTCAAACAAGCACATCAACAACAAAAAGTTCTCTGATGTAGTTTCAGAAAAGAAGTTCTACAGTGATGGGGAAAGAAAAAACATCTGTGCAGTAGAAAAATAAGTTCTGGATTTGTCATGCTCAGGATTCTTTGCGAAGTCTACCTGTACAGTTCGTGCCATCATTGGGAATAAATGTCTTGTTGTTGTTGGAGGCTCGGTATCCATCAAGGCAAACACAGTAAAAGCTTCCATGTGTATTATGACACAGAGTATGATTTCCACAGATCTTGCTGGCTCCAATCTGGCATTCATCCTTATCTGTGAGTACATTGAAAAAACATCAGACAGAGATTAAGAAAAGTGAGGTATCCTCCTCTCCTCACTCATGCTCAAGTAACCAGGCTTCTCCTTAATGATTTCCTTTATAAATTATTTGGGATGTAAACACTGCTGGTAAGCTGGAGAACAACAGAAAGTGTTGTCCCTGGATGAAAATGTGAATACAGTTTTGTGGCACAGCTTAAGTAGATCAAAGAATCTAAGAGCTGCTGAAACCAGAGGGCCCTGCTCTCTCCTTCTGCTCTTCGTTACGGCATACACTGTTTTTAGCAGTTCATGGAACATCTGGGTGGGGGCAATCCCAAGCACAGACGCAGTCTGGGTAGAGAATGGCTCAAGAGAAGCCCTGCTGAGAGGATCTGGGGGTGCTGGTAAGAGGCTGGATATGACTTGGCCATGGGTACTCACAGCTCAGAAAGCCAAACATGTCCTGGGCTGCATCCAAAGCAGTGTGGCCAGCAGGGGAGGGAGGGGTGTGGGAGCCAAGATAGAGAGTACTGTGGATTTAATTAGCATAAGCAGTTTGATAACCAAGATGCCTTGGCAAGAACAAACAGAGCAAGAAGATTGGATCAAGACTGGCAACAGGGAACAAGACTGAATCAAGTAGAAATGTTGCAAAATGTGTAAGTTTGTTTGTGTGATGTTTAACCCAACTGATGTAGTAAAAAATTACTGCCCTTCCAAAAATGGTATATAAGCATATACAGCTCACAGTAAATTTGGATTCTGAACACCAGTCAGTAGTCCCCATCTCCCTCTCAGTCGCTGATAGAGGGAATTCTGCCCCTTTGCTGTGCTCTGGTGAGGCCCCACCTGGAACACTGCATCCAGCTCTGGGGTCTCCAACATAAAAAGGACTTTGACCTGCTGGGGCAAGTCCAATGGAGGCCATGAAGATAATAATGGACTGGAGCACCTCTCCCACAAGGAAAGGCTGAAGGAGTTGGGGGCTGTTCTGTCTAGAAAAGAGAAGGTTCTGAGGACACCTTATTATGGCTTTCCAGTACCTAAAGAGGACTTTCAAAAAAGCTGGAAAGGGACTTCAGACAACATCTTGTAGTTTTAGGACCAGTAGGAATTGTTTAAATTGAAAGAGGATGGATTTAGATTTGGTATTATTAAGAAATTAACCATTGTGAGGATAGTGCAGCACTGGAACAGGTTGCCCAGAGAAGTTGTGGATGCTCCATCCCTACTCAAGGCCAGCTTGAATTGAGCTCTGAGCAACTTGGTCTTGTGGAAGCTGTCCCTGGCCATGGCAAGAGGGTTGAAACTGCGTGATTTTTCAAGGTCCCTTCCAACTTGAAGCATTCTATGATTCTATGTTTTTCCTACAATGAGATATCTGAACTCTGTGCAGGATCCAGAAGCTGCCAGTGCTTTGTGAAAGAAGGGTAAGAGATGAAGAGGAGGAAATGGTTGGTGAAGGACCATCCCCTTTAAGCACTGGTAAGCTATTACAGACACTGAGACACAGCATTTGACACTGTTCTTTGATTCACATACTGATTTGTCATGTATGAGACAGAGGGACACTATCAGCCACAGTAACAAAACGTTAAACAATTCTGAACACATAGAACCCTTTTGGTGAGGAAAAACAATCCAAATATATTCTATGGGAAATTTTGCCAGGAAGTGACAAAGTTTTTAGGATGCTTCAAAGAATTAATTAAAATTACTTGAGAAGGAGCATTTTAGGAATTTACAGAGTTTCTTTCCAATTTATAAACAGGCAGCCTACCTTGACAATGAGTTCTTCCATTGCCTACAAATCCATAATTACAGATACAAACACTTTTTCCTCCACTTTGCTGACATGTTGCATGAATGTGGCAAGTTGCACAGACATCAGGAATGGATCTGCTCACAATTGCTTTAAGGACAAAAAAAACACAATTACCTTTTTTAAAGTACTTCACTAGAGGCATGGCAGGATAACCAGCACAGAATTCAAAGTGGAGATACAATCCAAATTAAAACACTGAATAGACCACTACCTCATTTTGAAACTTGTAGAAAAAACCACAGCTATTGTATTAAAAGACTAAAGATGAAAAATAAACAAAAAAGATTAAGCAAATAACTACATTGAGCATTTTTGTCCATCCTTCTCTTCTTTAACAAAAATGAAAAGAGCTTTTCAGCAATCAGAAAGGTTTAGAAGGTATATCCAATACAATTAATCTTTTCTCCATATGCATTTTTTCTCTTTTGTCTTTATATCTGTTTCCTCTGTTTTGTTGTGGGGTTTTTTTTCTATTAGTTACACATAGACATTTGAGATACTTATCAATCTGTATCATGTGTCAATATGGTAAAAATGTTATTCTTAATAATGTTGTGAATGTTTCCAGGAGTAAAATGACTTACAATAAATTAATTTTAGAAATTAATTTATATTAAAAGTGGTAGAGAAGCACACAACTTAATTTACTATAATTTGACAGGACTTTAAATACGCATGAAATTAGAATAAAATTCAAATTTGCTCTCTTCATACTTTCAGGGCATTACGTTCACTTTCCTCCATTTTTTTAATCAACTCTTTGTTATCACACATACCCGCACTTTCCAAATCCATCAGAATGGATGGATTTAATGTAGGCAAAGCATGCACATTAACGCCTTTTTACATTTTAAAAGAAAGAACTAAGACTGCACAAGCTGATGTCTTATGGTGCTTGACATGGAAGTATCGAATTTTTTAGTTTTCTAAGATAGCTGAAATTGATAAGAATATTAACACTGTATATTTAGCATCGTCAACAAAATTTTGAGTACTCTACAATGTCTAAATACCATAACTGGAAGGAGAAGGCAGCTGAACACCAGCATTATTTTATGCATCAAATTTATCACTGTGATAAAACTGCCCTTCCACATGCACGTGGTTTGCTTTACTCACAGGAGTGCCTTAAGGCTGTAGGAAGCATCATGGATTCCTACTTCTAATTATCCACGCTTTTATATACTTGCGTGTGTGTTTCCGAAAAGAAGACAGAACAAAAACTGCCAGCATGCAATGGCAGCCAACATAGATCAGAAAATTAAATTTACAAACAGCCACAGAGAGAACTTTCTCACGATGCTACAATCTTCTGATAAGACATGGGGGTATCCTCCTCAGATTGCTGCTGCAGTAGATAAAAAACCATGTTTCCACCCCCCGCCTCCTTTACTATTACGGCTGAAGTTTTATTCCTTACTTGTCCTTCACAACACACAATTTATCATGCCATTGCTACGGCCACCTCACTGTTTCGGTCCTGCCCATGCGCTGCCGTCGGCAGGTGCCGAGGAGACACCCCAGCCACTGCGAAGGGCAGCACCACCAGGCACCTGCGCCGCGGGCACCATCGCCACGGCACGGGATGCTCGGCCGCGCACCCCAGCACGGGCTGCCCCAGCACCACCACGCCAAGGGCTGTCCGGCCACCCCAGCGCCGCAGTGGGGCAGGGCCGGTGCCCTGTCCCTGTCCGTGTCCGTGTCCGTGCCCCCGCCCGGCCGCACTCACCCCGCCGCCGCCCCGCGCACCGCGCCAGCAGCAGCGCCAGCAGCAGCGCCAGCAGCAGCGCCAGCAGCAGCGCCGCCGCGGCCCGCCGGCCCCCCGAGCTCATGGCCGCACGGCCCCGGCGCCTCCGCATCGCCCCGGGCCGGAGGGAGGGCAGGGCAGAGCCGCGGCCCCGGGCGGAGGGCGGCTGGCGGGCGGCACGCCCTCATCGCCGCGCCCTCGGCCCCCCCGCGGCTTTCGCCCTCAGCGAGGCCCCTTTCCTCCCCGGCCTCGCTGCCCGCAAAACCGTCTGTTTTCTTCCTTTTTTTTTTTTTTTTTTTTTTTTTTTTTCCTTTTTCCTTTCTTCCCTGGCACAACCCCTTTCCTTCCCCGGGACACCGCCTCTGCCCCGGCCAGGCAGGTGGCAAGGCTGATAAGGGCTGCTGCTGTCCATAGCCGGGGGCGTGGGGAGACACGGATGGTGGGATTGTTTACGACTCCCGGGAAGGGCGGCTGGATGGACACACCTGTTGCAGACGGGACACGGGGCCGGGCAGCCCCGTTCCCGAGGGGAGCGCCAAGCTGGCGCATCAGCGCTAAGGTGTAAGAAGCTGGCGCAGCCCTGCACCGCCAGCCCTTAGTGCTTGAGTTAAAGCTGTCCCACTGCAGGCCTTAGAAGCTCAGGTGAATCCCCAAACCTGCGGTTTGGGCAGGACCAGTAGCGCTGCCGGAAGAGTTTGCTGCTGTAGAAGAGCAGCAATAGCCCTAGAGCTCACGGTCCTCATTCGTGTCCCTGAGCCGCATTTTAGAAAGCTGCATAAACTTTCCATCTACAAATGCAGCTCCCCAATAACCACGATAGAGGAGTGCCAAGGTGAGGAATTGAGGAAGCCTAACACAAAAGCAGAATTAGGCATATTTGCTCTAATGAGATTCCTGAAGAAGTTTTGCTCATGTGCTCTGGTGGCTTTTCATTAATGCCCTTGAATGCTAACTCAGGCCAGTCCTCCATCACCACTGCAGTTAAGTGACACAACTTGGTCTTTTACTGCTGTGTTATAACACCAAACTATCGCTGTCTGATCTCAAGGGACACAGAACCCAGTTTCATTGAATTATCAACTTTATTCATTTATTTACATAAATGGCTCTCTTATAGGTTTTAGATTTTTGGTTTGTTGGTTTTTGGGGCTGTTTTTGTTTTTTCATTTGTTATTTTTAAATTACTGTTCTGCCCACTTAACCGTGTATACACTTTTAATAAGCTTCTGCTACCCTTATTCATCTTGACCAGATTCTTCAGCAGCAGCCAGGTCACAAGTGATTCTGCCTTTGGAAGAATACACTACAGATGTCATTACTGCATATTTCTCCCTTAAAATTACTGAAATCAGAAGCATGCATTCTCAGTTGTGGTAAACAACTTATCATTATAAGGAATGGTTCAGAGAGCAATTGTTCTGCACAACATATTAAAATGGTTTGGAAATCACAATTTTCCTTTTCTTTGGCAGCCCACTGTGTAGCAGACCTACTAATCACTGCAATTTCTACTGTTCCTTTCATAAAAAGTAGTGGAAGCAACTTTTTATAATTATAAACACCCCATGCAACAAACAGGAAAATATTTTTGGCATGAAGCTTGAAGAAATACATCATATTTATAAAGAGAACAAATTAAAAATTGTAATGGAAACATTCTTTAAAGAAAGTAACAAAGATGTGTATCAGGTGAAAAAAATACAGGACCTTGACTGGAACTAACCTCCTTATTATGTTCCTGTCCATTGTGTCTCAAACAGACAATTAATTGCTATTTAAGACATACTTCAGAACCAAGTAATTAAACTACACAAAGATTACTTTAAATTTAATACATGGACATAAGAAATAAGCATCAAAGATGTTGGGAGGTCATTTGTTCTGTTTTCTGCTCTATACCAGGGTCAACTCTATGATTCCTGACATACTTATCTAACTTGCTCTTTATGCTGACCGTGATGTAGAATTCACAGCATTCCCAAACAATCTCTTCCACTACTTCAGGTTTGGATCCACCAGTGAGATTCATCACAGATCACTTCTGCCCTGAGGTCGCCTGCCCAAGCCCTAGTTAATTAATACAGAAAGACAATTAAAGATTCAGAAGGGTAAGACAGGCTAGTGTCCCAACATGCTGATCCTTAACATCTTGGGCAAATCTTGCTTATTTCACATAAAAATCCCTCTAATGAAAACACAGATTAATATCCACCTATATTTTCTGTTCTGGATAGAATAAAAATTTTAATCTTTTCATTGTCAAACCTAAAGGAATCTTTGTTTGCAATTAGGGTGTTTCCTTCATCCCTAACATTAAATTATGCAGAAGATGTATGTACCAGTATCTGCTTCGATTTTTCTTCTTTGTGAAAAAGAAATAGTTGTAACTAAATTCATGCAGAGATGTTTGCAAGTTTCCTGTGCATTTTTAGCTTGCAAGTATCTAAGTGCAGATAATTGAAAATCAGAAGGGCAAGCTGGATTAAACATCTCCTCAGCCATCTGTATTTGTTCTGTCTCCTTTGCACACAGTGAATATCACCATGTCATCTAAATCTCTTTGGTTTTTTCTCCTAAAGATTTTTGGCATAGATTACACTGCTTATTTTGACACATGAAGACAAAATATTTGATACTAATAGCTCTTTCAGCAAACACATTTTTAAAACCACAGCAAACATCTTCAGCCAGAGTGAGTAAATGCATTTCATCCTTGTTAACAGATCATTCAGCTATTCATAGTGCAGTTGCATTCTCGAACAGCTTGCTATCAAGTGCTTCTTTCCAACTGGCAGTGAAAAGAGTAACTACAGCTTGATGGAAAATTCCTTCTATCTGAATTTTGTCTCTCTTGCCTATTTAAAATTAATCAAATTAATAACTTGTTTCTGGTTACCTAATTAGTTCCCAGAATAAGAAACACCAATTGTTGAAAATAACTCCAAATTTCAGAAATAACTGAAAAAATTGGCTGACCCTCTGAAGTTTCTATTGAAAATGCTTCAGTAAATGCTATGCAGAAGTAAAGCAGTATCTTGTACGATTTTTTTTGAAGGAAATATTATCACTCAAGTTTTTTGCAGTATTTCTGTCTGTACTCTCAGGGTGTCTATGCCACTGTCTCTACTCCCAGTAGATGAAGTCAAGATGAAAATGTTTCTGCAAAAGCATTGGATACCTGACTTTGAACTTTAAATATTGAATGTTTCTCTACAATTTGCCTAGAGGACAGCCCTTGGATGTAACATATATCAGAGTATGCCCTGTACATCTCATAACAAGGCATAGTAAGTGATAGAGCCTGCTGAGCTGACAGTTACTCTAATCAGAAAAGCAGCTCTCCAGAGCAAAAGGGCTGCTATCTGTGGGCTTTAGCAGAGGAGACCAAACTGGGCTTTGCCACAAACCCACTGGGAGCTTTGATAAGATAACCCCTCTCTGCCTCTTTTCACTTCTCCCTCCCACTTAGACATGTAACTGGGATAGTATTCCTACATAAGTATTTATCGTGCAACATAACCTCTGGTAGAAGCTTTCATACCACAGCCCCCTTTCCATATGCCCTTTTTAGAAGTCTTGAAGCCACAAGGAGTTGGTGTATATTTATGGGGGGTGTCCTAGTATTGTCAGATCCTGGACTGTCATCCAAGAATACGGCTGGATAGCCACTGCTTCTGATTGTTTCATGCTGTGTTTTTTTGAGAGTTGTGCTGACTGAAGACCATTGTTAGGAGGAACGAAACAGACAGACACAAAGGAAAAGTTCAGAAAGGAACACTAACAGAATCCTTTTCATACATTAAAAAAAAAAAAAGGTAACTAAATAAAATATATGTTGTGATTTTAGACATCTTTTCCTTTCAGATCCTAAAATATCTGCTAAATTCTGAAGAAAAAGAGCTTGGCAACAATATTAATGCTTTCTTCTCTGCCAGGCTTCCCAAGCTCACCCACAGGGGTGTTGGCCTTTCTATTGCAGCTGCATAAAACTTATTAACAGCTTGTTAATAAGTCAAAATTTAATGACAATGTCTTTGACAGGTACAGGAAAAAACCCAAATTCCACTGACTACACAATTATCCTTGTACTATCCTTCTCTCAGCTTTGCTGTATTTATGGGCAAGATGAGTCTATAAGTGAGTCTAAAATACGGCAACTTCTCGAATAGTATTATCTATGAAGATAAATTCCATATTTGCATCTTATGAGTTCCTGGCCATCCTGCCTGAACACGTTCCTGTGAACCTGCTTTAGCGGGTAAGTTGAACCAGATGATCTCCAGAGGTCCCATCCAACCCCAAATATTCTGTGGTTCTGTGACCAGAGATAATAAACCAAACTATTCTGAAGCTGTTTAGGCAGCTGGGGATTCTTTTGCCATGGCTTCTTTATCTGTGGACCAGTTGTATTTTGTCACTAGGCAATCTTGGATTTGCATCAACACTGTGTAGTGGGAAAGAAAAGGGAATCTAGTAACCAAACCTTTCATAGCAAATACCTCAACCTTCACTCTCTGAGCTTTTCTGTTAGCAATTACAACTTATACAAGTTGTTTATCGAGTTTAAAGTAGCTGTTTTTATCTCAATTAGAAACTACCTTAAATTACTGTATTTTTAGACTCTGGGAATACAAAGCCAACAGAATGACTTACAATTAATAAAATTACGTGTTCATTGTCATAAAAAAAGAGAGTCCTTTTGTTTTGTTATAAAACCAGCACAAGCTCTGCTCTTTGGTCTTGAAAAATTAAATTAGGTGTAACTATTATTTCTACATTTACTGGCAATCAGAGGAGAAATACACCCTGGGTGATGGCATTTCTGTGTTCTTAGAATTTGTAATAAAGA
Source organism: Oenanthe melanoleuca (assembly GCF_029582105.1). NCBI lineage: Eukaryota > Metazoa > Chordata > Aves > Passeriformes > Muscicapidae > Oenanthe > Oenanthe melanoleuca. Next base: position 26,941,220 of record NC_079362.1, read on the forward strand.
CTTAAGATTGGCAATTCTATGGAAATAAAAGGCCATCTAGTCTTTTTTTTTTCCTTTTTAATTTGAATTGCAAAGCTGAAAGCCTTATTTATCTTCAAAAAGTATCTGCAAGAAATCAAGTTTGTCTTACAATCACAGGACCACAGAATGGGAAAGGTTAGAAGGGAGCACTGGAGGACCCTGGTCCAACCTTCCTGCTCATGCAGGGTTATCTGACAGCACATGGCACAGGATTCCATCCAGATGGTTCTTGAATATCTCAATTGAGGGAAACTTTGCAAACTCTCTGGACAATCTATTCCAGTGCACTGTCCCTCACACTGTAAAGAGGTTCTTCCTTATGTTCAGGTGGAACTTCTGTGCATCCATTTCTGCCTTTTGGCCTATTTCTTGGCATCACTGAGCAGAGCCTGGCTCCATCCTCTCAACACCCTCCATTCAGACACTCATACATTGATGGGGTTCCCCCTCAGTTGTCTCTTCTCAAGGCTGAACACACCCAGCTCTCTCAGCCTTTCCCCATGAGAGAGATTAAGTCCTTTAATCATCTTTTTTGCCCTTCACTGGACCCATTCCAGGAGCTCCATGTCTCTCTTGTACTGAGGAGCCCAGAACTGGACAAAGCATTCCAGGTGATGCCTCACTGGGGCTAAGCAGAGGGGCAGTATCACCTCTCTGGACTTGCTGGCTATTCTCCGTCCCATGAAACCGAGGATACCATGGGCCTGCTTGGCTTCAAGGGCACCACTGGCTAATGAACTCTCCAAACAGCAGAAGGACTTGGCATTCAAATAATATAAGCCCATGAGAACTAAATGATGACTGACCATTTAGGCCTGCACAAGGCTGAGAAATTTTTTCTTGCTATGTGCTACATGAAGCCACTGTCTAATTACAATTACAAATTTTTTATTTTATACCCATTTGATGCGCAACCAGATGCACACCAGACTTTGGCTGAAGGTACAGCCCCATCATTTGGAGAGTAAGAAGTTATGTGTATTTCAGTTTAAAAGTGTGGTTGTTTAGATTGGACGCTAGACTTCAAAAGGGACAGAATCAAGATTATTCAACAGGATTGAGAAAGTTACATTCAGCATCTTAATCAAGCCCAGTGTTTCTAGGCAATTGATCTGCAAAGTTATAAGCAATTTTCCTGTTCATGAGACAGTAAGTGAGCGAGCTATCCCAAGCAAGACAGAATGCTGCTGCTAACATCATATGGTCAGACCCTTCAAAAGTAACCTCTCCCTTATCTATTTTCCTGATTATGAATGGCAACAATGACCTAAAAATATTTTTGAAGGGCCTCGATTAAAATCGTATGCATAAAATAAAAACCTAAATGAAAAATGCAATCTTCCCATAATACAAAACTGGGAGAAACTAAGCCCTAGAGAATAAGCAGTTTGTGTAAAAGCTAGAGATACACAGTGATTTAACAACTTCCTCAATGAAAAACTGTTCACATAAATAGCACAGTTCTGCACTGGTGAATAAGGAGCTCCACAAAGGGTTCTAAGATGTTCTTTGGGAATCTTACAAACACATATAGCATGCCCTGAAGGAGAAATTAATTCGGGCCATCTCGTGTCAGGCAGGCTGTAACCAGCAGTGCCAAACCAGAGCAGAAAAAAAGACATGTATACCATTATAAGTCTTAGCATCAAGAAGTGTGGTGCTGTTCATTAACCTTTGTGTCTCTGTGGTTAAATCAACATGGAAAGATCTAACGCTCAAAGAACATAATGCATAGTTATTTGCTGTTGAAACAAACACATTAAACAATGATGGAGTTAATAGTGAGAGGTCTGCTATCAAAAATCTTCAATTCAGTATCTGATAGACCAATGAAGGCTCTGAGAGAGCAGATAAACTTGCTGAAACACAAACAGCAACAGTATAAACCCTGTATGCTTTTGAAAAGATAACTAAAGCCTCAGTAAGACAGAATTTTAAGCTCTATAGTCGTAATGCAAACATACACACAAAAAGGAAAAGAGCACATCACCCAACCAAACATCACGCATGAAGAAAAGCTTATAGAAGCCACTTTCAGTTAATAGATGTGATAGAAGACATTACTTGTGTAGTAAACTTCTTACTTTACCTTAAATAAAAAAGCTACTTTCAGAGCTTTTCAAAATGGGGAACCTTAGTTACACAATTCACAAGATACTTCAAATCTGAAGACCAGATGAGTCAAATTCTGCATATACAGAAAGGACATTCTGAAGGTACTGTATTGCTGCTACTAAATCCCACATTGTTTTTGGACAATTTGGCCATAGGAGAGAATTGGAAGAGGGAAGAAAAAGAAAGAGAGGTGAACAGTAATGCTGAAAAGTCAGCCAGTAACATTGGCATGTTTTTTGGTAAGAACCAAACATGACAACTTCAGATTTTTGTGAGACGTTTTTAATTAGAAAAGAACCCACAACTCTCCTTTCCAGCACCCACCTACATTGCATTGACTAAAATAGACCATGGAGCTACAGTCTTTCCCAGACCATCAACAGAGTTCAGAGTACTGAATAGCAGTTGTCCTAATTTCTTTAGCCTTTGCCTTTTTTTTAATGTTTTGTTTTAAAAAGAGCTTCAATTTTATTTTTACAGGCAATGATACTTACAGAATATATTCTCTAGGTGTGTGCTAGGCAGTACATGGTAGAAATGGAAGCTGTATCCAACCACAGAGCTGCAAGCCTGCAGCATTATGCAATATCCTTTAGTCCACTGTCCTTTAAAAAAAATTTCCAAGCACTGAGCAATGTGGCTTTGCAGACCAAGAAGGGCTCTGGAGAGAAAAAAAACCCACAGAAAACCCTCAATAAAAACCCTTACAAACCCTTCATTGTACAACTAATATGCACACACAAGAGAAACAGTTAATACCATTATACAACAGTCTTACTTGGAAGCCACCTTAAAGACCATATAGTTTGACCTGCCATGGGCAACACCACCTTCCACCAGACCAGGTTGCTTAAAGCCCCATCCAACTGGCCTTGAACACTTCCAGGGATGGGAAGTCCACAGCTTCTCTAGCCAGCCTGTTCCAGTGTCTCACCACCCCCACAGTAAAGAAATTCTTCCCAGGATCTAATCTAAACCTGCTCTCTTTTCAGTTTAAGGCCATTTGCTCTTGTCGTACTGTTCTCCCTCTCCAGCCTCCAGTATCTCCCTGTGGTGCACAGCTAGAAAAACACTTTACATAGAAGATTTAATGGAGTAATTACAGAAAGTATACTTTGCTTCCATTAAAAGCTCTGATTCTCACAAAAGGACAGAGTAGCTGTACTTGAAGCAGATTGGAAATAAAACACTGGACCTAAAAGTATTATCCCGATGAAGCAGCAAATCCTATGGAAAAAGAATGATCTCTAACCTGAGACTAAAGTATTACTCTCATTGTAAGAGCTTTTTTGGAGCCAGACAACTCATACTGCTACCTTAGCACTAGCCTAAAGGCATTTGTTCTCATTGTCACTGGACTGTTTCTCTCAGGTTTTTTTGGTTAACAGCAAAGGCATTGGTCTGGAAATGGTCTCTTCCATCTGCCTCTACCCTCCACACCTTCTCTCACCTACATTCTACCCAAATTTCTGCTTTCATTATCTTTTGTTTAGACATCCTTGTAATAACTTGCTACATGCCAAAGAACTCAAGTATAAATATCTCAGCACAGTTAAGAAAATGGAAGTGTGAATTTTTATTTTCAAAGCATACAATTATCTTCTTTCCACCTCTGTAAATGGCTGAGCCGTGGTGCTATAAAGAAATCTTTTGGGACTGATCCAATCCATATGAGAATAAGATGCTGGCAACTTCACCAGTTACTGCCCTTTCTCTTTCAGCTTGCAAGTAACAGAGCAAGTTCTGGTATCAAAAATTTTATATCTGTGCTATTTAAAAGTTGTATTTTATTTTTCATTTTTCAAGACAGACATTTATAAAAACTGCTTAAGGAAAAAATACTGTGATCGTATTGCAGGGTTAACAACAGGAGACAAGAATTCAAGATGTTATTTATTTTTTGGTTAAGGAGTAATGGGAGAAGACAATAGTCAGGAATTTCACTTTCTCATACATTCTCAGGCAGACTTCATCAAAAAGTAAGAAGCCAGATTATGGCCACCAAGAGCTACAAGTTTCCTCAGAATGCTCATCAAGTGTTTAAGTATCAAGGACAAAAATCAACAGTTATACATGGCAACTTCATATGTAGCCTTTGGACAATAAGCATTTTGCTGAAACCAGTAATTCAGTCTAAACTGAATCAGATTTTTTCTCCCTACAAAAGCATCTACACTCAGAGATTTGTAATAGCATAATTTACTAGGTGGCAGACAATTAAACCCTTGCCAGACTAACTGAAAATTTTAGCTCAGAAAGAGGTGCTGCGCTCCTCTAATGTTTTTATTTATGGCCTTTGACTATCTGTTTACCATCAATCCTGAATTTTGGATCCAAGAATTAGAGGGTCTAAACTAGTGTTGTGCAACACTAATTTAGAGAAGGGCAACCAAAGGAGTATGAAAGAAAAGCAACCAACAAGACAGTTGAGAAACAGGAAGCTGAAAGCAGACCATCTTTTTAAGCTGCTATTTAAATTTTTTAAATCTTTGTGCAAAGGATATGAATTTTGATCCTAGGACTATAAAAGAGTACAGCATGGTAAAAGATAAAAGAATTCTCAGTGATAAGGCCCCAAGTCTCTCATCACTGAAGTCTCTCATCCCTGTCTCAAAAACCAAAACAGTCACCAACTACTTTGGTTTAGAATTGTAGAATATATTTCCATCCTACTGAAAATAAGAACTTCTGCCCTGTTCAAGAAACAGTTTAGGTGCTGCTGACTTTCACTTCTTGCTGAATATTAACCCTCTTAAAAGACTTTTGATATGAAAAGCTTTTGTTTAGATGTCCATGTACGCTGAAGGAAAAAAATAGAAAATTAGATGTTATTAGCTGCACAATTATAAGACCAGAAAAAAACTGAAGCAATAAACAAGAACACAGGAAAATTTAAGAGATTACAGCCATAATTACATTTATTAAAAGACATGCTACAATAACTATAGTTAGGAAATGAGTTAGGTATAGATATCATGTGATCAGAAAACACACTAACCTAAAAAACCAGAATATATTACAGCACAAACAAAATCAAGTTCACCATGCACTACACAGTCACAAAATAGGTTTCTTTAATACATCTTAATATCTTTTTTTCAGTTTTAAGTCATCTCCACAAATATGGAATACTTTTCATGCAATGCCACAAGATGCTTTACAAATGAAAGCTTTTGCTTATTAAAATATACAGACAATCTTTATATAAAAACATTTTACATTTCCATTTGTTTCCCCAAACACTCTTTTGCAGGATTTAAAAAAACAAAAACCAAACAAAACATGATGTTACAAATATTTACAGTATTTTCTTGTGTTTCTTGCGTTAGATGAACATTTTTATAAACTGAAAGGGAACTTTTATGAACAGATCATGTGAAATGAAGGAATGACAGCAATTCTTAGAGATGTTTACTTGAGTACAGTACTAAAAGCAACATATTAACTCTTCGCTTCTCTCACATCATTTGGTTCACATTACGATTTCATTTTCCACTGTTTCTACCACCAGTAATAGTCTCAAACAGAGGCCACTTTGCACTGGGTCTTCAGTCAGAAAGGAGTGTGAGAGAAAACAGATTTTTGTATATCTCAGTAAAACCAGGAGTCTTTGGTGAGAGAGTGAAGTGACATTCTGATGCAAGAATCTGCTTGGTTAGCAACTTTTATCTTGTGCTACTGCAGTTCTATAGCGAACTTCTGAAGAGAGTGGGTAACATATTCAAAAAGATTTGGAAAGTGCTTCAAATCAAGTTTATGTGTAGTAGCTTCCCACTCATAAATAAAGCAGAGTTTCCAAGAACTGGAAAATTGCTTACAGTGATGACACTAATCTGCTAAAGTAAAAGCTTTCTTCATTTATCAAGGACCTTCAATTATGTAAGCATTTAATTTCTTTGGGACTGCTCCAAGAACAACATGTCATTATTATCTGAAATTGGAAATGACATGAGTTATGCTTGGATTCCTGCATATTGCAGTACAAAAGAAAAAACTGTAATGGGAAAGACAGTAGAATAATTAAATCTGTATTGAAACAACTGTAGTTCACTTCTTGTATAGTCAGTAGACAACATTAATATTTCACAATATACATTTTCCAGAGGGGGAAAATGTATTTATTATACTTAAGACACCTACAGATTTGAAAAATCCTACATATAAAACTCCTGAAGGCACAAAAACTTTGGTCCAATTTGTTCCTATATCACATCCCCAGTCAATAAAACTCTGAAGTGAAATACTTGAGAAATTTTATATTCTGTTAGGATTTGCTTTGAAAAGAGCAAGCAAACAATCTTGTATATAGCAAACTAAACTTCAGAAGACAGAATATAAAGTTAATTTAAAGAAAAAATTCTGTGCAATCTGACTAGTATTGTTTCAGCATAACACTACCAAGATTAAGTCTGGCAGTTGTGCTCTAACAAAGTATCAGGGGCAAAGGTTAAGGCAAAACAAATCCTTTTGTAGGTAGCTGGCCTCTCATTTCAAAAACAGAAGTATAAGCTACAGCATAAAGTGGCAAGTAGTAGGTCTACATCTCTTACAAAAAACCCCAACTTACCACTTTCCAACTGAAATGAGAGGAGGGCAAGATAATTGATCAGACAGACCTCACTGGCAGTACTATCCACAAAGACTAATAGTTTTCTTGGCATACAAACAGGTTTGCTGTCTGTAATCAGAAAATGTCACAAATAAGCCAGTCTCCACAGATGTGTGGAATCTCTTCCCAAAAAAGGACCTCAATTTATCAGTACACAAAACCAGTGCAACTTACAGGACCAGCAGACAAGGCAGCCGAGTCAAATTATGAGTCAAAGTTTCAGAAATTAGTTCTGATGTTTTAAGAGTTCTGCAGAAATTAAAAAAGCAGTTTTACCATTATATAATAAATGAAGGATCATCTGAAAAGGCACTTAGCTGCTCCTGGGTTGCTAAAAAGGCCTTATTAAGCTTTGAAGCAAGTGTGCATCTATCAAAAATAAATGGTCTAGGAGGTAACTCAAAATTGATTCAAGGACATGACATATACAGAGGCATAACCGTGTCATAGAATCACAGAATATGCAAAAGTGGAAGGGATCCACAAGGATCATCAAATCCAACTCCTGGTCCTGCACAAGACAGTCCCAAGGAATCACACCATGTGCCCAAATAGCAACCTACACCGTGTACATTACCAGATACTTCAGAAATTACTAATACATGTTAAAGAAATTACAAACCTATCTTTAACAACTTAAGGCCATGGTATAGAGAAGATGAAGCCAGAATTTTCTTCAGTTACACAGTTAACAGGGGAAAAAGGTAAAAGATACAGAATGCAGTACATTTAAAGTCTAGTTATATATTAAGGAAGCAAACTGACAGTGAGGACTGCCAAAGAGAACAGCGAGGAACAGAAAATATGCTCCATTTGATTTTTTTTTTTAATTCACATGGACAATTCTTTGAGTAACTGCTTAAAGTTGTCCATAATCAGACTGAAAGGTAGGACTAAGCCTTTTGAGGTTCCTTTCCATCCACATCACTGTAAGACTCTTAGAATAATATCACTCTTTCCCAAATCCTACTCTTTTCACAGATATTAAGGGATCTGCTATTACTGGCTTTAGAACATCAAGAACTGAGATGCAGCTGTGCTTTTGCACCAGGCACTATTGAGTCAAGAATGAAGTATAACAAATATTCCTTCTGCCATGATTCTTTTCTAACAATGCATTGTAATAATAATAAGGTGTTATGTTTGTGCTTTCAATTATTCAAGGTGGAACATTAAAAGGGAAAAAGTAGCCTTAACTAGTGACTTCATGCTGCTAAGCAAATGTTAAGATGTACTGGCAGATTCCAAAGCTTATCTGCATAACTTGTAAAAGCGATCTCCCCAGGAGGCAGCATCTTTCAGATACACATAAATCTAAAAGTATGTTGACAAGAATAATTTGGTTGCAAAAACAGAACATCGAAGGTGAATAAAAAAAGATACACAATACTTGTATCAAAAAACCAAAAAGGTAACATTATAAATTTTCAGATCTTTCAAAATTTGGAAAGTAGACTTCCAGATTTTTCAAAATTTGAAAGTCTTTATGATCCTGCAGGCAATCTTTCCATCAATGCTCACAGTCAAAGGGAAGGTGTTTGAAAGGGCCAGTCAAATTTGGTGAATCAAAAATGCTTCTGGGGCTGTGTCCCAGGGGTTTGGCTACTTTGACCATGGGACTTGCTTTCAGAAACTGGGTCTACTGAGGGTTGATGGGGTCCATCTGTCACAAGAGGACAAGAGCATCTTCAGCCACAGGCTTGCCAAGGTGGTGAGAAGGGCTCTAAACTAAAGATGCCACGGGGAAGGGAACCTTAGTCCATCCCACCCCTATCAGTTTGGTGCCAGTGCCAGCAATAGATTCCTAGATCCTGAAGAGGGATCACAAAAGCACCAGAACACCACAAAGGAATTCCAGCTACTCCAGCCAGTAAGTCAGCTTCATTAGGGTTTCAAACTGCAGAGCATCTATGCAATAGCACATAAGAAGGGTAAAAACAAGAAGAGTTAGAGATGTGGGGATGCCTATGACCTCACTGGCATGTATGTCATGGACACATAGTGGGATGGCTCCGAAGAATGGAGTGTTGGAATGGAAGGATATAAGCTCTTCAGGAAAGACTTGAAAGGTAGACAAGGAAGTAGTGTTGTCCTCTATGTCAATGACCAGCTGGAGATCATGGAGCTTCAGCTGGGGATGGATGAGGAGCTGACTGAGAGTTAATGGGTCAGGATTCAAGACAGGCAAGGGACAGGAGCATTTATAGTGGGGGTCTGCTACAGATTGTCTGACCAGGAAGACAAATGACGCTCCTTATAGACAGAGAGAGGAACCCTAACATATAGAAACCTTGCTCCTCATGGGGATCTTCAACCACCCTAATATCTGTCAACACAGCAGCACATAAACCATCCAGAAGCTTCCTGGAATGCACTGATGATAACTTCCCTCTTCAATTGACAGAGGAGCCAAGGACAGGAGATGCTATGCTGGACCTTTTTCTCCCAACAAGGAGGGACTGGAGGGGAATGTGAAGCTCGAGGGCAGCCTCGACTGCAAAGACCAAGAAATGAAGTTTGAGATCCTTAGGACAGCAAGGAAGGTGCACAGAAAGCACTACCCTGGACTTCAGGACAGCAGACTTTGGCCTCCTCAGAGATCTGCCTCGTAGAGTATCATGGGATAAAGGCCTGAAAGAGGTACCCAGGAAAGCTGGTTGGTATCCAAGAATCACCTTCTCCAAGGTCAGGAGTGATTATCCCAACAAAGTAGGGGAAAGTAGGCAAAAAATCAGGATGCGTTAGATGAACATGGAATTTCTGGATGAACTTAAACACTAAAAGAAAAGTTACAGAGAGTGGAAGTAACAACATGTAGCCTGGGAGGAAGTGGTTTTCTGAGTGGCCCAAGTCTATGAAACTCTGAAAGCTAAAGCTTTGCTTGGAAAGTGAAAATACAGCCTACATTTGAAAAAAGGGAAATAAGACTCAGGGAACTGTAAGTCTGGAAGTCCCACTTTGGTTCCCAGCAAGATGAAGTAAATAGCTTTGCTAAGGGTAAATGATGCCTGACACATTGAACGGCCTTCTACAACAGAGTTATGGCAATGGCGGACAAGAAAAGAGCAACTGTCATCTATCAGGACTTGTGCAAAGCATGACATTGTCCCACAAAACTTCCTTGTCTCTTGGATATGATAGGAGGACTTCCAGCTGGAAAAAGAATTGGCTGGATGGCCACATTCATTGTGATCAACAGCTTGGTGATCGAGTGGAAATCAATAATGAGCAGTGTTCTGTAAGGAATAGCACTGGTGCCACAACTGTTAAACACCCTTGCTGGTGACATGGACCGTGGAATCAACTGCACCCTCTGCAAGTTTGCTGACAACACCAAGCTCTGTGGTGCAGTCAACACACTTGGAAGGAAAGGATAGCATACAGAAGGACCTGGACAGACTGAGCAGCAAGCCTGTAAGAAAGACATGAAGATCAACCAACACCATTCCGGGATTCTGTGAAATACAAAAGGTAACATCCCTTAGGGGAATGTTATTCCTAAGCCAGTTGAACTTTCCAGTACATAGTGCATTCTGCATATTTATAAAGTTGTGCTGTACAGCACTTATAGCTACATCTGTGCAGTCAGATTGGCTGCTACTGTTGAGGAGCACGTTCACTGAGGTAGCTCGGGGTGCAGCTGCAGTGGGAGCTGCAGGTGGAGCTCTGGCTGGTGCAGCCCAGGCAAAGAGGCCGTGAAGAGCCAACCCTGGGCACAACAAGGCCCGGGAATGGGACACAGACACGGCAGGAGCCCACGGCCCCAGACCTCCACCTTAGAATGGGGAGGGGATAAAAGCCCAGGAGCTCCTTTGTTCTGGGTCCCTAGTCAGAGACACCAGCTCGAGCTGTTAGTTTGTAACTGCACTGTGATTAAACTGTTTTAATGGCAGGGACACCTGAGACTGCTATGGGAAACCTGAGGATGGAAACCTCCTGTGACTGTGTGAGTGAGGGGGCATAGCTGGGAAGGGTCCAGCTATAGGTGGTCCCAGCTCAGGTGGTCCAAGAGTGACTGCCAGAGTGGCTCCTGCATGGTCAGGCAAGGAAGTTTCCTTAACACTACACCTGTAATCAGTTCACGTACATCAAGGCAGTATCTGGCAAACTACTATAAGGCTGAGTTTGCAAAAATAATTCAGAGGGAAAATTTGAGAAAGCTCACTACAGAATACTTAGATCATGGCAGAAACATACTCTTTCTTCTAGAAAGATAAAGCCATGCAAATCAGATGAATAAAAATAGTTATGAATGGCAAAATATTACAGCAGAAACAAATTCTGCAATAGCTAGAAGTAAATGAATACCATGTTTGATAGAAATTGATTTTTAAAATGTAAAATAAAATTAAATCAATTTTCAATTAATTTATGTGAAAGAAAACACTAGGAAAGAAAAGTTCTTAAAATGCAATTCAGCTTATTAAAATACGATCAAAACTGATTAGTATTCATCTGTACACTCATGGCAAAACCTAACTGCATCTCAGCTCATTCTCCAAAGAGGAATCAAGGTTCAGTATCAAACATTTTTTCATACTCACAAAGGAAAGAATGATAGCATTCTACTACCTTAACTTTAATACTGTAAAGTATTAAAAAAAAAGAAATGCAGAAATGCGGAAGAGAATATTCTGATAAAGCCAGTGTCTCTCAAAAAGTCAGATGAAGTGTAGGAAATGAACAGGATTTGCTTTTTGGCCTTCCTATATAGGTTTGTTTCATTTTTGTAGTGTATTTTTTCTGGGTGTGAACTTTTTAACAGTGAAGAACTACCATCAGAGAAGTGCAACTAGGTAAATTTAAAGAATTCCTATGTGATTTCACAACAAATGAAACCTCATTCCCATCTTTACCCAATCTCCATAAGAAAGCACAAGAAATTAGAATTTGAAGTATTAATTAATGAAAAAAATATAGAAGTGTAATAGAAAACATTTTCAAAAAAAGCAAGACAAGAATTTTCACAAAGCCCACAATATTTTTGAAAGATACTTCAGACAACACTAATCTATTGTTTCATACACACATAAGTAAGGCACATAATAAGAAATTAGTTAAATACACAGTAATTTAAGTATTAGATTCAGAGTGGTAAAAAACCGAGGTTTAGTTTCTTTGCCCTGAAAGATGACCTTAGCAAAAATAGCTTCTTAAAAAGTTGAGAAACCATCATAGACCTGAATATTTTCCATAAGACTGCAAACATTTCATTATTTAGAGAAATGTAAAAAAAATATTTTAAATCAAGGCCATTTGCTTGTTTTATTTTCTCCAAGGTACACATCTCTTCATAGTAGAAATAGGAATCAAGCTTCCAATCCACAGTCAAGTTAAACTAATTCTCCAATAGCACATCTTGAAGAAACTTGTCAAATACCTTTTATTCCACAGAGAGAAGGCACTGCCTTTTCTCTAATAATTTAATCTATAAGAACAGCACAGACTTTTTATTCTTATAAACAAGTTATTTGTAAAGATTCACCAAAGTATGGACACACACCCTGGTAACATAAATACTATTTTTAGATGATACTCACAGTTACTGTTTGCTTTTCCTCAAGAAACCCAAGTACTATTTCACATTCAAATTAGTGTTCAATCTGCACAGAGTAGATTTACTTTTTCATTAAACATACTCATTTGGTACATTGTAAAAGCACTCTAAATTGTTTTGTAAGGCTAATTTCAAACAAAAGCTGAAAGGATGTTCTCAACATGTAATTTTAAGTAGGAAATTTGATGATAAATATTGTTGCTAAAACTATTTCACAGAAGAATCTTTATATGGATGACATACTTCCAGCTAGAATCAGAATAAATCATCACTTAATTCTTTGTGTATGAATGAGGTTTTTCTTTCAAGAGACAGAGCTGGTCACAACTGCCTCAGTCTCTATATCTAAAACCTTTATGCTGCCTTAAAGGGAAAATTCACAGAAAATTCAGATTGAAGATTTTGAGAAGGAAACTCTGAGATGTTGGTTTTCTCCAAAGTCATGATTGTGAAGTTCAATGAGAGCGTGAACTGCTTCCTCCACAGAACCCAGCTGGATAAGAGCCATTTTGCAATCTTTCCTGGAGAACAATAAAAACTATTATTAATCCTAATCAAATTTTCACTAACCAACACAGAAAAGTGGCGTGTTTTTTTTTTTCTCAGCTATATCACACATACTTCAACAGCAAAAGAATCACAGCTATTTATCCATCTGCTAAAATGTAAAGATAACAAAACTACATTAATTTTGCAAATCTATGGCTTGAAGTCATGTCATTCTTTCATTACACTGGACTTCAAAAAGCTAGGTCAAAATAAGGCTTGAAGACCTCTAAAAAATAATTGCATTGTCCATATAGATGGGATTATTCTAGCAGGTATGATTTTACTAAAATAATGCTGCCAACTAACCCGAATCATCGCTGTCATTTTTATATGGCATTTTACATACACAAAGCTTGTATTTTTTCAAGAAGTGAGCATTTACTTTACTTAAACTTGTTTTACTTTGAACACACATGGAATCTGTCAAAGGCTGTGCATTTTTAGCTTAGTTATGCTAACCCAGTATCCAATCTAAAATTTTAAGACTGAAAGGATCATAAAAATCATGACAGGTGTACCACTTTGGCCTATAGCTATACATGAAATTCTGCCTGTAGTTATACACATATAGAAAGTCACAAAAAAGCATTTAGCTATTTTTCAGGATGAATGCTTGCTTAGCAATTTTACAAGAGAACTTACTGGAAAAATTTGAAGCCTTTCACAGTAGATCCTTTACTTGTAAAAAGGTTCTTCAAATCATCGACAGTAACAGACGGCCTAATTGGAAAAAAAACAAAAAACAACCAAACAAAACAAACTCCCCTCAACTTATAGAAAAGTAGAGTTCCGTGATAATATCAAGATCTCAATTTTGGCTTCTAAACGAGTTTTTGCTGTTTAAATTTAAATCTCCATCAACTCAAACCATGTCAACACTTCAGCCCAAAACACTTGCCTTTTACTCTACATTTTAGTTCATATTGTGCTACAAAAATATTTTAGAAATACCCTATTTGTTCTTCATCCGACCCCGTTTCTTTCTCAGTAAAATTCAGGTTGAATAAAAATGTCCTAAAATGTTAAGGAATACATTTCTTCTTGCAATTTGTACAAGTGCACCTCACATATTTTCAATTTAGAAAGATTTTCATTTTGCTCAAAAAGCTGTTTTCAGAGTGTCTTATGATTTCCTTTCTTACTTGGGCAAAATTCCATCATTTCCTTTTTTCCCTTCCTGCACAGTTGCCAAAGAAGAGAAGCCTGTAAAAACTTGTATTTGGCTGTTACTCTACACACAACTGATAACATTCTACACATAAAAAATGCTATTTCAGTCTTAAAGAGCACACTAAATACTATTTTCTTTCTCACAATTTGCCCTCCACATAAGAGATCTGAATTCTGTAAAAAGTGTTAGAATTACTAAAAACTGTATCTATATAAAATAGCAATGCCAATGATGAATTCATTGTTGAATACATTACCTCAAAAAACATGTCTTTAACCTTTGTGAAAATTTGTGACACATGATTTAATATTTCAAAAGCCAAAAGCACACTCTCAAGAAAATTTAAGCTGATCAAAACTCAAAGACGATAATTCCTTCTGTTATTCTCATTGCTAATGATAAAAACGGGACAGTTAAAGGATTCACTTATTGTTAATTACATACCAGAATGACCCAGCAGAGTGAATTGTAAAAGGCCAAGGAAAGAAACCCAAAACTTCTGTCAGACTTTTAAATTTGACAACATAACCTAAAAAACATCCTTCCAAGAAGATGACACATGCAAATACTCACGGAATGTTGGAGAGATGCAGGGTGGCAGATGGAGGAAAGATATTTTGGAAGTTCTTAGAGCAGGGATTCTTAAAGCGATGTAAAGGGCTATTGCTATAGTCCTTTGTCAGACCTTTGTCCTCTTGTCCCTCTCGAGGAAGTTGAATTGTCTGATATTTTGAAAGAGTAGCATGCATAACCCTTCCATAAAGCCTCTGTCCATTCAGGTAGTTGATAGCTAACCCGTGGAAAAGTAATTTGAACAGGAATTAATGGAGGGGAAGAAAAATCAATTCTCTGAATACTGTTTTCTACTTAGTGTCAAATTCTAAATTTAAACTGCAACTTCCACATCTACCAGGTGGGCTATGTCACAACATTGCATTTAAAAAAATGGTAGAAGGACATAATATAATCTCCAGTTCAAATGCCAAATAAATGCAAAACAACATTTCAATACAGACCAGTTGATTATTCTTAAATAGGTAGATAAAAGATAAATTACAGAAAAACAATAGAATATATTATCAAAATAAATGACAGGAGAGTTGTATGTTTTAATTCTAATATTTACTAGATTGAGATTGACAGTACTTTTTTTTTCTAAACCACTAAGATATTATCAAAGTTTGCATGTAGTAATTAAGCACAATGATGAATTTAATTTGTTCATGCTTGTCACTGACAGATGACAAATTCCTCCTTTATAGTAAACTTATGTTAGTTTGAAGCATAACTGTGCCTTAAAAATCAATACCTAATTGAGCCTGGGTTGCATCAGCCATCTGAACTAAAGCAATTCCTCTTTTCTTAAACATGATCTTCACACGATGCACATCACCATACACACCTGTGGAAATCCAGAAATGAAATTTTTTCAGAGCATTACTGTGAAAAGCACAAGGCCAAGTCTTTCTTTTGACTAACCACTAGTGTTACAGAGAATAATTACCTCATTAAACAGATTGGTAAAAATATTAGTATAAGGAGAGTTTTAAAGTTTGTGTATTATTTTCCAGGGCTCATAAGTGGAGGAAAATCCCCCAGATCCAAGTCATACAACTGCAAGTTCATGTTCAGTTTTTAAACAGTGCAACAGCTGTCAAAGTCCTCTTAACCGAGGCATATTAAAATATTACTCTGCCAAACACTGTCCCCTGCAACCAACATACAAGCCAATTCTGTAAAGCATTTCCTCTGACACAATCTCTGTTTTCTCATCTTACTTTGCTTTCCCATTTTTTGTAGAAAACAAATTGGACCACACACCAAAATTCTTCTGACACTAATAGTTTTTCCATTTTGGCATCTGTGGCTTTTAAATCCTGACTCAACTTACTGCCATTTTAAAACCAGTGCATTCTCTCAGTGCACTTCCTGGACATGCACAGAGCAATGGAGTTTGAATTAACCAGCGTGGGTCAGATAAATAAAAAGAACTACTAGCCCTGTGGTTTGTCAAGGTATATTTGACATATCTTACCAAATAGGATGAAAAGTCCATAAGGTGTGATGGCCTGTTTAAATGATAAAATGAGTACATTATTTCTAAAGCCATGCAATTAAAGACATCTATTCCATAAGTGCATGGGTAAACAAAAAGAATGGAAGAGATACTAATACATAAACCTGTCTCTCCAAAAGCCATTCCCTGCAATAACCACAGTGCATGGCACTCTTGTTAATACAATTTGCTATGCACATGTAAAATACATAAACAAGCAAACACTTCAGCTCATGCATTTTCATCACTCAATAGTCATTCTGTCATGCTGAAGGAGCTATTAATTTTTTAAGCAGCTTCATTATTTGACCTTATCCTTTCTAAGCTAGAAGCTCATTCCCTGAAAAAAATGAAAGACATTTATTAAATTAAAAATAAAACATTAAAAAACTCCTTTGTATGTTGCAAACAACAAACAATATCAACAAAACTAAATCAAATTGCTTCAAAATGTGTTTGCTTTGTCATCAATTTTGTCCCATCCCTCTACATGGCCATGATATTCTAAAGAGAGACACTGAGAATTTAACAGCATATGTATGAAGCATATAGAAAGTGGCATTTAAAGTGTATTCAATTAGAAGCTGTAAACAGAAAGCTAAATATTGATAAAGAAATTATTTTTCTTTAGTGTTTCTCAATTAAATTCTTTTGTGCCAAGTACCAAAGAAGGTAATTTACAATCTAATGCAGCCAAAATTTTTTCAACTGAGGCAAAGGTTTTGCCACTAATGAGTGCGTATCAGAAGCACTACTTGCACTCTCTAGCCCTACTCCTTCTCAACACAACTTTTCAAATGTGTACCAAACATACCTAAATTATTCAAAAATAGAAGACATTGCAGCCTAAGTGAAAGGCCACACCCATTTATCATCAGCATTTAGTGGCAGAGAACAATTACTACCAATGTAAAATTTAACTTCATCAAGAGTTTATTCTTCTAGCCCAAATATTTTAATTCAGGAAGGAAACTTCTGCTTTTAAAATGAAATTTCCTATTCAAATGACACTGCAATATTTCTACTTAAAAAAAAAAAAAAAAAAAGGCGGGGTGGGGGAGAACAAAAGACAAAACCGATAATTTGAAAGTCATGAAGGAATGTTTAAATGCACACTGAAACCCTGCAACAGGAGAGAAATATGAACTGAAATAAGGTCAACCAGATATTCTATACAGAGAAAAAAAGGGAGTGACAGGAGTCAGACAGCCAATACTGAAGGACAAGTGTTACAGAACTCCAAGAAACATATTTCCAATAGTTAATGCTGTAGTACATTCTTATTTTAATCCTTTTAAGAAGCTGAGCATTACTTAATATATTTATATTGTATCATGCATTACAGCACTAATTTCTACAAGAAATCTTAGCTATTATGTGTACTTTGTCAATCAGTCCTAAAAAGAGTTCTGACCTATGCTTCACATGTGCTTATTCCTAAGAGTCAAACTCCTTTCAGATTCAGAAAATCATCTTAAGTAGTCAGCAGCAGAAAGCACATCCATCGCATCATCAGAAAGTCCCTGATATATTGAAAAATCAAAGAAAAAGTGACTTGTCTTAAAGCCTATCTAGAGCTGGGTTTTTGATGCTTACTGTGAATTTTGCTGTTAGTATGAAAACAGAAACAGAACAATTACTTAAAGAAACTGGTGAACAGATTTTTAAATCTCAGAATATGAAGGTAACTTCAATTGTGCCAACAAATCCTAACAGTTTTACAGTCAAGGAAATGTACTGGGTGTGTGTAACAAGAATTTTACATTGCTGCAATAGGACTGCTTATCAACAGTCAAAAAGAATTGTGTTTGAAGTCATGGCCTGGTAAATCTTGATTTTAATTTTTTAAGAATATGTATATTGCTTTTAATTGAGCACTGATCAGTGTTCGAACAACACGAGTAAGATTATCGACTGGCCTATGTCATTTCCACTACAAAAATAACTTTCCAAGTTGTCCTCGGTAATTTATGCCACCATATGAATAAGCATCTGTGTAGTACTGTGAAATCTGAACATGGATACTTATTAACTGTTAAAAATAAGTGTCGAGTAATGTCAATAACAATGTACCTGTGTTCTTTTTCTTCAATCATGAAAAAGTTGCAAAACTAGAAAGATCCTACACATGTTTAGAAAGGTACTTGATTTGGCATGCTTCTATTTCTGTTTTCTGTTCCCTCCTTTCCATTTAATTCCTTGGTTTTTATCCAATGTAAGGAAATATCCTTGGCCTTTACAGATAAAACAGCACACAGAAGAATCATACTAACAGAGATACCAGTAAATTATCATATGCATGTTGTTTACACCTTCAAGCATTTCTTATATTTGACCTCAGACTCTCTCTAATTAACTAGTTACACTGCTAATATAGGGTTCCTAAAGTAAATTGTGCTAGGAAGCTTTTCACTGATGACTGGAGTTTTTAAACCTCAGCAATATTGCCAATTACCTTAAAGTAAGTATATAGCTGTCCTGTTTTTATATTATCAGCATAGAGAATTTCTATTATTCCTTCAGCTAATGCCAGTTTGCAAGGATTCTGGCAGTTGGTACAAGGTGACATTTGCATCAGTTCCACCAATCAAACTTACTTCAGGGTTGAGGTTGCTCACTAGTAAAACAGAGCTTCCTGGAATACCAGGAATAGCCATGTGTCCAGGAGCTGCTGATGTGGTGATTGTGAGAGGACCAAGTGCTCCAGGAACAGGCGGAACAGAAGGACCTAGAGAGGTATAAATAGTATCACTTGACATCTCAAAGTGGAAAGGAAGAATACACAAGCAGGTTATATTTGGCAAAAACATCAATATTCAATAAAAAAATATTTTTAAGGAATTTAGTTATTACTAGAAATTGACCAATAAAGCACGAAGGACCTCCTTTTCAGAGAAAAAAGAAACGCTCAAGTACAAAGACAGACTCAAACAAAAGAGGACATAAATTGCAGCCCAAGAACGTATAAAGGTAATTCAGCACACAAGTTTATCCTGTGCTAGAAATGAAAAGATCACCGTATAAAAAAGTATCTATTTTTCACCTGATAGCCAGAAAAGGGGAGGCTTCCCTTTATTTGCTTTGGATGTCATAGCAGTTTTATGATTCTGAGAAAAACAAATGTTTCATTTCTTCTCTTGCAGGTAATCTTTACCATGGCATTTAGATTCTTTGCTTATTGAATAATAAACTACATCAGTATCTGTCTTCTTATAACAGAAACTTATTTTATTGAGTATATATATGAGAAAGAATTGCAATTACTCAAATTAATACTGTGTTCAGATTGCTATATTTTAAAACAAATGGCTCTGAACAGATGTATTCAGATGGGCCACTAGCCATAACTATAAACACCACATTTTTAGAAAACAAACTTACCTGTTCCCTGAGGAAAGCCCAAAGGCGGGGCAAACCCAGGTGGCCCTGTATATGATGGAAAGATGGTATTTTGGGTGGCTAGAGAGAACAGATATAATTTTTTAAAGAAGATTTTAAAAGGTTTAGAAAACAGAAGAGATTTCATTCAGCAATAAGAATCAGCTACCAGTGCTGCTGTTTTGACCTTAATTGTGACTCCAGATGTTTACAAAACTGTAGGGTTAAAACTCCCATTGAAGTCTAAGATTCTATGTTTCACAGAGACAATTTTCAGCCATTTTTGAAGGCAAATATTCTAGCCAGCCTCAAGACTCCTCTCTAAAATGAAGTCAGGGCAAAACGTAACTTAGAGAAGCACAGCAGCAATTACTATCCATAAAATAGTTAATATTCACACAACACCCATGTATTCTAGAAATTTTTTGCAAGTAAATACAGTCAAAGATGTTTTGCAATGATGTGGTACAACTCCTGAATACTAAGACCCGTATATGATAAGCAAATTTCTACGACTAATCAGAGGTTCTAAATTTTACTAGCTGCTGAAATGCATAAAGCATACATATTCTGCTTTTTAAGGAGATGTACTTTCCAAGTTTGTGCAACTTTATAACCACTGTTTTTTATAGTTCTCCTGGAAATAACAAGCATTAATCAGATTGGGAATAGCACCATATGGGGAGTCCCAGCATGAAAGAAAGCTCAGTGATTTCCACACTAGAATGTGGAGTTAAGTACCCAGGATAGCACACAAGGCTGTGTTCTAAGCAGTTAGATACAAGCTTGAGCTGTGGATTCGTTCATTTGTAAGGATGCACCAGATTTTAATTTTGTTAAATGGGGCATGTATAATCAGAAAACACATTCTACAAGCTTGGTTTATATGTCTGTTTTACTACTCAAACCTCCACATCACTGACTAAAACAGAGCTACAAGCAAATGGTTATTGATAGGGATAATACAATACCAAAAGAAGTATCTATTATGAATTAGAAAAAGAAATGGAACAGACACCACAGATCAAGTATTCATGAATACTGCATCACATTACACCTCCTCTTATCTGTGGCAACAAAGTGTCTTTCATACAAAAAACTGAACACATTTATCACACCAAAGCAGTAAATACATTCTTGACATTATACTGACAAGTTCCAGCAATACAGTTATTAATCACTTATTCACAATCCAAGAACTGTAATGGAAACATTACTGAAGAAATAGATTAAGAACTTGTATTCTGTCAAATAAAACCTGCATGTTGCACCCTGATATCAAAATCACAAATGTAAAAATTGTCAAACTGAGCTAATGCAGAAAGACCTGGAATTCTTTTGGGGTTTTTTTGTTTTGTTGTTTTAGATTTTTTTTAAATTTGTTTGATTCATGGCTTTCAGCCTAGCTTTCTAAGCAAGCCAATTCATGTATTTCTGCTCACTGATGCAAGAACCCTTTAAATGTAAACCCTTTAAATATGCACAAAATTTGTTTGTTAACAGTGCAGTACCTTTTCTACAAAAAGCAAGAGAGAATTAAAGAAAAAAGAAGAAAAACAAATGTCAAGAGCATTTCAGTTGTGCCATTAAGATAACTTCAAGTCTATTAAAAACAGTTGTATTATTCTGATAGTTACCAGCATTTTCTTGTAATTCTGAATCAAAACTACATCCACTAGTAATAAGAGGCAGTGGAAATACTCACATGATTAGAATATCTTTTCCTCATGTTCTGTAATTAAGCCTTTCAAAACATGCTAATGGCAATATGTGCATATTGCCACCACTTACAGAAAGGCTAGGAAGCATGCTTCTCCCTGTCTACATCTATTTTTTATTGTTTTTTTTAAATATCTTGCAGTTGTTCACTGTGAATGCATACAGACAAATTTTGGTACAGACATCAGACTATTCCAGCACTTCTTACTCTTACAGTAAAATACAACAAGGCACCTAACAATGAGAAGCTTGGAAGAGTAAGGGGGAAGATAGGGAGATGTGTTTGTGTGTTATTCTCAAAAAGCATTATTTCTGGCCTACAAGCAAGATCAGAAATAAACTACTCTAATTGTACTTTTCCCTTCCACTGACATTTCAAATAGTGCAAGTCTAATTAATTAGAATATATTAGACCTGTAAAAGCACATTTCTATAATGCTGCATGGCAAATTCCACCATCCTCCTCTGCCCCAGACTGTAAAGACAGTTGTCCATTACATAAAGATCCAAGGCTTAAGGGGCTTAAGGGGAGCAAAATCAAGAAAGTACTGAGTGCAACTCACTTTCTTACTCTAATTTAAACTAACTCAAGTATCCAAAAAAAAAAAAATCAAACCAAGCCCAGTATTTGCCCTAGCTGCCACAGAAAAATAAAGGAAGACAGGGAATCATTCTCCCACACATTTTACTGTGCTAATCAATTGCACAGCACTTAATACCTATTCAACAGCTAAGACAGTTCCTAACTGTGTATTATTGCTAATGGTTGTCATTAGAAAGAAAATTAGCGAAAATTGCTCAAATTGTATTGTGAGCATTTCTACAGTGTCACTTCAAGCAGACACTGTCTCCTCTACACCAAAATAACTTCTAAAATTTAAGAAATTTTTGTTAATTTTTTATTTTAGAAGATGAGTACAGACATATATAAATAACTATAGAATTTTAGATTTTCTTACAGTTTTATTTCCTGCAGCACTCAATTATCCTGAAACATCAACAAATAAAAGCTAATACCCTTAAAATACTTATTTTCAAGCAGATTTAAGCATCCAGTGTCAATTTGTGATGACTTCCATTCTGATATGCAATATTTACTACATTACTTATATCAATTATACCATCTCACAGCATTTTAGTAATATTTTGTACATTTTACAACACTTTAAATTTGCCCACGAGTAGTCCTCATGTTATTGTTTCAGATATTCATTTACCATGACTTGGACTTCATGTTTTCCATACAAATTTTACTGGACATAACAAACAAATACATACACAAAATGTACCCTTCTATGAATCTGATATGAAGCCAGAGCATAAATGTTAAATTATGATCTCAGTTGTGTATTTAGCACTAGAAGTGAATATTTCTTACCAAAGGGAGTAGATAAGGATGTCTCCACGGTTCGTTGGCCATCACCAAAAGGAAGGTCAATGCGAGTGAAATCCCTACTTTTGTCATTGTTGTACTTCACTGTTAGGTTAGTTAACTTGGAGAAATCAATACGCAGAGTGCAGCATCCAGTGTAGATACTATAACCATCTAAAGACTGAACAAAAATAATTACATATTCAGAGATAAAACACATCATGGCAGCCACCACTGTAAGTTTATATTATTATTGCAGCCTTTCACTACTTGAAGGTAAGATCAGGATAGATCTTTTAGTAGGGCAGATTGGTCATAAAACAAAGGGTAATTGTTTTAAACTGGGAGGGAAGAATTTTTACTGGAAGAATTTTTTACAATGACTGTAATGAAACATTGGCACAGGCTGGCCTGAGAGGAAGTTGATGCCCACTGGACAGGGCTCTGAGCAACCTGATCTAGTTAAAGTTACCCTGCTCACCCCAGGGGATAGGACTGGATGAGCTTTATAGGTTGCTTCCAATTCAAACCATTCCACCACCATGCAGTTTTCACCTTGCAATTGTATCCAAAGAGTAATTCACCTTCTGGTATTAAGCCCTCTTTTTAAATACAAGTTAGACAATTATGCTGCCACTATCCTTACCTAAACATCCTATGTAGAGTTCTGGTGTAGTCCACTAGTTAGTATTATATCACCTTGTGCAAATTGGACAAAACATAGCTTCAAGCATGACTTAACTTCCTATGTTTCTAATCTTACTTCTCTCCCACTGAACACACAATATCAGATGGCAATAGGAATACTAATTTGGAAATTTTAACTGAATGAGCTGACTCTTACATGAGGAACTCTAATGAAGGTAAGTCCTGCGAGGAGTGCTGGAAGGAGCTGGCATTGTCTGCCCTGAAGAAAAGGAGGCTCAGGAGAGACCTTATTGCTCTTGACAATTGCCTGAAAGGAAGCTGTAGCAACACAGAGGTCTGTCTCTTCTCCCATGTAACTAGTGACATGACAAGAGGAAATGGGCTCGTGTTCTGTAAGGGGAGTTTAGACCAGATATTAAGAAAAATTTCTTCATCACAAGGTTATCAGGCATTGGAACAGCCAAATGGTAAGGGTTTTAAATACCATCCCTGAAGGTATTTAAAAGATGTGCAGATGTTGTGCTTCAGGACATGTTTTAGAAGTGAACTTGGCAGCATTATGTTTATCACTGGATTCAATAACCTTAAGCGTCTTTTCCAATATAAGTCCCCAGACTTGGGCATAACTTCAAGTGAAACCACAGAACAGACAGATCCTGTGCCCAAGAACACCCAGAAATGGCACATAATTGTTATGGGTGATGCCCTGCTGCAGTGAAAAGAGACACCCATTGGCTGACTTAACCATTGGTCTAGAATGGTTTCCAGTCTGCCTCTGTGGGACTTGAATCACAGGTTTCATGCAAAGATTGCTGAGGCCTTTCTACACATCTGACTATTTATTACCTCCTGCTCCCTTTATATGAGAACTAAAGATGACTTGGATGAAGGGGCAGAGGCCTCCTCAGCAATTTCACCGACAACACACAGCTGGGAGGAGTAGCTGATACCCCAGAGGGCTGTGCAGCCGTTCAAAAGGACCTCAATAGGCTGGAGAGACAGGCAGAGAGGAACCTCCTGAAATTCAGCAAAGGCAAATGCAGAGCACAGACTGGGGCCCGACCAGCTGGAAAGTAGCTCTACAGAGAAGGAGATGGGGATCTTGGTGGACCACAGCAAACCATCCTTGTGGCCAAGAAGGCCACGGCATCATGGGTTGCACTGAGGAGCAGTGCCAGAAGGTCAAAGGAGGTGATCCTCCCCTCTACTCAGCACTGGTCAGGCCACACTCAGAGTGCTGTGTTCAGTTGTGGGCCCCTCGGCCTAAAAGAGACATGGAGCTCTTGGAATGGGTCCAGTGTAGACCTATGAAGGTGATGAAGCAATTGGAGCATCTCTTTCACAAGTAAAAGCTGAGGCAGCTGGGCCTGTTCAGCCTTGAGAAAACTGAATGGGAATATTATCAATGATTTTCATTTTGATAGACAGGCCTTGGAGTATATGTTATACATTTGTTTGCAGTTGATGATAGAGTGCTGTCCTCTTAACTAAAGAGACGTCAAAGTTATTAATGTGCAATAAGAGTGTTAGAATGATGAGAAATCACAAAGTTAACTGTGAAAATATTCCGAATGGTTCCCCTATCCCTAAGCAGGGAAACTGCCCCCATCAAACAAACAAAATCAAACTGAATATATTATACTTACCATTTTGGCATAATATGCATTCATTCCATCAGCATATTGGAGCAGAGCTTGAAATTGATTGTTCTTGTGGAACATGACAATCTTCAAGACATAGCCAAATTTAGAGAAAATCTGTTAGGGAAAAAACATAGGCTTTAAGAAACAGTGAATAATTCATGCACACTAAAATTAGCATTTAATATTACAAATACATTTCTCAAAAATATTTCTGTTGTGAGGGCTGAACAAAAACTATGTGAACTCAGAATTTCATTTCTGGTAAAAAAAAATAATTCAAGAAAGGCAACAAAAGATGAGAAAATAGGATAAAATTTCCTTAAAGAATTAGCAATGTCTAATCAACTAAGAAAAGGGAAGGACAGTCCAAACAGTGTCTGCAGATAAACTGTGGATAATAAATCAGAGTTGAGGTATGAAAAATGGACTTCACAAGTCATAGAGTCAGAGAACATGCTGAAAGGAATCCACAAGGATCATCAATTGAGTCCAGTTCCCAGCTCTACACAGGACACCCCAAGAGTCACACCATGTGCCTGAGAGCATTGTCCAAAGGCTTCTGGAACTCTGTAATGCTTGGTCCTGCTGTTGACCTGATGGATCTGTCTAGTTCTATCAATATTAGTCCTTATTACTGAAAGTCAGGTGAGATGGGAACTGCACTAGCTTCAAACAAACTGTTAGAATCAATGCAAAGTCAGGAAAGCAGAAACCCCTGAGAAATATTAAAGAACTATTAAACCTGCAATGGAAAGAAAGGCCGTAGGTAAGTATATGCATCTTTTGCCAGTCTCTTAGGTCTAGAATCAACAATGTAAGACTAATGTCCCAACACTTTGTACCCAGTTTTTCCATCTCTCAGAAACAAGATCATCATCATTTAGTTATAGAAAACAGAACAGAAACTTTTTCACAGCAATTTATAGTTAGTTTTTTAAAGCACTTTCTCATAAGAAATGCTTACAGTTTCTCAATGCAGGCTTTTCCACGTTCATCCCGAAAATTTAACAGACCTTTTTCAGGTAATGAAATTTAATGTACTCCTTCCTTCCTGTTTGATTTTAAACCAAAACACACTGTATATATCAATTTTGTTTCTGCAAGGATAACACTGAATTTTCAGCCTACGATAAATATTTTAAGGTGAATTGTGGTTTAAAAAAGTTAATTTCTTGACAAGCAAGACAACTTACAAAATACAATCCAAGTACGGGATAACAGCTTGCCTACTAGTGTTCCATAAGACGCTCTACTTGTCAGTAAAAATACTCATTTCCATTAACTTTACCACACAAAGCTAGATTGTAGCTACTGGGCACAAAGTGCTGCTTTAATTAAAGGAGATGGTCCCCTATTAAGAGCTCCAAATAAGATCCCTTTCCAAACACTGCTAAATTTTCAAGACATATTGGTAAAGTAGTTGAGTGAGAGCAATTCAAATACCGAAAATGTAATTGTGCTGCCCTGAAGTAGACTAAAATCAAATAAAAGTAAATTAATATGCTGCTGCATTCTTAGAACTAGTACAGCTCCCATAACCACAGGAGCTTGTTCTTAATGCAATAATAATCCTAAGCAGCTGACATAGTATTTGCACAGGTTCAGTAATGAGTGAGCAACACTCGAAGTCACGTAAGAAGGTTTAGATCAGGCAAATCGCCACATCCAAGTGACAATTAATTTGTACACTAGTTAATCAGTATCATGGTGAGGAGATACAGAGAAACAAAATTTTAAGAGGTAAGAGGAAAAACAGTGCATTGCTAAAAACAACTATGGTTTGAGATCTTAGCAGAGCAGGAAAAGAATCTTCCAGGACTGCAGGTTCCTACAAAATCATCCCAGTTATTCTAATTTGTATTATTTAAGCAACTTCAATGTGGGGCATGGTTTTTACTTCATAAATTCTACTAATTACAAAGTATGAAAAGCTTTGCAATATTTGTAAAGTTTCAACAAATCTTTTGGATGCAAAGAAATAGTCTCAAAGTTACTATTTTTAAACTTAGAGCTTTTCAACAGCACAGCCCAAACACCTAGCAGGTTACAGTAATGTCTTTCATAACTACAGCCTACCATTATGCTAAGCTTTCAGAGGTAGTCAAATGCCATTCCAAAGATGAACAACCAAAAACATTTGTCCATGAAATTTGCATATTACATCACTTGCACTGGGGTATAAAAGTGAACACAAAACCCTAAATCTAAACTACGAAGTTACTCAGCAGACAGAGTGCTAAAATATGGATTCACAAGTTCGTAACATTCAATATTTCACTAGCTGATCATAAAGCATAAGTAACAATTCAAGTTTGTTGCTGCTTCCACAACAAAGAACTAAATGAGACAACATGACAATCTGAGTACTGAAGCCCTGTTTACTTCAATTTCATTTACACAGAACTACTTCAAACCTAGATCCCCAGATGCAGGAAATTATTTTAAGGAGATAGCCCTCACTCAGAAGATTCAGGAAACACAGGTACTTCAAAAAATACATTAATGGATTTACAGTAACAACAATTGAACAGATTGTGACTGTTTTTAAGCAATCCTCATTACCTGATACAGCATGTCTAAAGTGACAGGGTAAAAAACATTTTCAACAATGATTCGAAGAACAGAACCATGACTTGGAAGGACCCCACCTTCAGCAGCAAGAGCATTTGTAATACCCAGGTTTCCATGCTGCACAGCATTCACACCTTGCAATGCAGCTTGGGGTCTCTGAAATTAAGTCATAGCAGAGAGGGCGGTTATTTTATATACAAATTATTCACACTGAAACAAAGTTCTCCTAAATGAAAAAGATATAAAACATAACTTCAAAAAGCCATATTTCCTTTATATTATTATTATTATTATTATTTATATTATATATTCAAATCCCACATTAATAAATAAATCCTAACTCTCATTTTCCATGCTCGTCCCTTACAACTAGTCAGTGCAATTCACAGAATTACCACTTTATTTTGTTAAACTGCTACTGCTTTGCAATGTCCTATAGACACAATTTTTCTTTGATTCAGTAAACTATTGTCTTCTAGACATTTTTCCAGCAAAATTATTAACGACAATATTGATGACAATATTGTAATATTGTGATAGTTTAACAACCACTCAGCATACCAAAAATATTTGCTCTGCTTTACTAGGATTTCATTCTCTTCAGAAACTAAGATGGGAATAAGCTTAAAGGTGCCCACCTTACTCTTCTTTCAGAGCAAAGTGATCAACCACAAAAAGTAGGTTCAAATCTCACTCCTCAAATGAGACTTCTATGATTACACAAGTCTCTTTACTAGTTTTTCATGGGCTTTCCCCAAAAAGGCCTTCATACCTCCTGTGAGTAGCAGGATTATGGAGAGATGTTCTTTTCCAAATGCAGTATTGTGACTTGAAGTCATGTCTCAGCTACACTATTTCTTTGGAAAACAGATTAAACAGGGCACACAGCACATGTTACCTAGTCTCAGAAAAACATAAATAATACAACAATAATCTGCAAAATAATCTGTACTTCAGGGCTCAGCCTAGGGACTAGGACAGTATCAGTATTCAGCTGCTCTACTAAGGTCTCTTTTAAAACTTAGGTTAAACTCAAATATAAGTGCCAAACAGTTTATTTTCAAAAGCAGACAATGCTATTAAAGAAGAAAGCAAGTGCCCCATACCAAACTGAAAATACTCAGAGACTGGAGAAGTCTTATTTGTGTATATATATATATACACACACATACATACACACACACACGTACTTTTCCTGAGGCTGTTATGCAAACAGCATCCAAAATCTTGTTTTTTATTTGGTTTTGTAGATAACAAACCAATCCAGCAATCTTAAATGAGGAAAGAGACAAACAATATTTATCAGACTGACAAGCTTGCAAGACTTCAGTGAGTTTTGTGTCAGCACAAATTAATGATTTATGCCCAAATCACTACTGTCAACATTCTTACAGAGAAAAAAACAAAATCACGATATGCACATCACAGTATATAACTTGTGTATCTAAATGGAAGTTCAATTGAAATTCATCCAGGAATCAAAAATCCAGTATTAACCCCTAGGGTACTCTGTCAGTGGCTGGACCCCAGCTTTATGCCACTGGTCACAACCATTTTAGCCTTTCAAATCACCTCACAGTTCACTTAACTAGACTGCATTAGTCAGTTCATAAATTGGGATGTTACTGGAAACAACACTGAAAGCCTTGCCAAAGTCAAGATAAACAATATCCTCTTGTCTTGTCCTCCAATCCAGTCATCTGACAATAAAAGCCTATCACATTGGTCAGGCATAACATCCTTTTAAAAACCTGTGCTTGACAATGACTAATCACTTTCTTCTCCTTAGAATGTCTGGAGATAGTTTCCAGAATAACTTGCTCCATTCCTTACCCAGGGACCAAAGTAAGGCTTATCAAGCCGTGGTTGCCAGGATCTTTCTTTTCATCTTCCTTGTCCGTCCTCAAGATAGGAGAAGGGAAGGATTTTCTTTTTTCTAGTCCTCAGTAATTTTTACAACTGCTGCAATATTTTCAAGATTGTACAGTGGCATTGCAGTGACATCAATCTCCCTCAGCATTCATAAGTGTACCTTAGTAGGGCCATGGACTTTTTGTCTATCCAGTTAGTTTAAATGTTCTCTAATGTGATTCTTCTCTATTTCATCAAGACTTCTCACTGTTCTAACATGCTTGGTAAAAACAAAACAAAGGCAAGTATTATCAACGAAAGGCTGCTGAGAAGCTCTCAGTAAATCAGCCTTTTCCACCTTCTTTGTCCCTCCCCCATTCAGCAGCAGGCCTACATACTTTTTAAAAAAAGAAATCTCATTTCTACTGCTGATACACTTCAAGGAACCAAACCTGTTGCTTTTTACATCTGTCATCAGAAACATGATGTAATACCCATGTGGCATTTGATTTTCCTAACCATATCCCTGCATGTTCACATAATCCTCTATAATCCTCTTGGGGCACCCGTTCATGATTCCAAATTTTCTGTGCCCAGTCAGGAGATCTTTGTTCGTATAAGCAGTCCTCCTGCCACCTTCACCTGATTTCATGGTCATCATGATTAACTACTTTTGAACTTGAGCTCCTCCACAATAATTTTACAGATATTGAGAAATCTCTGCTTATAAGAAGTTATTGACATCATATATATCAGAATTTGTCTTCTGGTATAGTGAAGAGTAGCCTGTTTATTTACTAGTGTTGTGGTTTAACCCTGGTATGCAGAAAATTGCCACACAACTGCTCAGTCATTTTCCCTTAGAACAATGGGAGAGGGAATTGGAAGAGTGGAAGTGAGAAAACTCAGTTTTCAGTTACATGGGTTCACTTACAGACAGTTGAAGAGGCAAAGCAATAGCTGCATGTGCAATTAAGGCAAAACAAAGTGTTTAAATACCTCCCCCATTGGCAGAGAGGTGTTTAAATATTTCCAAGAAAGTAGGAACTTCACTGACCATAACAATTACTTGGAAAGAAAAAGACCACAACTCTTAACATCCCTCCCTCAGCTTTCAATGTTGAGCCCTACATCATTATGGTGTGGGACATCCCTTGGGTAAGTTGGGATCAACTGTCATAGTTGAGACCCTTTCCATCTTCTTGTGCACTCTCACTGGCAGGACAATGTGAGAAGAAGAAAAGGCCTTAATACTTTCTGTATTAATACGTGCATTCACAACTCACACAATTATATCCTGTTAAATGGAAATATTGTACTTACAGCCTGATTATGTTGATTGTCAGTCCTAAGTTCCTTGTAATTTGAATACTGAATATAAACTGGTTGATTGTGGAGATGAGGAGGAGCAGGAGTGTAGCAGTTCACCATAGAAACAGCAGCATCTATGGAAGCCATTTCCAAAAATGCCTACAACCAATAAATAGCTGATTTCAATGCTGTTTTTTGTGTACAAGAGAGAAAAAAGCATCATTTTTTCCCAATTCCACTCCCACTAGAAAAAGATTATATGAAAGTATAACACAGAAGTGCGCATGTTTATGGGGCTGTTTTATTCAATTTGTGCATTTTCTTAGAAAGTTTTACATTGTAAGTACACTACGTCATTTAAGAAGACATGAAATAAGTATGACATATGGGAAGCAATGCTGCTAAAGTACCACACTGCTAATCAATTTGTTAAATTCCTGAAACCAAGCACTATTACCTAGATAGCTGATATTGATACTGATTGAAAAAGCTGGAACATAACATTAAGCATCCATCAGTTTATGCATTTTATTAATCCAACTCAGTGCTGCAGACAATTTTTTGAGTGAACTTTTATTATTTTCAAGATTTCTTGTTTCTTCATGACACAAACTACTCTGTCACATCTAACAGTATTATACAGACGTCAAAAAATTAACATACATGTTAGTAACTTAAGCAGGCAGGCTCTTTGAAGACATGTTCTTGATCACCTATATGTTCTCACAAAGTAGATACAATGTTCAGCAATATTTTCAACAAATTTCTAGTTCATTATTTAATCCAAAAGCATATTAAGTTTAAAATAAATTTCAAAACATCCTTTCATATTTAAAAATATTAGAATCTTCTGCTATCAATGAAATATTTTGACATTGTTGCAATCATTTCACTCAAGCACAAGATCAAAATTATCATAATATGAACCACATCTTCAGTCTTGCTCACTATTGAAACACTGAAAACAACATACCTGACCTTTTCCTCTTAGCATCAAGAAATTGGTTACTTTGCCAAAAGGGAGACCTAATGAAACAACTTCTGTTCCAGTAACACCATTTGGAATTTGACGAATATGAAGCACACGTGAAGGAGAACATGGCGATCTGTTTCCTTTACTTTTTTTCTTCTCATTATCTAAAATATTTTAGGGAGGGAAACAGACAAGTAAACAAACCCATTGCACAGTGTACATAGCAAAACCTAAAGGAAAGAAACTACTGCCTCAGCACTGATGTTGACTTAAGCATAGTTCTTTGAACCTTAAGAAAGGATATTTCATATCTATCAAAGGAACCGTGTAAGAAGACATCATCAGCTATTCCAAATCTTGATACCAAGGGGAGGGTGGAGTATGTTTGGCTTTGGTTTGGACATGTTTATTTTCTGGAGATTTGTTTTTGGTTTGCTGTTGGTTTTTTAAATGGGAAACCAGGAACTTCTTCCCAAAAGCCTACATAAAATATTTACAAAATATCAGTTACACAGAAGAGGGGAAAATTGTAATTGAGAGGCAATACAGTTATTTTATAGTCTTTGAAAAAGATAGCATTAAATAATCCATACAAACTCTTAAGTCTACCACTTTGACACACTGCCAAAAGTGGAGTTTTTTTTAATATATGCCTATTTGGATCATGTAAGCGACAGATCTGGATTAGTAAGCGACCAATGACTACATTTCAAGAACATTACTCAGTATCCTTGAGAGCACTTTTAAGCAGAACACCACATCTGGAACAAGCATACTGATCTAGAAGCAGCTGCAGGACACATAGCCTTAATACCTAATATGTTGCATTTAGCCTTCCATTGAGAAACAGAAAAGATTGGGAAGTAATTTCTGTATAAGCTTTATAAGAAATTTCAGATTTTACTGTAGATTTTGCATACAGTCTAAGGCTGAGAACTGGTTCACACAAGTCATTCTACATAAGGACATTTACAGAGGGTCTTTTCATTAGTGGAAGCCTGCAAAATTTCAAATTGGATGATCAAAACCCCAGATATACCACATGTAACAATTCTTCCACCTGCAAAACTTTAAAGTCTGTTATGTGCTGCTTTTTCCATCAAGAAATTTCTCATGCTCTGTATGCATTCTGAAAAATGTGAACTTTAGGGCAAACATGACCATCTTAAACACATATTGGTATCAAGCCATGAGAGGACATATTACTAATAAACTCCAACAACCAATTTTGTTACTTTTCAGGTTCAAAATGGGCAAGATGTCCCTGACTTAGTCTAAGTCAAGGAATGCTTGACTAAAGAAAGCAGGAAATGAAGCCCAGGATGAATTTTGCCCTTAGTTTAATATGAGGGACTCTTAAAGAAGCAGTATCTTCTGTGCTCTGACACATTGTCAGAGGTGCCAAAATGGAGCAAAGTGGCAAACCATTGCAGTCCTTCTCTTGCAAAACCTTAGCTAAGTTATGAAATCGGCAATAAACACTAGCACATCTCAAATATAAAACCTCCTAGTTTTTTAAACCACGCTCCTTTCTCCAGCTGTGGTTTGATACTAATTTTGATGCAGAGTGATAACCATCTTTATCTTCCAGCATCCAAATTTCAAAACTGATTCAACAATTCTTTAAAGCAAGCCAAAGGTGATCATCTTTCTGAATTGTACACTCAATTGAGTAAAAGTAAAAAACACTTTCAAACAGACCAAAAGAAGCCTAATGAACAAAGTGCAAATTGATTCCTGATGTACAAAGGGAAGTTAATTACAGTTGCAGTTCATGACTGGTACAAATGTATTCCTGAAGAGCCTGAGGTAGAGAGGTACACATTTTAGGTATGTGACCCACCAGACCAAAAAACCTCAAAACCCCAAACATAACAACAAAATCTAAGTGTTGCAGTTGAAGCAGCTGTAGTAAGTAAAAGTAAGCATTTCAATAGCGATTATATTTAATTTTAGATTTATATTATTATTAATCAGAATGCCTACTAATATATCCCAAAAACCTCTATATCTTTTAGGCATCTTGGATACCACTGTGAAGGATCAGTCATTGTTCTGTTAATTAATAATATATATTTCAGATATTACATCGCTGAGCTATAAGCTAATGTTATTTCACGCCAAGCAGAAACATTTGGACATCACATTGAATTTATCAGCAGAAGTATAAACAACCTGACATGCGCAAGTCAAAGAAATGAAAAAGAAATATCTTCAAGCTAGCTCCTCAGACTCTTCCTTCTTCCCTACTGAACATACAGCAAGTTTTAGACACTTAGCAAAAGATAATCTGCTCTATCCTTTGCCCTGATTTAAAATAATTTATTTGGAAACCACTGCTGACAGGCAATTGTCTATGTCAGGATTTAGTTAATTTCTTTGACATAAAATTGATTTATGCAACCACTGGTCAGTAACACTCCATGTACACCTAATGCTGGAAGTAATATTAACAAAAGCCGTGACAGCTTTCTCTCACTTTCAACTTCTTGTCTGATCTACAGATAAACATATCTGCATCTCCCTCAACACAAACACACACAAAACAAAGAGGAAAAAAAAAAGAGAGAAAGAAAAGTTGAAGAACTTTGATGGTTTTTTTTAATGCATACCTGTGGTTGGAGTGGAATTGCTCATGGTAAAAGGTCTGTTACTGACACCAGAAGAAGCTTGACAGGACCACACTAAGAAATAAAAGACAAGATTACTAGTAAAAGCTATTATAGAGAAAGCTCAATATAAAAGCTTTACTTATTCTTCCCAAGAACATCCCCTTCCTATACACATTACTCACAGCTGCCAGGAACTTATTTTTCAGGGAAAAAAACCCCAACAAAAAATTAGCAAATTCAGCTGTGCTACACTTCATATTTAAATCTATCCCACTACAGTTCGCATTTTAAAAGACCAAGAATAACAAATGCTTAAGGAAATAAACATTTTTTAAAAATACATATGACTTACCATCATATTCTTAGGACTAAGATCAAAGTACTTGCTTTAAGAGTATTAACAATTTGAGGCTTTAACTACTGACAGAGAAGAGTACTACAGGTCCTTCATTCAAAAGTCAGCATCTAGCCCCAGTTACACCCGTTTACTCATTAAGACTGCTGTAATATTCCAGCCAAGCATCATCTTCAAAATGCCAAAAAGAAACAAGGTAGAACAACACGTCTAAAAGGCAGCTAAGTTTCCTGAAACTTTCACCACACTCTTCCATAAAAGTATTTTAATGAAAAATAGAGACCAAGGGAGTGTTTCTACAAGACGGGATAAGTTAATCCAAACAGCTTGTCATCACTTTGGCGGAAAGAGCCATAGCCCTTGGTCCAGTATTCCCACATGCACATGAACTGTGTATCTTGCATGAAGACCAGTGCCAAAGAGTTTTCCTACGAGATTAATCAATTCTCCAGCCTACCGGCATTCTAAGGTGAGTTAGATTAGTTATTCAGCTGAAAGGGAGGTTGAGAAGTGGCAGGATCCACTGCAAAAAAGGCGTAAGGAATAAGCCATCATGCTTTTGTGTTGGCTGCAAAAACACTGCTCAGAGTATTGGCTTATATGGGGTCTGTGCTTTAAGGAGCAATTAGGTTCTCTTCATGCTTGTTAATCATGTGTTCCTGCTGCTTCCCTAGTGTGGGAATGTCATTCACAACAGAAGACTGTGACTAGGCTAGGGTGCTTAAAAACCCTTTCAGCCAAATTTAGCTGCTCATGAAGGAGCACAGGTGTTAATGTGGGATGAAAGAAAACATGAGTGTGTTCATTCCTCTCTAGCAACAGTAGAGACTTATTTTAACCATAAAACTGCATCTTAACAATATATTTAAATACAATATCTAATTGTGGAAAACAGCAAAATAATTTTTACATTAAGGGAACTAAAACCTATAAACCCTGTATTTTAAACAAATATCAGTTAAATGATTACTAGATGTTATGCGCATCACACTGTACTTGCACAGATACTAGAACATAATTAACGTGCAATAGTGATACAATTTTCACCTATTAGCAGTATATTAAGTATACCAGCACTCAGGTATTGCACCAAAAGAGCATATTTTGATTGCAAAATGCATATCATGCTAATTAAACAAAAGCTGTATGTGCAGATGTAGTAGAAAGTACTAATGATGGTCCCTTATTACACAAAACCTTCCTTTTATCTACTAAAAGGCAAGATGCTACTGATGCAATTCCTGGTGTGGAGGCTTTAATTTGGTTTTTAGCTTACCATTCATTCAAGAGAAGAAATTGCTGACTATTTCCAGAAGGCTGTGAAAAAATCTGGCGTATTACCATGTCCAACATGCCTTTCAATTTCATATTTAATTCTATATACACTGGTATTAAAAAAACCACACCTCAGACATTTTCAGAAGATAATCTTCCAACCTCTTCCATTTTTAGCACACACACAAAGAAACACAATTCAGATGGTTGCAGTGACCTGTGTTACACCTCTCTGTGTAACTGGCCTGTATCCATAAAACTGAAGCTGTAGCTCACTGCAGCACACAATGAACTGCTAGTCCAGGATGCTGGACTAAACAGCTTCAACAGAAGAACAATTATACCAAGATTACAACCTTCATCCATGACATGTGCCTTTACTTAAAACTGACACATCATTCAGCCACTATATTCTAGGACAGTTGCCTAGATTTTGCTATTACACTGACAACCATTATCCCACTACAGTAGCCAAAACACAAAGGAACTCTTTAAACCCCAAGCTCATCACCTATGCAATTGTTTTACTTGGTTTAATAAAAGATCAACAAACCTTTGGCCTTCTTACAATACTGGGAACCATCATCATTTCCAGTGAGTAACTGTCTTATCTTCAGCCTGATACAAGGATTATTTAAAAACTGTCACACTTTCAACTATGTTTGCATTAAAAAACAAAATAAAACAAAGATTAAATCAAGACATTGTTGAGTAATTGGTGTGGCCTAGGCTTGCCTACTCTAGAACCCTGACTACAAAATTCAAGTTTCTACAGAAGAACTTAGAATCTTACGTGAAGATTTTGGTTATACTTTTTTAATTATCTAAATGTTCCCCTGAAACACTATTCCATTTTTTAACCTTTTGTATCCATACTAAGTTATATACCTACCTGCACAATTACAGTGCATTTACTAACTATAGCATACCCCTTGGAAGGATGTAGTATATGAAAACTACTAGGAATGACACTGTTTTTGCAAGTGGCTACCCAAGGTATTTCTCAAGTACAATACCAAAAAGATGTTTTTCATCATCTCCTTATTTAGCCAGCTTATAAATTATAAACCTTCTCAGTCACTGACTGAAAGCAAAAATGTTCTAAGAGATTGCAAAGATAAACTGACATCATGGCTGTTGTGCAAGCTGAAGTACAAAATGTGTATGTTTGAGATATTCTGGATTAATGAAAAAGATGACATTTACCTCTTCAGTGTTTTCACAACTCTGCTCATACAGAACACACAAAGAAATTACAAAATTTAAGACCATTTGTTCAATCTCTTTCTTTCCCACATAGAGATGAAAGAGATATTTTTAAAATACTTTGTAATATGAAGCATTTAATGTGATGACAACAATCTGCTAAAGGCTGTTCTGGTAAACAAATCTGCAAGGCCTTTAGTGCTGAAAAAGTCCACACAAGAAGGTAGTGTGCCCAAAATAATGGCTTGCAGGATTCCAACTGAATCTTTCTACCAAGGCTAGAGAGTCCTACCATGTTCCTAATCTCTCTCTGTATACAAGTTTTCCACTGGTTACTTCTTAGTTATCCACGATTTAAGTCCAGCAGTTTCCACAGCACAACTGCGTGGGATAAGGCAGCTGCTTAACCTCAGTGAGTTGCTTGCATCAGTTCTCTGTGAGGCCACACAGTGAAAATGAACAGGCAGGCAGGAAAAGTAACCACACTGCCTAACCCTTCCCCAATAAACACGTCTTCCAGCACAAAGCCTACTTCACAGAAAGCAGCACCTGTCTTCTGAGTGCCAGGACTGGACCAATTACATGGTGCATATTCCTTCTTTCAGACTGTGCTAAACGAGGCAAATGGAATTGTTCAAAACAAGGACAGCTGCCAAACCAAGGCTGCAATATCCTCCTCTATTCCTGCACACCTTCCATCACTCCACATGAATCATCTAACATATTAAGACTCGTTTTTTTACACCGTAAGACTTTCTACCTCTCCTACTTCAAGGCAGCATCTTTGCATTTTTTGGGAATTATTACTTGATGACAGGTAAGGCAAGAGAAATGTAACAGCTACAGCTAGATAAACTTAATCTAGAATAAACTTAATTATTTCCTTGTATTATTGAGATGGAACTAGAAACCAGTTGCTTAGAAAGCTTAATTTGATTTTGGACATTTCTTTAAAAACAGGTAACATCTATAGTGCTGAGTAAACTGTCCAATAAGAGCCCACCACAAAGTGTGGCACTCAATGATAGGTTAAAGAAAAGTATTCTTCTGTACCTACCAGATCAATTTCCCTGACTAATAAGGCACATTACAAGACTGACTACAGCAACAGGTGCCTGTCCTGAAACTACTTTAGCTGTTCTACAATTTTTAAAAGTCTGATAGTAATTTATGCAAATGATACTGCAATTCCAGGATAAAACCCACCACATTCATAGCAAAAGCATAAAACAAACATCTGAAAGTCAGCAGCTCTAGGCTTCTAAAATCTTTGTGAGTTGAATATAGTTGGAAACAGATGGGTAAGTCTAGTACTGCAAAATTCTTCTTTAGAACATGTCCACATGTTAAAACTATGGCAGGCATCTATTTAGCATTACTTCTGGAATCACTGAATCCTATAAACAATCTTTTAATTTTTAAAAAAAGCTGTAACACCCTTATTACCCTCCCCTCAGCTTTCAACTGCAATATTTTATTCCTCTTTTATTTTCTAGAAGTCAAAAATTACTCAGTACAGTTCAACTAGAAATGGGATAGTTCCAGGGAAACCTATATTTGTACTAATGGTTTTCCTAGAATTTAGCTAGTCATCTTTCTATGGTGTTATTTTTAAGTCAACATTAAGGAAGAATATGATCATATGTTTCATTACAAAAAAAGAGCATGGGCAATTTTAAGGGAAAATAATTATGCATGTAAATTAAAACTGCACATTTTTTCTACAAGAGTTTACGTGGCAAATAAATCAATTACTTGAAATTTCCCCCAAAAGGGCAAATTTCAAAACATGATAATTTCAAGCTATACCAGTAATAAAACACAGTTATATTTAAACTAACTGCTGCATACTTTATTAATTTTTATAGAATCTGACTGTGGAAACAAAAGCTAAGGGTCATGAAGAGAGTGAAAATTTCCATTATCTTCTACTTCTGCAGTATGTCTCTAGATAATTGCTATATTCATTTGTTCTTTCTTCCTCTTTCATGTTTGCAAAGGATATGCAGCTCCTACTCCCAAAATGGGGATTTAATGTGAAGTACAATGCTGTTGATGCCAAAATAAAAATATTTCAAAGAAAGTGGAGGCAAACTACAGGAAATTTCAAAACCATATATTCGTATTAAAAATAAACTGACCCTACACAGAAAAAGCCCACCATTTCAGTAAGCTGAAGAAGGATACTGTAGGCAATGACCACAAACAAGCAAGCTTCCTTTCCTTCACTATAAAGAGAACTCCCAAGCACAGGCTCAAGCTGCTGGTCACCAGCCACCCCAGAAACATTGTCTCAGCAGTTATAGCTGCTCTTCTGTAGCTCTGAACGCACATTGGGTCTGCCAGAAACACAGCTGGCTCCACTGCCTCTGTTATCAGCTACTGAGTCTCCCTCCTGTACCAGTCACAAGGTACTGAACACTTTCAAAGAGTTATGGAACAGTAATTAAAATATTAAGAGAAAAATATTATGTACTTTGCATTTATGCTAGTTACAGGGCAAGAACATAAGGAAAGAACATTTTCCTCTTGAAGATGCAAAACATGCAAAAGCAACCTTGAGAACTGATTATCAAGAACTGTAAAATTAAGAGTGACAAGCTTAGTTTTTTAATGAATATAAAATATGCATTTTCATTCTTAAAGTCAGAAATACCTCTGCTTAGTGTGAAGGCTTTTAAGCTCATCCAAAAGGACAATAACCCAAACACAACTTTGAATATCCAGAGATCCAGCAGGCATCATTACAGAGGCAGAGCTTTCTTTGAAACTGTCATCAAAGATGACTGCTTTTCTTTGTGATATCATCATTCTTTTACAATTTCCAATAATATTGTTTTCTGGCAGTATAAATGCAAACTTTACTAAAAACAAAGATTGATATTTATGCTTCCTAGCCAGTTTAAGCTTTAAATATAAGAAGATTAAGTTTTTCTCAGGAGTTAACACAGGTTTTTGTGAAGAAAATTGCTTACGTTATGCAATATATTTCTTTCACATATATATCTTTTCAAACTACCAATAGAACACTTAACACATTTCTTACTAAAAGTCTTCATTCTAATTCTTAATAAGAAAGTGAATATGTGAAAATAAACACTATACAGAATTAAGTGCTGTACAGATTAAGATACTTGGCTTTAAATTTAAAGATTTTATACTTAAAGTCACAAATATATCTATACAATGCCATTCTGTGATTTGCATCATTTTATACTTTACCATGCACAAGTCATGCTCTAACACCCAGGATCCCAAATAAACCACCAGTAAGCTGTCTCTCTTGAATTTGGTCAGAAGAAAATTTATAGACTTATAAAGTACCATAACTGCAAAATCTGATTTATAATTTATTCTGAAAAGTTAAAATAAAAAAAGGAGTAGATCTGAAAGAAACAGAACAAAACCATGACACTAATGCCAAGCAATACGGTAACAGCAAAACCCAAGAGGGGTTTTAACAAAAGAACTAGTGTGAGAAAGGATATAAAAGACATTCTTCCATTTAAATCAACTGCTAAGAGATCTGTAACAACACTTATGCTATGTAACAATACATATTAAAAAAACTGAAAAAAAAAATAGAAAGATGTTAGCAAATTACAGAAAAGTAATGGCAAGCAGCTTAAAGGGAGAAAGAAAAACACTGTGATAAAAGAGAAAAAGTGATGAACTGTGGATTTTTTTTTTCCTCTTGCAAAGGAAATAGTTTAACTTGCACAACATGAAGAAAGAGAACACAACTGGTTAGATCACAAAAATTTCTGCAATATTGCTATCTAAAGCATCCCTTTTAGCACTCATTTTTAACTCTAGTTCCTTCTGAAAACAGAAAAATTCCAGGATATAGTGTTCATCAGCAGCTCTACCTTGCAGCATAAAAGACATCTGCTTTTGTTACTTTGATTCCTATTGTTTGGCAGAACCAAATATACGCAGCTTAGTTTAGGAAAATAACACTGGAGGGTGAGGGGAGGAGGAAACTCACTTCCCATGTATACAAAAACCATCACAGATTCACAGGAATATACCAAAAAGACTTGACTCTTAACTGATCAATCATTTAACTTAAAAGCATGAAACTACTTTATCTAACTTAATTTTTAGTGTCTTACAAATAGTTTAAAAAAAATCTTTCCAGTCTCAAATTAACTGTGACACTCTAAAGGTGCATATTCCTGACTGTATGGTTTTTGACTATAGAATTTTCTGCTTCATGATTAAAGATTTCATACAAAAGAGAATAATTTTTACATTTTTTAAAGGAAAATTTATATTCACAAACAATCATTTAAATCTAGGACTAAAAACTCCAAGAATTGCACACTCAGACTAAAGAGGCTGGAAACTAATAGAAGTCTGTTTGATGAAGTGTATCACACAAATTGAGTTAAATAAGCTCTTGTTCTAGCAGGTGAAAGAGTTGCCTCAAGATCAACAGTAGATTCAATATTTCTATTCACAAGGTGAATTTTTAATTACTCCTTAACACTTTCTAGGAGAGTAGTGTTGTATGCAAGGAAAACATGGTCACACCTATGAACCCCACAGTTCTAATGCTCTCTGTCTTGAGTGTATTTGGTTTCCCCTCTGCTTCCTTAATAATGTTTCTTATCAGTTTCTCACTCTGAGAAATACTCTCATGCAGTGGTCTGTGTTTCTCGGGCCCACCTCCACATCATCTTTTGGAAAACTTACTAATAAACTAGTCCCTGTAAGGATCATCCTTTAGATGAAAGTTTCCATATTAATACACTAAGGGAAGGGAAAGTCATAATCTCAGCCTGTTGGCAGACTCAGGAGATAGCACAGCATCAATAAACCCCTGGTTTTTTTACACTCTGCCCCGTATCCAGAAAACATGCATATTTTATTGAAATGAATGCTTCACCTCTTCAGTATATATGGACCAAGGACTTCTCCTTCCCCTTGCTCATTCCTTCATCTAATATTACATTAGTTACACAACATGAACTTTTCCCTTCAGTCTTACTTCACAGTGATATATCGTCTAATAGTCTTCATTTCTTCCACCTCTCAATGGAACACACAAGTTACCAACTAAAAAATTAGTTTTCCCTGATTAAAGTATACTATGAAGTGATTTAACAGTAAAACATACAACCAGCTATGCAAGAAACATGATTTTGAGAAGAAACCCTATGAAGCAAATACAACTCCTAAATTTTATCAATAATTAAATTCATGCAACCTATTAATACTCTGTGCTTTATAAAATACTATAGTCTACAGTTTTAAATTTGACCATTTGGTTAAAATTTGAATGACTAACATGTTTCAGGACAGTTCAAATCTAGTCTTTGGATTGCATGCTTTGAGAACCCTGGATCCTGCTGAGACACTGCTTTGTGTGTGTGTGTTCTGAGTTGCTCTCGTTATATCTGAAGGTACACACTGAAGCAGCAACCAGTACCATGATAAATAGCTACTCTAAGAGAACATTACATCCTTCACAACATGCTAGGCTACACTTGTTACACACATGCACTAAAAATATCAATTTTGTACACAAAATAGATGAACCTTTTGTGTCCAAAATAAAGTTCACAAAAATAAAAAAATTCTAAGGAATTATGATGTTACTGCTTACGGATTCTACACCAAAGAATGCATTTATTGTCCAATGTTCAGCCCTACAGAGAGCAACCATTATACACCAAAAACAAGCTATATCATGCAGATGCTACAGAGGAACAGTATAGAGTGACCTTTTCATAGGCACAGAAGTCCCATTACTGTACATACATTTAAATATATAACGTATAGTTGATATGTGACATCAACAGCAAGACAAAAATTACCATGAGCAAGCTGTCTGATTTCCCTACGGATAGTATGTTATGGAGGATTGCAGGAAATATTCAGTAATATAGAGTTATTTTCAAGCTACTTTCACACTTGAAAAGCATTTAATTTTACTTCCATGCATTTGTTTTCTATTTTAGAAAACCACTGTACATTTAGAAGCAGAGCTGTACACAGTAAAAGAAAATTATATAGAACAAGACTCTTCTATGACAGAATTTCAAACTAATCACAATTAAGACAACTCAGTTTCTCTACCAAATTTTATTACACACAAAAAAAGTTTCTAGCACTGACAGAAATCAAATTAAAAACTAGCATATCACCTACTTTTGAGTTCAAGAAGTTTCCTTCAGAGGAAAACTTAACTTAGTTACGTTTTGCACTACAACTTCCATCATGTCCAAGGTCCTATACTGATGGCACTGAGTAACTTCCCATTAATTACTCCAA
This sequence comes from Oenanthe melanoleuca, assembly GCF_029582105.1. Classification (NCBI taxonomy): domain Eukaryota; kingdom Metazoa; phylum Chordata; class Aves; order Passeriformes; family Muscicapidae; genus Oenanthe; species Oenanthe melanoleuca. The sequence goes on from NC_079362.1 coordinate 26,984,491, forward strand.
CACTGATTATGTTTTGGGAAAGGATGGATAACTGAGATGAAGGGGAAGGAACAGACATGAAGCCAGAGTAGCTTTCCTGGTAATATAAGACCAGAAAAAACAGCTTGTCTGTATACATGGAGCAAGAAAGGCAAATTAGAGACTAGAAAATAGAAACAGTTGAACTGACAAATCAAAAGAGTAAGAAAATTAATTCAGTATCATGTGTAATAAAATGAGGAAGTGAACCAGCAAAAAACCTACAGAAATGGAAAAAAAATAGAGAAACAAAATCCTAATTAAGCTGAGCACAATCAGGAAGACAAAGAAGGCCTAAAAATACCAAGAGGGATTACATGTAACTTATTAATTAAATTACATCACCTCTTAATGTTACAAGTCAATAAAATACTTGGATGCTATATTCTTTTCACTTTCAGTGGTATTTGGGATCACTGCACCATCATGCATTTCATGCTGACTGCTGAACAGTATTTGTTTTTAGCGTAGAAAACATAATGGTTAAAAGCCTGAAGACATGTAGAATTACAGAATTATTTAGGTTGGAAATGACTTTTAAGAGAAGAGAGTCTGTATCTCAAAGTGTTGAAACATAATTTACACATTCAAATGCAGCACTTGAGGTATGTTATCACTCTGGACATGTGCAAAAATGTGCTTTGAATTCTTGCTTTAAAAATGCTTATTGTCTTTTCCAAAGCAGTGCAGTCTAGGAATCATCTACTAAGCTGAATCAAAAGCTTGAGCAATATTCTAGAATTTTGTCACATCTTTCTCATGTGCCACTTCAGTTGTAGCTACCATGAAACCGACAGACAAGGAAAGGGTTATCATTCCCCAATTTTGCCATATGGTCTGGTCCCACCTAAAGCAGACAACATGGTATGAGTTGATTTCTGCCTATATGTGAACTGGTTTTGGATCTTCCTTATTCCCATCATTAATGCAATCCACCTTCCAAGAAAACAGCAATGTTTCATTGAAATGGCAAGATCCTAATAGAGATCACTGAGCCCATCATACACTGTGCACTGGTATGAAGTATGCACACTTTCAGAGAGCGTATATATGCAAACACAATTCTGATTCCTTTGCTTCTACTACTCACTACAGAAAGAATGATTTATCTTCCCCTTGACTTTAAAAGCCATTGCAATACACCATGACTTTTAATGAATAAGAATGGCAACAAGTTAAATTACTAGTAGTTCAGAGTGATTAAGGAAATTAATTGCAATGATAATGGTTGGTTTATTGAATCATACGAGCATTCATTCCATTGGCTTTCACAAGAAATTCAGGGTGTGGTTTCCTGGACAGTTTAAGCTGATCTGTGGCTGCAGTGAGCAAAGGCAGTCATGCTATTCCTCATGCTTGTGTTTTCACAGCTCTCACTGCAGTGACTAACAACTGCAAGGCAGCATGGTACCAGAATAATTTATTTTACCATGCAGCTCACATATGATAGTTGCTACACTATGAGGGAGGTGCAGAAATGCATTGTAGGATGGTGCGGCTCTTTTGGCAGGAGACCTCAGTTTGAACAACTTCAGCCAAGAGGGAAACAGCAAGAGCAGGGAAGAGTGGTGTCAAGAGGAGTAGACAAAATGCTTTTTCACTTACCCACTCTGCAAAGTGTGTCAAAAATGCTGCCTCTAACACCAAAGTGAAACTCGCGTCCACAGACCTGAAGAAATAGGCACAATTTTCACATGCTGAAATGAGAAAAGAAAAAGGGAAAAAAGTCTCTTAAATATAGTCTTTCATTAAAAATATGCAGCACCAAGTGAAACCAAAAGTACAAAATATATACAATGGTCAAAAGCAGGAAAACCAAAAGCAAGAGTGCAATTACATGCACTCTTACTTAGTGAATGCAAAATAATTAAGAACTGTACCTTGAAACAGCAGCTGCAGGCATAATTTTATGATATAACTAACTCTCATCCTCATGCATTGACACAAGATTTTGTTTATTCAGGATACCCTTTAAAAGACAGTTGACAAATACTTGTGCTTATCACTTAACACAGATTAGTTCAACAGAAAATCTGACAAATACTCCGTGGTAGAACCCAAATCAACTGCTTATCTCCCCAGACAGGGTACACAAAGCAGATCAATTTTCTTGACTACAGACCAAATCAAATGAACAGTAACTTGACAGCTGCTAGGGAAACTAGGAGATTCATTTATATTTTGCTATTTTCAAGTGTCTGATTGCGATAGATGATTTCCATTTCTGATTATATCAGCTAGTAGTAGTAAACAAGACTGGGGAGTGAAGAGCAAGCTCAGAAGGAGAGGTAACTTTATTCATACTAGGCTACACTTCATGTTTCCCACAAGCACATGTGAGTTAAAAACAAGTATTTATGAAACAACAGGAAAAAGTAAACTGTGCAATTCTATATAGAATATAAATAAATAAATAAAGGCTTCTGACCCAGAAATCTATGGATAATAATAAGGAAGTTATTGATGACTCTTCAAAAGCTTGAGCTTCCAGAATTCCAAAATCTTATAACCTGAAGACTTAATCTGGTACCAGAATGACTGAATTTAATTTGAAAATAAAATGTAGCTGCTGTGTTTAGTGTTGTTCCTGAGCTGCCCTCTTACTAACCCACAAGGAGGCCACTAACCTCAACTACAAACACCCATAGGTCTAGGTACATATCTGGTCTGCTTTTGATGGCCAACAAAAAATTAAAGTTCACACCAGTCTGGTTTCTTTGAATTTTACCAGTTTAACTTGTGTCATATTTTCCTGCTAACACAATAAGCTTAAATAAAGAGACAATTTCTTTGCCATAAAACTGTAATTCTGACAGCTTTCTACAGAAGTTTTCCAATCAAAATAAAAATTATTTCTCTGTGTTTACTTTAACATATTCTCATCCAACAATTAAATGCTCTTGAAAAATAAAAAGTTACAAAACAGCTTATGAAAAGTTTTGTTTTACTTTAGGTTTACTAGGGCAGTTTTAATCAACACCTATCTTAACAGCCTGCATTTTCGACTAAAAGTTAGGTGATCAACCAATGACATTTAATTCTCAGAAGGTATTTAGCATCTTCTAACAAAAAAAGAACACCCCCAAATCACCCCTGGTATTCCTGAAGTGTCACAGGCAGCACTTAGCATCTCAGAGCATACTCAAACTTGCAGTTATCACCAACCACCTGTATCCTCACTGAAACACAAAGGCTCTACTTCCAAAAATTTCTTTAAAAACACTCAGTTGATTCACCTTTAATGCATCTATAGTTTTGTTTTACTCTCTCAAAAAGAAGTTTATTAGGGAGGTTCTACTCTGCAATGTTAGATTTGTACAGTTTAAGAACTTTGAATACTTTACTTGCATCATTTCTACCAAAGCAGAAACAATGTCAATATTAAGTTATCTTCATTAGTATTTCAGGACAGTACTTCAACTGACAGACAACTCTTTTTCACTACTTTCTCGAATAAAATAATAAAAACTTCATGAACATTTTTAAAAATACTTGGCAAAAGAGACTCATCATACTAGGTGTATGACAGCATAGGAATCATACACCTACATTAGACAGCAATTCCACAACTTACGAAGAAAACCAAAGACCTGTATTCTCAAATAGAACAAAGGAAAAACAAAATCACAAGTTCCTCCATAAGCACATTTGACAAATGAATAAAAAAAAAAGATTCTCACTCCAGTGAGAACTTCCCTAATTTTCTCTTGAAATTTTGCAACATGAAGTTTTAAAGCAAATGTGAAAAAATGTTGAACATAGCAGAATTACCTCAGTACATTTTTAAAATTAAATTCTTCAAAAACATACCTCTTAAAACTATTTGCTGTTTGATTAATCAGCATTTATAAAAGGCTGGTCTAGTCAACATGTCTCCCTATAAAGGTTTCTACTACAAAGTGTGTTAAAAGACATCAGGAAGTTTTTTGAATCACAAGGGGAAAAAGAAGCCTTCTTTTGTATCAGAATACCTAGATTTTAAGAATAGCAAAGATTTTACATGTCACTGAGATGCAGGATGCAAGTTTAAGGTAGTGTATGTAATAGCTACATCTTTGCATGAAGTTGGAAGCTGATTTCAGTGAACATTTGTATTTTCACCTCTGCATATCATTATGATGAAAAAAAATAAACATTAGGCATGGTTAGCTCCCTGGGACAGTTGAATTTCCCATCATGGCCATGCTTCCTAGACTCTGGATTTTGAAACATGTATAGGTAAAGGAAAAATAACAGCAACTAGATTTTCACTTAAAAAGCAGTGAGGGAAGTTGGCAGTACACACAATGAACTTGGGTTTATAACTTAGTTTCAAGTTGAGAAACTTTATCAAGACATACGACAGTAAGCTACCATAACACTATCCTAGCAATGGGAGCACAATACTTCAGACTTGTTAAAAATATTTTTATCTCCTGAGGACGACAATCCTGTAGCAACTTCATCCCTGTAACAATCTGCTGCATAGTTAAGGCTTTCAGTAACGTCTATAAAAATGCATTACATGAATAACCATTCTGATTATTGATTAACCCTGCAGAATAGATGTCAATCAGTTCGCTTCCACATATGCACTTCCACCAGGCACCAGCGACAAGGGAAGGAGCAGAGGCTCCACGCTTTCTCTGCTACAGACAAGCACGACCCAGACCTGGGGTACTAAACTTCACCTACCACGTGAAACGCAAACACCCAAAAACTCATCGCAACTCACCGCTAAGAAACCCGCGCGCCAAAGTACCTTTTTTGCTACCTCAATAGGGGTAACTCCGTAATAAAGTTTAAAAGCCGGGCAAGCGCAGGCCCCGAGCGGCGGCCGCCACCTCCGCCCCGCGGAGCGGCGCTTCCCGGCGCTTCCCGGCGCTTCCCGGCGCATCCCGGCCGCGGGGCCACGGCCCCCACGGGGCGGGAAACCCACCCCGGCCACGGCCCTGGGCAACACGCGACTCCGGCGGCGCTGGGAGAAAAAGAGAGAAAGAGGAAGGGAACGGAATCGCTTCCGAGACCCGCACGCCCCGAGTACCACAAAGTTCCCCGCGGCAGCGCCCGGCCCCTCAGCTCCAGGTCGGTGACGGCCGCCGGCTTCCTCCTTCCACAAGTACCTGGCGGAGCAGCCCTCGGGAATATTCCCACCCCAAGCCCGGCCCCTCCGAAACCCGGCCCCTCTCCGACACCCACCTTTCCCCTCGCTCCGCTCCGCTCCGCTCCCTCCGACGGAGGCGGAGAGGACCTCCCCCAGCCCTTATCTCTCCACCCCGCTGCTCCGAGGAAGAAGGAGCCGGGATGTGCTGGTCACCGCCCCGCCCCGCCCCGCCCCAGGCGGCACCAGGTGGAAGCCTCAGGGCGCTCCCGGCGGCCAGCAGCGGCCGCCCGCCCCTCAGCGCGGCCCCGGCGCGGCGGCGGAGCGGGACCCCCGTGCGCGGCCCGGCCCGGCGGGCGGGGAGCGCCCGCGGGCGGGGCAGCCCCCGAGCGGAGGGCGGCGCATGCGCACGGAGGGCCCGGCCCCCCAGCCGGCTCTCCCTGCGCGGCGCCTGCGCAGTGCGGCGGTCCCGCCGCTGTGGGGCGCGGTCGGGCTGTGCCGTGGGCTCGCCCGCCCGCCCCGGGTACGGGAGCGCGGCAGCGGTCCCTCAGCATCGTTTAAGTTGGAAAAGACTGCGAGGTCATCTAGCCCGACCTGTGACCGAACACTGCGTCGATTAAACCGTGGCACTGTGTCCAGTCCTTCGTTAAACACCTCCAGGGACGGTGACTCTACTACATCCCTGCGCAGCCCATTCCAAACTTTAATGGCCCCTTCTGTGAAAAAATTCCTCCTGATGTCCTCCCCTGGCACACCGTGAGGCCGTTCCCTCTTGTCGTATCCCTGGTTGCCTGGAAGAAGGGACCGGCCCCAACCTGGCTATAGCCTCCTTCCAGACAGCTCCCTCAGCTGCTCTTCATCAGACTTGTGCTCCAAACCTTCCCTCGATGATGTTTTCCTTCTCTGGGCTCTCTCCAGACCCCCAGTGTCTTTCCTGCTCAGAACTGAAAGCAGCACTTGAAGCACAGTCTCACCAGTGCCCAGTACAGAGGGGTGGTCACTGTCCGGGTGCTCTTGGCCACACTATTTCTGATACAAGCCAAGATGACATTGTCATTTTTGGTCAGCTGAGCACACTGCTGCCTCATGTTCCATTATCTGTAGACCAGCACCCCCGGGTCCTTTTCTACTGGGCAGCTTCCTATCCACTCCTCCCCTGGCCCTGGCCCTACAAGGTTCAGGAGGCAGCCACAGGTCAGGGATTTCACAATCCCTTGAGGGCCCCAGTGTCCTCCCGGCCTCTGGGTCCCCACAGCGCACCCAGGGCAGCCAGGAGAGGGGGAAAGCCGGCTGCTCACCCAGCACCACCAGACAAGATTCAGGTACCAGTCCTGAGCTGGATGCTGGGTGTGCCATCTCTCCATGGGACACAGCCTCAGTACTGGCTGTTGCGCTGTTAAAAGGTTGTCAGCTCCTGTCCCTGTTAAAGCTGGACATGTGGCTTTGTAAATTTGCTAAGCCATATGTAAAGGAAACTTCCCTACCTGACCTGGAGCCACTCTGGCAGTCACTCTTGCACCACCTGAGCTGAGACTAAGGCCTCTTACAGCTTCACCTCCCCACTCACACAGTCACACCAGATTTCCTCACCATCTTGACCCCAGGTTTCCCATAGAGTTTCAGACATCCACATTCTCGGGGTGCAATAACTAAACAACAAAGTAACAGCTCAAGCTGGTGCTTCCGGGGCCCATAGGAGGGACAGTGGACAGATGTCTGGTCCCCTGACTGGAGAGTAGAGCAGGAAGCTGGGTGATGCCGTGCAAGGTCTGGTGACATACTCATGGCTGTGTGCAGTTCAAGTGAGCTGCATCTACACATCCTGCTCCCTAGAACTGAGCGCCGGAAGACAGGAGGTGCCCTGGAGATACCAAACAGAGACAGCTTCGTTTCATGTAACTCCAAGGAATTGTGTTCCTCTGGTTATCTCCTGTGTAGGATGGACTTCCCTGACATAACTCCTTTTCTGGGCTGTGTTATTAAACAAAAGTGTAGCCTCAATCAAATGGATGACAGTCACAGGACAATCCTTGAGTGTCCTGTGAGTCTGATGGACTTCACTCCTAAGGAAACAAGAGTGTCTAGGAGGTTGCTTTTCTGTTCCCCCACAACCTACAGGAACAAGACAAATCACCATGATCAAAGAAGTACTTTGGGGAGTAGCTGTTTGAATAAAATGAATTTTAGTCTTAACATAAGGCTCAAAAATAAATTTTAGACGTAACAGCGGACCCAGAAATGGTTATGTTTGGATCAGTTATTATGATTATGAGAAAAGGAAGTAAGAATATAGGTGTATCCATTTTAGATATGCTACTATGAGAACATACATACACACATATGAGAATATACTAATATATTCAATATTTCCAATGTATTGGAATATATTTTATATATGTTAGTAATTAAATTTTTATACATGTATAAATCTAAAAATTAAGGATTTTGGACTCCTTTGAAAGAACTTTTCTTTAGAGGTCAGATTGTGAAAAATGACATACAGTTTCATCCCTTAGCACACATGTTTCTTGTTACAAGTTAAATATACAATGTAATTTTAAAATACTATAAGGGTTCTCCTGTAATTGCTCTGTACACTATAAAAATAGAAAGAAGTGTGTTTTGCCAGTAATCTAGACTTTGCTGCCATTGAAGAATGCTTTTAAATTAACTTTCAACTGCATTTCACAAAGCCAATAGAAATTTTGATAGATTGTTATAATAGAAAAAGAAAATAAATCCTTTGTGATAGGGCCTGTGAGCTGTTTGCTAACACAAGCAGGGAACAACAGAAAGGAAGAAAACTTTGATCATTCCCTTCCTGGGAGGCAAGGAGTGAAGGGAAAAGAGAGAGATAGGAGGGAAAACAGTTCTAGAAAGCAAACTTGGGGTTTGAGAGTTATATTCCTACTTCACCTGTCACACTTTTAGTGGGTTTTTTGTTTGGGGTTTGGAGGTTTTTTTCATTTGTGGTTTCGTTTGTTTTTAATTGGTCCACTTATTCTATTTAATATTTTCTGCTTGCTTCTCAGATTCTTTATGTCTCTTGCTTTTTCTCTTTTTCTCATTACTTTAAACTGTATTCTTCCTAAACCATGTCAATTTCTTGTTTCTTGCAACTTAGGGGAAGTCCATGGAATTGTACTGTCTATAACTTTGGTGTGTGTGATAGTGTTGAATGGATGTGTTGTTTCCAGCTGCCTCTTTTATACGGACATATAAACTGAATGATGGTCTTGTTTACTTTAGAGAAGTATATAGTGTAATTTAATTAAACAGAATGTCGAGGAAGAACAGAGATCTGTATGCACAGATCCAATTATAGCATCAGGGCCTGGGTGCACAATATTTTGTCTGCTCAGCATACAAATACGAGTAGACAGATGCAATTAGTCAACCTGATCTATTTTAAACTGACTATGTTTATCTGGTTTTAGCAACACCATATTTTACTAAAAATTACTTGTCTTTGATGTTATTCTATCAGGTTTAAAGAAACTAACACCTACTGTATTTTTCTCATACTGATATTGTTGTTGTCCATATTGCTAACACTTGCTTACACTATGAAAACAAAGCAAAACAAAAATTTCTGGTTTTGGAGTTGTAATTGTAATTCCATGGTTTTGAGTGTTTATGACCTAAATCAGTATTTGGCAGCTAAAAGGTCTTCTAAGCTGCTCTCTATTGAATGAGGACCTATTATCCATTTTATGTAGCTCCTATTTACTCCAAATAATTAGATACATTGTTTTTTTTCAGGTGATTCTCCTACTAAAATTCCAGTTCTTTGTAAAATGTTGTGTTTATGCAACCAGATTCATTATATTTCTGAGAATACTATACAGTACCACTTCTAGTAGGAACTTCTTTGTTTGGTTTCCTGGAAAAACACCTAAGAGATTTCTTAGCAGGGTACTCATTGACTAGGTCATTTAGCTTTGCTCCAGCCTGACAACACAAGGCTTTCAACTAGAGACTGTAGCTTAAGAAATGACAGTCCTGATTAAACCTTGCAATTCACTGCAATTTAATCAGCTTCTCATCTGTTTTGGTACAACTAAACTGCAAAGTCACTCCACAAACTGGATTTGAGAAGTAACTTCCTCCATCTTTTTGGTAAGGATTAGTACAGTAGGGTAGCTGAGCAGACATCTGGAAGGAGCAGCCAGGGTCTCCCATGGTCCAGCCCCTCTCAGGTTTAGCATGCACTGTACAGGCTGGCAAACCCTGGGAGGGCTTGGCAGCTCCACTGAGCTCCTGGCTGCACTGAGAGTCACAAATACAGGCAGCAGCTTTGACTCTGCTGATCGCTTTGGAGAGAAACGAAAGTAGATGCTTTCTCTGACTAAGCCAGCTCTTTAAGGGAACCACTCAAAGTGACAATTGCATATTGTGGTTTACCATTCTGTGTCTTCTACTAAGGGGCCTGGTGCATTGAGGAAAACTGGATGCAAATTTTAGCAGAATTTTACTGGCAGCAAAGAAAAGGGAGAAATTGTTTTGCTAATCTACTAAAAGTTGTATTTATCGGAAACCTGTGTTTTGTTGAGACTGAAATCACTGTATGACCATGGTTCAGCAGCAGTGGAGTTTTTGTTTGCTTGGTTGGTTTTTGTTTTTTGGGCTTTTTTTCTTTTGTTTGTTTGGTTGGTTGGTTTTGTTTTTGCTTTTATGGGGGGCACGGGAATGGAGGGTGGTTGTTTTTCTTTCCTGAGATAAACTCAGAAAATTTCTGTTCTGGTAAGTGTGAGAATGTGTTAAAATATATGTGCTCTTGCTATAGTCATGCATTAAGTTACCATTAAATTTAGCTATACTTTTTCACTATAAAAGTCTGTCACAACCTCACATGAGGAAAATGGTTTTTTACTTAGGACTCACCTACCATTCAAGACCATGTTTTATCTCCTGATGTCACTGTAAAATCATTCTAATCACAATAAACCTAAATAGCATTTATTGGCAAATGGCAATATATGTCTGTGTCATGGAAAGTACTAACTAAATTACTAGTGTTGGAAACAGCAGAACTAACCTGTTAACTATAGCCTGTTCAATTTAGTCCAGAGCTGGCAAGATCTTTGGATGCTTTAGAAGGTGGCAAAAGATCCGGTGAGAACATCAAAAGTCTTAGACAGAGTTTGGATTTTAAGAGCCTTGAAATGGTGTGTAATATTTAAGAATGGCAGAAAATGAAAGGTATTCTGATTGCGCCTGTTGATATAAAATTTTAAATTGTTACCAAGATCTTAAAGGAAAACACTGATGCAAAATGTAGCAAATTTGGGATGTAAAATTATGCTCCAAAATCTGTATTAGTGCATAGAACTGACAGAATCTGTAAAATTTGGAATATACAGCCCCCCATCCCCAGTGAGGTGAATACATTTTGTTTTTAAAATAAATATTTGGCATTGGCCAAATTCTGGGTTCAGAGGAAACCCAGAATATCGCCCCAAATCCATGTTTAAGTTCAAAGGTAGCCATTTGAATCACAGAGCAGAGGATCTGGAGACAAAACACAGGCACACAGCAAGAGGAGTACTTGATGTTTCAACTCTCAGGATAATGCTGGTAATATAGTACCAAACACCTCCTGCTGTATCTGACTGTTTTGAGACACCCTCTGCCCTTGAGACAAAAAAAAAGTAGAAAAATTTAATAGGAGTCCATGCAGTGAGTATGGCAGCAAAGATCTAATTCTTAGTCTTTTTCATTGCCCTTTTCTTAGTATCCAATCAGTATGAATCTTGGATATGTATGTAATGCATCACCAATGAGGTGGCTGTTTTGAGGGTGCATCAAAAATTTTGGTATGTTCTTAGTCTAATTCATAATACATACTTGGAGATGGTCAGGGAATATTCTATCTGTTTCTCATTGCTTTTTTATTATGCTGAATTGAGTACTCACTGCCCCCATTTACAAACCTATTAGATGTTACTGGATGTGACAGACTGGAGAAGCATTTAAGGACTGTTGTTAAGGAGGGCTCCCAGAGGCAGAAATTACAGTCCTAAAGACAAGTGGGACTTTTTTAGGAAGGCAAGTGTCTTTTCATCGTGGGAGGGTCAGGTAACAGCAAGAAGAGGCTGTTTCCCACAAGAAGGTTTCAGAAAAAAACCTTTTTCCTCTCAGAAAAATCATTTCCGTGGATGGCTTCTTCCCACCTCGCCAAATGTCAAATGTGCAAAACCAGCACAGGAGAGCAGACACGAGGCAAGCCAGGCAGTGACTTTGGCAACACAATGCTGTCTCCTGGCACTGAAGGCAGGTGAATCCAAACAATAATTCAGGCACAGTAGGGGCAAGTGCACCTATGATGTAGCTAAGCAGAACTGAAGACATAGGCAGGAGGTTAAAATTAGGCTCCAGTCAGATGGTGTCAGATGCCAGATGGAGACTCTGGCAGAGGCTTGTCAGGGCAACCAAAGCCTATTTGTCATCAAGGTCCCTGACAGAGATGTACTGGGTCTTTCCTGTTCACTCTGTTTATTTCAAAGGCAGAAAGAAGATGGGATATCAAGATGAGGAGAAACCAGAAGGAAGGTTTTCATCTTTGCTAGTGGTGGAGGGCTGTTTGGGAGAAAACTAATGGTCAGAGGTTCCTTTGAGCAGAATGCCTGTTGGAAGAGCAGACATTGCTTTTGAATGAAGAAATATTCCTACTTCCCCCCGCCCTCCCCCCCCACCATGGGACACAGAGTAGTGATAGCATCTTCTATTGAAAGAGATTCCACCCCCAAGCCTTCTGGATAACATCAAAACACTCTGTCTCATGTTTTTCTCACTCCATTTTTTTCCCCAGATGGAAATGGCTTGTTTGCATTATTTGCTTTGTATTTTAAGAGTACTTATGTGGCTAATGAGAATATCTTCAGGATGTAGTAATTTTGGTAATGAAACTGTGATTGCTGGAGATCCTTTGGTTAGGGTTTCTTAGCTGACTTGGTTGTTGACTGAAGAGAAACATCTATCTTGCCTGTTTTAGGGCACAGACTAATTTATTGTGCTTACATCTTGTCATTTTGTGATGTGGATTTCTAGTACAGCTTCTCTTCTGTAAAACTCAGTGAATTTTCTCTTTTTATTCAACTGAGACTACTGCTGTACTTCATAGTGGAGAAATTATCACATCTGTTCTGTAAGGAAGCCTTTGTACTTACTTAATTATGTGAACAGCACCACATGGGTATAACAGGTTTGTTACCTCCTTCATGTGCCTTTCTGCTACATCTTGACATAACACCTGTGTAATAAATTTCTTAGCACCTCCAGGTGCCCTTTCTTTTACAGCTTGGCATGAAATACCCTCCAGTGGTAAGCTTTGGTTTGTTTTATTGGTATTTTTTTGGTTTTTTTGGGGTTTTTTTTTTGTTTGTAGCATATTTGGAAGTGTCAGGGAAACAGCAGAGCTTCCAAGATGGCCAATTAGGCATCTATAACTGTTATAGTGGAATATCATTATCACACAGCACCTTTTTTTTTCTCCCTGAAGAAATGTGTTGACATTCTTCCAGCGTTATAAATGGGTTTATGGTAGTAAGTTTCATTAATGGACTCAATTTCCTATCAGTGCATGGCTCTAACAGTTGAAGCAGGTCTTTATTTTGCATGTCTAGCATCCTTTTTTTTTCCTTTCCAAATATTCAAAGAATCTATTTTTGGTAGGTAACTGCCAATTTTTATTTTCTTAGTATTCATATTATCCCTTACAGACTTTGATTAATTTGAAAGAGTATCATGTTTACAACTTCTTATTTCTATATCTTTGCCATTAGACAGATGTATACACACTTAGGGTGCTCCAGTGTGATTTTAGAGTTTATTCCCACATTATACTTAGCAAATTATTGTTTCTTGCTCTATAAGCTTTGTTTCACAAACAGATACAGAAGCATTATCTCACATGAACTTTGTAAATAGCTAAATGTACCAGCGTACACATAACTGCAGAGAAGCTTTAGCCAGGGAAACAACAGCTGTATCTTTTATTTCTGGACATCTGAAATAAGGATTTGTAACTGCACAGTGTTACTTGTACGTCTTTCTTGACTACAGTTAACAATTTTATTCCACCACTCTTTGGAATTAGTACCAAAGAATTCACAGAGTTGCAGAGTTTGAACTCAAGTTTGCGCGTTGTTTTGGTCATATGTAGTCACAAACAGGCCACAGTTGTCATATGGGTGATTTCTGAAGATTAATCTTTCTTCTTGCAGTCTTGTGTATCTAAATAATACGTAGTTTCTAAACTAAGCTGTTTATGCCATGACTTTTTAGGCTGTAGCATAGTGTCTGTTTGTGTCTGTAATCAGGTCATGCTCTCAATGCCTAGAAAAGTGCTGAAGGACGGAGACCAAATCTGGTAATTTTGTGCTTTGTTTTATGCCTCTTCCATTGGAAGAGCTTCTACTTGCTCTTGGTAACAGTGTATACCCTAGACTTAAACCTAGGCTTTCTTTCGTATACCAAATTGTTCATAACTGTCTTGAATGATCTTTTGATAAGCCCTGTTATTTCTGCTCAGGGGGCCTTCCATAATCCTGGCAGATTTACAAGGCTACATCTGTCTATGTGAAGATATATTTCCATTCATAGTTCTCTTCTGCTTTTTTAACTAACTGTCAGGGGAAACAGAAAATTGCAAAATGAACATGAGAATGGAGTTATTTTGCCTTTTTGGCTGAACTAGAAAATAATATGAAAAAGGTGTCCTTAGTTTTATTTAAGAAAATTGCTTCAACCAGCTCAGATTAGTTTTACAAATACTTGACCTAGGACTAAAGAAAAGGTGATAATTCAGCAGGAGATGAAGTGAGCGTGGGGAATAGGAACTGGCAATAGAGATTTGGCACAGCTTTTAGGAGAATGCTTTTCCCCTCTGTTTTTTTTTCTTTCTTGATGACTCATTTTTCTCATACAGTTATATGGAATGACCAATCAGTTTTGTCTATGACTGTACTTGAACATAGGTATGAGAAGATGCTCATTTGGGGAAGTTGGGTGTCTCTGATCCTGCTATCAAAAGGCAGTGAACATCTGTCAAAATCTTAATTTGTAAGAATTGCAACAGCTCTATTAACGACTGCATTGTTGGTCTGCTATTTTGTGTACCCAAGCTCTTGCTTCTCTTTAGGTTGACACATTCTTCAGGGCAGGGCTAGTCACACACTCCATATTTGCCCAGCAACTGGCCTACAGGACTGAGTCTTTAGTTTATTACAGGTAAGCAACAACAGAGAATAGAAATAGAAATAGAAATAGAAATAGAAATAGAAATAGAAATAGAAATAGAAATAGAAATAGAAATAGAAATAATAGAAATAGAAATAGAAATAGGAATAGGAATAGGAATAGGAATAGGAATGGAATGGAATGGAATGGAATGGAATGGAATGGAATGGAATGGAATGGAATAGAATAGAATAGAATAGAATAGAATAGAATAGAATAGAATAGAATAGAATAGAATAGAATAGAATAGAATAGAATAGAATAGAATAGAATAGAATAGAATAGAATAGAATAGAATAGAATAGAATAGCCTGGCCCCTTCAAGGCTAACCAAAAGTTAAAGTATTTTGTTAAGTGCCTTGCTTGGAGAATCTACCACCTCTTTGGGAAGCCTGTTCTAGTGTTTGACTGGATAAGACAGGCTAGTGAAACAATCCATCATGCTCCCAGCAGATTTCATTTTTGCTCCTTCCTGCCTGACAACTGAAACATTTTGTAAAGCAGTTGCCATACACAGTCTCTTTATATGTTTCTTGTAGCATTTTTTGTGTTCCTTCTTTTGGACTGAGTAGGAATACCTGGTAATATGTATTCCCCATTGTTCTCAAGTACAAATATCCTTTGACCGTAGTATGAAGACTTCAGATTTAGAGGATGTATCTTATTTCAGTTATAATATATTGGGGTATCAAAAGCGCTTTGCAGTCTGAAGGAATGAAAAATGCAGTATAAAAGAGTGGCCTACTGTATTTTGCTATAAATAGAACTTAAATTTATACAATGCACTGGAAGGCTGTCATTTTAATCTTACGGTAAGGGCAGTACTTTAAGGACCAGAGCCTAATTCTGCAAGTCTTTTGTACTGAGATCCAAGGACTTAATTCAGGCTCTATGAGATACTGGATCAAAATTGCAGAGTTTATTTCTGAGCTGGGGACACTGGGCTTAAGTGTGTTTATGTTTCTACCTCTGGTTTCAAACTGTGTTCTCAGAACTTATGTAATATAAAATGTGGTCAGTTGTATCAACAGAAATTATTTTTGAGAAGGCTTGAAGGGGCATTGTGTCAGAAAGAAGTTAATTAATGGCAAGTTTTTCTTGTTTTATTATTGTAAAAATGACCAAGAAGTACTTGGCAGCAGTGGGGAGGGAAGGTGGCTAAAATCAAGGTAACTCAGTTGTAAACTCAGAGAGACAGAAGGAAATGGTTTATTATACTTTGTCATGTTCAGGAGGACCTGAAAATGAAAAACTTGAAAAAAAATCTTGAAAAACTCCAGCCAGAGGACATAAGATTAAGGAAACTACTTATGAGCTTTTTTAACAATAATAGTATTTTGAAGAATATTAAGTACTAATACATGGGGTTTTGAGAGAATCGTTATGGTTGTAACTTACTCAGTTCACATTTGTGAGTATTTTAAAATTTAAATCCAGTAAGTCCACATATTCAGACCTTTCTGCATGCAAGAATAGTCATAGATATGTTCAAGGTAACTTCATCAAGTCTGGAGCAGATTCACTGTTCATCTGAAGTGATTTTCTTGTTACCTTGCCATTTGTTTAAAATCTCCAGTAGAATTACATGCACACATACTTACAACAAACAAGCAAACAAACTCATGGCAAAGAGTTAACGTTTTCAAACAATGCACACTTAGGGTCAAGTCCGGCTTTCCTGATGTTCAGTATTACTGAACGCCGTGGGACCTCCAGCACATCTTACATAAACAGGACTGAACATGTAGCTGACCTGGTTCTTTACCTATGAAACTGTGTCCTTCCAAGATGATAAGGGTGTCACAATGGTCTATGCTTCACCTCATCTAGAAGACTTCAGAACAAAGTCAGACCTTCTCTGTAGTTAGCACCCTTGTTAGTTCCTGTTAGCATAACCTTGCATGAGAACAAAATCCAGAGTGTACCATCACAAATTGTTACTTCTTTTGTCTAACTCTTGTCAAGTTCCCAGTAGGGAACTGGTTCCTTGAGACAGAGCACTATAGACGAGCATATGTGTCATTGCAGGGCCACGTAGAAAGAAATTGTCCAGGCTGTTTCCAGCACTAGTGCTGTTTTGAAGTCCTTTCAAAGAGTTTGTAAGAATGCTGTGAATGAAACTATTTTAAATCAGTTATCTGTATGAAGAGTGTTGATCTCCAGCATGACACTGAGGGTATGATCAGGTATTCATTCTTATCCTACAAAAGTCACACTTGTTGAAGGATGGAAGAGAGGCAACTTGTGATTCACAACTGCCCTCCAGCTATCCTTTTTCCTTTCCATTCAATATAAATCTGCATGTCTACATCTTCTAAGCAGAGATGGTAAGATAAAAGAGAAACTGAGGTTTCATCTGGGTGACAGGTCTTTCTGTAGGTTCAAAGCCTAAGCTGGGTTCCAAGCCACAAGCTTTAAATGTGGTAGCATTTGGGGACAGAAGTTGTTGAGGGTATCATGGCAACAAGGGAGAAACCTTATTTAACCCTGAAATGTTTAAATAAACACTAACCAAGAGAAATAATAATTTTGTGAAGGTCTGGAGTGCATTTCACCTATTTGAATAACAGATATTCTGTCTTGAAAGATCTGCAGAACAGTAAACTGTGGACAGATATGCTGCATTATACTACCTCCTTCACAGATGTCAGAATTACAAGATAAATGTTATAGAATGTAAACTGCAAGATTGAAGAGTCTTACCCTGGTTACAACACAACAGAGGAGGCTGCATAATTTAGGGTGCACCTGAGAATAATGAAGTATTTCTCAGGTATTTGGAGACACATTCAACCTCCAGTATGCTCTTTGATGGTGCAGTGCATGTAAGCACTAATAACATGCCAATGTAAACCTTGCTGCAACTAATTTCTGTAAATTCTTGTACAAGACAGCAGTCCTGATGACTATTACTAACAATTAAACACATTTGAATGAATATATTATTTGAAGCTGCAAGACTTCTTTTAAAGCTCAAGGAACCTGGTTTTAATAAATGGTACCTTGATTTTTGTTTAAAATTTCTTTTTCCAAAGAGACACTATTTCTCAGCCTTTGGTGGATATTCACTTTTCCCCAAGATTTAGATCCTTCTCCTATGGACATAATTAAAGCTGGTATGATTAATGATCATTGGTGCTTTAGAATATTCCTATCCTGTGCTAGAAATGTGGCTCATTTGCGCAGATAACTGCCTTGAAACTAGTGGGGGAAAGGTCTGTCTCGTGGAGTTCACAATAGAAATAGATGAAATATGGCAGAGGAACATATGCATAGAGGAACAGGATGCATAGAAGTAGTTTCCCAGAGTGACACAGCTGAGCTGGAGCTGAAACCCAGCAGTGTCCTTTGCATCTTACAGGTTGTCTTGCATGCCAGCTTTGCTTAGTCTCACTAAAATAAAGTATCCCATTTTTGCCTGCTTTGAAATGTCTTTTCTGACATTCATAAACACACTTCATAAAGAAGTGCATGGTTATATCACAGCCCTACTTCTCACCACTGCTGACAGCATGACAAATGATGAAATCCAGTCACTTTCCCCGTGGTGTTTTTCACCTCATAGAAATGCTTCTTTTGTTGCATTCATTGTCCATCCTGTAGTCAAGATCCATAGTTATGAGAACACCAGGTAAATAAAGCTTCCTGAAGAAAATTACAAGAACAGGAATACTGGATGGCTCACAAGATGTTTAAAGAATGTATAATTTCTTCTGCATAAATGGCTACTCATAATCGGATGCTTCAGACTGCATTAAAATAAGATACATTTATTAAGAGCCCACATGGTTCAAAGCTGTACAAATAATTTTGGTAGAAATAAGAAATAAGTCTAATTTTCAAAGGCACCAGGGAATGGAAACAGTGAGTTTTGTGCTTGGCACAGGTGATCTGCCCTTGTCTGCAATTACCCATAGCATATCAAATGAAGGAAGAATGTTGCAGGAGTCTTTTTAATTAATCTTCAAGTCTACATTGGCCCTTCGGTTCTTTGTATGCTCAAGTATGTGAATGCACAAAGGGGAGGCTGCACCTTAGTTAATATGTTATGTTGTGAGATTTTTGTCAGCCTAGCCTTTATGCTAGTTGTACTCACCAGTAATTTATTACAGACTTATTAAAAACTTCACTTTGAAGAAGGTAATGACTTTATTTCAACTTTTTGTTTTGGTTTTCTGTGAGCTTGGCTTTCTTAAAAACAATTTTAAGATCTGCATCAGTGAGATATCAAACAGAAATAAGAAATTACAAGTGGACACTTGGCTTAGTCACAAATTTTTCTGACCATCTGCATTTAGTTGTGCAGATGTTACAATCAGTATTCCCCATATATCAACTTATTTTGAGATGTGTTACTATGAAGACTATAGCACAGTTATTCCTTCTATGTTTTTTCTGTTGGTTTTCTGTATATTACATACATAAGTTAAAGCATGAAGAATCCACAAAATTAATACAGTGAATTGTCCTTACCACTGCTGCAGTGGAAACACGGTCAAAATAGAAATAGCCAGATCATGAGATTGTCTGTTATTTTTGTGTGCTCAACACTGAAAAGCTTTTGCTGCCATGAATGATGTAGATTAAGGAATGTGGAAGATTACTTACTCCTATAGCTAAATACACCTCAGTGAAATGTAGCTGTACTGGGAAAAAAATTAAATAATCCTTTTGACACTGTATAAAATTAGGTAACAGTGACTAAAAAAAGATTTTTAGTTGCATCAGTACTGGCCTGAATTGCTTTTACAAAGAGAACCACTGCATGCTGCTTTATAAAAATCTTTTCAGCTGCAGTCCCATTTCAGCTGCTTTTTCTTCTCACTGTGATATCACAGTAAAACTCCACAGAGCTGTTGGCATAAGACTGGTAATAAAAATCTGTTGATTTCTGTTCACTATCACAAAATATGTGCTGGAAAAGAGCAAGTTAACTGTTTCTGAAAAACACGTGTTCACTAGCAGAAAATTGTGGAAGAGGTCTGTAAACACACCATATCAATCACCCGAGAAGGGAAATGCACTGTTATGAAAAGGAAGGAGTCAGATTATTTGCTTTCTTAGACAATTTTTAGCATCTCAATGTGGGTGGAGAGAAGGGAATTCTGGTTCTTAGAAGAAAGCAATTCAGCTTCCAGGGAGCTATAAGGAAAAACAAACTGCACTGAAAGAAGTTTAGGGTAATTCTAATGTTTTTCACTTCCCTTTTTGAAGAAAAAGAAATTAAGTCAGTATGGCTTTCCTGAAAAGCAGATCACAACTCACTAATTTGATGGCCTTCTACCATGGAGTTACAGCAGTTATGGATAAAGGAAGAATGGTTGGCATCATCTATCTTGGACTCATGCAAAGCTTTTTACACTCTTCCACATGACATCATTGTCTCTAAGCTGGAGTTGATGGATGTAACACGTGGTGGAGAAGGAGTTGGTTGGATGGCTGCATTCAAAGAGTTGTGATCTCTGGCTCAATGTCCAAGTGGGGACCAGTGATGAGTAGTGTTTCTCAGGGATGGCCATTGGTGTCTTTGTTGGTGACACAGGCAGTGCACCCTCAGCAAGCTTGCTGATGACACCAAGCTGTGTGGTACAGTCAACATGCTGGAGAGAAAGGGATGCCATCCAGAGGGACCTGGACAGACTTGAGAGAGGGGTCTATGCAAATGTCATAAACTTCAACAAAGCCAGGTGCAAGGTGCTGCAATACCAAGCACAAACTCAAACTGGACCAAGAATGGGTTGAAAACAGCCCTGAGGAGAAGGACTTGGGGTGCATGAGAGGCTGGACATGACCCAGTAATGTGTGCTGGCAGTCTGTGAAGTCAACTGTATCCTGGGCTGCATCCAAAGCAGTGTGGGCAGTAGGGGAGGGAGGGGATTCTGCCCCTCTGCTCTGCTCTGGTGAGACCCACCTGGAACCCTGCATCCAGCTCTGGCTCCTCAGCATGAGGGCATTGACCCATTGGAATGAGCCCAGAGGAGAACCATGACAATAAGGAGGGGCTGGAGCACCTCTCCTACACAGACAGACTGAGGGGTTGGGATTTTTCAACCTGGAGGTGAGAAAGCTCCAGGGAGAAATTATAGCACCTTCCAGTACCTAAAGGGCCTCCAAAAAGGCTGGACAGAGACTTTTTGCAAGGGCATGTAATGAGAGGACAAGAGTGTATGGCTTCAAATGTGAAGAGGGTAATCTTAGGTTAGATGCTTTAAAGAAATATTTTACTGTGGGGGCTGGGAGGCACTGGAACAAAGAAGCTGTGCATGCCTCATCCCTGGAAGTGTTTAATCCAGGCTGGATGGGGCTGTGAGCAATCTGATCTAGTGGAAATTGTTCATGGCCATGACAGGGATGTTGGAACTAGATAGTGTTTAAGGTCTCTCCCAACCCAAAACATTCCATGATTCTATGTGTCTAGAAATACTAAGAAAATTCACCATCAGTTCGTTTGCACATGTGGAACTGAGGTGTTCTGAAGGGCTTAGTTATGAACCTGAGGGTTTCACTTCTTTACACCACAAATGGGAAACAAAAGAGCTTGGACATGGCCAAACACAGTGGACAGACAGCTGAACTTCAGAATCCAAATCTCAATATAAGATTATGCAAAAACTAAACTGTAGTTTAGGGAGGATGTGCAGAAACCTGAAGAGGTCCCAGATTAGAGCCTGGAAGGTGACACTGAGGATTCAGGAGTGCAGTGCCTTACCAGCAAAGTGGTGACAGACTTTTTGGGGGTGCTGCCAGGTACTATCACAGGCCATCCTTGTCAAGTCTCAGCTCACAGCTAGAATGCTGTGGTCAGACCTTTGGGCCTGCACCATGTCTGATGGAAATAACTGCACAGACCAAGTCAGCTTTTCCTTATAATAAAACTCACTGAAACCAGTGGATATAAATACTCTTTGGCTTAATGAAAAGTAATATTTTATAATCTTGTGGTGTCAGGTTAAAAAAAAAACAAAAAACTGTTTTACCAGCTTCTCTTGGGGTTGTGTTGTGTTTTCTCCCCTTGTTTCAAATTATTTTTAACACACATTATGTCTGATTGTAGGCTTATTTTTTCCAATCCAATCACATACACATACAATCACATATCATCCTTTTGTGTAAGGTTTTAGTTTTATTTTAATAAGCTTAATTACTAATATGAATTTGTTTTATTAAGTCCCAATCCTGTGTATTTGAATATGCTTATCTTATATTTCTCATGCTCCAATAAATGTTCATTCATCAAGAATCCTCATAAACCTAAGTCATTAATCCAAGCATTAGCATCACAGCTTTCTCCATTGGCTGTGTTTCACTGTGACTTATTATTAACTGACTTCCTTTGTCAAAAATAAATCATGTTGTTTATTTTTGACAGTCCTGCTGGTATTTGATATTATTTCACTGTGGTGGGATTGTCCTTATGTTTATTCTAAAAAACAAGGTTTCTTAATTTGTTTTGAGTTCTTCTTCTCCTGACTTTTTAATTGGTATTTTTTAAAGTGGCTTGGCTTATGTCCTTGTTTTGGAACATTTTATTTTTTGTATTTTATTTTGTGTTTGTTTGTTTTGTTTGTAGGTTTGTTGCTTTGGGTTTTTTAAATTTTTCTGTTTCATTACTGTTTTTCAAATAATGTTCAGATAAGTGCTGCAGACAGCTTAGAACATATTCTGACAATTTTTCTTTGACCTGTTCATTAGAATACCACATAGATCATAAGATAGCAATTCTGATTGCTGGCACATTTCCTGTCTTTTCCCTTTGATCTACAAAATAACTGCTCTATAAGATGGCCTCTCAGGCAATTCTTTGTAAAGAAAGAGTGCCTTTCCCCAGAGAGGTTTCTGCATGGATCAGAAGGCTGAAGCTGTTGGCCTCAGCCAGTAGAAGTGTTCACAGCCGGAATTTTCTCTGGAACTGTGGCTGGAAGAGTTGACAGCTGTGTGTGTGTAGTAGCAGGAAACATTTGGTTGCTCAAGCAGTGCTTTGCCTATCACTAGGGAGAACTTCGCCTAGTATTAACAAGAACATCTCTTAGTTTAGAAAGACCCGCTCCGGGTGAGCCATTGTTAACCTTCTGCAACAGTGCTGCATGGTGATTCAAATGGCTGTGGGCATTTCACACACAGCATTATGTGTCTGTGTGTGTGTGGATGGGGGTGTTTTCCTTTGTAGTAACTTGTTCTCACTTTTTTCTAGGGCAAAATGAAAGTGGTACAGGCACAGTTTCCTTCTCTGCCAGATGCCCTACCTCACTAAGGTAATCAGCTCTATTTGCTCAGCTTTGTGTGCTCAGAATAAAATTAGGCTATTTGTTTAAGTGACAAATGTCAGAATTAATCCTATACTGGCCTGTATTTAGCTGAATGCAATTACTAATTGAGTCACTGGTTGATTTACACAACAATAGGATTACATAGGATGTCTTTTCATCATGGAGTATTGCTCCTGATTTTTACAGCATGAGCAGGAACAAGACATATTTGATACATAAAAATAAGACCTAATAATCAGAATGTGCAGGAGTGCTGCAAAGGAGTGATTCCACTTGGAAAAAAAAGTGTGTTACAGACCAACTAGTTTACTTATCCTGCAGCCTCTCCCTGTGCACATATTTTTATTCTCATTCTCATTATCTGGAAGACCAAGTTTAAGACAAACACAAATACATATGTACATATATAATGCACAACACCAAGCAAAAGTTTATCTTTCTCCTCACTGAGTTTGATGGCTTATTCAAGTTTGTGGTGCACTTGCACTCAAGTTTGAGTTTCGCTTTCAATGAAGAATTCTCAACAAGTTTCAGGACTGGATCTTAATAGGGCTGAATGATGCAGTAGCTAGCAAAGAGGAGTTTTCCTTTTACAACACTCCATTTGAAGCAGTATAAGCAACAGAATACTTTAATACTCTAATAATTACCTGGTCCCTGCTGTTTTATATAGAGTAATAAGACTTTGAAAAAATATATCAGCTGAACCAAGAAATGCAGAATTAAAGTCTTTGCAGCAGCATCTTGAGAAGAAAGGTAGAAAGAACTTGCACTCTGCTATTTGCACAGTGAGTCTGGCATTATCAGTGCAAATCTGCAGAAGTACAGGGAGACACAGGAAAAGCCAAAATTAAAGACTGGGTTACTGTAGGAGCTAAGCCTCTAGCCACAAGTATTCTAGTTCATGGATGACTAACTTAGAATTGTTCTGGGTTACTACAAACATTTGTATTTAGTGAGTGACTCAGTATTGAGTGGTAAATTGGAAAAGATTGATCCTCCCTCTGCTGCTTAAGGATTTAAGAGCTACATGGGAAAATTCCAGCCCACTTGATGCTTGTGGCAACTTGTTCAGTCACAGACTGAAGGATAATTCTTAGATGTCTGTTTTCACTGGATATTAATTCAAGTGACTGGCACACAGACATAGACAGGCAGTAGTAGACAGATTGTGAAGTTGCTGAATGGTGCTATATTTGTCTTTTTGTATTGCTTCAGTATATGAGACCATATTTTGTGGTTCATAGGGATGTCCTACACAAAGATGATGCATCTATGATCATTTCCTAGGTAATTGTAGGGGCTGTCTGAGACAGGGCTGCGTTGGTCATTTAGGAAACATGCAGAAGTAAGTGGTAAGTAACTTCAGGGGGCAGGTTGACTGCCTGAACAAAAGATGCACTATTCCTTTAATTTATATTCCTGGCAGGGTTAGGACCAAAAGTTCCAGCAATATTCAGAAAATGAAACAGGACATGGACTGTGAGCACCTCCAAAATAAGGAAGCTGTGGTTAAGCTGAAACATTGCCTGCTGTCATTTTCATCCCTGTTGGAAAGAAGTCACATTAGCTAATGTGCAACTACTGCAGTACAAGGCCCAGTACATTGAAGGTAAACTGTGTGGGGTCAGGTTCAACAGTTGCTGTGCAAGCAGGAAAGGAAAAATCCCTGCCCCTTTACAGAAGATGTGAGTGAGGTAATTCCATGTAGGACCCCTTTCAATAATCTGACCTTAGGAAACAGAAATGACAGTTGTTAGTGAATATTTAGACACATTTGAAAGCTGAGATAATTTATTTCTTATAATTTCCAGAGAAAAATTATCACAAGGAAGATTTTAAAATAAATAATGAGTGTTTTAATGCAGGTAAACAACTGTTGGAAACATCCACCTTAAGGTGACGACTGCCTTTGCCCCTCAGCAGAATGTGTGTAATTTGTCTTTACATAAACTCTCATGATCTACTGCTGGTGTTTCAGTGGAAACTAACCTATTTGTACACCTCTACAAGCAGTGCCTATTCTCTGTTTTCTCTTGCCCTTTTTTGCTTGCTGAGTCTGGTGCTCATGGCAGAGATCCTAGATACTGCTGCCACCTGAACATGGCAGCCACAGACCCATGCCAATGTGGAAACAAAGGGAGAGAATTAATCCTACACAAAAAGCAAGGCTGATGAGAGTAAGTCTGTTTGAGTTCAGGAGACCAGTGGTTTTATGTTATATTGATTTGACTGATTGTGAGAGACTCCTCAACGCCAGTGTCTGTGAGCACCTGCAGTAACAGATCAGACAAGACACAGTCAGTCATGGATGATGAGCCCAATGGCAGGCATTCTTGGAGTGACAGGAAAAGCAGAGCTCTCCTGTCCAGAGGCCTCTTAAAGGGCTACTTCAGGGGCTCCCTTCTTTTCTGAAACACCGCTATGAGATTGTCTGTGTGGGGTTTTTAAAAAAATGTGACAGAGTAATGCTTTGATTCAATGCATGATCTGTGGGGCAATAAATCTCTTCAACTACCATTAATGTTATATTTCATCAGAAGGGCAGTGGTGTGGCAGACAGGAGCATTTTTCCTGTTAGTTTCCTCTTTTAGAAAAATCTTTCCTTTGGAACATGCCTCCTGTTGTAGTGATTGCCAAAAAAATCACAGTCTGCAGTGTTTTTACTGCATTCTTTTTCAAAGTCCTTTCTTCACTTCACATCACTCAGCCTGTATTAACCCTTTTTCCCACTGAAAATCCTTTAACATCTGAATTACCTTTTTTCACCCTTCCCCTTTAGCAAAGTGCAAATAGACTAACTAATCCACATTAATTTCTATTAACATACACCCTTACCAAGGGTGAATAAACCCTATGGAAGTCCAAAAATAACACAAAATGGTGCAAAGATACTACATTTCCATCTTCTCCGTTGGGGCCAAACACGCCTGCAGAGAGGAGGAGTAACTGGGACTCAGCTACCAGTTTCTGTTCTGTAGCTCAGCTCTCATGTGAAGCATTATGTTTTTTATGTATAACTCTTCATATAGTGCTACCTGTAGTTATATTTAAGGAGGACTATAGTCAATGAAACCAGAATGCAATTTTCAGTCAGGTTTCAAAAACATCTGATAAATAGAGCAGTATTTCTTCTATGTGACATTTTACAGATTATTTGCATTGTTCCTTCTCCAGCCCACAGTTAAAACTCTGTGCTAACTGTAAAATAATATTTATTTTTCTAAAGGAGATGAACTAAAGTTTTAAGGTGGCTAATAGGTAGGTACCTCTGGTTCTGATTCTGGAAATGCTGCACAGAATATGTTTTGTTTCCAGTATCTCTGCTTAGCAGCTTGTAACTTACTATATCATGACTGCAGAAATAAGCCAGCTGTTAGCAAAAGAAACAGCATGTTATATATAAAGTTTCTCTTTGGTTCAAGCTTTTAATTTGACTTTCTCTTCTTTTAAGTAAATGATTCTTAGCATCTTTATTTTCAAAACTTTATTCTTCATAACACATATTCTAATTGTGCTTCTCACCAATACTTCAGAATTATTAACCCCATGGAATGATTAATTAATTCTGTATTCTGGTACCTATCTTCTCTATTGCTGTGAAAGGTACATTGTTGCATTTTTATTACCGATTTCTAATAAATTAGAAACTTTGATTTGCAAAGACAAAACCATACAGAGAACTTTTAATGAACCAATTATTCACTTGATCTCTGTGTTTAGGATGCACAGAAAGTGTCACTATAACTTGGTTTTCTAGATTTCAACAGAGAAGTCAGTTAGTCTTAATCCTTTGTCCAAGGAATGAGGGAGGAAAACATTGCACCCTCCTCCTTGCATTCGTGCCTGAAGACCAAAGATGCAGCAACTCTGATAGCATTACACTGACATTCATTTCAAGATGTAAGCAAAGGAGGTGTTCTGTTGCTTTTTAAAAAGTAGACCCTAATTATAAATGTTAGTGGAATGTTTTGAAGAGAAGTAGCCTTCCCTTACCCCTTCACTCCCTCACTTGGATTTTTTCTTAAACACACAGCTGACAGTTATGCTTCTGTATGAAGAGGCTGAGGAACAGATGAGGTAAAGTAGGAAACTGGAATTTTCTCCAAGAAAATTAGAGCAATTAGCTACAGCAATACACTTGCAAGAGTCACCTTTTATAACAAGTAGGAATGGCACAAAAGATCTGCAGTGTGAAACTGAGATTAGGCTATATATTCTGTACATGTACCAGAGGCTCCTGAGGACAGCAGTGGGACAACTTGTGCTCCACCTGTTTCCATAAGTAAACAACCTTGCAGGTGATACAGGTTGCAGCAACCAGAATGGAGTCAATTGTGGCCAAGTGCCAGCTTTGTTAATGCAGTTTTTATTTCAGAGAAATTTCTTGCTATACATTTAAATCAAAATCATTCTGCTGTACAGCACATTTTTTACAGTCCATTTGCCTGGTGGAACTAAAATATTGTTACAAAACAGCCTGAGAGAGTTGCATAGGAAATGGCAAATGGTAATGTTTTTTTCAAAATGCAGCCAAAGAATATCCTATATATGAATTTAGAAAACCTGTATAAAGTTGTCAAATTTCTAAGTCTGATAGCATCTTATCCTACTACAATTCCTATGAGCCAAACAATTCTGTCATGTTGGTAAAATGTTTCTTATAATCTTGAAAAGAGGAACTCTCAGCTTTATGAATGTCAGTGAGAGGTTTGAAACAGTGGAAGTAAAGATGCACTAAAATGCTAGTAGGATTAGACACTATGGATGTAGCCTTCAGCAACTTGTACAACTTGGACTTTTCTTATTTACTCTGTCAAAATAGAAAATCATAATCTTCACTGCAGAATGATGAAATGGTTTATGTTGGAACAGACTTCAAAAGCAGAGCAGCCCTGTGCCATGGCAGGGGTTGTGGCCTGGACTCACTCCAGCAGCTCCTTCTTTTGTTGTGAATCCCAGAGCTGGATGCAGGGTTCCAGGTGGGGTCCCACCAGAGCAGAGCAGAGCAGAGCAGAGCAGAGGGGCAGAATCCCCTCCCTCCCCTGTTGCCCACACTGCTTTGGATGCAGCCCAGGACACATCTTGCTGTCCAGGCTGAAATGCAAATTGTTGGGTCGTGTCATTCTCAGCCACCAACGCTCCCAAGTCCTTCTCCTCACGGCTGCTCTCAATCCATTCTCTGCCCAGCCTGTGTTTGTCTTTGGGACTGCCCCAACCCAGGTGCAGCACCTTGCACTTGGCCTTGTTCAGCTTCATGAGGTTTGCATAAGCCCACCTCTCAAGCCTCAGTCAAGGTCCTCCTGGAAGGATGGTTCCCTCCTCCAGCATGCTGACTGCACCACACAGCTCGGTGTCGTTGGCAAACTGCACTCAATCCCACTCCCTGGGGCACCAACAAGGATGTTCAAAGACCACTGGTCCCAATACCAATCCCTGAGAAATGCCACTCAATCTTTTAATATGAAATAGTTTTGTATGATTCTTTCCCTCTACATGGGTTTAGTCTATTAAAAACAAGAGGCAAAGCCAAAACACTTATCAGTATATCTTGCTTAAAAGTTTCTCTTGGCTTCAGCCAATACATGCTGAATGAATGTAACAAGATTTTACCAAAAAGAATACACATCTTACATATTCACTACTGTTTTATCAAAGTCATACCCTTTAGCTCTTGAATGTATGACTTGTCTCCTGGCTTCAAATTAATAATAATTAAGTCTCCCACTAATTTTTTTTAATAATGGAAGGCTTTCCTTTATCTACTGATTAGTAAGAAAAAGGAAGAGACTTTGATGTTCTCTCCTTGGAATTGTTGCAATATTTTCAGCTTAAGCCTCCTGACCTGATTCAGAAATGTTCCAGTAAGAACGATCAAACTCCTCTCATAACTTAAAAACAGTTCTCTACTATTTGGTGCTTCTGAGATTCTTTTCTTATCTTCAAGGTCAGGTAAAAACATCAAGGGTTTAAAAATATGCTGTATCTGTGAGATAGGTCAAGATGACCTCGTGTTCCACCCCCCCCCCCCCCCAAGAAACAGTTAATGTATTTCTTCTTCATTTTAGCTCAGGCTGAGAAGAAACACCACAAAGCGCGTATAGCACATTAAAACTGATGGATGTTACTCAATTTTCAAGCTATTTCAAATATCTTTTACTTCTTTCTTTGATGAGTTTTAAGAATTAATATTTTTGCAGGATGCTATTGCTCCAGACTGACGTTCTCAGCCAGAACAAATTACAGATTACCCTACAATTTTTTTTGTTTTGAATTTCACGCCTATTGGCAAGATCTGTTTTCTGCTAAGATATCAAGAAGGATCTCTTCTGCAGATTAATTCTCTGCTGCTGTTGAGGGAACATTTTCTTGTTGCAGCAGTACACACAAGTTAAAATCTTCAGGGTATCTTCTATGTGTCTTGGACTGGCATCCCCAAACTGTATGCACACTTTGTTTCTCTTTTTCTCTTCCGTGTTTTGGCTTTTTTTTTTTTTTTTTTTTTTTTTTTTTTTTTTTTTTTTTTTTGCTTTTGGGTTGTTTGTTTTTTTTTCTTTATTTTATCCAAGTGATAAAAAGTGATCTTTTACTTCATGCTGTAGGTAAAAACCCTCTAGTGTGACATGCTGTTTTAAAGTGACTGCTTTTCAAGCACGACGTTATTATCCTTGCTGCCTAGAGTACATACAGGCAATATGGTGATTATTTTCACTGGCTGCTGGGTGAAGCCAGCAGAAACCCCTGCACAGTGGGGTTTTACCTGCGACTGTCGTGCTTCCCGAAATACTCGGGCGCTCGCCTCATCCTCGCTTCTCACACGCACCCCCGTGTGGTCAAATTCTGTGTCCTTCCTGACTGCTCCCGCTTTCCTGAAGTCCAGCAGGGGGAACAGGATCGTCTGGCTGGCCATCGTGCCCTCCTCAGGGGATCTTCACCGAGTCACGGGATATTCTGAGCTGGAAAGGATCCACAAGGATCACCGAGTCCAGCTCTAAAATGACTGTGTCGCGGCTGATCGAGCACGCTCCATGCTCCAGCCGACCGAGCCAATGATTCCAGCCCTCCCCCAGCTGCCACACATCTTCCACAGCAACAGTTCCCTCCTCAAAGGAAACTCGAAAAAACCTGCAAAGATCTTCAAGAAAAAAAAAAAAAAAATCAACAGCAACCATCGCTCAGCACACGTGCTTCATTTTTTCAGGCTGGCGGTGAGACTCATAGGTTTTATAAACTATTGACTTGCACACTACGACCAAATTAGAATGATGAATATGAAAAAGAGGGGCACTGAAGTCATGCTTTAAACAGAAAACCTAGACAAGCAGATCTTAAAGAGACACTGATTTAAAAATTCCCTAGAGAAGACAAAAAATCCTTATTAAAGGTGAATTACTAATGTACTGTCTGATTTGGCAAGGGAAGCTATTTCATGTGAAGCCAGTCTTGTGCACTTTATCTGCGAGCACAATGGTCTTTCCATACCTCTCCATACTGCACCATACCATGCCATGCCACACCATACCCATAACCATTACCATGCCATTCCACACCACACCACACCATGTATTCTTCACTCATGCCATTAAGAGGAAAACTGCTTGAATGACAGTAAAAGCTACAATGAGGTTGACCACAGTTTCCATTTTACAGCTCGTCAGCCTTCTATCACTTTCTGAAGCTTTCATACATTGCTATTGAACTTCTTTTCTCTCAATCATCAATTGAGATGATGATCAATCATCAACTCAGATTTTAGACTATGGAACGTATAGAAAAATGTTTCCATTGCAGCAAGATCATAGAAATCCTTTTTTAAGGATTCAAAAATTGTTTGGAACTGATAATTTCCACCTTGCAGTGGAAAATGTGGTTCCTAACCAGATAATGAATTCTGATAGAATTCTGTGTTTTAGCTGGACCTTTATCCTAACTCAGGATGTTTGCTATTCCCCATTTTTGTTTGCACAGTAACAATCAGAGGACACGTGCAATTACGCCAGCTGTTTCTGAGGAAAAAAATAACTGAGCTTGACACTAATCATCACAGTGTAACATAATATCTGAGTCAGCTGCATGGGTAAGTGAGGCACCATGGGCACTGCTGTAGGTTAGAGGTCTTCGGGAGAAACACACCCAGCTCAACATCAGAAGAAATTCTCAAGGGCAGGAGATGGCAAGGAGATGTTTCTAGAAGGACAGAGGACATCCCACAGAGAGAAATGCTTTACATAAATAGTATGATTTATCCATTTCAGTAAATTCTTATATGACTAGCTGTAAAGACTTTGCCAACTTCAGATAAATCAGAACCACAAACTGAAGAAGAAACTTAAAATAACGTAGCAGTGTTGGTGTTGAAGGCATGTACATTCATAGTATACTTCCTGTTCTGCAAAAAGATCCATGCTTGTCCAGCTTTATGTATCCAACTCTCATTATTTATTTCCTACTATTACGGAACAAAATATAACTTCCTCTATTGTTTTGGTTCTGTTATTTTGTTTAGATTTTGCTGTGTTTTGTGGGTTTGTGATTTTGGTTGGTTTTTTTGTTTGTGGCTTGAGATTTAGTTGCTTTGGATGAGTTTGGTTTGTTTTTGGTTTTCGTTGTTCGCTTGCTTTTTTTTTAATTTTAACAAAGCTGCAGAATTCATATGGGTTAACTTGAAGAAAAAAGACATCATTTCCCTGGTTGCATTTCCCATTCTGGTTCATAGCAGGACCACAATCTTATACCAGCACAGCTGAGCTAAGGTACCCTGGTTGGAAAATACAGGAAGAGACTAGGAATTCTTCAGCTGGTAATAGAGGGGATGTTTTTTTTCTATTTGTAGTTTGCCTGTCACCTTAAACATGGAGGAGTAGGGATCTTAAATAGAAAAATAATGGAGGGCAGACCTGGCATATGAGAACATCAACCCCCTCTCTAAGTGCCAGTCTTTTGTTTAATTTGCTCTCTATAGATCAGATCACAGATCATGATCTCCTGGACAATCTTCTCAGCTCCACAGGTGACTTTCTCCAAGCCCACAAATATACTTTCCATCATGGAAAGGTCCTCATAATGCCCTGAGCAACACTGCAGGGGCACGTTATAGTGGTGCTTTGTGCTGCCTTCTCTAAGCCTCCTCATATTTTTGCCTCTGCCCAATGTGATGTGCCACTAAGGGCTGCAAAGTATGCATTTGCCTGTGTAAGTAGGTTACTTCCCTTTGTGAGAGCCATGTTGTGGATGCACATGCAGAGCACTGGTGGTCACAGTAAGAAGTAGCTGGTAACAATAGAAACCTGGACTAATTTGGCTAGACTATGATATGATTAACCAGATCGTGCATAACCAGATCAAAGTTAATCTCCTAACAGATAACTTTAAAAAAGACTTGAGCTGGCAGATTTTTACTTCATCCTCTATTCTGCACTGACATAAGTTAAGGATAATCAAATACCCTGGACTGTTCCAGGAAAGTTTGGAATATGGTGTACAGGCAAAAGAGGAAAAAAAAGACAATCTTGGAGCACACGCAGTGCTAATGCTGGGGCAAAATGTGAAACCAATACAAGGCCACAAGCAAGGGAACAGAGATGAGTTATTTGAGTAATGAGTAAAGCTAGATTTCAAACATTCTTTTTATTAAATAAATGGAATTCTGACTAAATAGGACTGTAGTTTTGGGAATTTCTCTAAGTTGGAACAGATGGAAATGCTTGATATGGTAACTAGTCTCTTGCCTGCTAAAAAGAAATCCTAAAAATAAACAGTACTATGAATCCTGGTAAGTTAAATGTGCTAGTAGATAAGTTACTGTGACTTATTCATGAAACTGGCTTGTTTTTCCCATTTTGGTAACAGATATAAAACTTTACTATATGCAGTGCGAGTCACTAATATTTTCATCTTTGAGCTGAAAATGTGATCTCCCTGTGTTAAACAGATGGTTTGTGAGGGAGTGGTGGCAAATAATGCTGTCTGTAGAAATAGCTGCTCCCCAGAAGACACTTTTAAGGTAGATGCTTGGCTGTTTAAAACACTGGTAGAAGAAATGTATCACCATTTGCAAACTCCAGTTCTAAAAAAACCTTCAATCTTCTATAATTCAGCTCAAAGTCCTGATACTGAACAAACAAACATTGTGCCAGGCACTTGATACATAATTTCCTGCATCTAACCGATCTCTGCCACAATCATCATAGAGAGGCTAATCTGAGACACTAAAAGCACATGTAGTACCCCTGGAGTGGCCCTAGAAGTGCTAGTGGAATTGAATAGACTTCCCCTGTCTCCAGAGTACCTGGAAGCCTGTACCATACATTCACTGTACCTGGTGTATTGCCTCTTAAATTAGTAGCAATGTATCCAATTAAATGAGCTTATGTAAGTTTATAGCATAAACAAAAAGGTCTCTCACATGGAAAAGAAAGAAGTAACTGAAGTTTTTCTTCCTTCCTGAAAACAGTACACTCCAGGGACAGTTTGTTCAATGGCAAGATGATAGGAAGATTCAGCCAAAGCCCAGCCATTTCCCAAAGACATATTCCTAAACACTGGTAATGAAGATTTTCCCATGAGAGTTAATTGGAACTGAGTTAGAGGGAGCATGTAAACACATACATTACACACTACTCAAAGGACAGGATCAAAGACACCTGCAAGCAGCTTGGGGCTGTCCCGCGGAGGACACACGGTGTTTTCAGAGCCGACTGCTGGCCTGAAAGACCATCTCACCGTCTCCAGGACACTCTGGGCCAGCTGACAGCGCTCACCAGGACCTTGCTGAGGCTGCATTTCCCCGTGCCCTCCACGGGGAGCAGCCAGCCCAGCCCAGCTCAGGACTGCACTGAGCCGCAGCAGCGCAGGGAGCGCGGGCAGAGCGCTGAGTGCAGGGCAGCAGGGCCTTGAGCGACTGGAAAGGACCATGGGCACAACACCCACACTAAAGGAGTAGCTCTGGAAGAGGAGGGCACTCCACGTTCTCCTGCGAGCAGCTGCAGGGTCGGGAGCTAGCTCCAGTGGATGCTGCATTTGGGAGAGCAGAGGGGTGTCGTCCCCCTGCCCCCAGGACCGTGGAGTTTCTGCAGTGTAGAGAGCAGAGCACTGGACTTCTTAACAGCAGCCAGCATTATCAGTACCAGCCAGTATGCATTACCACCATCACTTGAGATATTTGGTCTCCTGCAGACTCTGGTTTCCAGTACTGGATCATCTTTCCCTCCAATCCCATGTATGGCCATTCCATGTCCTAGTACATGCCAGCACTCCTTCAGCTGCCAGATCTGAGCAGACTGACAGTAATCTGGGGTCAGCAGTCCGGGACTGAGTGGTGACCAACTCAGACACCACAATGGGTAGCAAGCACACACTGCCCAGTGGGGTCGGAATCTCTTGGGCACAGCCCCTGGGATTGGTGGCACTGGTAGGTAGTTAAGGCACACAGAGCTCAGGGAGCACCTCATGGAGCCTCAGGCTGCCAGCCGTGCTGGTGGCTCAGCTGAGCACAGCTGCCAAAAGCATGGATCCAGGCTCTTCTTAGTGATACCAAGCAATAGGCCAAAAGGCAATGGGCAAAACTGATGAACAGGAATTTCCACTCAAATATGACGAAGAACTTTTTTACTGTGCAGGTGACTGCACACTAGAACAGGCTGCCCCAAGAGGTTGCATAGACTCCCTCACTGAGATATTTAAGAACCATCTGGACTCAATTCTGTGCAATGTGCTTTAGGACAATGTTGCTTGAACAGGGAGGTTGGACCAGATGACCCAATGTGGTCCTTTCCAAACTGTCCCATTCTGTGAACTGTGATGAAACAAGACAGATGTGACCTTCTCAAAAAAGGCCATAAGCAATTTTAAACAAGCACAGGCTTTAAAAAGTTGTAAACTTTTGAACTTCTAAGTTAATTAAGAAATAAATCCTAAGTCTTGCAATCTTCTCAGCTTGCTCAGAAGAGTGAATGATCCAGATTCTGGGCAGTTTTTTTGGCCACCATTTTAAGAGGTTGGTCCATCTGGCTTTGCAGATGCTGTCACATGAAGCAGCAGCCCATATGTGCACGTGGACACTTACAAAGTGGAGGCATGCATCATTCTACCAGTGTGCTTAAATCTTTACCAGCCAAATGGGAGTAAGGTGAAAAGACTGACTGCAGGGGTGCAGGGGGCTGGGGAAGAGAGAGAGCACATAAGTATTCATATGTCCAAGTGTGCCTTTGCGTAAGAAGGAAACCTGCTTACCACTCAGTATGGCTGTGCAGCCTAACTCAGTGGAATACAGAGGTACAAGAACATCTGTAGATAATACACTCATGAAAGGAAAGAAAAATTTGATATATTCATTTACCAGGTGTAACTAAACTCTGTTAAACTGACTATATTACTTTTAAGACAGCTGAGTAAATTAGGCATCACACTCCCACGACTGATCTGCAGAGTGACATTTGCTATACCCACCCTCCTATGGGATGTGCACAATCAACTACGTGGGAAAAAATTCCCTTCAGATGTCTTACATTGATCCAGAGAAACAGAAATAAAGAAAACACCTGGATATTAAGTGTACTCTTGAGAAGGAATTAGTTTAATCATGGACACCTTCTTAATGAGTTATTTCTTCTATAAAAATCTCACATTTTATCTGTATTTCTTATACTGCATCAGAAAAACAAGAAATTTAAAATTTAAAAATTTAAACAGCATTGCATATATGTAAGGCCACTGTTGTGCTAGTATGAGCTTCCCCTCAAAGTTTAGAACTAAGCTGTGAAAGCATCTTCTCGAGCTTTATTGCTAGTGACATGTTTCCTTTAATCCTTAATTTTCCAGACATGAAGGCCAAAGTTGGCTTTAGTTTACCTAAAAAGAAGAAATAGAGCCATCAGAATACCAAATGAATTGGAAAAAGCCTTTGCACAGAAGAACATAATCCCACCACAGTGAAGTCTTAGCATCTATACTGCTACCAATTCCTCCTGATAAAAGCAGTGCACATTTAGAAACACTGCTCAGGCATGTGCAGAGCAAGAGTCCAACACACTGACTGGATTCTTTCTGAAGACACACTGGCTGCTAAGATGCCAGTACCTGGTTGTGAAAAGCAGTGTAACCTTTGGCACTGCTCCTGTTCACAGGACACAGAAAAATCCAAGCAGCTCTTGCCTGCACTTTCCCTTGAGCCACAAAATGCTGAAAGCTCCTCCAATCCCAGATCACAAAGTGAGCAGCTGCTCTACTGCCCGTCAGCAGAGGCTTTTCTGGGCCCGGTACCTGCGTCCCTTGGCAAAGGCCTCTGTCCCTCACCTGTGAACATTTTCACAAAGTCGGCGCTCGACATGCTCATGACCACGTCAGCTGTCACTGGAGGCTTTCCGAAGCCAGCGCTCCCGCCCTTGGTCTTCAGGTCAATGTACCAAGTGCCTCCACCGTCACCTGGACGAGAGAAGAGAGCTGAGGAGGCAGCAAAGGGAGCTGAGCCCTCGCTCTCCGCTGCCCCGCCGCACCCCGAGCGTTCGCTGCGGCTCCACCGCCGCTCCACGGCCAGAGTGCTCGGCAAGGAGTCACCTCCTGTCCCCGGGACACCCCGAGCGCCACCGGCTGGGCCAGGGCCAGGAGAGCCCAGAGGCTGCGCTGGGCTCACCGAGCCGCTGGCAGCTGGCGCTTCTGCCGTGCCCCGAGAGCGCCCTGGCTGTGTCACTCCAGCCTGTCTGTGCCACTCCAGCCTAGTCTGTGTCACTCCAGCCTGTCTGTGCCACCCAGCCCTGTCTGTGTCACCCCAGCCTGGCTGTGCCACCCAGCCTGGCTGTGCCACCCCAGCTTGGCTGTGCCACCCCAGCTTGGCTGTGCTACCCCAGCCCAGCTGTGCCACCCCAGCCCTGTCTGTGCCACCCCAGCTTGGCTGTGCTACTCCAGCCCAGCTGTGCCACTCCAGCCCTGTCTGTGCCACCCCAGCTTGGCTGTGCCACCCCAGCTTGGCTGTGCTACTCCAGCCCAGCTGTGTCACCCCAGCCTGTCAGTGCCACCCCAGCTTGGCTGTGCCACCCCAGCCCTGTCTGTCTGTGCTACCCCAGCCCAGCTGTGCCACCCCAGCCTGGCTGTGCCACCCAAGTCCCGGCTGTGCCACCCCAGCCCTGTGGCCTGGCAGCATCGGGACAGAGGCTCCGTGTGCAGCACCAGGGGCAGCAGCTCCCGGCCCCTGCTCGAGCGGGCCCGGAGCAGGAGCCGCACACAGAACAGGAGAGCAGCTGCCCTGCTTTGGGACCAGCTTCCAAAGCACTGCTGTTTGAAAACACCCCGTGCCTTCTGCTGGGCCGGGCTGCACAAGGATGGGCTTACCAGAAAGCTCAAACTGGAAAACACCCTGGGTACTTCTCACATACTCTTCAGTCATTGCCCCTTGAATAACTCGGAAGGTCTCTGCAACAGGACCTGATGGTTCGGCTGCAGCAGATTCTGTCTGAACCTTGGCTCCATCGGCTCCTTCCTGCTGGGATCCGCTTAATTTCTTCTCCTCCTGGGCAGCACCTATGAGAAAGATTACTTTTTTCTTTCAAATGCAAACCACTTTCAAAATGAATGTAGAAACATAAGCGGAGAACGGAATTTGAAAAGATTTAAACTTCAAAGCAGAGAAAATGATTATTTTACCATTTAAGTATTAACACTGATAAAGGATGCTTTCTCCACTGGGATACTGAACAGGTGTACATCACTAAACACAATCCTGCAATAAATTTCAACTCCTGATAGATCAAAAGAAAACTGATTGTAAAATTCCAGTCAAATTCTAATTCTGACTGTTTACATTTCATTACAGATGCTCACACAACAGTTTTCTAATGTAATCCATACACTACTTCTTCCAACATTAAAAAGAAAAACTCAGTGTCTTTAATAGCCATCACTCTCATCCCAAAATAATTCTGTTTTGTCCACCTTGTAAAAAACATGCATATTTTCATAAATTCTTCTGCAAAGGCTTCTAGGGTGGAAATCAATTTACTGCATTGATCACTGGTCTACTTTACCACAATGAACATGCACATTTAAAAATAAAAGAAAGCTGTTGCAATTTACAAAGCCAATCAAGTTGAACAGCCCCTTAAAATGCTGTTCAAAGTCTCTTAGGAGTCTTCAGTATCAAAAAATACTTAGGTCTGTTCTGTCAGTCCCTAGAAAATAACCTGCACTGGGAGCCCAAGGAACCAACACCATCTGTCCCTGGCAGAGTGGTCCTAGTATGACTGCTCAAGGAGTATTTCCAACAGAAAGGAATACTTCCAAGTTTGCCTCCTCTGCCCTGGCCCTATCCCTGTTCTGACACTCCTGTAAAACCACTTCATCATTCTTAGTTGTCTTTCAACATACAAAAATTCTGAAAAGGAAAAAGCAACACATTTCTAAAAAAACACCTCCGCATTTCATCCAAGAGTTATTTTTATTGTGCAAATTGTGCACATTTCATGTAAGAAGCTGTGGAGGCTTTATGTCATATTCTTTTGTATAAACGAGCAAGGCAAAGGAGATATTCCTGCAAAATATGCTGTTTGCAGTCTAATTTCTTTTTGCAGCAGTACTTACCTGTGACCTCCCTACTACCACAACTCAGATGATAAAAAAAGAATTCTTCAGAATAATGCACTGACTTTACACCATGAAAGTCTGGAGGTATGATTTTTTTCCCCAGTTTTAACTACATAGTTACTTCCCCAAATCTTACACCCCAAATGAGAAAATTGTTTTTGCTAAAAAGCTTGAGTGGAGTCCAAATTCACAGTGAAAAAAAGAAAAACAGAGGACATTCATTATTCTGAAATGAAATTAATTGTGGAAATTATGGACTTGCACACACATTGCTTTTCCTACCATATCTTTCTTGCTTCATAGCTGTAGTGTCAATTTCAACATCTAAGAAGAAGTCAGGCATCAGAGGGTGACCTAAGAGGGAAGAAAAATGTAATAATAAATACAAGTAAATTGGATTTACATAGTAGGAATCCATTTCATCTGAAACTACAGTCAAATAGTACTGTATCTCAGTTTATAAATAAATTTGAAGGAAAAACATAGCATGAAATAACATCTTTAGAATTTAGTTCATTTAAAATCTGACCTTGAAGGCCTGTAAGGTTTCAATTAAGAACACCACCACTGAAAAACATAAAAATCTATGAGCATTTAAATAGTAATATAAACATCTATAGAGCAGGTAGGTTTTCTTTTCATTAAAGAATTTCTTAATTCTATTTAATAGGCATTTAAATATTAAACTCTCAGTGGATCCATATGGGCTTTCCAGTAAGGCATCTTCTCAAAGCTGAGGCAAAGCAACATTTTTTATAAACTAATTTAAGAACCCCTGGAAACAAAACTGTATTAATATCCTTCCCTCCTTCTTGAACTTACTGCTCACCTTTAAATATCTCTTTTACCTGGTGCAATTGCATAAACATCAAAATCCTTAACTCCTTCTTCTCTCAGCAGAACTTCATCAATAATGAAGTTCCCAGTGAAAGTTTTTGGTTTTGTCAAAATGCAATATGCAGCATCTGCCAGGATGTCCGTTTTCCTGCACTGTTTTTCTATTCCAGCTCCTCCCAGCATATCCATAGCAGCTGTATGTATGGCTAGAAAGTTTGGAGGGTAAGAAAACAAAGCTTTAACACTGATGACATGGAATTCTCATTTCTTTCACAAGCAAACAAACTTTATTTCCCTTTCAGACAAAAGGAGACTCTAGGAAGACAGAAGCTGTAAAATGCTACCAACCAACAAATGCTTTACAAGCAACAGTAAAATTCAGTGAAACTATCACAGAATCAAAAAGGCCATTTTATGACATTCACATCCCTCTACGTATTTATCAGCCCACCAGTTTTCCCTCAGTTTTTCAGAATATGAAAAACTAACAGGACAACAGTTTTCCTCAAAGTGAATGTATGACACATCAGTTATAAAGAGGAATTAGCTTTGGTGATTATCACATTGAAAGCCTTGATTTAGTCTTTTGGTAACTCTCATGAGCTACTAAGGTGTTTCTCCTAAGTTAAAGAGAAAACAAGCAAAAAATCTCATATTACTTGTTCAGTATTC
This sequence comes from Oenanthe melanoleuca, assembly GCF_029582105.1. Taxonomy (NCBI): domain Eukaryota; kingdom Metazoa; phylum Chordata; class Aves; order Passeriformes; family Muscicapidae; genus Oenanthe; species Oenanthe melanoleuca. Next base: position 27,024,178 of record NC_079362.1, read on the forward strand.
CACAGAAAGCCTGTGTTAGACAGAAGAATAAAATCCACATCTCCTAGGCTTCTGATTCTTTTATTAAGCAATTCTATTACTTCTGTGCCATTCCACTAGTCTTCTTTATGTTTCTCTCATGGGAGTTACTAACATTGTGGCACGTTGCTGTCTAAGTTTGTGATTTGTTCTTCCAGGTATCCATTCCATTTTTTTTTTTCATCCTATTCCACAGAAAGGCTGTCTGGTTGCACCTTTTGGCATTTGCCATCTTACTGCTTTTCTTTCATATGTTCTGCTTCATTAGTTTTCTCCCATCTGCTGTTTAAAACTCACTACCCCAAGTTTTGAGACAGATTCACAAATCCTTTCCTACATATCAGGCCAGAAGATAGGTAAGCAGAAGGATGAACCAAATTTCTGTCTTCCTTTCAGTGCTTCCATTCCACACAAAGTAACAGCAATTTTGATACAGAAACGATCCCAGTTCCTTAAATAGAAAAAGAAACAGGCACCATGCAAGACACATGTATCTGAGCTGGATCATTTATTCACCTTCCAAAGTAGCTACTGGGAAAAAGGACAGAAGTCTTCAGCACTGGCCTGAAAGCTCCTGTTCCAGTGTTTTCTTGGAGAGTGCAGAAGCGTGTAGATGTCCCTGTTAGCTTCATTAGTTTAGTTTTCTCTGATGAGAATTAGCTTCTAGGTTTCATTTACCATTTAGCAACTTCAGCTTCTCTTTTTTTTTCAAATCAATTGAACTGCTATAAACATATGTCTAAATAAAACCTGACAAATAGATATATAGTACATACATGTAGGTCTACCTAGGCCTTTTTCTCTTCTTTAAGACAGTCAATAATTTGCCTGTTTTTGGTCCTCTGAAGTGGTATCTGCCCTGCAAAATTTATTTTTTTAATAACTACCAACAGTTCATAAAATATTTCTGTCAAATACTGTAACAAAATTTATCAAGTTCTGTTGACTTAAATATATTTATTCTGAGGATTCATTAAGCTGCTCACTTTTCTTGGCCCACAGGTCTGTCACTTCTCTGCTACTGTTAACTATTATTCTTCTGAGCACAGTCACCCTATCTGCACAGATTGAAGCAAAAACGTTTCAAACAGCACTGCCTCATAGTCTGGCTGCACATTATTACATTCATTTCACTTAAAGTGATGCAGGTTTGCCTCTAATGCACATCAATAGACTTTTCATTCTGTCCCAGGACAATTCTATCATTCCTCTGCACTGTGTGACGGGATTGCCCCTTGCCCTTTTGACAGGTGTCCTCTTTCACTTTTAGATAAATGGAGAATTCTGGTATCTTATTACCAACATACCTTCAAGTGTGTAAAGAATCAGATTAATGAGCCAATCCTGGCATCCATACTAACACTGAGGGTAAACCCATTTTTATGAGATGATAGTGGGCTTTTAAATTAGGAACTCTGCAACTGTATTTCAGATACTCTGGAAGTCTGTAACACTGCCCCTCTGGACGACCATAATAAAGAAGTTAACTTTTTCACTTTTGGAAGATAAACCTTTCAAAAGCATATTTTTTGTAGAAAAGAATTGACACATTATGATCTTTGTTTATACTTGACATCACATCAGTTTTCATGAAGGCATCACTGAATGAGCAGACATGATTTCTGCAAATAAAAAGCTCTGCTTGTATACCTTTGATTTTATAAAAACCTTAATGACTGTTTTGATTTTTTTGCAGGATCTAACATAGAGGAATCTTTATTTTAAAAAGCACTTATTAGAATATATACAGTTTTATCTGTAAATTTAATCTTCTTGCACTTCCAAGCCTCATGTTCTGCAGGATCCTATGGGAAACAAGTATTAGCCTGAAACCAATAGCAGCTCCCAGAGTGTTCTCCTCTTACTTTAGCAGGCATGGGTATGTTACCAAGGACACAGTGAAAATATAATGCTCAAAAGAAAGATACAACTCCATTTCATTTGGGTTTCCAACTTCCCCACATTAAGAATGTCAGATTTTATAGAAGTTTTATTAATACTATCATAATAAACATTCTGTAATACCACCACATCTAAGACACAGGTACTATTAATGATACTTGGAGTGCAGCATAAGCCAAAACTAGAAAAAAATAATGTATTCAAGTATTCGATGTAAGACTTAATGTAACTTCTGCTTCTAAAGTTAGCCACCCCTCTGAAAAAATTTCCACTGTGGAAGGAGTGGAGAAATTCTCACAGGTTCATTTTTCCCTTGCTATGAAAAAAAAAAAAAAGAGGTCAAATTATTCAGATGGGTGGGGGAAAACAGCCACGTTGCAAAATAAATACCTAGTGTAACCTGCTGGTCTCTGAAGAAAAAAATTGTTTAGCTTTTAACAGGACCCATAAAGCCACTGACTCATTTCCACAGAAGTAGTGGATGTTTTTTCCTGCACATCCAGAATAAGAAAGCTGTGGAAGATCCACATAACGTGTCTATGCAGCATATGTATATGTGCACTTAAAAGACACAGGTAATCTTGTAACACCATTTTCATGAAAAAAAAAGTCAAATTGGTTATCTGCAGTTTCATATCATGTCTCTGTCTAAATTAGATACTGTGGATTAATTCCTTTACTGTCCCTAACTCTCACAGGCAATATACATTGTTAGATAAGTGTCAATGACCAAAAACCACACAATGGTAGGTAAAAGGTCACTTCTGTTAATGAGAAACCAAGTCACTCCCACCTACTGGATTTCGAGGAGATATAAAACCCATTTATGAGTGTCATTTTAAAGACACAGAAGGTGGGATCTAGGGAGCTAAAGATCAAGAATCAGGTTTCATGGTTGTGTTCCAGATGACACAGACACTGTGAAACCTCCATTGAAAATTTTTGAGGCTTTCCTGGGGCACTCAAGAAGCAAGTATGTGGAACCAATGCACATTTCTTTTAACACCTCAGAAATAAAACAATAAAATACACATTTGAAACCTGAAAGGTGAACTTTGACTCCACCACAAGGCAATCCATATTCTTAAGTTAGGCATGTACTTGCATTCAGTACACCACAGATGAAGACTTTATTGTCTTCAAAATAGTACAGGTTTTGTGATGATATAATTATCATGAACAATGTAATTATAATTTTAGAAGTCAATCCCTTACCAAACTATTTCTGTGGGTAGAACTCACAGAGTGAGCAGAACTTTGAAGCACCCATTTACTGAAAGCATTTCAGATGCAAGCATCACGACCAATGAAAAAGCCAATTGTCTAGCTGTTGATCACCTACTGTATTCAAGCTAGGAGATTTGGCTGATTTTGTCTGAAATAGTTAAGTTTTTCTCATATTTCTCACTTTAGAGAAAATACATGAGAGAGCTCCAGCTCCCACCAAAGGTTAAAAGGCGCCTGCAATTCCTAACAGGAAAATATTGAAAAGCGTCTGTGTACAAACACTTCTGAAAACTGGAGCACCATCCTCAGAAGAGAATCTTGGTTCATACTTTTATCTCTTCTTCCTTCCTCCTTCCTTGCACTCATTAAGGAAATAAGCATTTTGGTAATGCTTTCTAACACAATGACTGGGCTTACACCACTAAAGGTCAGGATTACCCTTTGTCTCATATTGATTTTAATACCCAGTATCACTTCTACCCATAGATGGACTTGGGAAAAAGAGACTGGCCTCCTTGGCAAACAGCTGGCCAAGCCTCAAACAGAAGTCCTTATCCTCAGTGACCCACACAAAAGAAATTGAAGCTAATACAGCATAGGAGCATTGAGCTATTCTCCTCCCAGAGCTCTTTAATTTCTTGTAGTTTGCAATCAGATGGTTCTGTGAAAAACTCTTCACAGAATTGCACTGTGCCAAAATTTCTAGGAAAAGGCCTTTTAAAAATTGTTTCCATACAGAAGTATCCATCTTGTCAGAAAGCTCTCGCAGTTTAACTAGCAAGGAATTCTAAATAGTACTACATACACAGATGTTCAATACCCACTCATTAAAGCACACAATTATTTTTGTGATTCTGTCCAAACCAAAACACTGGGTGAATCAGAAAAAGCACAGGCAAGCCAAACACTACACATACACTTCAACCAACTGTGTGGTTTCAAATTAGCTGAAGATGAGCTTAGACCAAATTGGCAGTAGTCTAGTGAAAACTAGCAATGAAAACCAGGACCCCTGCAGGATGAAAAAATAATACATAAAAGAACTGCTCAGTCATTTTAACCTTTCCCAGAAGAAGTCTTAACTATATTCAGTGTCAAATAAAACAAGCTTTAGCAAACAAAATACAGAAAGTAGGTATTTCAGCAATTTTTAAAAAATACCTGTTTTAGGCCATAAAGCATTGACAGCAACTTCTCCTTTAAATTCTTCTGCCATTCCCAAGACACACATGGACATCCCATATTTAGAAATGGTATAAGCTAAGAGAAGTGAAAAACCAAGTAAGGTTACACTCTACGTAAAATCTAATTTAAATTATGAAAGGAAGATAAAACAGATAATTGGTCCACATGGAAGATTCAGGGCTTTCAGAAAAAACACTACTTTCCTACAGTCAAAATCTCTCCCTTCTACCTGCCACCTCCATCAGATACTAACTGTAGTCTGTCATCTTTTCATGCAAACAAAATGAAAGCTACATGTTCTGCCAAAAATAAAGCCGAAGCCTAGCTGAATGATGATTTTGTCACACTTTTTATAAACAGCACACTGACAAGAGTGATCAATCTTTGTAAAAATGCCTAAGGCATACTAACTGTTAAGGACAAAATTAGTATCCTATATACCAAAAAAGTGGGGGACAGGAATTCTATATCCTTGTTACCTATCTACTTTGAGAAGAGAAACTTTCTTGGGGAAAGAACTGGAACTTGCTGGAGTTTAACGTGACAAGTGTCCAAAATGGAAAGTTTTTCTACAGTTTTAAAATGAGCAACACTAACTTCAAGATAACATGGAGTACTTTTTCCACCTCAAAATAATATACATACTAAAAGACAACACTGAGCCTTGTCCATAGTAAAAAATCCATGAAGCGGAATTAGTAAGAAAATAAATTCTGGGTTTTAGTCTCTATTTGGAGCAGAAAATATGTAATCCTAACAATTCCCACAGAAAAGCATGACTTACCCTGAAAAAAGAAGGATGGATGATGCCTTGCACTGGCACTACTGCACATTTCATCAGGTACTTACACGTTTCTCACAAAATAGCAACAAAGGTTCTGATTGCTACTCACCACAATGATTTTTGAACCACATGGGACTCAGATTCATAGGTGGGCTAAGGTTCAGGATATGGGGGTTCTTACTCTTCCTCAAGTGGGGAAGGCATGCTTTAGACCTGTAAGATAGATTCAGACACATCACTCACCTCTTATTTTATGGAACACCTATAATTACAGCAAAAACAATACTAGTAGACCAGTATCTTCACAATAGCCCAAGACAAAACCTCTTCTCGTATCAGCTGAGGTAAAGAACAAAATAATCTGCTGCAGATCACTTATATCAGGGCTATTATTCATTCCTCCAAATTGAACTACATTCTCTAACCACTGCATCAGCTTTGACTAAAGCTAATTTTCCAGATACTCAGAAGCCATAATCTCCTTGTAACAGTTCTGGTAGGAGCAACAAAACACTCTAAAGACAACAACCAAAATTAACAGTGCAGAGCATCATTTAAATCATAAGTCATAAAAATAATCTCTTCTGATCCCATACCTATTTCTTCCTTAAAACAATGTTGAAGAGATAATACTGCATAGTAGAATGCGATCACAAATATTCCAAAGAAAACTGAGAACCTACTATATTCTAAGAGAATTCTACTTTAAATTTATACGTCTCTGTAAATCAGAACTTCTATTTTACAGAAACTTTCTTTTGACTTCACTTTTAGCACTAGGGTACAAGTTTATATTTGATCTCTGCTTGAGAATTTTTAATCAAGCCTTACAGGGTGAAAACATCACAAAATATTATCACATATTCCACCATGTTGGAATATGTAACCAACTATTCACATATTCCAACAGGACACACACATACTTTCAGCCACAAAGGGAACAACTTCAACACCTTCAATAGCAAAATCACCATAGCAGTAAAGTATAAATAATTTACCACCTCCTTAACTGTCCTGGGGTCTCAACACTTTTCAGTGGCAGGTTCACTTACAGATTCCTCAATTTCTTAATGCGTAAGAACCAAGGAACTTAGCTGCCATTACTGAAACTTGGCAGGATAAATCCCATTACCTGACTGTAGCCATTGATGGCTACAGCCTGTTCAGAAAGAACAGGGGAGGAATGAGAGATGGAGAGGTTGCCCTCTACACCAAAAAGTGGATTGAGTGTGATGAGCCATCTCTGAAGAACAACCTGTGAACTGAAGAAGAAAAACAATGAGCAAGTAAAAGTCTGTGGGTGAGACTGAGGCAACAAAGAGAACCTTGTGGTTGGTGTCACTACAGACCCCTGACCAAGGCTAGCCTATTGATGAGATCTTGCTCCAGCTACAGGAAGGATCACACTCAAAGGCTCTTGTTCAGCTGGGAGACTTCAGCCACCGCAGTGTCTGCTGGAAAAAGTAGCAAAGTGAGCAGTGGGCAATCAAGGATATTCCTGGAAGGCATGGAGCATAACTTCTTAACCCAGGAAATAACCCTACCAAAAGGGTTGCCATGCTGGACCTGATGGTCACAAATCTAAGTGAGCTAATCAGGGCCCCCACGATGGGAGACAGCCTAGACTGCAGTGATCATGCACTGGTGGAGTTCACAGTTTGTAGGGAAGTGGGTCAGGCAAAGAGCAAAGTCAGGGCCCTGAGCTTCAGAAGAGCAAAATTCCAGTTCTTCAAGGAGTCAGTCAATAGGAACTCTTGCAATGCTGCCCTCAGAAACAAGGGAGCAGGACAGAACCGGCAGATCTTTAAGTGCACCTTCAGCAGAGCACAAGAGCTAGTGATCCACAATAATGGCACAAGAAATTGGCAAGGAAGGCAAGAGACTAGCATGGATGAGTACAAGAACCGCTGGTCAAACTAAAGGACAAGAAACAAACATAGCCAGTGGAGGCAGGGGAAAGTATCCTAGGAAGAATATACGGGCACAGACTTAATGTGTAGGTTTGGGGTGAGGAAAGTGAAAGCGAAGCTGGAGCTGAACTCTATAAGGGATGTGAAGAATAAGAAGGGCTTCGATAGATTTGTCAGCCAGAAAAAGAAGACAAAGAAAGTGTATATACACATACCCCAGGATAAGCAAGGCTGAAAAACTGGTAACAACTGATGACAAGAAGGGTGAGGGACTCAGCAACTTTTTCTGCCTCAGTCATCAATGGCAATTTCTCTTCCTACACCTCTTAAGTGGATGGACAGCAGGACAGGGATTGGGGGAGCAAAGTGCTTCCCACCTTAAGCGAAGATCAAGTTTCTCACCATCTGAGAAGCCTGAACACAGTCATGTCCATGGGGCCTGATAACATGCATTTCACAGTCCTAAGGGAATAGGCTGATGTAGGTGCCAAGCCACTCTCCATATTTGAAAAATTGTGGAATCAGGTGAAGACCAAGGTGTCTAGAAAAAGGGAAATGTACTGATGTTTAAGAAGGGTGGACAGGAGAATCCCAGGAACTACCAACCTCACCTCCATGCCTGGGAAGATCATGGAACAGATCCTTCTAGAACCAGGAGGTGATCCTAAGACAGGGAGGTGTTTTGGGACAGTCAGAAGGTCTTCACCAAGGGCAAGTCCTCCCAGATAAACCAAATGGCTTTCTATGATGGAAGGACTACATCAGCGGACAAGTGCTATTTAGTGTGTACAGCTTTAGAGAAATTCCTTATAACATCCTTCTATCTAATGTAGGGAGAGAAGATTTGATGGGCAGACTGTTCAGTGGATAAGGAATTGCTTGGACACTGGCATCCAGAGGTAGCGATCAATGGCTCAGAGTCCTGATGGACATCAGCAACAAGTGGTGTCTCCCACAGGCTGGTATTGGGACCAGTGTTATTCCATGTCTCCATCACACAGACGAAGGGATCAAAATGCACCCTCAGCAAATTTGCAGATGATCTCAAACTGAGTGGGGCTGTTGACACACCTGAAGGCTAGGATGCCACCCAGAGGGACCTGGACAAGTTTGAGAAGTGAGCCCATGGGAATCTCATGAGGTTTAACATGACCAAGTACAAGGTGCTGCACGTGGGTCAGGACACTCCCAGTATCAACACAGGCTGGGGGATGAACAGACTGAAAGAAGCCCTGCTGGAACACTGGGAGATGCTGGTGGATGAAATGCTGGACATGACCCAGCCATGAGAACTCCCAGACCAGAAAACCAAACACGCCCTGGGCTGCATCCAAAGCAGTGTGGGCAGCAGGGGAGGGAGGGGATTCTGCCCCTCTGCTCTGCTCTGGTGAGACCCCACCTGGAACACTGCATTCAGCTCTAAAGTCCCCAAAGGAAGGACACTGGACTTTGGAGATAACTCCAGAGAAGTCCACCAAGTTGATTAGAGGGATGGAACAGTTCTCCTGCAAGGACAGGCTGAGAGTTATTCTGTCTGGAGAAGAGCAAGCTCTGGAGTCACCTTACTAAAGTTTTCCAGCACCTAAGGGGGCTACAAAAAGGTGGGGAGGGACTTTCCATAAGGGCATGGAGTGAGAGAACAAGGGGGGTATGACTCTAAATTGAAATAGGACAGGTTAAGATTAGATATCAGGAAGAAATTTTTTACTCTAAGAGTGGTAAGGCACTGGAAGAGGTTGCCTAAGAAATTGTAGATTCTCCACCCATTGAAGTGTTCAAGGCCAGGCTGGATGGCCTCTGAGCAACTTGGTCTGTGGGGGATGTCTCTGCTTGTGGGGTGGCTTGGAAGCAGACAATGTTTTAAGCTCTCGTCCAAACCAATCCATTCCATGATTTAACAACTTCATGATTCTATGTAATATATACAAGTATACTCTGTAAGATGGGGCATCTTCCCTAACACCACCTCTACGCAGGCAAAAAATCCACACCTTTTTTTAAGCCACTGTAATTTTCTGAACATTAAACTGGAAGTAGGTCTCTACAAATTACAATCAGAATCAACATGTTTTCTCAACTGAGAATTACAAAGGCAATGACAAAGACCGTCCCCTTGAATGGCACTGCTTTTTATTATGCTCTTCCACTTGCAGCAAACAGAACCTGATTTTAAACTTTCCAAGGCAGAATACGACCAAAAATAATTTAAGAATTCCCCATTAATTTAGAATAGCTACCTGTAACATCAAGAAAATTACTGCTATTATTGGGCGGGGAGAAGACTGAACCTGCCACAGCAATACAGTTGAATCCATTCAGCAGTTTCTATTATAGATTGGAGGACTGGACTAGATGACCTTTAAAGGCACCTTCTAACCCAAACTATTCTATAATTCTGTGGTAATACTTCCATACAAACCTCTCACACCAAAGTACATCTGAATTTAGAGAATCTCCATCATCCTATGGGTTTTTTTAATAAATCCTACGAAAATCATAGTCTTCATTTTAAGACAGTGCTTTAAATGACATCCTGTAAATGCAATGATGATTCAACTTGCTAAATCTACCTCCAAATATGTGCAAAATAAGGACCATGGGAATTGTGACATCAAATCTTGGTACATTCATTTAAATAAATAACAGAATTGACAAGCAGAAAGTAGGTGGAGAACACTTTGTATCATTAAACTACATCTTTAACAGTTAAGTATGGTGAGTTACACAACATTTCTAAACATGAGAAAGAGGCTTATGAGAAGAAAACTGACAAGTAAGATACTGACTTGATGTATGCAAAAATTTAGTCATTTTGCTTGAAATGAAAGAGCAAAAGCATTTAACAAAGCCAAGCTGGAGCTTAATTTGAAATAAATTACTTTTTTCTTCCTATATGCATGGAGGAGCTTGTGAACATTTAATGACTGCAGTAATAAGGTTTCTGTTTGCTCCAACTTGCAAATAATTCTTGGAAATATTAATTCAAATCAGTTGACCAATAACTGAGCAATTTCCTGTGAGCACATGCAGAATATCTGCACTCAAATTCTAGGGCAGCAAAATGACAGCTACAGAATTTCTCAGAAAAACTGAAATAACATCATACATTCTGTTACAACTGCTTTGCCTCCTTCTCTCAGCACTTACGTAAGATAGGTTCCTCGTACATTGACATCCATCATAAGATTGACCTTCTTCGTTGTGGTTTCCAAAGTGCCCGTCAAAGAGATGGCGCTTGCATTATTCACCAAAATATCAATCCCTGGTTTTAAAGTAAGCCATTTCACATTAGCATTTAATGAAAGAAAAAAAGAAAAACAAAACACCAATAAGGCAGGCAGGTTCTTTTTCTTTTTGTTTGAACAATCTGCCTGTTAATGCCTGCCTTCCCCCATGCCTTAACTTACCTCCAAAAGTCTTCACAGCTTTCTCCACGGCATTAATGATTTGCTGTTCTTCCCTCACATTAACAATGCATGGCAAAGCCTTTCCTCCAGCTGCTTCAACTGCACAATTGAAAAATTAAACATTTAAAAATTTGCTCAGAAGGGACAACTAATATGAACCTTCTGAGAATCTCTCAGGCAATGACATGCTTCAAGACAGCACTGAAAATCACACACTCGAATTGTGATCTTTTAACTCGTCGCATAAGGAACAGGGAGGCCAAAACCAAACCTTAAAACTGCGAATGTTTATTTCATACATCTCAAGTAGCATAGCATTTTTACATTTATATACACACACCCATCTTCATTACAGGAACATTACAGCATTCTTGGGAGGAAAGAGAAGCACTAAGCTTATTTTAGTAAAGGTGAACTAGAACTAAGTCTATGCATTTTTCCACTCAGATATGGTAATAAAGCAAGGGTATAAACCCAGCCCAGCACCTTCATTTGTTAAAACTTACTTTCTTCTGCAGCAGTATAAATAGTCCCTGGAAGAGTAGGATGGGGCTCAGCTGTCTTGGCAGCTATCACAATGTTGGCACCATCCTTGGCAGCTTTCAAAGCAATGGCCTTGCCAATGCCCCGGCTTGCGCCTGTGATGAAGAGAGTGCATCCTGCCAGTTTCCTAAAGGTGAAGGGGGAAGTGGACGGTAAAAAAAGAGGAGAATAAAGCAGTTAATCATTTGACTTTTATCAGACTCCAAGGGCAAATGCAATTAGGACAGTCTCCCAACCAGAAAAACACCTTCATTCTTCTATTAAGAAAACAGCCTGGAGAATACAAAAGGAATGGCACTGCTACAGAAAGTATCACCGATGTAAGACCACACTTGAAGTTTGCAAACACTATAAAGAAGGTTACACAGGTCACCCAGTTACATTTCTCCCTTTCTGTAAAAAGATCCAACATACTGTTTTACAACAGAGGTGCTATGTTCTGCAACAATGGAAGAGGAGTAATTTATAAAAACAAAATGCCAGTTTCCAACAAGACAACACACCTACACAGATCTCTGATGTCTCAATGTGTATAAATTACCAAGTCTGGAACCACGATGCCATATGCAAATGTCAAAAGCTTTATTTTCAGAAATGGCAATTCTTCTCTTAAATCTTCTACACTCAACAGCTTCCCAGTAACTGTGTGTAGTCCAATGGGTCCTCCAAATAAACAGGTTCAATCAACTTAGAGAAACTAACAAGTTTTAAAGCCTAAGAAGGATGCCTGGCTAACACAGTATCACAATTTTTGGAAAGAGAAATATCAACTCCACAAACATATTAAATGATAAAGCGTTTTACCCAACAGGTTTTCTGTATGAAGGAATGTGTGTTTCAGTGTTCCCCATAAAGCTCATGTTGCTTTATGTAACACTGTAGCAAAACTCAGGAGGTTCAGGTTTTTAACCTCAGTTGTAGAATTCATATAAACTACGTGCAGCAGAGACTTCACTTTTTGCTTGCATCACAAACATCACATCACAAATGTTACAAAAGCTTACTCTGAGCTTCCATTAGTTTTCTTTACAGACTGAGCCAAACTTAGTATTGTTTCTCCCCCTATGCTTTCAGATGTGTTTTTTCCCCCCTCTAATCTGAGCACATCTATCTCTTAAACGCTCTCTAGGAGAATGTTTGCTTTCAAAAGGCAGAAAATTGGAATGGGGCAGAAAGGGGGGGAAACCTCTTCTCCTAAAGAGGCAAGGCTAACCATCTACAGGATCTCAGAAAATCAGCCATGTCCTGAAGGTGCCATTTCAAACAGCTTTTATCTGCAAAATGTTAAGAATTTTAGAAAGGCACAGGAAGAAAAATATCTAAACAGAAGAGTGAACCACAAAAAAACTACTGCCATGAGTTCAGTCACATGAACAATGAGTAAAGTTCAACTCAAAGCACAAAACTCAGTAAGAAAGGCCAGAAGTATCTACCTTCAACCAACCAGTATGTGGTCAGCAAAATTCACTTTAGTCGTGGAAGAGGTAAATGGGTTCCAGCAGGAAGCAGCTCTGGAGAAGAAAACAGCAAAGAAAAGCTGATGGGGCTTTAAGCCCTGCCTGGGGCTGGAGTGGTCTATGCAGGAAGACAAGAAGGTGTACCAGGAGACCAGCAGGGCTATGCAGGGAACTTGTGACTCATCTCCCAAGCAAAGCATCATTCAGGGAGTAGGTGCAAAGACAGGACACAAAGAAGGAATTAGAAACATTACTAGGGCAAAATTACTGGGGTGGTGTCAGGAAAACCAAAGTTCATCTGCAGAAGAAGCCTGTGAAGGGCATCAAAGAATTACAGACTTCTGCTACACTGGCAGGAAAAGCAGGCCCTTTGCCCAGTGGAGTGGGTGAATGCAAGTCTTTCAACACTGCTGTATTACTTTTGCTTCACATTCAAGACCTGATGCTATGATCTGGATGCATGTGCAACCTGACAGATAAAAATACTGGTTGGTTGGTTGGTCAGGCTCAGAGGGTGGTGGTTAGTTAGTCATATTCGCAAGACTAAGGATTTATTTCTTAATTCACTTGGCAGCCCAATAGCTTAAAGTTTATAAAGCATATCTGCCTGGCTAAAATTTCTTTTGGCCTGTATTGCGAAGGTCATATCTGTATCACTTCCATCAGAGTTGAACTCTGCTAATAAGACAGAAAACATCAAATTAACATCTGTGCCCTACAATCTTGAAAAACATTAAGATTGGTTCCTTTCCCACCACAATGACTGCCAATAAAGATCTTCAGTGTTAAAAGGGACACTTTTAACAGCTTACACAGATGTTAGGATATAATAATCCTGGAACAAATAATAACTTATCTTCCCAGCTGTTAGCAGTGCTGGCCTCTGAAGCCAGAAGGCAAAAGGCAGAAAACACCTCTAAATTAAGAACCTGTGCAGGAAGAAAATTTGACTACCAAGTAAGACAGTAGTAGACGACTATAATACTACAAAACAATAGTAACAAAATAACATTAATAACAAAAACAGCAATATCAACAACAACAGTAGTAATAATAATAATTATACTTTAATACAAATGTTCCACATGAAATTATTGATACAGTGCCTAATTTACACTGAACTCCTCCAATAACCGTTTCCCTTGCAAAAGGCCCCGTTCAAGCGCCCTGCACGACCCAAAGTGCTCGTCCCGGGGCTCCGGTGCTGCCCTCGGCCGGCCCGGCCCGGCAGGGACACGGTGTCCTCCGCCACAGCCCCCCGTCCCCGGCCGGCCGCCAGACCCGCAGGGGGCAGCGCTCAGGGGTGTCGGCGCAGCCCCGGCCGCAGCCCGCCCGCCCCGGAGCCCTGGGCGGCGGCGCGGCGCGGTGCGGAGCGGCGGGGGCACCTTACCCGGTGTTGGGCAGCATGGCGGCGGGGCGGCCGGGCCGGGCCGGGGCAGGGCCTGGGCCGGGCCCGCTCCGCTGCGCAGCCGCCGCGGCCGCTCGGGGCGGGGCCGCTCCCGCTCCCGCTCCCGAACCCGCTCCTGCTCCCCTCGCCGGCCCTGCCGCTCTGCCCGGGGCTGTGGGCACAGCGCGGCGGGGCTGGCGGGCTCGGGGGTGCGAGCTAACCTGAGACTGGAAACGGGCCTGCGCGGGATGGAGGGTGGAACTGGAAGGCTTTCCACGTCCTTTCCTTCTCCGCCGCGCCTGCGAAGTTTTGCTTTGGTCTCTTCCCGGTTGTACTCAAATCACTGGTGCTTTGCCTCTTTGCCATCTTCTGGAGTGTTTTGTCCAGTTCAGGGCTCCTGAGGACAAGAGAGACAAGGAGTTACTGGAGTCAGTCAAGTGTAGAAGCCCCAAGATGATTTGGGCCCTGGAGTATTTCTTTTATGGGGAGGGCACACTGCGAGAGCTGGGCTTGTTCACTCCAGAGATGACCGAGAGATCTCCGTAATGCATATAAATATCTCCAAGGCCATGGTTCCAGACTCTTCTCAGTGGTGCCCAGAGACAGAGTAAGGGACAGTGGCCATAAACTAAACCACAATAATTCCACTGAAACATGATGAAGAACTTTATGTTGAGGGTGGCAGAGCACTGGAACCGTCTGTCAATGGAGGCTGTGTCATCTCTAGGTCACCGTGCTTTGACAGGGTGGTTGAAGTAGATAATCTCCAAAGGTCCTTTCCAACTCTAATGATTCTGGGATTGCCTGTTTATTAGAAAGCCTGCAGTAGAATCCTCTGTCCTTGTTAACCTGGCCACACCTATCCTCTCCTTCATCCTTTCCCCTAGTACCTCTTATTTCAGAATAACTGCGAGGTCAGCCCTTGCCTCCATACCCTGCACATGTAACTTTTCCTCATCCTCCTTCTGCTGCCTAAGGAAGACTCTGACCTCCTCCCATCCTTGCCATGCTGACCACCTGTTACTGTGGTTGGAAAACCTCCCGCCAGGTTCCACCTTTGGCTTGTCTTTCCCCCTTCAGCTCTCACAGTGAGTCTGTGCAGCATGCTGAGAGGGCTTCAGGTTTCATGGGGAGCTGATGGCAGAAGGGGAAATCAATCACCTGGTAGGTCTGAACCTGCTGGAGGAATTGAGACAGATGGTTTTTCTGACTTCAGCAGAAATCAAATGTATAAGTCCATGTATAAATGTACTTGGTTGTTGGTTCACTTCACTGCAGTTCAGTGTCACAAGGCAGAAGATTCCTGCATGACTGAGGCATGAGCAGGCTAAAGGGGCCAAGGGCTGTCTGAACTCTTTGTCATTCTGACATCTTCCATACCACCTGCTTTCCCAGGGTTGACATCCCGCGCAGGTGGAAATGATAGTGCATTGCTGAGGTCTTCAGACATGCTTTTCCTTCATTCTCCCTCCAGCTACTCAGCCCAAATGACCAAGGCATGGCGTGACTGCCAAAGTTGCATGCGCAGACCATAAGCCTCGTGCCTGCAGTGTCCTCCATGGAAGTGAGTCATCGTGTCTGTGTGTAGAGCTGCCACTTCCAGCCGTGTTCACAAGGACCTGCAGGACAAACCCTTGGGCGTCATGGTCCAGTCATCTTCACCTCGAGTGTTTGTTTTGTTGTTTTTCTTTTCCCCTCAATTATGTAGTAGGGGAACTTGAGAAATAAGGCTTTTTTTCTGTATCAGGAGGGTCAGTTGACCTGGAAGGTTTTTTTTTATCACTGGTATTCCTATCCCATGGTCTGAATGATATTGTTTCCCCTATGTGCATGCTAGTGAATATGGCTGTTATTTCAACATATTAATAAGGTAATTTGTAGCAGAAGAACCATTATATTAAAAATACTCACTTTAAGCTCACTACTATTTGATTGGAATATTAAATAATCTTTGGATATCTAACAACTGTTAAGTATACTCATGAGTATACTACCAGCAAAAGGAATTCCCAAATTTGGTAAAAAATGTAAGAATTTATTAGAAGTAGATAAGGGGTGTGAAGAAGAGTTGAGGTGAATTTTTCTTGTTGTTTTAATTTCTTAGTAACAAAATAATTACATAGTTATATTAAATGAAAATAATTAAAGAGGTTGGAACTTCTCAACTCATAGATATTTATTTTTTTACTACATACCAGCAAAAGACATGGTTTCTCACCTTCAAACTTTTTTTTCTTTGCAGCTTTGAAAGGTTTCTAGCTTTGATGGTAGCAGAGAAGATAGAATGATGTAGAAAAACCACTGTATATACAAGTTGATAAATTCTGGTGATAATAATTGCCCTCTGGATTTCAAGTGGTTTGATTTGGTTCTTCTCACAAGAATTTGGAAACTATTCAAACTATTTGTAAAAACCCCTTTTCTCTTTTGGAGGGTGAGATTTATGGAAGTGGCTGCAGAGCCTCTGTATTTAAAGCTAGTGAAATAATGTTACCTACCACATAACTTTGAAACATTCATGGTTTATAATCAGTACTTTAGTTCGAAGAATCTTTTTTTGTAGTAAAGGCCACAGGTGAATATTGCTGGAAAAAGACATCAAATGGAAAATAGCACATTTTTCAGGAGAGTCATATGACCAGTCTTGCTAAATTGTATCATAACAGGTCTGTCTTGAATCTGAGATGAAATGTGCATGATCTACAGTCTCTTAGATGAAATGCAAAATTTATTAGGATTTTTTAAGAAAAGCATTGCTTTTGCTTTTTCAGAATTTTTTTATGTCAAGTTGTAATGCAACTAAGAATGCTGAAGTGGTTTTACAGGAGTGTCAAAATAGGAATAAGGCCAGGGCAGAGGGGGCAAACTTGGAAGTATTCCGTTCTGTTGGAAATACTCCTTGAGCAGTCATACTAGGACCACTCTGCCAGGGACAGATGGTGTTGGTTCCTTGGGCTCCCAGTGCAGGTTGTTTTCTAGGGACTAACAGAACAGACCTAAGTATTTCTTGATACTGAAGACTCCTAAGAGACTTTGAACAGCATTTTAAGGGGCTGTTCAACTTGATTGGTAAATTGCAACAGCTTTCTTTTATTTTTAAATGTGCATGTTCATTGTGATAAAGTAAAATGCTCATCAGGTTGATGTGTTTAAACAGAATTCTCTGTATTTTAAGTAGAATTCTCTGGATCTTTAAGTTCTGAGTCTTGAAGAATTCGCTGTCCCTGTCCCTTCCTTTGATCTCTGATCCAGATGTAAGTTGATGGTATCATTCTCCCCTTTAACCCTTCTTTTAAATGTAAAAAGATGCTATCAAGCGGTTTAAGCAGATGTTGCTCAATGTTTATGGAAAGCTTTTGTAGTTTATGACCTGCCTGGCAATTGTCTGAGAAGATGACATTTTCTTTGACACTCAGTCTGAGGTTCTGCACGTCCTGAACAGAACTTCGCTGGAAACTGAGCAGAGGGCATCTCCCCAAATGACCACCAGGGACCACTAGAGACCCCCGAAGAGGCCTATGAAAGTGCAGTGGCACGTAGTGCATAGGATTGCGAAAGTTAAGCAATTATGCAGTAGACAGGGGGTAACTATGTATTAGATAGGCAAGTTTATGTAGATTTCGATGTGTCGATTCTTTCATGTTTTAATCCTTGTATCTCGGGCAGAATAAACAATGCCTCCTTTCTAAAACCTTTGTCCGTGTTTAGAGAGTTCAGAAAGTTGGGAACAAAAGCAGTAAATTTATTTACAAGTTAGAATAATTAATTTATTGGCGGTGCTGCCCAAGCATTCAAACAGGAAAAGAAATTAAGCGGATCCCAGCAGGAAGGAGCCGATGGAGCCAAGGTTAAGACAGAATCTGCTGCAGCCGAACCATCGGGTCCTTTGCAGAGACATTCCGAGTTATTCAAGGGGCAATGACTGAAGAGTATGTGAGAAGTACCCAGGGTGTTTTCCAGTTTGAGCTGTCTGGTAAGCCCATCCTTGTGCAGCCCGGCCCAGCAGAAGGCACGGGGTGTTTTCAAACAGCAGTGCTTTGGAAGCTGGTCCCAAAGCAGGGCAGCTGCTCTCCCGTTCTGTGTGCGGCTCCTGCTCCGGGCCCGCTCGAGCAGGGGCCGGGAGCTGCTGCCCCTGGTGCTGCACACAGAGCCTCTGTCCCGATGCTGCCAGGCCACAGGGCTGGGGTGGCACAGATGGGACTTGGGTGGCACAGCCAGGCTGGGGTGGCACAGCTGGGCTGGGGTAGCACAGACAGACAGGGCTGGGGTGGCACAGCCAGGGCTGGAGTGGCACAGACAGGGCTGGGGTGACACAGACAGGGCTGGGGTGACACAGACAGGGCTGGGGTGGCACAGACAGACAGGGCTGGGGTGGCACAGCCAGGGCTGGAGTGGCACAGCCAGGGCTGGGGTGACACAGACAGGGCTGGAGTGGCACAGACAGGCTGGGGTGACACAGACAGGGCTGGGTGGCACAGACCGGGCTGGAGTGGCACAGACCGGGCTGGAGTGGCACAGACAGGGCTGGGGTGACACAGACAGGCTGGGGTGACACAGACAGGGCTGGGTGGCACAGACAGGGCTGGAGTGGCACAGACAGGCTGGGGTGACACAGACCGGGCTGGAGTGGCACAGACAGGCTGGAGTGGCACAGACAGGGCTGGAGTGGCACAGACAGGGCTGGAGTGGCACAGACAGGGCTGAGTGGCACAGACCGGGCTGGGGTGACACAGACAGGGTTGGTGTGGCACAGACAGGGCTGGAGTGGCACAGACAGGGCTGGGGTGACCCAGACAGGCTGGGGTGACACAGACAGGGCTGGGTGGCACAGACAGGGCTGGGGTGGCACAGACAGGCTGGTGTGGCACAGACAGACAGGGCTGGGGTGGCACAGACAGGGCTGGAGTGGCACAGACAGGGCTGGTGTGGCACAGACAGGGCTGGGGTGACACAGACAGGGCTGGGGTGACACAGACAGGCTGGGGTGACACAGACCGGGCTGGAGTGGCACAGACAGGCTGGGGTGACACAGACCGGGCTGGAGTGGCACAGACAGGCTGGGGTGACACAGACAGGCTGGGGTGGCACAGACAGGGCTGGGTGGCACAGACAGGGCTGGGGTGGCACAGACAGGGCTGGGTGGCACAGACAGGCTGGAGTGACACAGCCAGGGCGCTCTCGGGGCACGGCAGAAGCGCCAGCTGCCAGCGGCTCGGTGAGCCCAGCGCAGCCTCTGGGCTCTCCTGGCCCTGGCCCAGCCGGTGGCGCTCGGGGTGTCCCGGGGACAGGAGGTGACTCCTTGCCGAGCACTCTGGCCGTGGAGCGGCCGTGGAGCCGCAGCGAACGCTCGGGGTGCGGCGGGGCAGCGGAGAGCGAGGGCTCAGCTCCCTTTGCTGCCTCCTCAGCTCTCTTCTCTCGTCCAGGTGACGGTGGAGGCACTTGGTACATTGACCTGAAGACCAAGGGCGGGAGCGCTGGCTTCGGAAAGCCTCCAGTGACAGCTGACGTGGTCATGAGCATGTCGAGCGCCGACTTTGTGAAAATGTTCACAGGTGAGGGACAGAGGCCTTTGCCAAGGGACGCAGGTACCGGGCCCAGAAAAGCCTCTGCTGACGGGCAGTAGAGCAGCTGCTCACTTTGTGATCTGGGATTGGAGGAGCTTTCAGCATTTTGTGGCTCAAGGGAAAGTGCAGGCAAGAGCTGCTTGGATTTTTCTGTGTCCTGTGAACAGGAGCAGTGCCAAAGGTTACACTGCTTTTAACAACCAGGTACTGGCATCTTAGCAGCCAGTGTGTCTTTAGAAAGAATCCAGTCAGTGTGTTGGACTCTTGCTCTGCACATGTCTGAGCAGTGTTTCTAAATGTGCACTGCTTTTATCAGGAGGAATTGGTAGGAAAATAACCTGATTTGTTTCATCTCCCCTGAGAGATTGGAGTCACATGGTCTTTTCTTAGTTAAATCAGTCATAATCTAATAATTCCATTAAGTAACAGGATAGGACATGTGATGTAATTTGCTCCTCTTATAGAGTGTTTTCTCATTCCAGAAAATGTATTTACTTATTAAGTAGTGTTATACACGACGAAATTTCAAAACTTTTGTAATGTTAAATTGCTACACTTCTTTGTAACTGTGATTTCCACAAATATTGCTATTCAAAACAGCTACAAACCTTCCATAACATGCTTCAAAATGGAGTTAGGAGAGAAGAGATTAATAATTAAAAAAAAAAAAAAAAAAGAAAGAAATTATCCATTAAGTTAATAATTGTAATCCTCAGAATTACAAGTCCTCAGAAATGTTTTTACAAATGGACTGAAAAGTAAATTCTTCTTCAATTAATCAGCCTCTTCCTTAACAGCAAATGCTTCAATATTGTGAAATATAGATAGATACAGCTATATGGAAACATTTAGTTAAATTCAGATATTGGAAGTGCATGATATTATAATTTAATCATAAATTCTGATTTAGCATTTTTACCACGTGAATCAAACTCTGAAGTATAATCCAAAACAGAATTTCTAAAACACACAAAATCTTACTCTAGGGATATTACTGTTTCCTGTGCACAGCCTATGTCCAGATCCTTTTAATTTTCTGGCTATTCTGTTACTTTGTTTTAGATAAGCTAGAGTCATTCATGGCCTTTATGCCAGGAAATTCTAGTATTAAAATTGATATGATTCTAATATTTAGTCTGGAAAAACTGCTATAGTTAAAATTTGAAGACTAGCAGAAAACTGGTCTTTCTTATGCTACAATGCTGTTTTAAAACACCAGTCCTCATTTTTTGCTGATGCAGTATAAGATCAACAGATTTTGTAATTGCTACAGAAGTCACAACTCAGGTTGATTATAATACCCTAAGGCAAACATGGCTTTTAAAAATAACTTGCTGTAAGGCTTAAAAGAACAATTATGTTCCAAAACTCTGGTGTTTCAAGAACAGCTGTTTAAATTTTCACTCTTTTTTTTTTTTTTTTCCTGACTGCAAACTATCCTGCAAAACTGTGAGATGTAAACCTAACAGAACTTTATTTCTTATGGTTTTTTTCATCTTTAGATTACCTGATAACAATACCGACATCTCAGGAGACCTGAGTTCTTATCCCATGATTAGGGGATGCACAGTGTATTTCCAGTGTAGTGTAAGAGCTGAAGTCAGCACTGACTTTTCCTCTGACTGGGAGACAAACAGTATTTTTCTGTCCTGTACTGGTTTCACAAAGCTTGTATGAATTGACCACCCCTATCAGATGTTATTTTAAAAGGCTGATGATCTTGACCTATTGAAAAAGTCGTCTGTGCGCTGTTAGAACATGACGTACAATGGATGCTGTAGTAGAAGAATTTGCAGATATTTGCCTTCTGCAGAGGATTTCTGCATGAGGTCAAAAGTATGTTTCTTTTTACTCTATTGCTCACTTCACAGCTCTTGAGGCCCATAAAAATGAAGTTACTTAAAAACCTGTGCTGTTGCGAGTAGCTGGAGAGAAAGGTACAGGTTTTTTGGGGGGATGATACACGCAGAGAGCAGCATAGGAGAGACTCGGTCTGCAGGCTGCTGGCACTGGTGAGCAGGGCTGATGGCTCATGGTACCGCGCAGGAAGCGCTTCCCTGAGCTCGAAGGGCTCTGCCCTGTCTCCGCCGGACCGGAGCAGGCGGTGCCAGCAGAGGGAGCAGGCAGCCCACGGAGCGGGGCTGGCTCGGCTCCCGGGCGCTGCCGAGCCCGCCCCGGCGCCGGGCTGGTCCCGGGCTGAGCCCGCCCCAGCGCGCCCGGACCTTGCTCCGCTCTAGGCATCGGCAAATGCGAGGTACTGCGAGATAAGCCGGTTTGCAGCAACTTAAAAATCCGTGCCTGTGCCTCGCAGCCTCTTACCTCCCTTCCCTCATTCCTGGCATAAAGTCCCTGCTCCACAGCAGGAATGACGAAAGGTATGTACTTCTAGATGGCAGAGAGCCAGGACTTGCCATATTTGGTTTGGAAGAGTGTGAATGCTTAAAATTTGATTAAAATCAAACCCAGCGAATAATGTTCATAATATGTCCATGTAATCCATATACTCAATATGATGGAGTCTTGCTTAATCTTAGTTCTATGCAGCATTCTGTCCTAGAATAAGGTGGTGCTTTGTATAGCCAAGTTAAGCTCTAATTAACTAAATATAACTAGCTCGAGCAATAATACTCTATGTATCTATGTACTCTGTTACTGGGGTGGGCTGTAGATCTGCTTCCCACCACTTTTACCAGGGGCTGAGAATAAGACTTTGCAAACTGTCTGGGGACAGTATCATCACACCTCTTGAGACAGATTTACCTGCACAGGATTTAGTCAGAGGGGTCCACACATCAACTGGAAGTTACTGTTGTGGAAAAAGAATAGAAAGAGAAGGAAGTGTCTGACAAGTGGCCA
This sequence comes from Oenanthe melanoleuca, assembly GCF_029582105.1. Lineage (NCBI taxonomy): Eukaryota > Metazoa > Chordata > Aves > Passeriformes > Muscicapidae > Oenanthe > Oenanthe melanoleuca. The sequence continues at coordinate 27,046,418 of NC_079362.1, forward strand.
GCCAAGAAGTGAAGCAATGTGGCCCCCAGAAGAGTGTCCTTTCCAGAGTCAGCAAGCAGGGAAGCTGAGGAAAGTGATTATAATTATTGATTTCAGGCTTTCTCCTCTGTCAACTCTGCCCTTGGTATTAGGACCCAGCCAAGCTACCTCTTGGATGTTCCTGTATATGATGCTGTCAGTGCTAACAGGATCACATTTAAACAGTCACTGGTGGTGTATGTGAGTCACTCCATTTTGTGCATATTTATGGCTGGTAATGCTTACGGGTTATTCACATGATTATTATCTACTTTTCTATTTACCAACTCTTGCTTTTTCCCTTAATACAAACTCAAGTTATGAAACAGATAGGAAACACGTGGGAAGAAAGATGAGATTCTTGGACTATAAGCAATTGCTTTCTATGAGAATCTACTGAGGTATGCAAGTGGAAGGCCAAGGCAACAGCATGTGGGAGCCCAGAGTATTCCTCTGGCTTCCCTGGGAGGTTCAAGACCCCGCTGGCAGGGTCCCCAAAGACCCTCAAATGAGACCCAAGTGTCTCAGGGGCTGGATTTAGCTCCTTGGAACAATTTACCAATATTGAGAGAAGAAATGCAAACTGCAAAAATAAATGAAGTATAAATTAGGTTTTTAGAATGTAGAATAAGTACATTTCTAGAATGTTTATATTAAGGGGCTCGTGGTCAAGATGGAGGATTTGGGGTGTGGTATGCTTCTTCCTCCTTCTTCTCCATGCCATCTATGTTGAAGTGCCACCTTGGCATCCTTCGATTGGATGGGAACAAAACTAGACATTACAGTAAGGTTGTGGTGTATTGGAAAATAATTGTAAATATCTAGTACGTAATTTAGAATATAAAAGATAAGTCCTGCCTCTGCCAGGCAGATTCCACCCTGGATGCCCGGCTGGACAGGTCTCTGTTAGCTGGACAAAGAATTCCTGAGATAAGAAACAATAAACAACCTTGAAACCTCAGAAGCCAGCCTCCTGCAGTCTCTCATCGGTAAGCGTTGGGGAAAACCTGAATTTTAGATCACCTTCATGTCCTCCTGAGATGATCTCAGGCATAAAGAGATACCTCGGGCTGTGACAACAGTGTAGGAAGGACAAGGGAGAAAAACTGATGTAGCAGCTCAGGTGGAAGGTTGCAGGGCTGCAAGTGATAGCTGAGCCCTGGAGGGTGCACAGAAGGCTCTTGGCACTGCAAAGGTGAAGTCACTTGAGCATGTCTGTGTGCAGCAATTGATATGTCTGCCATTTGCTACTCAGTGGTAAAAGAGGGTTTATGCAATTAAATTGTGATCACAAGGTTGTACTGGGAAGCCTACACATTAGAACCTAACAACCAGGGAGGCAGAAAAGCATGCAGACTCTTTTGCCATGGCATGGTTGAGTTCAAGCTTTATGGTTACATCACTAGAAAATTAAGCAAGGAAGGAAAAGTGGCTTCAATCAAATTTCTTAAAAGTGATCAGTAATTTTGAACTTGTTTCTCTATTCTCACTTCCTCCCACTGATTGGAGCCACATGGCATGAGCAACAACTCTGAAAGCATATCTTTTCATCAATGATTAAAGTTTTAGCAGGGTGGGGGATAAGTGCAATACCATTATTGTCGATCATAATCTTTGTCACAACTTTGTGAGTTTGTGTGAGATGTAGTATTGGGTAAAAAAATAACAAAATCAGTGTGATGGATTTTTTCACCAAGAAACATTTCATAATATTTTCTCCAGAAGGATATTGTCAGCTATTTCTTTCTATATAGCTTATATACAGCTTATTTCTACTAAACAACTGAATATGATTAGAGGGGAATTTTGAGATCCAGACTTTACTGTAAAAGCAGTGTCTAGGTCACATCTATTCACTGAAACAGGTCTCTCAAACTTTTAAATTTACCAGGCCAAAAAGGGAGGGAAGAAAATAATACCATAGTTGCCTCAAAGCAGAAACCTTGTGAGGAAACACTGGCTCAGTTGATTGTTTTCTTTTCCAGAGGAAAAAGTGACAGTGACAGTGGCAGTCAGGTATCTTAAGTAAATAATGCCCCATCTTCATATTTAGAACCTTCTCTACGTTATTTTCTTCTCTTTGAAGCAAAGGAGATCTCCCCAAAGACACAACGTGAGAGTCTGTTGTCAGCCTGTTACAGATGGGCAACTGCATGAAGGCTGGAAATAGTCCCAGGAGTTCTGCAGCAGAACCACAACTCAGCTCCCATATGATTCCAGACCTGCCGCTGCAAAGATTTTCCTCACCCTCCATCTTTTTGTGTTTGCACTGTGAGCTCTTTAAGGGACCCTGTAAAAGAGGAGTTCTGCTCTCACAGCCCAGTGTTGAGGGGAACAGAAATGGATGCACTGCAGGTCTGCTACAGACTTCATATGTCATTTGCAGAGAGCCACCCCCTTTTGTGAGCCCAGGAACTCACAGCTAGAAGTGTGAGTGGGTGAAGAGCATGATCCCGTTATGTTTTAAAGCCACTCTCTATGTTTTGAAGGACATTAGGGAGTAAATTGAAGCCACAGGCTGGAGAACAAAGCATCATGGTTTCTTAGTCAGAAACAGCCCAGTGTCCTTATTCTATATAGAGAAATTACACTGTACATTCAGAAAAATCCCCCTCGTATAATTAGCACACACTTGTAGTGCCAAGTCTCCTGCTTGCTTTCAGGTGGGATTCTTGTTGAGCTGTTATTATGCAGTTTTTCCATACTCATAATTTGGGCTTCTGTTTAAATTGCTCTTCTTTACTTGTATCTTTCATGCAAGAGCTCACACTCACCTGCTGTTGCCACAGACATATCCTGTTCCACCAAAACCCACAGGAATTTAATACAAAACAGGGTCACAACTCCAAATACACACAGACTGGATTCTCAAGGGTTTTAAACCCTCTCATGAAGCAGTACAGAATTTCCAAAGGCACCTTGTGGACTAATCTTCATATACTTTTTCTGTGTTAACACTAATTGTTACCTGCCGCCTAGTAACAAAACTAAGAAAGGAAAGACCACAAGAAAGTTAGTTCTGCTCTGATATGCTTGGGTATAAATGTGAAGTATCCTTGTGATGTCTGCACTGCTTTCTTCAGCATCATGCACATATGAAGGAAAGGTGGCTGTCTAACGTGACAATCTGAGGTTCTCAGTGGAGAAAACTAACAAGTTTTCTTCTGTCAGATTATTAGCGGCCCAGGCAGGGAATGAAAAATTTAGAAGTGGGTGTTCTAAAATCTGGTTCTTTTTCCTGGGCATTATCATGTCTCTAAGCTTTCATAAGCTGTTATCTGCTTTGCATTTCATCAATCACACTCCAACTCACTTTGATCGTAGCTCTGACCTGAAGTTAGGTATTTTGTTGTGCTGGTTTCCTTTTTCTTTTTTTAGAGTTGATAAATAACCACAGTCATAACAAATCTAGTGACTGTGAGTTGGGTGGTCTTTAGTGCTGGTACTTACTCCCCCATGTTCTTTCAGAAAGTCCAAAGAAAAATGAGCATGCCCTCATACGTGCTATAGGCTGGGTGTTGAACCTCCAAAGGGAGTTTGAGAAGGGTAGGAGTAATCAGTGATTAATGGAAAAAGACAAAACCTTTACAATGCATTGTGATGGCTGAATCCCTGCTCCTCAGGTTGTCCCACACAACCTTCCATTTCAAAAACAAGCTCGGGACACTCCTTGCCTGGTCACCCCTTTTAATTCAGCCTGCTCATGCACTCGTATGAGTCTGCCCTGCCCTGGTCAGGCAGAGCAGTATTTGCAGCATCTATCCTAGCAATCCAGTAGAGAGATTGCCAGCAATCCAGGTGGCTGGAGCAGAAGACCACTCTCCTCAAGCTTTCCTGTTTGAATCAGGCTCCTTGTGGGCTTGTGTCCCATTAGTGTCCCAGAATGAAGAATGCCTTCCTCTCTTGTGGATCCTCGTAGTGCCTTTGTTTCTGACTACGGAGCAGGGATGTCAGGTTGGTATTAAAAGCAGGATCACAAATGCTGAAATATTGCTGAACAGGGTGCAATTAATCCTGTGGTGAATGACCAACAGAGCTGAAGGATCATGGTCTACTAAAAGTGAGTTTTCCCAGAAATCTTCTCCAAAAGTGATGAAATCTTATAGCATCATGTAGTGCCCCCCACAAGTAATTTTTGGACTGGCAAGTAAGTGAAGGGCAAACCAGCAGTGCTTTGCTTTGAAATATTGTACTTAATTACAGATGTTCCAGGAATGCAGATATGATGCTTCACAGATCCTGCTTTAAAAACCTTTCCTTAAATAAAGAGAAGCTGTGGGGCATGAGGGAGAAGCTGCCTGCTTGATCTTCCTCCCTAAGGACCACTCTTAAACAAATAGATCATGTTCTGATACTGTTTTGCCTTGCCTTAGTAAATGAATTTGCTTTTCAGACATTACCATTCCAGTGTTTTGTACAGGAAATCTAAAAAACCCCCAAAACCAACAACCTAACAGACAAGCAACTTATTCACTTCCATAGTTATTTACAATTTTCCAAGGAACTTCCCAATAGCAGCATATGAGTTTAGAGCCAGAAAGCTGGTGTCCAAAGAGGTGCTTAATGGCTTTCATTCTGACCCTGCTTGCAGTGTAGCAGAGCTGCACTGATGTTTCTGAAAACAGGCGGATACAAAGCCCTCTCCACCACCATAAGAGAACTCCTTATTTACTGACCACAAGTCAGTACTACAAGTATCTCAGGTGTCTGTTGTAATACCCCAGCTCCACACGTCACACCAGTTCTCTGCAAGTCAGACCCTTTGTCTTCCTGCAGTCCTGAAGGAAACTGCTACTCACCTTCTGTTATTGACTTTGAGTCATCATAGCTAGGGATCTGTAAGCTACACTGACCCATAGACCCAGCTGTTGCTCTGCCCTTTGAGAGCACTCATGTCCCAGGAGGGAATCAGCCCATTAATACTGATTTGCAGACACCTGTGTCTTACCAAGCCCTTTCGCCCAGAGAAGTGTGTCAGCCGGGTGGGTCTAGCTCGTGCTTGACTCTCTGAGAGGGGACTGCAGTATTCCCCCGCAGGAATACTTCAGGATTCAGACAGACCAGCTTTTGGGGTGGGAAACTGGCTCCCCAGATTTTTGGTGCTCATTCCTTTGCAACAGATGTTGAGGTGGAGGAAGCCTCAGTAAAGAACCAGCTGTCTGCCTGCATGTTGGAAGGCTGCCTGAAACAGGCTTCCCTCACAGTGTTACAGAGGAGGAAGAGGCAGTGTGGGACACCACAAGGTTTGGACAGGCACTGAGCTGTTCTAGGACTTTCTGGGACCTTCCAGATACTGCTCTCTCCGTGCTCCAGCTAACTGATGGGGTAACATCTTGCTTGGGTCATGACAAATCAAGTCCAAAAAGGAAGATGGGTCTTTTAATTCCTACTGCTTTTTCAAGCAGCCTGCCTTTTTCAGGAAGATGTTGGTTGTGCCAGGAATTTTTCCTGACTCAAAAGTGGCTTCAGCTTAACTTCTTGCACAGCAGGAGCTAATTTGGTTGGACATATGTTCCTCTGAGAAACATACCTTTAAAAACTAGCTCATGATCTGCATTTGGCTGGTTCCAGCCATGATGAGCAGCCCTTGGAGCAGGCATGCTACTGGCAGTCTGTGGGGCACTGTTGCTGCGAAAAAATCCCTGTTGTGGCAGTGGCCTGATCCTGCCCTTTTTCCTGTGACACAATCAGTTCTGATTTCAAACCTACACCTGGTCAAACTGACCATTCTTGGCCTTTCTCATTGTTCCTTCTCATCCTAGCTACTCTAGTGGTAGGTCCTTAGTGTATGGCAGCTTTCTGCTAAAAACTGAAGTATTTTCTGTTGTGTCTGTCTTCCAGCCTGTTCATCACATCCCAGGCCAGCTTTCCTGCTGCTGTGTGGGCTCGGGGATTTCATATGGGGTGATGTTTCACCTTTGTGTTTCAGCTGGCAAAGCTTCTGGCACCAGGTCGGGCTCATGTCTGGTGGTGGGGGCTGAGGGAGAGTCTGTGTGGGTGCTGGCATGCTCAGCTGGGCAGGAGAGAGCAGGCATGGCCAGGGCACAGACTGCAGGGCTGTGACTCAGCTTCCTTGCTGCCTGGGTCAAACGAAGGGCAGAGCCACTCAGCAGAATCCAGCTCATTTGTCAGTCCTGAACAAAAGGGGAACCAGCCCAGACAAGTCAGGGCACATTTTATCTCATGGAGGACATCCCTGGGAAAAGCCAAGTTTGCTTTTTGAAAAGCCAAAGTTGCTCTGTTCCTGTTTGACTGATGTGGTGCTGAAGGGACGCCGGGGAAGCTGAGCGGCTCACAACAAATCCACATGGTCACTTGGTGTCTGCACATTTTCTCTGAGGTGCTGTCATCTCTGATGTCACTTGCCAGGGCCGTTGGGCCTCCCTTCAAGCAGTCAGGTGCTCCCAAACAGGAGGATGGTGATTCCTTTCCCTCCTGTTTGGCAGCTTGTACACCCTATTTCACAGCCAGTGTTTCTCTGCAGAAGGCTTAGTTCTTGTGGGATCTGGGATGCTTTTGCCCATTGTTTTTGGTCTGCTGGTGGCATGGGTCTTAATGGGATGGCAGGCTGACCGGAGTACTGGAGGGGAGATCATGAGCTTCCACTGAACCCATGAGCCCTAGCTCTCCTGGCACTGGCACCCAGATGAGACAATTCACCCTTGCCACACAGCCTGCTATGGTTGATAAAGGGTCATAGCACATGGGTTAGTGAGTTGCCAAAGGTCACAGAATAAAATCCATGCTAGCTCTGGGATGAGGATGTGATACACTTTCTTTCTCAGTCCATGGCATTAATGACAAGACCCTGCTGCCTTACGTGGACAGGTGAACCATCTATGGAGTGATGCTCAGCACCTCCAGCAGGTGTCCGTACCAACCAGGTCAGATGTCTGCCTGGATGTGTTTTTTTCCAAGTGAGGAAAAGGAGGAGAAATGGCCATCAACAAGTCCTCACCACAGCAGTCTCTCGGCTCTGCAGAGGCAGGGCAGTGTCTCTGTCTGTCCACCCTGCAGCAGCCAGCACTGTCCTGTCACTTCAATACCAGCAGCTTTCTTACCTGGAGAAAACTTTCTTTTCTCACTTGGCAACATCAGTGCACACAATCACTGCCCTCTCAGTGCAGTTACTAACACAGGCCGTGAGCTAAAACGAGCTCGTCCAGAGCTGCAATTCTGAGCTGAAGTGCTGGTTACACTGTATTAGGCTTAACTGAGGTCTTTGACAGAACATATGATGAGAAACAGAAACTTCTGTGATTCAATTACAGCCCTGTGTAGCACCATGAGATGAAAATAGGGCACAATAACCAAGAAACTGTGTCAGATGTTTGTGAAGTATTTCCAAACCCTCTTTTTAATTAATGAGTGCAGATACTGCATTGACCTGTGGCTGCTCCTAACAATGAAGAAGTGAAGAAGGAGAGGAAAGAGTTGGGGAAGAAGGTGGGAGGAGGAGGCTTGGAGGCTGCTTTGTCCTGTGGCCACTGAGGAAAAACAAGAGAAAGAAGGACAAAGAAAAAGAATGCAAAGGAGTGAACAAGACTGAAGACCACAGCGAAGAGCAAGCCCCTTGAGTTTCCTGACTGTAGATGGTGTGCTTGCTTATAGGGCTCTCAGAGATGAGGAGTGTTTGTTTGGTAGGCAGTCCTTCTCTCCAGGAATTCCTTATTATCATTTGTGGAAGTGTAAGTATTTGGTGTCTTGAAAAGACAGCTCAGCAGCCTCATCTCAGAGGCAAACAGGGCACTGGTTTCAACCAGTACAACCTATGCAGCCTCTGACTCAGGAGCTGTGTTTGTTGACCTGTGCAGTACTGTGGGGGCATATTCCTGAAAATCAGACTGTTCCTGTTCCTGGTAGGATTCTGTGGGCACAGCAAAGTCCAGGAAGGTTGTGGTGTTTTTCTTAACATTGCCAGTGCTTTGACTACAGGTCTCTGCCTTAAAAGCAAAATCTGAAAGCAGGTATTTGATCATGATGGTTGGAGGCAGACTGTCCCTTCACTCCCTGGAAAAATTACTCCTCCTGTTAGGGTTCTTCTTCTTAAGGAATCTACTATTGAAACCTTGATTATTTAAGTATTATAGAGCTCTGCTGGTTGCAGCACCATGACCATAACACCTTACTAAAAATAACAATAGCAGAAGGGAAGACAAATCTCCCCTAGGCAAGGCTAATGCTGCTACCAAATTCCCCTGCCACCCCACAGGCAAATCTGGAAAGAGCATTACTTTTGGCATGAATACACTTCCAGATTGCCTCCATTATACTCTTGTGTAAGCACTGTTGCCATTGTAGCTAGTAGCATGTGTTAGCCCATTTAAGTTTTGCAAATGTTGGCATAAGGAAGATGAGGAAAAGAAACCTCTGGGCCATGAAGCAGCCGGCTTAGAAGGCTGATAGCCAGGCCTGTCTCCTTCTGGAGTGATGCAGGGTAAAAAAAGCCCAAGAGGAGATGAGCAGAGTTTGCTTTGGCATGTACCTTGCTTTCAGTGAGAGAACGAGCACCAAGAGAAAATGCTGCAAGCGCATAGTGAGCCCTCCTGAGATTAATTGCAAAAAAAATCCCAATATGAGTTTAGTTGCTGATAGGGTCTCTGGTTGCAAGCAAATTAATGACGTTTTCATAGCACACAAATTGCAGTTTTTACTGTCTTACTGTCACAAGCACAGCATGTGGGCAGATATGTGCATGAGTATGTATATAGTTCATATAAAATTACCACTTTGTGCCAGAAACCTATTAAAAAAAAAAAAAAAGTAACAGTAAATCTTTCTACACAAAACAACAAAGTAGCAGCTATTTGGGCACACCTTCGAGTAGCTGAGGTGCTGCGATACAACAAACCTCCAATAATGAGAATTACATTATTTCATGCCAACTGAGAAGGTTTTCCTTCCACAACATCCGCGTTTCACACGCATGCATCTCTCCTTATTTTCATTCCTTCCCACAGGAACGCAGGGAACGAAGCTCCCGTTGCCTGTTTCCCCGCAGAAGGCATGGTGAGCTCCTCTCCGCGGTGTGTGTGTGTGTACAGTGTGCGGGGTGTCATGGCACACAGCCTGTTCGGTCTGTGTGTGTACAGTGTGCGGGGTGCCATGGCACACAGCCTGCGGTGTGTGTGTGTGTACAGTGTGCGGGGTGCCATGGCACACAGCCTGCGGTGTGTGTGTGTACAGTGTGCGGGTTGCCATGGCACACAGCCTGCGGTGCTGTACAGTGTGCGGGGTGCCATGGCACACAGCCTGCGGTGTGTGTGTGTACAGTGTGCGGGGTGCCACGGCACACAGCCTGCGGTGCTGTACAGTGTGCGGGGTGACATGGCACACAGCCTGCGGTGTGTGTGTGTACAGTGTGCGGGGTGCCATGGCACAGAGCCTGCGGAGCTGTGCCTGTGCGGGGTACAGTGTGCGGGGTGCCATGGCACACAGCCTGGTGTGCTGTGTGTGTACAGTGTGCGGGGTGCCATGGCACACAGCCTGTTGTGCTGTAACTGTGCGGGGTACAGTGTGCGGGGTGCCACGGCACAGAGCCTGCGGTGTGCGCTGCCACGCCGGGCCGGTGTGCGGGTGTGCCATTGCACACTTCCTGCGGTGCGGGGGACCGGGCGCCTGTTTCCGGTGGCTGACAGGAGCCGGAGCCCGCCGCTGCCTCCTCCGGCGCGGAGTACCACACACCCCCGCACACACCGCGGGGAGGAGGAGGAGGAAGAGGGCGGAGGGAGCAGAGCTGCCCCCCCCGCCCGAGCCCCCGAGCGGTATCGCCCTCATCCCCCCATGCAATACGGGCGATATAGCACGGCTCCCCGCCCCGCGCTCCCACGGACAGGCACCTGCAGGTACGTGACCCGCCGGTCGCGCCGTGTGCGGGGTGCGTGCGGGGTGTGCGTGCGTGTGCATCCAGCGCTGCCCGCCGCGGGGCCGGGCGGTGCGCCCGTGCCTGCCTCGCTCTCTCTTTGTGCGCGGCCAAGGGCTCCCTTGGGAGCTCCACCGGGCACAGGGACGGGTCCCCCGGCCTTGTCGTGGAGGGCTGCGCCGTGGCAGGGCTCGGCGTGCCCCCGGGCTGCTCGGGGCGTTCCCATCAAGGACAAGGGGGAGGCAGCGGTGCTTGAGGGGTCGTGGTTTGTCACAACATACGGAGTGGAGTGCAGCCCCTCGCCCAGCGTTGCATCCTCTTGGAAAAAGTGACCCTTACAGCCCCCGCCCCCTCCCAAGAGCTCCCGGCTGAAATAGAGGTGGGCAGGCGCAGGGGGCTGTGGTTTGGGGCCCCAGGGGTCTGTCTGAGAACGGGGCCGGGGACTAAGTGCCTGGCGGTGTGCTGTGCTCCCACGTGAGGTTCGAGCCCTCTGGCACCTCCCGCAGAGGAGATCCAAGGGGTCCCTTTGGTCCCCAGCCCAAGCAGGCAGAGGGGTGAGCACTGGGAAAGGCAGCTCCGCACTAACTTGGCTTGCCACCGAGACGAGGCAGGAGCAATAAGGCAAGCCAGAAAACAGAAGCAAGCTTGGAAGGGATGGTTACATGCAAAAGAAAAGAGTGAAAACGATGGAGAGATATTTTAAGCTTTCTGCAATTCAATTCCAGCTGTCAGACAGAGAGCTGCTCTCCAGCCAGAGTAACTATGACATGTTAAAACTCACCTTCCATCTACAGTGTTAGTGGTTATAAATATCTCCTGAACACAGCTGTCAGCTCAGTAGTACTAGATGTAGAGTACGGCTATTTCCATTCAAGTGAGTTAAGATCTGCCATAGGAACAAAACAATACACTCAGTAAAAATGACATCCCTGTATGTGGCTGGCTTTCAACATTTAAATTGGTAATCCGTGAAGTTTGCTTTTGACTGCCTTCTTTGCCATTCCCCCACTTATCATTCTCAGAAATACAACCTCTGCCAGTGGTGTTGCAATGCTAAAACTGTGATAGATGCTGAAGCTTGGCTGTGAGCTGGCACAAATGGTACTGTTTTTCAGTAACGTCTCTCATTTTTCTGTTGATTTGAAGAGAAGTAGGACTAAGCACTTAGTGTGCTTGATAGAAGCACTGAGAATTTGCATGAAACAAATGATGACATCCCTTTGCTCTGTTCTGGATGGCAACTTTTCAGCTAAGGAGCTAGGCTTTTTTTTTTTTTTTTTTTTTTTTTTTTTTTTTTTTTTTTTTTTAATTTCTTTTTTTCTTCTTTAAACAAAGTAACCTCAAAAGGTCTTTTCAATTCAGGAATGACCAGTTCCTGTTTCTCTCATGGCTTCTTGAGTTCTCTTCCATATAACTCAGAGCTCAGACCAACACGGCTGCACTCACGTGGTTGTGCAATTAACCTAATAAGCTCAGCCAGCACCACACTGGAGATGCACGCCTGCCCCACACCACCATGTGCATGACTGACTGGCTTTACCAGTAGCCAGGAAAATTGCCCTGGGGGTCAAACCTGCCAGTTGTCTCAGGCTGATTATTCAAACGTCATTTCAGGCTTGGCTAAACCTGTTTTTACCCACTTCTAAAGCCACACAAAAGTTGGAAATCACATGGTTCATTTACTCACCTACTATCCTGTGCTGAGCCTGGTGTTCAACCTCACTAAGTCATGCCCAGTGCCCATCTTCCCCTTTTGCCTGTGGCTTTGAGCAAAAAGCAATTTTTCAACCTTTGCTCAAGTTTATCAGCTCTTTGAAATCCTTCATAGGTAAGCTAACAAACAAACCTATAGTTTAAAAACCTTGCACCCAGAGAAGTAATAGATACAAGAATTGGGGAAAAGATACTGGGTAGTTTAAGTTTTGACAGAAAGTGTTGAGGAGATGATAGGTGGTCTTACATGCAGTGTAAAACTTGTGAGAGAGGTGCACCGTGGAGTTGCTCTTTTTGTTGTTGCCACTAACTCATCTCAAGAGTGTAGCAGAAGCTTTCCTTGTATTCCATTAAAATAGCTAGGTGTTCAAAAAGTAACTTAAAGCTTGTGGAGAAACCGTAACAACTCAAGTACTTCTCCAGCCATTGTTAGCAAGCTGGGGGCTTTTTTGTAACTAAATATATACTGATATTGCTCCTGTACTGATGTACTGGTATTACACCAGGGAGTTTTCTATAATTGAACTTACTGAAAGTTTCAAAAGTGCAGTATAATTCTGTTTCATTGACGCAGCGATAATGGATTTATAGTCAAGAGTTCCTAGGGCACCAGCAGTTTGCTGCCTTAGCTGTTGACACCTGGGAGTCACCAGCTGCACCTGCCTCAAGAGGCCACTGAACCTCACCCTGGTGCCAGTTAGACTCACTGTCATGTGTCCACCCACTGCAGCTCCATGGAGACTTGGAGTTTCATCAGTTACATCCTTCAATATTTTCAGTCTCCCAGTCTTATACGTCTCTGCCTTCCTTTCCTGTTAGTCATAAAATGCAGGAGAGGTCTGAAGGTTTTAAGTATAATCCCAACCTTGGCACTCATTTCCACGTGCCACTGTTTTCCCACATCTGCGCTCTGGGAGTGATAACCCATCCATGCACAGCTCACAGAGGTTGTGTGAAAATTAACTGCTGTTTGTAAGGCACTTTCGCAGAAATGTGTGTGACAATGGGTCCTCTTGAGGATTGTTACACATCTGGTAATTCAAGTGTAACTGGCTGAACATAATACTCTGCTTCCAAAGGTTATTGCCGCACACCTTTTTTCAAAGTAAAACAGGGTGAGATGAAGGTTAGTAACTTAAAAGTAAGAGCAAATTTTTATTGGCTTTTCTAGTCCCTTTCTGTGAAACATATTTAAAAATTAGTATTAGTTTGTATCAAATGTTTCTGGGATGAATTTGCATAATAAGTTAAAGGAACTCAAAAGACAGTAGATACCTTAGTACTGTGAGCAATGAAGAGGACCAATGGAGCCCAGCTGCTTCATCTTCATCTACTTCACCTTGGTTCTGATTTGTTGATTTATGAACTTTATTTACTAGTTAGGTTGGTGAATTCTCTTGCAAGACAGAAATTACAGGGTGTCAGTTCTGTCTTGGTTCTGTGGTAACAAGTACACCTCACAGATTCCAGAATGGCACTCCTGGCTGGCCACTGACCATCTGTATTTTTCCTGAAGTAAATAAGAGATCTTGGCCATATGACTGTCTGAACTCAAGCATTCAAAATGAAAACAAATAAAATAATAAGAGCCTGCAGCTCTATGGTGAGAAAGCAGTAATACATACACAATTAGGATGCAAACATATAACATTCAGTATTTGTTTTCTTCTGAGAACTGTATAGTGAAAAGTACCTATCTCAGATCCTGGGTTTAGTTTCATCTCTGTAGAGCCTCTGCTTTACCTGACTGTGTGCTAAGAAATTACTCTGCAAGATCTAGGTGCTATTCTCAATTACAGGTATTTTCTGCATTTTCTGCTTCGTAAGTTTTTATTTTTATGATCCTTGTATTGCTGAAGAGTTCTTTCATGCTTCATTCCCTCTTCTTATTTTTTTGTTCAGCAACAGGCAGGATCTGAAACTTTTGTTCACTTGACTGATGTTAGCTCAGAGACATCCCATGAGTTCTGCTGGACCCAGGCATTTTAAGATTTTAGTCCTATGAAAAGTTGCAGGAACAAAAGTTTTCCGCTAAGTGCAGAATCTCAGGGTTAGGTTCATGGTATTTGCGGAGTGAGTACTGTGACATTCTGCAAGTTTTTATTTCTATTGTTCAAGGCAATTATTTTCTGAAAGCAGTCATTGTACCTTAAATATTTTACATGTGTGTTTTACAAATAGTACCCAAGATAACTGGAAGAGATAGGGGGAGGAAAGAGATTTCTGTTTCATTTTCTCTCCAGCTTTGTTTATTCATCAATTAATTTCTTGTTTTGTATGGCCTGCTTTTTTGTTTCCCTTTGTGATCTTCAGTAAAGTGAGTATCTTTGATCAGAGCGGGCAATCAGGCATTAAAAAATCTCTAACATTTTTTGCAAACAGGAACATAACCATATAGCAGTGATCAAACATCCAAATGTACACAAGACTTTACTTCTCATCTAGTCCAGTTGAAGTTTTCTTCCATCACCAGTGCTAGAGTTTGAAAGCTTGATTGTTCAGTCCCTTCACCTAAGAACAGCTGCATCTCTACGAAAGAAATAGGCAAGAAACATCTCCAAGATACAGTTATTTTATGCAGCAGGTTTTTTTTCAAAATATGTTTAAAGTTGACAGCAACTGGTTTTAGTCATTTCGAATTTCACTGTCTATCCTCTTGGGGTTAAGGCCGGAGAAAAGCAAAGCCACTGATGATCTAGTAGGTTAGAGGTTTCAAATGAAATAAAAAGAAATTAGATGAAGCAACTGGAGCCAGACGATGAGGCACGCCGTGAGATGTGCGGATGGTGTGCCTGAGGAGCTGGAACACCCTTGTGGCTACAGCCAGCCAGACCGAAGATAGGAGCGCTGCTGAGGCGACTGCGGTCCTGTTCCGCCCTTATGCAAGACCCACAGTCCTTGCAATCTCTTTGTTACTCCCGATACTCCTCATTTACATATAAATTGGCTGCCACCCTGTTTGGGATGGAGGGGGGGGTTGCCCGAAGCAACCACCGTGAAAAAGGACAGCGAGCTGCACTGTGTGGGACTTCAGGACATCAAAGATCCCCGTGGGCTGGATCCAGCGCCAGTGATCCCTCTCACTCTCTCTTTCCATCTCTTTTCTTTTTCTTTCTCTCCCCCTCTCCCTCCATCCTCTTTCTTCCTGTCTCTCATATCAGATTGCAAAGTTTACGATTACAGCCATTTGCTCACGGTGTCCCTTCACTCGAGTGACCATTTCTAAGTTTCCCTTCAAATAAAATTGTTACTTGTTAAAAGACCACCAGTGTTGTTTTAGTGCATCTGCAGCCGAAGGTATTTTCGAATCTGAGTCACTTTCCCACCCCTCCTGTGTTGGGAAGTCCTAAGAGATACCAAATAAGTGGGCAGGGAGAGCAGGGAAATAACCTCTTAGCTGTAAGCCAATATAGGTTTGAGCAGTGCCAAGACAGCAGCTGCCCGGGAAAGGCCAGAGCTTGTCTGCTACCCTGTCTGAAGTAGTTATCTCCCCCTTCCCTGTGTCCAATTAAAAAAACAGAGTTTCGAGGATGCCTCTGCTGAGCACAGACACTAATTTTGTAAATTTCCACGTGGTCATGGACTGTGGTTTACAGGCTGTAAACTACACTTAATACGTTCTTCAGTAGTGGCCCAAAATAGCTGCCATTGTATTTTATAAATATGTAAAGGTGTGTCATATAAAAATATTAATAGTATACAAATGTAAAATTATGCTTATTTATAAATACATATACATTTTTAAGATCAATATATAAGATCAATAATACATATAAGTAATATAATTTTATTTTGAAATTCTGTTCTATATTCTGTATTATTAAATATAATAATCTATTAGCAGGGTATATACACTTTATCATTATTATTATTATTACTATTATTGTTATTGCTATTACTATTAAATATGTTCTGTTCTGTAGTCAGATGAGAGACAAAAGAGAGGTCTTGCACAGAAGGTGTCTGACTTATGTATGGGCTAATGGAGCTGTGGTTCTGCTGGAATCTGTCCTGTCCAGTATTTTCCTGAATGATACGGTGTAAGACATAATACATTTTTCTCTGTAGTGCATTTGTACATAGCATGAGGCCAGAAAGAGACACAAAGATATGGGAGCACAGAATCAAATTTCAATATCATCTCAACAGGTTGGAGATCTGAGAGATGACAGGATGTGAGGTGTAGGGTTCTGCTCTGTGCTAGGTGAGGAAAATGCAAATTTTTTTTTTTGCTTGTTTGGTTTTTGGTTGTTGTTTTTTTTTTTTTGACAAAAATTACTGTGCAAAGGGAAGGGGGTAACTTTGCTCTGTGGCCAATGTGGATGGGACAGGGAACAATTTTTGGTAGCAGGGAAGGTTCAGGGCTAGGCATCAAAACATGCTCCTTAGCCAGTGTGATATGGGAGTAGGTGTGCAGAGGGATGTCAGCAGCATAAAGAGAAAAACACTGTGGTGAAATTAAAGCACTTCTCAATTGGCATTATCTTCAGTCCCTGTCATAGCTCTGGTATCTGATATACTGGTACAGAAAAGGGCTGGAACAGTGAGAAACCTCCTCTGTTTTGTTGAGCCACACACTTGCATGGTATGTACACTTTATCTGGGCTACAGCAGGTACTTCCATGCAGTTGTGTGTAGCAAGTTTCTTGAAGGAGAGAGCTAATCTTTTCCCCAGATTAGGAAAGGATTAGCTTTTGGTGTGAAATTGGTGTTGCAGTGTAAATTCCCTGTTTGTCTCCTCTCCTGAAGTCACAGACTGTAATTTCTAAACTCCTGGTATCTTTGCAGTCTAAGTACGGAGGGGAGAGGGTGTATTTATGTTACAAGTGTTCTCCCAAAGCTGTAGGGAAAACCCTCGTCACCCTGTGATAGTTTGCAAAATCTGCTGCAACACACCATAAGGAGCCAGCATATTTTAGCTGGTAACACTCCAAATGTCATAGCTTGGAATTTGCAAAATATTGCAGGGTAGAAAAAAGATTAATGAACTATTCTCAAAATGTAGAAGCTGGCACTTTTTTTTTTTTTTTTTTTTTTTTCTTCTGTGAGATTTTGATCCTTCATGTTGAGCCAGCTTTGTATAGAAGATTCCCAACTACCCCTGCAGTGGAATGTTTTCTGTTTTCCATCATGTGGATTGTCTCCTATGGCAGACTGCAGTCATACCAGGTCATGCCACTCTACACTCTGAGGATAAATATTTGCTCAGATTTTGTTGTAACGGAATGCTTTTAATAGAGTCTTTCTTTTTCCATGTATAACAAGGAAAGTGAGTATTTCCAGTTCAAAATTTAGTTTTCTTTCATACTGTCTTTTTTTTTAGCTCTGTTAGGGGGAAGAATGATACCTGGTTTATTTTTTTTTTAACTTTCTGATCTGTAACTATAAAAACAAGGGTGTGCTTTTAAAAACTGAGCTCTCACAGTGCCAGTGTTAATTTTTTTAAACCCAGGGGGCAAACATTTATTGTGTAACCAGTAAATTGCAATTGAAAGTGTTCCATAAAGTGGTTGGCATAGTCTCTGCCAGATACACGTATCCTAGCAATTTTACCAGACTTGATGAGTGCTGATGACTTAATTTCAAACCACTCAAGTTTAACATTTCCATCTCTGATTTCCAAAAGTACTATTACTACAACTATTGTGGAAATAAGCAAGTTAAAAAGAAGTGTTGTGTTTTGTGTTTATAAAGATTTATTATTAACTATCCACTGTCAGGTGGATATTTTCCAAATCTTCTAGATTTCAAGTTGCATTTCAATGTAGATTCTCTTTACAAGATTAAAATTAGTGCTTTCAAGCCAAGACATGCAAAAAACCCCAATGCAAATAACAAGTCCAACTTCTTTCAATTAAATACTGTTTTCTGCACACAGATTCATTTCATACAGTTAAGAGCCCCACACATGACAAATTTTCTCTAAACTCAATATTATGAATTAAACAAGCAGTATATTCCACCCATTTTTGTCTGACCTGGTGGTTGGCATCTGCCTAAAAATCAGGCACAGTGCCAAGTGTTTGCTGAACAGGCAGTGTGATTTGATTGAAATATTGGTGACAAAGATTGTTTGGCTGGGCAGAGCTGTGTCAGATATTCTGTTTTCACAAATCTGTCTTGATTTGAAGAACAGAAGTTACTTATTGTGGGGTGAAGAAGACCAGAAATTTATGTATGCAGTATGTATAAACACACAGAAGGGAGATTTTTTTTTTTCCTTTTGTCTCACCATAAATAGTCCAAGGGCTCGTTCCTGTAACATATTAGACATAATGGTACTACACAGCAAAATACAGGTGAGTTAACCTCTCAGAAACAGAAGCACTAGTCAATTAATGCTTGTAAGTTTTACTAGATAATTTCTAGATAATTAAGTTTTAAGCATTTTCCTCCTGTTTGCTTTTTTTCCCCTCAAATAGTCTACCCTTCAGTTGGCTTTTTTCCTCTGGTTCAACAATCTATTCTGAAATAATGAGTCTGTTTTCAATACAGCAATATACAGGAGCCTTTCTTAGCAAGGTGTTCTCATGTATGAAAGAAAAAAGATATCCTGGCAGAGGAAAAAAAAATTGTAAATTTGGATTTACCATTTGTTTTTGACCACAAGAGAATACATTATACTGAGCAACACAAATAAGTCATGTTTTGGAGCAGCTCCACAATATACTGGAGCATTACTGAAATACAGCAGCAGGCAATTTACATGGAGGTTGGTTATTCACCCGGCCCCTTATTTGCAAGTAACACTCTGCACTTAAATTGAGCTCCCTTCAATATGCTGCATCTGCTTGAACATGCTGTGTTTGCTCTATGCATTTGAACAATCTCATAAAGATGGCCAAAATTTGTTTTGGTCTACCCAGGGGTCAAAGAAAAAATAGCAGCTCAGATCCCTATATATTCAAAAATACATATGATTAACCACTGCATTTTGTGTTTCTCTGTGTTAACATTCAGTGCTTTCCTGTTGAATAGTTAACTCTGTAAAGCTAAGTGACCTCTTCCCATTCAGGCATCTCTGAAACTGCGTCACCTCTGCTGACCTCCTAGATACTGATTAAACAGTTTGGCTGTGTTCAATTAGCTTAGTTTACACAATGTTTAACTGGTGCAGGAATATTTACATGGAATAATACTGTAAAGATGGGGGAGGTAAAAACCTGGAATCACTTCAGCAGGCTTTATGAAACAAAGAGGTATGAATCCATCATGTATGTGTGTATTTTAAAGTCTCAGGACTGGTCCTGTGGGATCAATGACTTTTTTTTTTTCCCTGTGGAGTTGCTCCTTCAGTGGAAGGCATTGGTTTCCCTTATTGAAGCAGCTCTCCTTGTGGCTCTGCCCTGATGTTGGTGCCCTGTCCACAGCTGTTACATCCACATGGGGCACGAGGAATATGCCTTTCAACAAGATGAGAGCAAAGCAAATTGCTCTGTGTTTTACTTCATTACTGTTAGTGCACTACCACTGTCCCAGTACAACGAAAAAGCAGAAAGTCTGACTTGAGCACATGTAGACAATCAGCTGTTTGGTCTCTTTCCTTGTCTATCTCCACCTTTCACTGCTTGCCTACATAGTGCCATGCTGGAAGATAAGTTTGCTTGTTCCCTCCAGCATAGCTAGGGTAAATTTGTGGTATTAGGTTAAGTCTGTCCCTTTCATCAAATGCCTTTTATTCCACAACTAATGGCGACCAGGCAGGGATCTTCATTAATGTATTCCAAGGGAGTTGCCAGTCTTTTTTCCTCACTTGAGCTGGGGTTTGTTTATGTGTTGTTTGTTTGTTTACTTTTTGGAGATTGTAGCTCTTCAGAAAAAAATCAGGGTGATCAGCGTACCCATCATTCTTCAGAAGGGACTTCTCACCAAGACAGAGGAGCATCTGCATTGAGACACCTCTTGAGACATTGAGCACCTCTTGAGACTCCTGTGAGAAGGAAGGAACTGGAGTCTGATTAAATGAAAGTACATCCTGGCCCCTGCAGATGTCATTATCAAGGCCTGGGGACTGGCTTGGCAAGTCAGTAGGAAGATTTTCAGGATGCACAGGGTTGCCTTGATGGTACCACACAGATATTTTCACATAATTAGGGCAGCCTTTGGTAGCCTTAATAGGGGGTGGGGGACAATGGGTGGGAACATCTTGGCTGTGCAGAGGGGCCAGGGCTTTTGTGTGGAGGAGTCTAACATTCCTCTGGAGATTTTGTGAGTTGTCAGATTTATATACTGCAGCTTGTAGGTGCAATGAGTTCCCTGTGGTCTTGCACATTTTGTCCAGGCTGGTATCCCAGGAAAAGTGCTCCTGCTACTGGGTTGAGCAGAGGTCTGCAGTACTGGCTGGTGTAAAAGCCTCCTCACAGCCAACCAGCAAGTGGGAGGGGTGGACCCAAGCCTTGTCATGATTTCACGCCAGCCAACAGCCGACCCTTGCACAGGCGCTTGCTCACTCCCCCACCAGCAGGACTAGAGAGAGAATCAGAAGCTGGAAAACTCATGGGTTGAGATAAAGGTGCCTTAATAGGGAATACAAAAGCCACGCACACAAGGAAGGCAAAACAAGGAATTGATTCACTGCACCCCATGGGCAGGCAGGTGTTCAGCCATCTCCAGGAAAGCAGGGCCCCATCATGTGCAGTGCTTACTTGGACAGACAAATGCCACCACTCCAAATGTTCCCCCTTTTCTCTTTCTTCCCCTCAGCTTTACTTACTGACCATGATGTCACCTGTCTGGAATATCCCTGTGGTGGGTTGGAGTCACCTGTCCCAGCTGTGACTGCTCCCAGCCTCTCATGCAGCCCCAGCTTCCTCACCAGCGTGGCAGTACAGACAGCAGAAAAGGCCTTGGCTCTGTGCAAGCCGTGCTCAGCAATGCATTTTGCCTGTGGGCAGGGCCAGTACAACAGACACATACACCAAAGTCAAGGAAGCAGTGTAATTTACTATAGTTCAACAACTACAGTAAAGAGTTTGTAACAGCGAAGAGTTACAAAAGGATAAGCTGAGCAAAGCACTTAAAGCATTAGTACAAAACTTGCCTATAGTGATTAAGAAGAATACATTACTGGTTACCCTAGTACTTTACCAACATCCAGATCAGCTGGGGAGCCCTGATCACAGCGAAGGATTGGAGAGCCACTCCTGGTAACTGGGCAATCCAACACGGAGTGTCCACTGTTAAACGAGGTTTCCATCTTCACTGTGAGAGGGGCTGGCTTTTATATTGTGGAATAAACAAGCTTACATACCTTCTAGTGTGGAAACATCTGTTTTCATCCTCCTCTTGGGTTCTACCCAAAGCCTGGCCAGGGCTCAAGGAAGAACCAAGGGAGTTGGCTTTGACTATATACCTCCAAACGAGGCCAGATGTCTGATTTCATGGCCTTGTCAAGCCTCTAAACACAGAAAGATAAATTCATTCTTATCACACTACATATTCTGCTAATGAGGGGATGATACTAATGATCTGCTTATTTTGCTAATGAGTGGGTACAAATATCATATAACATTTGCTTGCAAGGTTCATGTAGAGGTCAGCTTTGGCTCAGGGCCCGTTGGTCAGGACTCAGTACTTCACTATAATAAAACTATCTCTATATTATCAACCCTGTGTCCAGCACACATCCAGAAGACAGCTCCTTACTAGCCACTGTGAAGAAAATTCACTCTACTTGGCCTGAAACCAGCACAGACTTATGCCAGAGCCCTCTGTCAGGAAGGTCCTGCTCATGTGTCAGGAAGGTCTGCTGCTCCCACTGCATAATGCTTTTGCAAGAATTAATGCCTTCTTCCCAAGGCATGAGGTATGTTATTTAAGTTTTATTGAAAGTCAAGCAAATTAAGTTATACAGGTAATTTTCACTGCTTGATTCACCTTTCATCTCTACTTAATGACCACTTTGAAAGACTCTCACTGCCACCAATGATCTGGCAGTTTTCCCTTGTGACTGTTGTTCAAGTGCGATCCTTTCTGATTTCCTTTATGTTAAATGCTGCACTACTTTTAATTATACTTCGCTTGTGCAAGATACTTTCTCAAAAATAATAGAAGTGTATCACTTTCTCTGAATGTATAATTATACTATAAGGAATTAAGAATTCAAGAGGATGCCAAAATAAAATTTCTGCTAATGTGACATGCTATTTGAGAAACAATGCCTTGGTTTTGTTGTCTGGGATGTATTCTTTTTCCTGATTTCTGTCAGAGGACTGACAAAAGAAAAAGACATTACTATTTTTCACATGGTTTGACCCATTAGATTATTTGGTAGAAAGTATTTGAGTAGGTGACAAAATGAATTGCTTTTACATTTTCAAGATGCTTAAGATAGAAAATAGAAAAGACAGTACTAGGTATACATGCTGCATATATAATAATATTACTGCCAAGGAAATTTAATTCAGTCTCCAGTGATGGGTTTGGGCAGATGTTTTGCATTCAGCTAGAGATAAGGTAATGCATGCAGTGCAGTCTTAAGTAAGTAGGAACAGAATGAAACTGATATTCTGCATTAGTTGTGTATTATTTATTGTATCTGATAGAAGTGTAGAGCAGACACCTGATACACCATTTGCCTGCTATCAGAAGAGCAGGGAGGTGCTGTCTGGACTTTCTGTATAGCAGTTGCCTGAGAAAAGCTTTTATTTTGTAAACTACTCCTTTGCTTGTGTTTTTCTGAATAATTTGCTTTCTCTGCTAAGGCTATAGTTCTGGCACTAAAAACCAAGGTTTGCATTTCGTAGTTGACTGTGGTGTGCAATGGTCGCAGTATTTTATATCAAGACAGTGAAAAGCAGCAGTTATGATCAGCTGCTGCATTTCTGTGAAACCAGTATTTCTGTGCTCTGAGGGCAGGAAACTTCAGAAAGAGAGTTTTCATAGACTGACAGAATCATAGAATATTGTAGGTTGGAAGGGACCCTCAAGAATAATTGAGCCCAACTCCTGGCCGGGTGCAAGGCACCCCAAGAATCACACCATGTGCCTGAACATTGTCCAAACACTTCTTGAGTTCTGTCAGGCTGGTGCTGTGACCACTTCCCTGGGGAGCCTCTTCCAGTGTCCGACCACAAAAGGGTGAAGAACCTTTTTCTAATATCCAACCTAAACCTCCCCTGACACAGCTTCATGTTTTTTCCTCAAGTCCTGTCACTGGTCACCACAGAGAAGAAATCAGTACTTGCCCCTTTGCTTCCTCTCATGAGGAAGTTCTAAGTGGAGTGAGGTTTCCCCTCAGTCTCCTCCAGGCTGAACAGACCAAGTAACCTCAGCCATGCCTGACATGGCTTCACCTCCAAACTCTTCACCATCCTCATGGCCCTTCTTTGGATGCTCTCTATTACCTTTGTGTCTTTTTTGTGTTGTGTCACCCATTTCTGTCCCAGCACTGGAGATGAGGCTGCCCCAGCTCAGAGCAGAGCAGGACAATCCCCTCCCTTGCCCAGCTGTGATGCTGTGCCTGATGCTCCCAGGACACAGGTGGATCTTCTGGCTGCCAGGGCACTGCTGGCTTAAGTTTTGTGGTAGTTCATTATCAGTATATACTGTGGAGGGGAAAAAAGCCTCAGGTTTTGAAAATCTACTTTGCTTGAGAGCTCTGAAGAATAGGTGTGATAATAATATCCTCAGAAAAAGAATGAGAGAAGGATGAAAACAACTCAAAAAATACAAAGAAGTTTCCAGCCCCTCAAGTTGGGGATGGAATCTGATGGAAGCAACCAGATAATCAGGTGATTACACGCCATGGTGTTGTTTGGGAGGAGGATGAGGTGGAACTTAAGAACTGAGTTTTCCTCAAAAGCCATGGGGCTCAGGACTGGTGCTTCCTAAAGGAGCTTACTGTGTTTTGGCACAAATCTCTCAAGAGAAAACAAAATTTTTTATCAGACTGTATTCTCTGGACATGAGAATACAGTTCCCTCTGGAATGGTGCTGTTTGCAGTAATCTGTCTTGATTCTGCTCACTGTCCATCCAGCTACCCCTGTGGTGGAAATGAGACACAGAAAACCCTTTCCCACAGACAGGGTTAAAGCAATAGTATTTTCCTAGTAAGAGAAGAGAACAATATTCAACAGTGTCTTTTTGAGGCAGGTCTCTTAGTGATATCTTGAGGAGAAAGGGGCTACAACTAAACAGCAAAATTTAAAAATGGACAATGCAAGGGCTACCTGGTGCTGTCGGCTGCTCATCAGAAAACACAGCTTGGTGTGTGCAGTGCATGTGAACCTTGTGCACTCTACTGCACTTGCAGCATGCAAGCCACCAGGTGTGTCCATGCAAAGCAATATGCCTGTTTTGCTGGCAGAAAGTTATTTTGCTCTTTCTTATGGTATGCATTTGCTTGTTATGCTTGAGGAGTACAGAGTAACTGGGTGGACAATTGTGGCAAGACAGTATTTGTTCTGACAAAATCCTGTTTTATTCTGTTTTGCTTTGTGTTCATAAAGGTTGCTGATGTGCATGCTGGGGATTGAGTGGGCTGTGAGTGGGAAGTCTGAGACTGCTGGAGAGAACAGTTTTTCAGGAACTGCTGTTGTAAATAAAACCCTTGGCCTGTCTGGTTGCCAGCTTATGTTCCACAGTTAACAGATAATGTTTTCTAGAAACTGCCATAAAGGGCAATCTTGATTTTTCTGTCATAAGGGTGGTTTGAGAAGGTTTAAAAGGGTTGTGGGTTTAATTTTGGAGGTATCTATGCATGCCAAGCTCACCAAGATAGCTCCCAACTCTCCCTCTATGCTGTGTGGCAAGGAGAACACACGCTGCTCCAGCTCTTGCACCTGACCAAAATCGCTTCTACTTTCAAGACTGTGCAAACTATCAGACTAGTGAGTTACATCTTGTTTGTTAACCTTAGTGGCAAAGGAATTTAGTGTGCCATTAATGGGAAGGTACAAGAAAGATCAAGTGAGTACCCTCACTGTGCATCACTCTGGATTTGGCATAAGTCTGTCAACTTGGAATGCCAGTTGGGAATGCCAGTGACGTGCATGGCAACAGCATGTGCCGTGAAGGTGCAGGGGCTGAATAAAGCTGATGGAATTGAACCATGCTGGAAAACTTCACATTACCTTCTACCTCTGGATGGATCTAGATGGCTCACATATTTCTGCATGCTTTTATGCCAAATGGTAAAACTACTGCAAATGTTGACTACAAATCACAGCAGTCAGATGCTGTGAGGAAGAATTAAGAAAGTTACAGCCACGTGTGACCCTTGTTGAAACTGGCAGTGAGTATTTGATTTCAACATCTGGGTTAAGAGTGTATTTCTTAATAAAAAGTTTTAGAGTTGGTGTTTAACTTTCTGTGGAAGCACTTGCTAAAGCAGTGGCAGGTGACAGTGCTGCTCTGTTTCAGTGAGAAGCTAAGTGCAGTGCTTTAGACATTACCACTTGTCTTCTTTATAGACATTTGTTTATATATATATGTGTGTGTTTTGGGGATTTTGGTAGCCTTTCATTTACATTCATTTCTTAAATCAGTCTTTTCCCAGTATTAACTGCTGGTGCTATAGACTTTGTACCTCACTGGCTTCACAAACATTCCATAGGTAAAGGAATTGAACTGGTTGTTTCTAAAGCATGAAGCTGATACATACAGCCCCATCACTGGATGCTGCCCAGTGATGGCTGTGGCTCAGATGCTCCATGTTAGAGTGATAAGCATTTGCAGCCACCCAGGTGAGCAGGTCAATCTCACCAAGCACTGTCTGCCTATTGGCAAGGTAGTTTCCAATGCTCTCACCTGTTGCCACTGGTCTTAGTGATCTCCATGCACTGGAGAGCAATGCCAGAGTGGGTTTCTTCCACATGTCTTGTGTCTTCACATGGTTGGCTCAAGTATCACTTCTGGTTCTGGTAGAACCAATCCTGCCTGCCAAATGGTGTGTTTGTCTCAGAGGCTGCTCTCTTTCCCCTTGCCCTGCAAGGTCCATCTTGCCTAGTCTGTAGCACTGGACTCTGGATGAGAACAGCCAGAAGCTTTATGTGTAAAAAAATTTTTTTAGTGGCTAGTTACCAAATACAGTGCTCTTAGCTATGAAATGTTTAACTTGCACAGCTGTGCTGCAGAGAGAGAAATCTTTTGACTGTCTTTTCCCTATCTATCATCTTCCAAAACCATACAGCCAAGAGATTTTAATTTCTTCCCTTTTTGTCTTTGGCAGATTTATCCTTGTATTGCACAGCTATTCTAAACAGAGGCCTTTTAAAATGCTGTGAGAGGCTTTATTCTTGTTTGCATCTCTTTTAGAAGTACTCCTAAGTCAATTTGTTCCAGTCTGGCAGACAGCAAGTCTGCTAAATTTCTCTTCCTGTCCCCTCAGCATTCTGCTTGCTTTAGCAACAGGAATAGACTGCTTTGTAGTGTGCTCTGTTGCAGCTTGAAATGAAACCTGGTTTCAACAAAGGTGGACACACTTTCATCTCTGAGGGCCAAACTGAAGGACCTACTTCATGTTTTCAACTGGTCTAAAAGCAGCACCATAAAAGATATTTAAAGGGGGAACAGAGATGTTCAGTTTTGCCTCATGCTGCTGCTGGGCCTTACGAAACCGTGGAGCTCACCTTTTGTAATTTGGGTTGCTCAGACTTCTCAGATGTCCTGTGTTTTGTAAAGCATTTTGAGTGCTTTGTTTCTGTGCTGTTTTTTCTGTGGACATGGGCAGTTACATGGCTACAAAGAGGAACAGTTACAGAAGTGCCAGCATTTGTGCCTCATCAGAAGCAACACTTCAGTACTTGCATTTCTGCTCTAATGAAATGGTTCCATTTTAAAAGGCAATTGTAGAAAGATCATATGGTCCATAGCGTAGACGACACAAGGAGGAGCAGGTATGTCTGTCCTACAAGACTTAAGTGTGTTCACCTGTTGTGTGTGGCAGAATTTCACTTTCTGTTGCTGCAGGAAAGCGTGGGTCAGAAATGGTGTCCAGCTTTCTCTCTAGCCAGGATAGGGGTGTGTTGAGCCTCCCAGGACAGTAAGTGAAATGTGCCCTTCCACATGGCACACCAGCAAAGTTCCCACATAGGGGGCTGCTTTGCTAAGGCCTGGTTCACAGCATTGTCTTTGGCTTTGACTGTGGATGGAGATGCCAGCTTGCTCTGACCCTTCAATGTAGTCTCATACAAATGCTATTGAAGCTTAGACTGCACTGGCAGCATCAGAAGGGTTTGGAGGTTGAACATAGCAGGGACAATTTTCAGTGGTAATACTCAATCAGCACTTCCAACTTTCTCTTTGGTGCCAACATGCACCTTTTACTTGCAATTGGGCAGGTGGAGGTGTGTGTGTGAACATATGACAGGAATTGCCAGTCAGACCTGGAACATTCTGTTTTCTACTGCCTTGTATGCAGCACTGTCACTGCTGAGATGCCTGCAGGTAAAGGTTAAATACTGTCAGTGCAAAACAAGGTGAAATTCAACTCAAGACCCAGGTGTGATGTAAGGGGTAACTGTCCCTCTGGTTTCTTTCTGAGGTTGCTCCTGCATTGACAATTTGCAGAAGTGTTAGAGCATATTTTGCCTTGGCAAATTCAGAAGTGCTGCTATCTAGAGAGAAGCAACATCATCACTGCTGAGTTTGGTGGTAGTAATTTTCACTGCTGCCCTCTCAGCTGTATCTCACTGGCAACATTTTGCAACTGGAAGGAACCAGCCTTTTTCAGATTCCTCAATAGTGGTATGAAGCATTGGTACAAGAATTCACAGTACAGATTCTTCTGTTTTAGACTCAACGTGCTAGTAAATAATCAGGAGCTTTTTCTGAGAGGAGAGGAAACTGTCTAAGTGCATTGACAGTGAAATCTGATTGAAAAAATATCAGCAGAAATTAAAGAAAACTGGTCGAGGCAGTACACTTTCATCCTGCATAAATATCAGTATGTTCTTTTTCACCCTTTCTCGTTTTTACTTTGGGTTCTAATTTCTAAATAACACCCTGTGTCATTCCTCACTATAATTCCAAAACAGCTCTTCTGTTTCATTTCTTCAAACAAGACATGTCCAGATGTCTGCTGTGTGTAAGAGATCTGACTGGTTTTAAATGCAAATATACTCCATGACACAGTTGAATGAATGAGTATCAAATCTGTGCATGTCCTTGCAGAAAATGTCTTCAAAGATTAGATTGATACTTAGTATATTAGAAAGCTCTGTGTTACCCATGGATCCTTAGTTATTCTTGGCCTTTTTTTCAGTGTTTGTCATTAATTATAGGTTATTATTATCTAGAGACAGTTAAAAGAAGTTAGATATTGATATCAACATCACTGGAATGCCTATACAGTATGATATTTGAGCTTGTATTTGCAGGATAAAGGTGTGTGGGTTTTTTCCCTTTTTTTTTTTTTTTTTTTTTTTTTTTTTTTTTTTTTTTTTTGAATGAGGAAAGGCTGTATATTTTCTTTTAACTCTAGTCAAAGGCTGGATTAAATGAAACCACAAAAAATTAGTTAGAAACATGATCAAATTGGTATGGCAAAACATCTGCTGTTTTCTTTGAAATCTACTATATTTTAAGAAATATTTGGTTGATTGTCATTTAATTGGTGAGAGGAGAGGAGAGGAGAGGAGAGGAGAGGAGAGGAGAGGAGAGGAGAGGAGAGGAGAGGAGAGGAGAGGAGAGGAGAGGAGAGGAGAGGAGAGGAGAGGAGAGGAGAGGAGAGGAGAGGAGAGGAGAGGAGAGGAGAGGAGAGGAGAGGAGAGGAGAGGAGAGGAGAGGAGAGGAGAGGAGAGGAGAGGAGAGGAGAGGAGAGGAGAGGAGAGGAGATAGAAAATTTATATTTTTGATTTTTTTAAAATTATATTTCGGGAGACTAAGAAATTTGTCAGGATGCATTTCTTGAAAGTTAAAGGTTTGCTTTGGATATGTATACTTTGCAAGAAATTCCTATCTTGCTTGTAACCGGTTTTATTTAACTGTTTATACTAGCATGCATTTTGTCTAGGGCCATTTCTCACTCTAATGAAATGAACTGGTATGAACAGAAATGGATAATTTTGGAAGGAATTTCCTTATGTATTTTTGTTTAGTAAGTCCAGTACTAATAAAGCATAACAAGAACAGACTTTAATGAATCACAGAACCATAGAATGGTTTGGTTTCGAAGGGACTTAAAGATCTAGCTCCAGCCTACTCTGCTATGGACAAGAATGCCACTCACTAGATCAGGTTCCTCAGAGCCCCACTCTATCTGGCCTTGAACATTTCCAGGAATGGGGCATCCACAGGTTAATGAAGAGATGTGATGCAACTATGTAAAAAAACATCCAACCATATATGAATTTTTTTTTTACACACCTGCTTCCACTTTACTGGAGATTTATTCAGTATTGTTTTCACTTACTTTGCCAAACATTCAGCAGTGTATATAGCACATTGTTTTGAATTTCAGTTGTCCAAAGGCTACAGTTTGGGTTTTGAATCTCTAAGAGGAAATAAGTGAGAGTTTGTAAGACTTGAGAGTCCTCCATAATAAGTAGAGCTCTTCTTCCAAAGTCTTTTGCATGCCAGTTGAGTATTCTGGAGTTTCTCTTTCTTCATCAGGCACCTTCCCTAAATCTACATGTTGTGCATGCCAAATCCTGCACCGATGTTAATAAGAACTGTGCTTGCTTGAGAACATGCATTCAGTTATTTTGGCCCATACTCCAGGGCTTCCCTAGTTAGAGTTTTGTCAGGTTTTCAGATCCTCAGGCTCAGATTTTATAGATATTTAGTTTACACAGACCTCTAAAGATCTCATTCAGTGCTTTTGATTACATAAATTCTTCTAAGAGCTGAGGCCTGGGTTAACTGAACCAGCCAATGTCAAAGGGCTGTACATGTACAGCTGTTGAAGCCTCCATAGTTCCAGCCCCACTGAACTCAGACGTGCAAGTTTTTGTGGCGGCATGCGGAGTGGCCTGGGTGGGCTCAGTCTCTAAAAGTTCTGGATATCCTGTTCCCTATCTTCTCCATCAAGAGAATAGTAGGTAAACCTGCTTGTCCTGTGGGATTGCCACCAACCTCTCACCTGTATGTGGGTAAGCACCACGAGGCATCAATCTTTGCATACTTTCAGGGAACTCATCTCAGTAATCTTAAAATGTAATCTATTTCAAACCTTGGTTTAATTTTCATTTTCATCTCAGTTGATCAGTGATACTATGTTAGAGGCACACACCTAGATATATTTCTAGGGATAAAAGGAAACTTGGTACAAAGTTGAGCATTTGAAGCCTTTCTAAAATTTTTGTCCTCTGGCTGTCAGATACAGGATGTTTCTTTGTAT
This sequence comes from Oenanthe melanoleuca, assembly GCF_029582105.1. NCBI lineage: Eukaryota > Metazoa > Chordata > Aves > Passeriformes > Muscicapidae > Oenanthe > Oenanthe melanoleuca. The sequence continues at coordinate 27,076,292 of NC_079362.1, forward strand.
TTTAGTCTGGCTTACATTTGAATGCAAATCCTTGCTAGCTCATTTCTAGGGCAGTTTTTATATCACTGGTTTTTCTACATTGTGTCAAAGTCAGGTCTAGGAACTTTTATTAGAGATTCAGTTGCATATGATTTGTTACACACAGTTAGATATGAGCCTGCTCATTGAATAATTGCTATCTTTAAGTTTCTTGTATATTTTTCAAAACTGTTTGCTAAGAACAACTCTTCTCTGAGACTGGGTTTTAAAAAAAAGGTTTTAAAAAGCTGCAAGACAGGACCTCAGAGTGATGCCATAGTTCAATGATAACAATAAATGTTGATACTTAAAAATGCACACTTTAAAGACAGTTCAGAAAGTTTTTCTTGCTGAGAATTAAGTCCTTGGAGAATCATTTAACATCCAAAACCACCTCTGTGTTAAAAAAGGGAAAAACGGAAACCCTTAAATTCTACTAAAGGAAGTGAGTTTCCATCCTTACACAGAAATGCTGAGTTTCTACAATTTTTCTGATTTCTGTAGGAAATTACCTCTGTTTTTCATAGGTGGTTAATAGTGTTGTTTCACTCACACTTTTTAGCCAAGTAACATGCTTTCAGTATTGCTATAGTAGCACTATTCCAATGTTCAATTGGTTTAGAAAAGCACTGAGATGAAAGAAATCCTGCAAAAGAAAGTTACAGATCAAATCTGGCACAGTAAAGCCTTCCATCCACAGAAACTGCTGGGTTTGCTAGTGAGGAATAGCATGGAATAGTTAAGTTATTTGGGCTGGAACTAAAGGCATTGGTTTACTCTAAGAAGATGAAGGAGTTTGGTCTTCACAATTTTTGTGCAAGTCAATGTTAATATTCCTGATTTTTTTTCAGTAAATCATGTGCAGGCTTTCTCTTAATATAATTTCTAGAAAAATGAAGAGCCAGGGAAAACATTTTGCCTTCAGGCTGTGTGTGCTTGATTCTTCTCATTGTAATTCTAAAGTTAGAGAGGGTACCCTCACTCCATTGTAAACTCAGGGAATTATTTCTCCATTAAAGAATGATTGTGAACTGCTAGCTGAGACAAATTCTACTGTCTTTGATATAATGCAGTTTTAGTCTCAGGTCAACATGAGAAATAGCATGAAGGCAGATGCAATTTTGGAATAAATTTTAATAAACAACACAAAATAACCAATCCATGATAGCTAAGCTCCCTGGTAACTTCAATAAAATATAGACTATTTTTTTAAAGTGCTCAGGACCTTAAAGTCTTATCATTGATATACTTTCCAGAAATGCTTTCCCAGAAGCTTTCCCTCTCTTTAAAAATGTCTTTGCTGAATACACAGATAATAACATATGAGAGATAGCCAAGACAGACTTGAGGCTACGGTAATACCTCCTGCTATGTTTTACTAGTCCTGATGCACAGGCATCTTCTCAAGTACTCCTGTGTTGTAGCACTATTTCATGGTGTAATAATGTACATTGTTGTCACCACCACATTTGCCTTTGACACTCATATTGACAAAGCTCATGGAGACATCGTGAATATCAGGTTTTCACCCTGGCACTGCTGCAGCAGAGCTGTTTAACTATTAAGGTGTTGGTTGACTGGATGCAGAGTTCCCCGTCACTATCATTTTTGCCTCTTCCCAGAGGCTCTGTATTGAGTACTAGTGTACCTGAGAGTTCCTGCTTGGCTATTGCAAGACCCACTTCTGGCAAAAGCAAAACCTGCGCCATTTCTTTTTCTCTGGAAAGTCATATTGCTGTTGTCACCTCAGCACTCTGCTCATCTTGCTCTGAATGATGATGCCAGCTCTGTATAAAACACAGGTTGGAGTCATTAAAAATGGAGGCAAGAATTTCTAGCACTTATACTGGATTGAAAAAAACAGAGCAAGAGGTCTTATTTTTGGATTTTTATGTTTTGGTAGACAAAATGTGATCTCAAAGCAATAGAACCTGGATTACTAAAGAAATTAAGTATTATCAAAAACAATGAAATAATTATGTGAGTATAGAGGCATATTTTCATCAGTTTGGGATTTTCAAAAAACAGAAATCAAAATTACAGAATCACAGAATCAGTTTGAAAATGATCTCTGATACTCTGATACATCAAGTACAATACTTGTGGCACTAAGTCCCACACCCAATATTTTCTTAAACACCTCCAAGAATGGTGATTCCGTCGCCTCCCAGGGCAGCCCAGCCATCCTGAACCCTTTGAGGTTTTTTTTTTTAAACTTTTTGGCCTTGAGGCCTTTTATTTGTTTTGCCAGCTGTCTGGAAGAAGAGACCAAGCACAACTGGCTACACCCTCCTTTCAGAGTTGCAGAGTTGTAGTGATAAGGTCTCCCCTGAGCCTCCTTTTCTCCACGTTACACAGCCCCAGCTCTCTCAGCCACTTCTCACCAGACCTGCACTCCAGACCCTTTCCCAGCTCCTTTGCCCGTCTTGGAACATACTCCAGCACCTCAGTGTCTTTCCAGTAATGAGGGGCCCAAAACTAAACACAGCACTTGAGGCACAGCCTCACCAGTGCCAAGTACAGATGGACAGTCACTGTCCTGGTCCTGCTGGTCACACTACTGTTGATACAGGCCAGGATGCCATTGGCCTTCTTGGCCACCTGGGCATATTCTGCCTCATGTTCAGCCACTGTCCACCAGCATCCTGGGATCCTTTTCCACTGGGCAGCTTTCCAGCCGCTCGACACCCCTGCCTGTAGCACTATATGGGGTTGTTGTGGCCGAAGTGCGGGACTCAGAACTTGGTCTAGCTGAACCACATACAATGGGCCTCAGCCCATCTATCTAGCCTGTCCAAAATTCATCCATCAAGTGAAGTGGCTGCAGTGACATTATTCCTTAGGCAAGTCCAGCTTCACAGAAAAGACATTTTGGACCTGGTTCAATGGCTACTGCACTCAGTGGAGTCTTCACCTCAGTGGACATTAAGCTCTTCTAAGCAAATTTGATGGTGGATATCTTGGCTGCACCACAAGAGCTGTTTCTTTCTGTGCAACAGTGGTCCTAAGTGTATGCAAGGAATGAGGAACAGTGCAACAGTAAAAACGTTAGAGCTGGAAACATGCATTTTGTCTTTGCTGTTGAAAATCCTTTATGAAAAGGATGGGTTTTGTTTGAAGATGTGGAAAAGTTCAGTGTCAGACTCATTATAACCTCAGTGGAAGACAGAGTCAAAATTCCTAAATCACAGTTACACAGTTTTCCAAATGCTTTGAAATCCAGGATGGATTTTGCACTGATCATCATTCTTGCTGCATTACCTCCACTGCTGCTAACGGAGAAAGACCTGAGTATGACTGAAAATGTTTGTTCTTGCCACACTTTTCTCTGCTCACTAACCCAGCGGTACATAATAGGTTTTGTACAGTTCATCTAACAGTATGTAAGTCTGCAGAACTGCTAGTCCTAAAACTTGCTTTCATTTGTCAGTCTGAAGATGCATAGTTTATTTAAGCTAGGCCACAGAGTCCATGTTGTCTCTCAGGTACTTGTTGCAGATCACAGTGAGAAGTATCTTTGCTAACAAAATGAGATATATTTCATTGAGGCTTTGAGGAAAAGTTTCAGGGGTGCACTTGCTAAACAGTGAATTGAACAACCAGGATTTGGTGCTTTCAAAATCCTAAAATCTTTTCTGGGTTCAGCTGTACACTGCTCAGCCATCCTCCCTCCAGGAAGATATCATCTGCTGCTGGACCATTAAGTCCCACTGTATGACTGATAAAATTACATCATCCCACTGGGAGATGCTCCAGCCAGGGGGAGGAGCCAAGACTTTCCTACCTAGATAAAAACTGAGATTTTAGACAGCAAGTTACTTTCTTTCCACTTAATTCCAGAAGAAAATCCAGACCTTTCCTCATCATCCCTGGACCTTCAGAGGAAAACTGTACCCTTCTACAGGAGCACTGCTTCAGCTGAACCACATCTGCCACTGCAGGAGGATGCAGCCACCATTTAATGGGACTGCTACCAACACGCTGACTGACAGGGTGTCAGGTTGTATTCTGACTCTGTTAGGGTTGGGATTGTTCTTTGTAATACTGCATTTCTATTATAATTTTCCTAGTAAAGAACTGTTATTCCTGATTCCCATATCTTTGCCTGAAAGCCCCTGATCTGATGATCTTACACCCTGCAAATGAGAACAATCAACTCAGGCCTATATTCCTGAGGACCGAAACTCTGGAGAGGGAAGCACCAGCACACGGGGTGGTTTGGTCAGGGATCCATTATAAGAATTTAGTATGTCTGAGGAATTATGAAAAGAATCACAATGGACTGGGGAAAAGAGGGTGAGAAATAGGTCAGTCTCAGGAAGCTTAACTGAGACTTTGCCATGGAGGTAATAAGAGAGGTTCTTATGCACAAGATCTAGATGAGATTGATCAGGTTTCCTGCACCACCTGTTCTGCTCCCTTTTCACCACCTTCTTCTGGTGCTCTTTTGGTGTCTCTGTGACCCTTCAGCCACTCTGTGCAAGAGTAGGATTCATGTAGGTCCTGTTTAGTAGGTGCTGGGGGAAAATACTACAAAATAGAAGCAGTGGTGCCTTTAGCATTACATTCAGATTGTTGATTGAGCCCCCAAACTTTTCCTTAGTCAATTCTGTTGTCAGTGGATGAATCATTTTACTTTGTGAAGGCAGGCCCTTGGGAGGCTCTAAATCCTGTGATAGTCTTCCACATGAAAAGGTGAAGAAACCCACAAATGCTGTCCCAGCCAGCTGAAGGAGTTTCTACAGCAAACAGGTTTTGCTGCTTTGCTCTGGCTTGCTGTGATGACAGCTGCAGCTGAAGGCGTGCCATACTTGGCAAGGAAAGCATCCTGAAGACTAACCATCAACTTAGAAGGCGCTGCAGCACTGTCAACTAAACGTGGCAGACAAGCATGATGTTTTTCTGAATGGAGTACGGTATTACATGCCCAGAAACAAATGTATTATTTTTTCTTCCTACTACCCTCTGAGTCCCTCTCTCAGGAAAACATTCTTGATGCTGCTTGTTATTGATAGGAATTGTAATTGTAGTTCATTGAGAGTAAAGCCTGCTTCTGCAGCAGCAGAGCTCCTACTGATTTCAGAAAGCCCAAAATATAAACACAAAATCTCTGAGACACACAAGAGGGAAGGCACTTGCTACACATAAATGACTGAATTTATTTAAAATTTGGGATCCTAGAAATGTGGAGGTTGAAAATTAGCACGAAGGTTTTATTTTGTTCCTGCTGTGTATCCCTATTTATTTCTAAATTATTTCTTACAGAGCTAAAATCACAGACAAACAGCATAAGCCTACATAAGATGAAAATAGTGATTTTGTTCAGGTGAGGGTTTCTTTTTCCCTTGAAGACACCATCCAGAGACTGTGTTAAGTGACAAATGAACATAGCTTGAGAAATTGCTCCCTCGCTTAAGAATCCATGACATTCCCAAACTACTTCACAGGCTTGCAGAACTTGCCAGGGTTTGTGAGCCTTTCCTCTGTAATGTATGCCCTTTGTTTCCTGAAGAGACACTCAATTAAAAATATGTTTTCCTAAGTAAAAGAAGCCATATACAGTTTGTATCAGAGGTGGAAGTCAACCCTTTCCCCGCATGGTGAACTGGGTAAACGACTTGATTCATACCTTGCCTATAAGATGCCAGTGTTTTCTATGTGCTTTTCTTTTCTCTTCTTTTCTTTTCTTTTCTTTTCTTTTCTTTTCTTTTCTTTTCTTTTCTTTTCTTTTCTTTTCTTTTCTTTTCTTTTCTTTTCTTTTCTTTTCTTTTCTTTTCTTTTCTTTTCTTTTCTTTTCTTTTCTTTTCTTTTCTTTTCTTTTCTTTTCTTTTCTTTTTTTCTCCTTTTCCTTTTCCTTTTCCTTTTCCTGCTTTATCTTTCTTTCTCCTACTACTTTTTTCTTGTTTCATAGCCTCTATTTCAAGCAGAAAGTAACTTCAGTAATATTTGAGTTGACATGGAACTAAAAAATCAGAGAAAATGCACTCCTCTATTCCCATTCCTTCCAGTTTGTTGGTCTGTTTTGCTTGTCTGTCCTGGTCCTTTGTCATCTTCCTTAGCAATATCAGTGAAGAAATCAAAACACTGGGGGAAAGAGGTTGAGCTTTAACTCCGCTGTTAGCAGGAGTCCTCTCATAGGAGATAGCAGAGTAGGTGATTAGCAGAGATGTGATTTTGGGTGCTCTGTTGGGTGGCTGGGGTCCCCAGAATTTGCAGGTGCTTTTTGGGCAAGGCTGTAGCTCCTGCTGAGTTTGCTTCAGCGCCTTAATTTATGAAAGAGAAATATACAGATGATCCTGGATTGATGGCTACTATAGCCTGTGGAACTTATGGATGAATTCACATTTGGATTTCTGCTGCTATTGACCTCAGTAATTCATCAATGCTAATCATCTGTCTTAAGAAATTCAAGTAATAAGAGAAGCCCCAATATTGTCCATTAGTTAAAATCTTGAATCAGATAGATACTTACACTATGGTAGCCAAACCTTTAATACACAGTGCTTTTAAGTATGGAAAGATAGGTATTTCAAAAAATGATGCAATGCTTCTCCTTCATATGGTTATGGAGTAATAGCCTAGTGAGTTTGTACAGGGTGGAGAGACTCAAAAAAGAGGATTTAAAATATTTTTAACTTCTTTTGCAAGTATGAGAAAGCAACTTCTTTCAAACTTGTGATTTTTTCATGTAGAAGCTGACAGAATATTGCTTCTCCATAAAAATGCTCAGAGATCAGGTTTCAGCTGCTGTGAGATTGGTTTGAAATCCATGCTAAGTAAAATGAGTAAATGCAGGTTTTTTAAACCTGTCTTTTAATGTTTTAGGGTTCAGGTTTTAGTTTTTATACAGCTGTCTGATTAGAACAATTATTTTTTATTATTAACAGAAGTAAATTTGTATTCTTGAGAATCTTGAACTTTTAGAAAATTTTCAGTAGTATCAGCCTTAGCATCATGTCCCAAAAGGACTGTTAATGTAGTCCTGGCTATATTCCCTTCAAAAAACATCAGCATGGAAGTACTAATAATCAGTAATGGTAATAAATTTGTAAACATAGATATGTGTGATGCAAGTTAGTGTGAATCAACTTTTCTAAGTTTACCCTGGGAAGCCAATCCATTGCTAACTACCTGGGATTCTGTGAGAGGACAGAATCCCAACAAGATTTTTTTTTCTTCTTTACAACAAGACGCACCCATCACCTTCCCTGAGCTGTTGGTCCACCAAATGCATGTTCCAGTGTACAGACACTGCTGAAGGACACCCAATTCCCACTCCACACCTCTGCATCATTCCATTTTTTTGCATTCAGCTCCTTCACTGCATCCTCACCTCTGCTGCCTCCTTTCTGAGGGAGCCATATCACAGAATTCCTTTTTAGTCCTGAGGAACCTCTCCTCTGCATCATAACAAAGGGCCTCTTGCTACTGCTCTGTGCAAAATCAGGAAGAATTTTGTCTACATTAAAGTAGCTAAGCCAAGTCCCATCTTAGAGCATGAAGAAGGGCTGCTCTTCAAATGTTGCTATTTTTCATTGCCCTTTGGTGACCAAATGTATCTACTATGGCAAAACTCTGGTTCTGGATGCAGAAAATAATTGCCTTTCCCAAATCAAATGGGAAATTAATTAATACTAATTAATTAATAAATTAATTAATGCATTAGCAGCTCTCAAGACATGGTTTTGCAATAACAGCAGTTTCTTCACAACACACATTCTGTCCACATTAGTCATTACAGTGGTACAGTTGTAAATGAGGTTGTAAAATCTAAAAAAAACTTAAAATTTGACTCTTCCTTGAGGGTCCAGATAGCTGAAATAAATTTCCAGCACCCAGACATGCTTCTCTCTGAATCAGATATTTTTAGACTCTGAACTGCAGAAAAGTGTGGAAGATTAAGGCTTCTGTAATGCAGTTAAAATATCAGTATAGATTACATCGAAGCTACATCATGTTTTTGCTAGTTACTGTATGATTTCAGAGTTATCATGTTATCAGGTTATTAAGCATGAGTCACTTATCAGATGTTGCCAGTCTGAATGAAGAACTTACATAATCTCTAAAATGTAATTTAGAAAACAAGAGCAGACTGTCAGCCAGGATCCTGCTGTCTGACTGAGCAGGCAAGGTACTCTTCAGAACACCAGGGACATAATGATGCATTTTCTGTGCTTTCTGCAGTGTAAGTCCCTCCCTGCCAAAGTGCCATTGGCAACTTCTGTTGCAGGCAAACTGAAGGCACAGTGCTTCTGAGTTACTGCACAAACCATCTTGACCATGGCAGTCAGACTGTGGCAGGCCTTATCTCATTTCCCTAAGGGAAAACTAGTCCTTCAGCCAAACGGGGCTTTTTGTCTTCCCAAGATACATTCCTGGCTGTGTGGCTACTGAGCAGCTCCACAAGGAGCTGGTTTACACTGATGCAGCTTCTGACTGTACTGCTGACTTTGATCTTCCCTCCTTTCCTCTGTTCACTTTCCAGATTGTCTTCTTTGCCTTGCTATGAGTATGGTGTTCCTCCTCCTGTGTTTTGGTGTTTCTTCTGTGGCAGGGTATGTTATAAGTACATATCTTTGAATATGTCTCTTAAAAGAAACATAGATGCCACAGGGGTTTTGACCTGTGTTAAGAGTGGTCTTTAAAACAAATAACAAAATATAACAAAAAAGAAGTTTTAGATATTTAAAAGTTGTATGTTTGAAAAAGGAGGTCTTCTCCAGTGCCTAAAAGTTTTGCAAACTGGGGACCTTCTGCATTTATTATACTTCACAAATGCACTGGTCATGCAAGGAGCTTAGTATTGAAGGTGATGCTCTGAGATCTCTGTTTGTATGTGGGCTGGTATTCAAGATATTGTAGCTATTGTTCTCTGTGTATGCACTCTGGCTTGAGCTACTGCAAAAACAAGCTTGAATTTTACACAATTTTGTTTCCTAATGATATGCTTCTTCCTGTTCATTCATTCCCTTCATGGTTAATTTCAAAGATGTTGAAAAAATACCTAGAAATTTGCAAAGTTTCTAGAAATTCCCATTCTGGTTCGATTCATGACCTCACCAAAGATGCTCAGTGGGTAGGGTGGAAAAACTTGGGAGGAGCCTTGTGCGGAAAATCATAGGCAGTACTTGTTTATTTTATTTCCAGTTTTGGTTTCCTCAGATCAACCCTTGCCTAGTGAATGGGAGTGAGTGGGCAGGGATGTGCAAACAGCAAAATCATTGAAACACAGCCTCCTCGCCTCCCTTGGCACAGAGCAAACGCAGATACCTGCAGCTAAATGGTGACGGGTGACACTGAAGAGCACTTTAGGCAGGTAGTAATTTGTGTTGATTTTAGGGAAAGCATTCCCCAGAGGCAGTTAGCCACCTTGTGGCTGTCTTCTTGAGCCTTGACAGAGTTCATTTTGCATCTAAAAATGCTTGTGTAGAAGAGGACAAGGAATAAAATGAGATGTAACATTGTCACAAATGCTGCATTTCATCTGGGAAAAACGTAATGGGCTTTTCTGCCCCAAAAGTGAAATGAGAACAACAGGAACTCCAAGACTTGCAGGTCATGTTCACAAAGCACAACAGAAAGAGGGTTAGGATGAGCTCCAAACAGACCTGCAGAAATGAGAAGTTCACAGACACTTTAGCTGTCTCAGGTCACTAGAGATGACTTCTCTGTCATTAGGTGTGTACAAAGAGAGACAAGCAGACTTTGCTGTTATCTTGTGCTGTAAATTTCTAGTTTTGGTGAAAATGGCAAAAGTTTTTCTTGAACTGAATCACAATTTAAATCTTTGAAAACAGGCAATATGAAAAAAACCCAAAATGTTAAGTCTCAAAGTTAAAGAAAGGTGGCTTAAGCCACTTATGGCTTGAGCCTTGCAGGTCCTTCAAGAGTCTCTTAGACCTTCGAGCAACTAATGAGTATCAGTATGGAACAGTGAAAGGTGAGCTTGTTTGCTTATTCCTTGTATTGAAAACTCAAATTTCGAGCCTTCCTTTTGATACTTCTTAAATTAAGTTGAAAAGGAGATATTTGATTCAGTTAAGAAATATGCATAAATTACGTAAAATTTCATTGTTTCTTCAGATCCAGTAAATGTTGATGCTTGATTGCCACCCTGTTGTTCAAGATTACTTGTATGTTTTAAGATTTTGCTTAATTTTCATTTCCCAGGTATGAACACACAATCACCATCATTTGGGCTGCTTTTGTATTTTGTCAAAGATTTAAGATTCTAATCATTTTATTGCTGATAATGAATTAGCTTATTTGAAAAGCAGTTTTTTCTTCAGTTGCATATTGCAGGGATGTTCTGAGAATGAGGATAGAGGCTGCTTAAAATGAGGCATAGTTTTGAGGCTTTTGAAAAGGCATGAGATAGCAGTGAAATAGGTTTAGCTGAGCGTACAAATGTTTCATTTCCTCATGCAAATGTAGTCATGCTTTTGGAGTGCTGAAGAGTGAGATTTTGCTCTGTCTCTTTGCAGGTGAGAAGTAAATATGAGCTTGGCAACACACGACCATCAGTGCCAGGACCCTGTGATCTGAACCGTGTCTTCAGCTGACTTCCCAGCGGCCGGGCGCTGTCGATCCTGCACCATGGAGGACTGCCTTCACACCTCCTCTGAAAATCTCTCCAAGCTGGTGAGCTGGGCCCACAGCCATGGGACCATCTGCAGCCTCATCCCCAACCTCAAGCACCTGCTTTCCGAGGGGGCCCACGGCAACCTGACAGCCATGTGGGGCTGCAGTGCTGGCCATGCCTACCACTGGCCCCTGGCTGCCACTTGCCGGGCCGGCTCACAGGAGCGCGTCTGCTTCCAGGACAGCCGCAGCTTCAACTCGGACAGCCCCAGCATGCTGGGGGTGCCGTCAGAGGCTCAGGCCAGCCCCCTGGAGCGCTACCCAGGCCGGCCGGGGAAAGCCAAGCTGGACTGCACCCGCACTCGTGACTCCTGCGACTTCTCCTACTGCAGCGAGCCGTCGGAGCTGGGCGAGCCTGTGGAGGAGTACGAGGACGAGGCCACCCTCTTCGACATGGTCTGTGAGTCCTCCGTCACCGATGAGGACAGTGACTTCGAGCCGCACCTGCACCGCGCTCCCACCGGCCCCCGCAAGCGGCCGGCTGCCGCGGCGCAGGCCCAGGCGCAGCTCGCCGACGAGGGCGGCGGCGACGTGCTGCTCAAGAAGATCAAGCAGGAGCTCCCTGAGGACTACTATATAGTGGCCAACGCGGAGCTGACGGCCGGCGCCGATGGGCCGGCCCTGGCCCTGACGCAGATGGCCAAGCCCAAGCCGCAGCCAGCGGCTGGGCCCTCCTGCCTGGGACCCACCAGGACCGCGCCCCCGCCGGCCGCCGGCCCGGAGCCCGACCCGCAGCGCCCCTGCGCCTCCCCGTCCGGCCCGCCCCGCCCCGCCGCGCAGCGGCCACCCCGGGCACCCCTGGCCTCGCCGGCCTGGGGGGCAGGCGGCGGCCCTGCGGCTGCCCTGCAGGTGCCAGCCACCAGCTCCAATGCCATCACCCCCGCTGGAAAACCCATCAGCATCCCCCTCTCAGCCCTGCAGCTGCCCGGTCAGGAGGAGCCACCGGCGGCTGGTGAGGAGACCCTCCCGTCCGTGCCACAGCTGGCCCCGGGTGGCGAGGTGGCCGGCTCGCCCTCGGTGAGCGCCGAGCCTGAGGTCAGCTCCAGCCAGCAGCAGCCCCACGCCGCGCCCACCACCACCCCCGAGGCAGCGGTGCCGCCGATGCCAGGTAGGACACTGGGTGGGAGTGGAGGGGTGGTGGCATTTTGGGGATGGCCCCCAGGACTGGCTCAGTGGGGGTACAGCCAGGATTTATGTGCTGCGTTGCATCAGGATCCTGCTGGCATCTAAGTCAGTAGGTACAGAAGCCATATGCGCCTGGGAGAGGGTTCAGAAAACCTCAGCTAAGCACTTGCGCATGAGAAAGTGTGTTGCAGCCATAGGCAAAATGGTTTTTAAGGTCCCTCTTGGGTACGGCTGTGGCATGGGAGAGAGCATGCAGTGACCTTGTTGTGTGCACGGGTCAGGGAGGACATGAACTGGGCCATGCACTCTCCTGATGAACCAGGAAGAAGTAGTCTCAGCCAGTGTAGCCTAGAGTTGGAGGGTTTGTTGTTGCCTTCACCTTGTCAGAAGAGTACTGTTGGACCTGGAAAGGCAAAGGAGAGTACCAGGAGAGAAGTTTTTGCTTCTATAAATCACTACAGAGCAGTCTGTGGACACAAGAAGTATAACCTTAACTATGAAATTGATAAGACTTTAATCCAGGATAATTTTTTTTTTTGCCATTTTCTCAGGTTCTCATATACTGCGTCCATAATTTTTCTCATCCCCTGCCAAAGCATATGGAATTGGCACAAACATATCAGCAGTATTGGATAAAGAGCATGTTAAAACAGCTGACTTCTGCTGAGTGATTCTCCCATGTGCAGAATAACTGTTAGCCACAGGTCTTCAGAAGGAGGTGGAAATCTGTTTCTTAAGCAGACTTGTCAGCTCCCTCTGGACCTGAGCACAGACAGTTCTCACTATTCCAGCTTCTTCTTTAGTGGTGCCATCCCAGGAGGAGATGAGGCAAGAGCAAGTTCTCCATCTGTTCCGCCTTGGATTGCCTGGTCAGATGGAGTACAGACAAACAGTGAAAGGGTTAAAAAGTGCCTATATGACATCCTTGTGGCAGATACTGTACGAGCTACAAGCATGACTTTAACTTGAACATCCTGAACTAAGCATTAGTAGGGTTGAGAGGATTATAATTGTCTTAGTTACAGCAAAGCAAATTCTTCTTTGGGACCCATTTCTTGCATGACTGCATCTCTGAGATGTTATTTTGCTGCAGTTCTGTCGTGTAACATCCCTCATGGAAATTCCCTTGCAAAACTTCATCTAGTTTAGAACAAACGGTGTTCTCTGAATATTAGAAAAGCAGGATGCCTGATGCCACTCAACCCAAATTGTGTATTAAATGTACTTATTCTGCCTTCCTCAGTTTATAACCTGTCACTGCTATATGTAGATCTGGTTTCTACTAACCTGACCCTACAACTTTCTCAGTTTCAAACTTGCAGTCTGGGACAATGGAGGACAAACCTAAGCAGAATTATTCTGTGTTAGGTGTGTGTTATCTGGGAGAGTGTATTACTTTCAACAGATCCATTAATATTAACACATTGAAGCTCCTTTTAACTGTTTTTGCCAGGTCCTCAGAAGCCAAACAAGGTCAGCAGTTGTTACTGCTTAGGGTTAAACTTCACAAGTATGGATGCAGCATAACATTTTCACATTTGTATAGTTTCAAAACCAGGGTTGGTCCATGTCTAGTGTCTCACTTTGAAGGCAAAGTGGGATTGCACCTGGATTACACTCACTGCCTAAAGTAATCCTCAGAACCTCCAAGTGTTTTATGCATGGACAGTGATGGGGTTCTCGGAGTGCTGTCCAAATTCCAATTTATTCAGTATATTCTTAGTGGTTAAATTTCTTGTGCTGTTTCAAAGAAGCATTACACAATTCCTCTCTTCAGACTGATACAGTGTTGTTGTCATATGCTGTTATTCTACTCAAAGGTAGTGGCATTTTAATGAAGATAAAGAGATTGACATATGACTAAAACTTGACACCTGAGTAAAATCCCCCATTTCCATAGAGCCTTCTCCTTTGGGAAAGAGGTGCTGGCATTATTAAATCTTCAAATTGGAAAAAGGTGGGCAATATTGGAAATTGAATTTATTACACATGCACAGCAGATTCTTGCAGGTAAAATGTGGAGGTTTGTTTAAAGACTAGATTAGGGTGGTTACTTATGTACAGTGAGTCTGTACATAAGTACAGACTTAGGCACAAGAAGGGGATATTTATCTATCCTGTGTAAAAATTTTTCTGTGCTTAACAGACAGATGGGAGTCTTTTACATTCTGATGTAAAAAAAAAAAAAAAAAAGGAAGGAACTAATTATATCAAAAAGCCTAGAGCTTTTAATAATTTATAAACTTAATGCCTGCTTGACTAAACAAAGGTTTACTTGAAAGTGAGCAGGGGATTTAAATTCTGCCTTGTCCTCTCCAATGCCTGAGGCCTTGCTCCTGGTCCCATTAGAACTGGTGATGTAAGGTCTAAGGTATACAGGACTATGACCTTATTTAAGCTATGATTAAAGGCTGCAATCCAACTAGCAAGTAATACTACTTGAGCTTTAGCTGAAGTGACATATCATTGCATTCATACCAGACACAGCTGTTAGTTTCCATGTATGATAATTCCACAGATCATGAAAGTTTGAGTGAGATTATCCATGAAATCAAAACTCTTGATTATGTATGTTATCTTAGGCCAGTTTAAGCCACATTATGCTTTTGGACTAGTCTCTTTTTCAAACATGGCTTTTTTTTAAACCTCATTTATTCTCTTTGATTTAGCTGTGGCAACTGAATGTATAAGCAGGGATGCTACAAAGATATTTTCATGTCTCAAAAGTGAAGTGGCATCCCAATGAAGATTCAGTTAGGTTAGACACTGATTTTTATGTTTAGGTCTCCATCTAAGCACTGTGGAATATACTGAATAATTTTTTGTTAAATTTCAGTGCTAATAAGTGGACATTCATCTGTGAGTTTTCAGATTTTACTTTACCATTCTAATAGTAGAGCCTTCAAGATTATGTGTAGGTTATTAGGACTAATTATTTAGTCCTTTTTTTAATTCTGGAAAAACTGACAGGACCTGCATCTGTTAGGAGAGGAATTTTTGCAGTGGTGGAGAGCAGGGAATTTCTGCAATTTCTACTTTTCAAACCACCTCTTCTATGTATTTGATAATTGGACTCCTTTTAATGTTCAAGAACCAGCAAGGGCAAGGTAGATTACATCAGTGGAGATGGAAAATGAGTAAGAAACATGATGCTTTTGGTTGCAGTACATGCAGCCTAGAGCAATTAGTGACATTTGGATATCTGAAACCAGGAATGGAAATGATTTGGTGTTATTGCAGAAGGCTACGGACGGAGGCTGTGGCCCAGAGAAGGATGGAACTTATTTTGAATGAACACAAGTTTTGATTCTGAGAGCCGTAGGATTTACTTTATAAACAGAATTGCTGAAGAATTTATGAAGAATACTCAATTTCCACTTGAAGACTGAGGCTGAAGATGTGTGTTGAACATAACCGTTATGAAATGGAGTGCATCTGTGATTGTTGGATATTGATGTAGAGCTTTTAGTGGAATATTTTAGGTGTTTCTCGGCAGTCATAAGAAGTAGGACCTCTCCCTTTCCCCCTTCTTTCTGTCTGCAATGTCTGCAGTGGTGTGGGTTTAAATTAAACGGGAACCAAGATCCTCATATAAATAGATATAAGTGGATTAGGATCTGTTGGATGATCATCTAAATGTTACAAAACTCCGAGATGAATGGTTTCTCTTCACACCTTATGAACTGTTTTGGCTAGATTTAGCTCTAACTATTAAATCACTGTTTATGTATTAAAAAAAGTGTCAGCCTCACACATTCCAAAAAAGAAACAAGAAGAAATAAAGCCTTTTTTACGGGTGTATATAAAGCATACAGAAAGGCAAAATTAATCCTTATAATTTTTTCCAGCCCAGTGGAAGCATGCCAAGAACTAAAGTAGCACAAAAAAAATAATCACATCAAAAAAAAGTTACAAAACTCCTATTTAAATAAAATTCTTCTAAGAACACTCAAATAACTGCGGATCAGTCTGTGTATTTGCAGTTTACTTACAAAAATTGGTGAGTTTTGGCTAAAGTGACTGCTTGAAGCCTATCTGCAGGGACATATGCTGCTGAATGTGGTCAAGTGAACATTTAGATATATTTAGGGGTAAGACAATCTCTTCTCTTTGGGTTGTATGCAGAGTTCAGAGTCCACTGGTGACTCCTGAGATCCCATAATTGATATCTATTGCTGCTGTAGTCAATGGACTAAAAATAACAAATGCTGAGATACAGAATTACAAAAAAATATAGCAGTTTTTTAAAGTTGCTAGGGGCTGGCTTATTTAGAAGAATAAAATTATATCATTGTAGTATTAAATATCAGGGAAAGGAAGCTACTGACTGGATTAATCACCTGATCTTGCAGCAGTGATTTGCCAGTCCACTCCCATCTTCAATTATCTGCATCCAAATGCTGTTAAATTATAATCTAATGTCTTGACGTCTTTATTATAGAAGTCTAGGTAATGATTGGTTATCTTTACAGTATTACAAAGGAGTTCTGTTTAAAAACAGGACAGTAGCATAAATAGGACAAGTTTGGCCTTGGCAGAGTCATCATGTAATTGCATTTATCATCAGGGTGCGCAGCATGACAAATTTTTAAAAAATAAATGAACCCATAGTACAAACAACTCTAATACAAGAGTTGCTTATGCAGCTGTTCCTACAAGAGGCATTTATCAAGGTAGTAATTCTTGCAGGAGAACACGGAAGTGGAAACTCATCAATTATTACAATATCTTTAGATTTTCACTGTGCTTAAGTAATGTACCTATTACCTTTTAGGACTTCACGTGTATTTTCTTTAGTGAAAATTCCTTTCAAACTCAGAATGGTTTTTTGTATAATGAGCAATGGACTCATCACATAGAGGTTGTCCTAAATATTAAGTGTTTATAATAACACCTATGCATGCAAAAGATTAGGCTGCTGCCTTCCTTGATGTCAGGGCTTGCTTCCTCTTTTCATGGACCTCCTCTGAGTGGAACTACCTACAGCACAAAGAGATCTGAGTGAAAGTACCTGCTGAACATTCTCCTGGCAGCAGTGTTACTGGAGAGATATAGACATAGACATAGACGTAGATGTAGATGTAGGTGTAGGTGTAGATGTAGGTGTAGGTGTAGATGTAGGTGTAGGTGTAGATGTAGATGTAGATGTAGGTGTAGGTGTAGATGTAGGTGTAGGTGTAGGTGTAGATGTAGGTGTAGGTGTAGATGTAGATGTAGGTGTAGATGTAGATGTAGATGTAGATGTAGGTGTAGATGTAGGTGTAGATGTAGATACAGATATATACACTTCTTGGAGAAAACCATTAATGAGTATTCATACTGAAAGTAGATTGATGTAGGGAGTAGTTTGGGAGATGGGCTTTCAGTTGAATTCCTGCAATGAAAGTTGCATAGGCCTATTGATCCTCTGTAATGGAGGAAGGTGAAAGAATGATTGTTTCCACGCAATCTGTGAAAGTTATTTGCCTGCAGCTAGGAGGGAAGGAAAAGGACTATTGCAGCTAGGTCCCAGCAGTTTTTAAGGATTAATTTTGTAAAGCGTGCCAAGTTCAGTTGACAAACATTTGAGAATATTTGCTGGGGTTCTGAATAGAGGAATTGCATCACTGAGAATTATCGAGTCTTCATTTAAATATATATTTTTCATTCAAAATACCATAGAACAAATAGTATTAAGGAAGATGGTGTGTCATACCAGGTGTATAATTTCGGTGAATGGTTGTGTTCTGGAGCATAACTGTTCATTTCAGACCTAGAAATATACCCTGTTCTCCATTACCTAAACATGAAAGTCATAAAAACAAAAAATAGGATGTGCAAGTGAAAAGTAGAAAACAATCATTTTTTGCAAATCAACGTGATGCTATGTTCTATCTTTCTCTAGGGTGTCTTAAATAGGCAACTGTGTTGTGTGAAGTGCTCTGGTTTATGATGCTGGTATATAAAAGAAGAAAATAATGCCTCTGCTGGTTCCAGCTGTCCTGAAAACGTACAGAAAAAAAAAACCAAACAAAATTGGACACATCTGCACTGAACATCACTATAATTTTAGGAAATAGGTAATCTAACATGGTGCTTTTGATCTGAGATCAGTTCCTTTGTGTGATCTTTGCAATTGTTTCATTTTGGAGCTATTTTCAGCTTATGATTTGTGAGTCTTTAAGAAAAGAGGAGTAAGGTAGGATGATATATGGATCTGCAGAGAAGATGCAGCACAGGAGCCAAGAGAAATGCTGACCCTGGAAAGGCTTCAGACACGTACTTTACTTTTGCACTTCAGATGGGATGCTAGGAGAAAAAGGGAACACAGAGCTTGATGGTTTAGATCAGGACACTTTCTGGGAGTGATTTTCTGCTTTGTGTGAGGCTGGTGCTTCACTAAATATGACCAAGAAAATTGTAATTCCCCTGTTTTGGGTAGTGATGAGACGACACCTCAGATTCTTTGGTCACTTTTGAGCTTCTCACTCCAAGAAAGACATTGAGGTGCTGGAACATGTCCAGAGAAGGGCAACAAATCTGGGAAAGGATCTGGAACACATGTCTGATGAGGAGCAGGTGAAGGAACTGGGGTTTAAACTGGGGTTTATTCTGGACAGCCAGGTAGGTGTAGGTCTCTTCTTCCAGGTAAGTGACAGGATGAGAGGAAATGGCCTCAGGCTGCCCATGAGGAGGTTAAGGCAGAATATTAGGAAGTATTTTGTCATCAAAAGGGTTGTAAAGCATTAAAACAGGCTGCCCAGGGAAGTGGTAGAGTCATCATCCTTGTGAAACTGTTCCAAAACCATGTGGATATGGTGCTTGAGGACATGGTTTAGTGGTGAACATGGTGATTGTACAAGGTGGGTGGTTGGTTTTGGTATCTTAAAGATCTTTTCCAACCTTAACAATTCTGTGGTTCAGTGATTTTATACCTTCAGAAGGACTACTTCGCATATATATTCAAGATCTAAGATTTTAATAGCAATAGACCTTGGGGAGAGCTGTTTTCACCTGTCTCAGTGATAGGAATGTGGCATTTTTGTGTAAGCTGTTCTGTGAAGCCAGCACTCAGCGACTACTCATTTCTCCCATATTCATACTAAAATTATATCCCTCTTAGTGATACAATTCCCTCTTCTCCTGTTGTGTCATCTTTTTATTTTTTGTACAGTGAACCTAGAATCTCCTTGAGCATTAAACAGATCAGTAAAAATAGCTGAGTGTATTTTCTATGTCTTTTTGCAAGATAAAAATTTGGAATACAGAATCCTTGTCAGAATTTTTTCAGGAAAGAAAACAAAAGCATGATGATATTTCAGGTATTTTATCATGGCTAGCATAGCAC
The DNA here is from genome assembly GCF_029582105.1 of Oenanthe melanoleuca. Taxonomy (NCBI): domain Eukaryota; kingdom Metazoa; phylum Chordata; class Aves; order Passeriformes; family Muscicapidae; genus Oenanthe; species Oenanthe melanoleuca. Next base: position 27,095,403 of record NC_079362.1, read on the forward strand.
AGGGCAATGCTTGCTAAAACATTCAGATCCTGGAAGCACTGAAACATGATGAAATTTACCTTTCTTTGATAAAGTATGCTTAAATGAAGCATATGCCCATTCCAGAAAGTGTTGAAACAGGCTATTAAATCAAAACCTCAAGAGAGAGAACTGGAACACCCGCTTTCCCTGATGATTCTTTCTTGCTGGGGCACTCCATGGAATGGTCACAGGAAAGCTTTTTTCAGCACTGACTGTTTTGTACATCTTTAATATGGCTGGTGGCCTCTGTGAAATGGTTGGGCAGAACTGTATTTTCATTTCCCAAGTAAGTTTACTTTGTCTGGAGCCAAGCAATGCTGCCCTTTGAAAATGGAAGGATGCTGCTGATCACACAAATGTGTCATACACAGTGATTCCCAGGTCATGGTTCCCACTGAAACCTGCCCATAGTGGGAGTGGGGGCAGGGCTTCCTGTATACTTGTCTTTTTAAAAGTCCTGCTGAGGACCTTGCTGAGTCTAATTAAAACTTTGAGTTATTAAAGCTTTGCTTAATTATGCATTGTCCATTAAGTGCATTGGCTGCATCTTACTTCTAATATATACTTGTTAATTCCTTTAACTCTAATTGAACAGTAAATGCACATACACACAGAGAAATTCTGCATGTATTCCTATTTATAGAACTGACAGTGACTGTCACAGTGACATTGTGCTCTGTTGTAGCTTTTCATTAACTTCATAGGTCTTCATGACTAAAACATCACTAGAAACCATACAACAGGGGATTAATAATATTTAATAAATTGCTTTCTGCTTTGTACTTGGGAAGAAAAAAATGGAAGAAAAAAGCTGGTCTTCTGTTTTTATTCAGAGAAGGAAAAAATGTATTCTGAGCTGTTCTACCCCAGATCACATCACCCCAAGGCAACAGCTGAAGGTGCTGTATTACTGTATTATTTCAATCAGGAAACCTGATCAAGCCTGTGAAAAATAAGGATGTTCATCTCTGATCCTTGAATAGCTTGTTTTGATTTTCTGTTTACACTCATTTCTCTTTTCACTGGGTATGTGCCTAATGTCTGCGTTCCTACAGTGACTGGTCAAGCATAGCAGTATGAAATGAGCCACAGAAGCATTGATGGTTTTGTATAGGAGTAATTTCATCTTGTCCACAACTTGGAGCACTCTTCTGATTGTTATGGGCTCTATCTTTCAGTCATGTTGATGTGCCAGCTTACGGAGTTTTTTCTGTCCTTTGCTCTTGGCAGATGGAGCATTGCCGTTTGTTTGAGACTTTCATTTCTAATTTGACTATAAATCCAGGAAAACAAAATAACAGACAGGAACACTATTCCTAGCATTACTGAACAGTATTCATGCCTGTATGCTTATAGACATCTTGGTTTTTTGCTAAAAGATTTGCATTTTATTTTTCCTCTCTGTATAAAGAATTGGCTTTATGCCTTTGTTTTCCTCCCCTGATTTAAGATAGTTCTCAGAAAACTTACAGTTTGACAGTAACTTCTCCCATTTACCATTCACTTGCAGTACTGTTAAATACATCAGACTGTTTATTGTGCCGGTGCATATTAAAATAGCCATGTATATGTATAACAGATCCACAATTATATTCATTGAACTATGCCCCTTGTCATCTCTTATATTAATTGTTTTGTGTCAGTTTTGGTATGAACTAATTCAGTAGCATGGGAACTGATTGTTCATATCCTATAAAGAAGAACAAATTATTTTTATGGAAATAACAAAACAATCCTGACAGGAAAATTTTGATGGTGTCAATACAGAAGAGAAATTACAACAATAGTCTGAGCGGTATGTTGTTTGTATATACTCTCCTGAGTGTACATAGCTAGAAAATGTCTGAAACTCTTCATTTTACTTAAGGAGACTTTACTCAAGTAGAGCTGCAAAATGTGACTAAATATTTACTCAGTCAAAGGATGATAAATTAGGTTTAAACAAGTATTCAAGGACAGAAAGAAATGAATTGTGCCATGAACAACAGTCCGGCTCTTGATGAATGTGTTTCTCTTGTAGGTTTGTCTCCTCACTGTGCAAAATTTTCAGCTGCTCCTGCATGTCCTGGGAATCCTTGTTTTGGCAAATGCCTGGGCATGCCATGGGTAGTTGAGAATAAAGTGGTCTTTGGTCAGCCAGGGTGTGTGAGCAGTTGCCTATCACAGTTTGAGGCCTATCCTCCTTCTGAAAGCTGGGATGTATTCATATCTCTGCCCTCTTCCCAGCTTTGAGTCTTCTCCAGCCTTGTGCATTTTAAACTTCCATCCCTTTAATGTGATGAGAGCTGGATTTGTGAAGGTTAAAATAAAGCTCAGTTATCATTTTACCTAGAGTGTGAGGAGAAGAGGACTCTGCACAAAACAGAAAAGCAGCCTTAATCCACCTTAAAAAGTCACCTTAAAAGCTGTTTCACTTGAAATGTTATACTTCATTTTTGGAGAACTGTGTAAAGAGCTGCTCCTCAAATACTGCTTTCTGAGCCAGTCAAGACAAAAGAAATATGTGTGTTAAAAGTGTGCATGGAATTCCTTATGTAGGTTTGTAAATTTTGAGCTCTTCATAGAGTTTATGCTCTTCGTAACTTGCTTCGTTCCTACTGGACAGTATACAGTAAAAGGTAAAACCAAATTTTGGGCAAAATCACCAACAGAGAATTTCAGAAATGATACATCAAGATCTCTAACAAGGCAGTTGGAGTACTTGGCTAAATTAAAGATAGTGAGAGGAAAAATACTGAAATGCAGTTCTTTGGGGTGCATATGCTGCAGTCTGTATTACCAGAAGTAAATGGCATGACCTGCCAGCACATTTCCTCTTCCTCTGGCTGAACTAGTAGACAGTTCAGACAGAGTAGAAAAGGGTACTTTTTTTATTCACTACCCATGGCACTTTAATAAAATAGAGGAAAAATGTCTGCAGTCTTTAATAAGCAATATATCAACCAAGAGCTGTCAGCCTGTGTAGAGAGTTTCACAGCATGATTTATTGTGTTAATTACAGTCATGTGGGCCTCATGCTCTTAAGTCTGAAACTGCTCACATTCTCAGCTTGATTTAAGAATATGCTTTGGCCAAGACTTAAAGTGCAGCTTATTATGATTAATGTAATAAAATATTTATTACATTCTCCTTTTCTTTGTTTCCCTGCTTGCTGCCCCAGTTAGACTGACTCATTTTGAAACACTGATGTAAATTAGATTTCAGAAGATGAGGATTCCCATCTGGTTTTAATCTCTCTCTTTGGTGTTATGTTTTTTTTCATATCCTTTGTTCTTACTCTCTCTTCTCTCCCCCTCATCTTTATTTCTCTCCCATATTTCCCAGTTCTGCTTCTCAGCTGCTGTCTAGAGTGAGCTAAAAGCAAACTTCATAGCCCTGGCACATCCCTTCCAGACCTCTTGCATTGCTTTCTCAGCTATGCTTATTAAAGGTTTTTCTTAAATGTGATGACATTAAAACTGGTGTAGCTAAACTTAGCTGAGAACATGTTAAGCTTCTGGTGGTATGAGGTGGCATGTTTTACATGTTTTACATTAAAATTCTTCTTAGAAAAGACTGAACTATAAAGGGCCCTGTTTCTCCTTCCACAGAGCTTTAAACTGCAGAGAGGCACAAAATTAAAGTGTGTCAAATATTCCAAAATGCTATATAAATTTATACCTGTGATTTTGTGCAAACTAGCCCAGTAATTAAATTCCTGGCTGAGAAATCACTGTTTCTAAGATCTGTTGATACATCTGTAAATCTGGCTTTCTCTGTAGGACCATGAAAAGGTGGAAGGGTTTCCAAAAATGTAGCCTCTTGGTCTTGTTATGCAAGAAATGGATTTTTGTCATGAGAATTGTATAATTTTCAAACTATGAATTTAATAAAGGAGGTATGTCTCAGATCTTAAGGGTTTTTCTCCTCATTTTTGTTTTTTCTTCTTGTTTTTCTTTCCTCTTTTCAGCTTTTGAATCAAATCACGTATACACGTAATTATTATTCAGTTCCACGTTCTATAAATATAATGACTTAGTCCAGTTGATTTCTACAAAAGCAAATACTTAATTATAGGGACACCATTCCAGTGTGCTCTTAAAAATGCTTTGTGGAGTTGAAAACTTACTTGGGAGAAAAACTGAACTCTGCTGAGCATATGTATGCGACACTTTCCAGACTGATGCCAAGCCAGTCTTTGAAAATGAGTGCATGCCTTCTTCTGTGATCACCCAACTTTCACTTCTCAGTGAGTAGAGCATTGCCATCATTCCTTTAATTCCTTCTGCCGCAAACATTAAGTAGCCAACATACTTTGAAGGGGCAACTTTTCTTTATGTTGCTAGGAAGTCCTGGGTAAAAAAAACTAAAAAACTGTTTTCCAGAGTTAAATATTTAATCTGAAGAAAATAATTGTCAAAAAGTGTCTTCAGCTTTAAACTGAAACCAGTACCTAGAGTTTTCTTATGGTGTTAGCCATTAACTGTTTGGAAATTATTAGAATATTATATGGCTGAATACAAAGATGCATGCTTAACATACAGCTGATATTAGCTTCACATTATAGGTAATGTTTTCCTACCTACCAACTCTAGCAGCACTCCAGTTTCACCAAACTACCTGATTTGTTTAACCTGAGCTCTGAAAGAATAGAAGTTGCATCTTGGAGCTGAACACTGTTGAAGGAAGTTTAGTCTGTTATTTTGAACGGAAAACAGTTTCACATTTTTTAGGAAGTTTTCTAATAGTTTTGAAGTTTGTAGGATCGAAGATTCTAAGTGTGGCTTTTATATCCTCCACCTCTGTGAAGAATTGAGTCTCTGAATGTCAGTTATTTAAGGGTTCAAATAATTTGTTTATATGTACTTCCTGTATAGATAATAGCTGTAGAAATAAGAGTGGGATGAGGCATGGCAGGTAGACCTGGAGATGGTTGCAGGGTTAGTTACAGTCCAGGTGACTGATGTGGAATGGGCCAGATAAAAGAGCAGATTTCTCCTCAGCTGCCAGCTGAGTATATTTTGCCTGTACATCACATAAATACCAGGTATATCGGTTTCTCAAAATATTTTCTGTTTCTGTTGTTCTCCATGTTGTGTCCAAGCTGTAGCATCCTGCTGTGCAGTGTTGCAGTGTTGGGCAAGCCTGGGAGGGCTGGAATTGGTATACTTCTTCCTGTCAAATGGAGATTGAATCTGGGTAAATATCCCACTGTGGGTACAGAGGAAATACATCCCATTTTCCATTGCAGCAATTCATGCCAGTGAATCTCAGAATAGCTTCAAAAGGAGATAGGAAACTGTATGGCCTCGTACCACAGAAATGCCACTGAAATTGTTCAGTGGAAGAAGGGGAATGCAAGGTAAAACTGGAATGCAGCACTTCTCTTTTTCACTACCCTGGTGAAACCAAAACCAGACAACTAGATGAAGTGAATCAATGGGAACACTTTTTTTGTTTAGGAAATTAATTTTTAGAATTCATTTTTGTGCTGGAATGGCTCAGATGTAACATACATCAGGTGGAGACGGAAGACAGCTTTGTAAAAAGTGGAGTTCCCAGGGTGCTGCTGTTTTACACTGTTCTTTTGCAATTGCTAGGATCCACTGCAAAAAAACGGTGACACAGTCAGTCATAGGAGAACATAACTTCTTAATCTCTTGTCATGGCTACAAATTTTCTGACATCAGACGATTGTGCAGAAATCGCATTAATCTCAATCTGTATTTTGTTGTTGGCTTTGCCAGCAGCCAAACTATGTCTCAAATCTTTTGAAACTGTTGTGAGAAAGTAGTGGAAGAGAACACAAACTGGAAATCAGCTCTACTGTGTGAGTGAGCATTCGTTATCAGGCCATCTTGCAAAAAATGTACAGGTGACTAAAGTATTTTTTGTTGACTTTCCTTCATGGACACACCAATGAATAAATATTCCCATACTCATTTGTTTGCAGTCTATGTCCTTTTTCCTTTGACATTATCTAAAGCTTTTTAATTTTCTAATCATAAAACATTTTGCAGATAATTTCATTGGAGAAGGTGAACTAAATAGAAGTATATTTTTTTGCCAAAAAACATAATGTCTTTCGTAAGTGGATATTAATTAATTCTCTAATATTACAGATTTTACATGCTGATGAAAGCCTTTTCTGAAACTGTTAAACTAGTGTTTAACATTTTAAATGTTAAAATAGTGTTTAACTTAATATAGTGGGAACAGGGAACTTCAGCTGTTAAACAGAATTTAGTAACAACATCAGAGGAGTAGAGCAGAAATTCAAGAAAAAATACAGAAACAATTTCTTCTACTTAATCCCACGATGTTTCTGCAAATGTTTAGAGGCACTTCTGCTGTAGACACCTTCTGCTCTTATCCTCACCCTCATTTTTGGCAGCAAGACATGAGAATGGTATTCACTGGTTTATTCTTGTGATATGGTGAAAACCAGCTGTCAGCTTTCTAAGTTTGGCATGCAGAACAAGTACTAGAATTCTGGGATTCTGTGGTATGACAGTGGTATTCAGCTGGTTCTTACAGGGAAGCAATAGCATGGCTTCCAGGGGGGCACGTTAGTCAGAGGCTCATGCAGCTGTTCCCCATTGTGACTTGACCATGACTCCCTGGCAAAACAGCATGACCTTTGCTCACTGGGACTGTAGATTTGAGAGTGTTGCTTTCCTGTAGATAGTTTCTTGAAACAGGAGGGCACAGGAGAAAAAGGTAGCAGCAGACTGTGGTTTACTTGAATGATTTACTGGGCTGCATATTGCCATGGCCCAAAGGCTGGATATCTCTGCTTTTCAGTATTTGCAAAACAGTCAACAGCCAACATACAGGGTGCTGGGGAGTGGAGACAGGGCACTTAGTTCCAGAATAGAGATCTGTGGTGCTTTGTGTGTGGCTAACTAGGCTTTTTCACTTGAATGAAGGCATATTGATGGAAGCTGCAAAGGCATTTTCCTTGTCAGGACAAAAATTTGGCAGAGAAGACTTAAGCTGGTGGTGTGATTACCACCAAGAAAACCCACCTTACTTTTAATGTACATCTGTGAGATCTCACTGCTTACCCTATGCAGAGTTAAGACTGTTTGTAATAATAATTCAGGTTTGTGACTCCCACTGATGTCATGAATGTTCTCTGAACATTAAAAATCTGTATCTGTCGTGAAAGCAAGTGCCTTTCCCCTTGCCATATGTAATTACAGAGGTTACATCCTTTTCAGGGAGTCCAAGTGTGTGTATGTGTGTGAGCTGAAATTAAAACAAGCCTGAGTTTGATAACTCTGCTGATAATATTAAGTCTTGGCTGTGTTAAGATCAGATTATGAAAAGATCAGAAAACAGCTGTTGCTCTGTGGGAGAGATCATCTGATGGGTCGTGGGCTAGCCTGGGACATCTACTCCCACTAGGTTGTCTGTTTAATCTCTGCCTGGTCACTTATCTCTTCCACTGCATTTGAACTTGAACATCTTAAGTACTCATCACTTTTTCAAACTCATTGTTAGGAGTTTACCCTGGACCCCCCAGTAAGGTGGGTTTTACTGTCTTTTTCTGCCACTCTCTGGTTTTCTTGGAAATGAAACTCTGATGTGGGATATGATGAGAAGCCCAAGAGCACCAGGTCCTATGTGCAGTGATTCAGCTGGGGGGCAGGACCTCAGGAAATGTATCTCCAATTCATTTTTTCATGCTTCTGCTTCTAGGCTGTAAAACAGGGGGAGCAGCACTACTAGTTCCAAAGACTGAATTATGAGAAGAAAAAGACACTAAGGATAGCTTGGCTTTATAGTTCAGTGATGACAATGATTTTTGATTTATTGGTTCTGACCAACCAGCTGAGAGAAATTAGACTGAAATACAAGAGTATTTGTATTCCTCAAGCCTAATAGCAGAGACATACACAGGACTATAAGAAAGGTTAAAGCATATATAACACCTCCCCATTCTCCTATCCCACATCAATTTGCAGCTTGGGGATGTTCTGATATAGAGGTGTTCTCTAGGAGCACTTGGTGCCGTTTTTCTGTGCTTTTACCCAGTTTTTTCAGTGTCCATTACCCATGCACTCTGAAGAGCTGATGATGCACTGAGTAGTGGAGGTTCAAGAGCAAACAGGTTTATGTTTGTAGTAGTCAAGAAACTAATGTAGATCCCCACCAGTGTTTTCAGTAGTTTCCACCAGCTCCACAGAACATTATAAAGAGCTTTGGTCTCTATTCAGCAAGATCATCCAAGTGAGACAAAGCAAACATCTGGGAACTGTCACATGGGAAACTCCCTGCATTTGTGCCATGCTACATGATACATCACCAATATTTCAGTGATCTTGTAGGAAGACAATAATCGATTGCTACTACTGCAGCCTGGATTCACAGCCGAAGTAGTGGTAGCTCTCCTGATGGGAAAACCTGGCCTATTATTTTTTTAATGTTTCCCACCTGCTTTGTGAAGTAACACACAACACACCACTGCAGGAATGCAGTGTTTCTGGGGTACTGTTTTGGTAATGTAAGTTGGGAAAATTTTTAGTTTAGCATGGGTTTTATAACTGTTAGCTGCAGATAGAATAATTTCCTTTGCAGATTAAGGAAAGATGCTGTAACATAAATGACTGACTGGGTATCACTGCTGTGTTGTGACAGGCTATCCTCTAAGAAGAAGTGATTGATGACATTTATAAAACTGAGCCATTATATGTGCTGTTTATATTGAAATAGAACTTAGGATGTAGGCTGTCAGTCAAAGCAATAATTACTTACACAGTTCTATAATAAGTGATGGTGGGCTCAGTGAACAAAATACCAGAGTAAATGTTTGTTTTGGAGCTTTGAACAGGGCTGTCTCTTTGTTTCCAGCCTGCATCTAGCTACGCTGAAAGGATCTATTATGTATATTGCCTAAAGCATGAAGCTTCGATGCAGGCTGCTAGGAGCTCTTTGATACTGACATCAGTATTAAAATGAGTTTCTGAATCAGGCAGGTGACCTTTCTTTTTCCTCTGGAGCACAGTTCAGGCAAACCTCAGGTCCTTTGTGGCAGCACTTTTTCCTGCCTGCAGAAGCCCCCGAAGGCCTTAACTGCAATGCTCCCTTCTTTGTGCTTTGCACAAAGGATTGAGAAATGCCTCTCGAAGGGTGAGTGGTGTGGATGCAGGATGCCTCTGTCTGAAGTCACAGAACCTGGTCATGAGGATTATAAACTCAGTCCTGCTTTTGTCCTGCTGGGAAGTCCTGGGGCAAATTATTCCCTGTGCTTCTATCTGCAGATATGGTTTGGAGGTGATGGGATGAACTTTCCTGAGAAGCACTCTCTAGATTGGTGGAAGGAGAAGCTGCCCAGCTCTGCATCAGTGTTTCTGCACCACATGGAACACTGCAGGTGGGGTAGGGAAGGAGAGACTGCCTTCCTTTCCCTCCTGCCTTCTGTGCTAATAGGCTTGCAGGGAAGAGAGGAGTAAGTGTCTGAACACTTGTGCAATGGCATAGGTGTGCTACACGGTCTGACATAAGCTTGACCTGAATGGCAGAGAGGCAACAGGAACTTCACCTGGTCTCATATCACTTTGTATGTCTATCTTGGGTGGGGAACACCTGGTGAGGGTTGCTGTGGCATTGCTAAAAGGATGCCAGAATGTATGGGTTTTGCAATGAGACCAAATAGAAAAGAACCTGGGTTTTTTTTCCCTCTTCTATTTGATAAGTGGAATAGAGGCAATAAATGCTTCACATACAATTTCAGAAAATAGTTAAATAATTGTAGTTTTCCTTCTTTGCATTTGTTTTTAATTTTCTAAAACCATAAGATTTATCTCATTCAGAATTACATTTCCACCAATATGCTTTAAGCTGCATTCTTGTTCAAACAGATAGTTTGCATGTGCTAAGAAAACACACATTATTTATAAAGCTTTTCCTTTTTATGCTGCTTTTATGATCAGCCAGAAAATCAGCTGTCAGTAACAGGTATCATAGTGGTTGCATCTGAATATTGCGTTTTGATAGGTTATTGATTGTAAGGATCTATGAGGATGGCCTTTTTAAGTGATACAAAATTGTTTCCAGAATTTTATTTTTCTGAAAAATGAAAAGACAACGTCATAATGGTACTTGTAATGTCAAGGTACTGTTTGATGACATAGTGAGGCTATATAATCAATTTTTTCCATGTTTTCTGATGTGAGCATATTAACTATATTTTCTTTATTCTTGTACATTTGTAAATTGCACATTGCTTTGTAGTAATTTTACCTGGCATTTTGTAAGATGTGCTGCCTTATTTTGTACTGTACATCCTGACTATATTTATTTCACTCTTTAAAAATGTGTCTGATTGAAGATAAATATTATTGTAATAAATGTGGTGTTTTAGCTCTTTTTTTTTGTAGGATGGAAGTGTAACTAGTGCAACCTTTAGTTTCACAAGGGAAACAATACAGAATGGGCTTATTCCTGAGTTTCAGCCTTGCACACAACATTGAGATCCATGGAAAATCCTTCCACCTTGCCTTTGTTGTAAAAAGCCTATTGCCTTTAATTTCAGTGCTTTTCACAAATCTCCATGAACAAAACTGTGCCCCAGTGTCATGAGGAGCTTATTTAGTTTTTGTATCATTTAGTATGTGATTTGTTAAACTGAAGTTGGCTTTTTAGTCGCGTGACAGTTATGTAAAGATGCTAACCAGTGCTCTTTGTGAAATTGATTTTAAGTTCTTTCCTTTTTGAGGAAATTTGTTTTAGGAGAAAGTGCATCACATAAACTCACCGCCTCTGCTTTCTCTTTTCTGTCCCATTCTTCCTCTTCCAGACCAGGATGAGAGAGCAGCAGAGCTCAGCAGGGAGCAGAATGAGAAGACCATTCGCAGCACGCAGACAGCTCTCCGAAATTTCCGAGAATTCCTCATTTCCAAGTACCCCTCTGAGACCCGTGAGATCTATGTCATCCCCTGCAAAGAGCTTGATGCCTACCTTGCGTCCTTCTTTGTGGACGCCAGACAAAAAGATGGATCTGAGTATGAGCCAAACAGTCTGGCCAACTACCAGTGTGGACTGGAGCGGTATCTCAAAGAGCACAGATATGGATACAGTATTACAAGGGATAAGGAGTTCAAGAGGTCCCAGGAAGCTCTAAAGCAAAAGCAGATAGAGCTGAGGTGTAAAGGCAAAGGAAACAAGCCACACAAGTCCATGAAACTCACCTTTGCTGATGAGCTTATCCTGCGCAAAAGAGGTTTGTTGAGCCGGTACAATCCTGAAGGGCTTCTGAACCTTGTGTGGCTGAACAACACCAAGGCGTTCGGACACTGCACGGGTTTCCATGGGTCCACACTCAAGTGGGGAGACATCCGTCTGCGGGTGACAGAGACTGGGTTGGAGTACCTGGAGTGGATGGGGCCGGACAGCGGGGATGTGAGTACCAAGAGCAAGAGAGGCGGGACGGACTCGCGGGTGTACGCCACGCAGCACTCCCCGCAGACCTGCCCCGTGCAGGACTACAAGGAGTACGCCCAGCGGCGCCCTCCGGCCATGCGCTACGAGGACGCGCCTTTCTACCTGTCCATCAAACCCGTCGTCAACCTGGCTGCCCTTCACTGGTACAACTGCCAGGCCCTGGGGAAGAACAAGCTTGCCAAGATGGTGAAGACCATGTGTGAGAAAGGCAACATCCCTGGGCGCAAGACCAACTTCAGCGTCTACCAGAGCTGCAGCACCCTCTCAGAAGCTCAGAGCAACCAGCTGGTGCTGATCTGCAATAACTTGAGCCAGCAGGCTGCCCAGTCCATGGCAAGCCACTCCAATACTGGCAACTTCATAGTGTCAGCATCCTATGACTCTTCATCTGACATGGCTTGAAAGACCGTGAACACTTTTTTCTTTTTGTTTCAAGCATTGAATTTGTGCTCAATAATACACATCAGCTGTGATTGTACACTCTTCCCCCTCGCAGCCCTCTCTCCAGTGTTAATTCACTTTATAAGAATATATAAACGTATAATATATTTTTCTTTTTACAAATAAGTCAACAGAAATAGTTTAGTATTACTAACAGTATTTATAGTGTTAATGCAAAAATGAAAAGTACTTATGGGTTATAATATGAATACAGACTTTAGAAGGATAAAAATGGTTCTCAGGCAACACAAGATAGACTGAAAATACCATTTTTAACATGCACACATTAATGAGTGTAAATCCCCAGGGAGGCTTACGTAGCAATTGTGTTCTAAAGCATTTTTTCAACTTAGTATTTTAACACGATCTCCCACAGTGGAGGACACAAACTTAACATTGGCTGCTGTTTCTTACCTGCCAGTTTATTCTTCATCAGCAAGACCAAGAAATAAGAAATACATCAATGTAAGTTCACAAAACCATTTGTGGCATTTTTTGTCTGTTTTTATTATGTTTCCTGAAGTCAGCTAAATGCCATTTTTAACTTTTGGGTATGTTGGTTTTCTGTGTGTTGTGGTGTTTAGGTGAAAAAGTATTGTTCTCAACAATATGCAAAAGTATAATGGCAAAACCATTGTCACACATAATTTCACCTCTTTAAGCATAAGTTGTTAGTGTTTTATCACTGTGTGTATGTAATGTAAAAGCTATTGACATAGAGCACTCTTTCAGTATTCTGGGAGAACCAACAGTGCAGAAATATCTGCAATTTTATCCCAGCTATACGGAAAAATGGCATCAACTATGACTTAAGCCATCATTTGAAATCCACAAAACAATAGAGAGTGTAATGATATTTCTATAGAAATTTTAAAATAATTTCTACAGAGAGGTAAAAAGCTGTTAATTTTAAGTGCTGGAATACAAATTTCACTTAGCTGCACATTGTCTGTTTCCATTTCAGACGATGGAAAATGTGCATGTGAATCTGAAGGCAGAATTTGGACCTTAAAGCCTTGAAATATCAAGTTCTGCTCTTCTACTTTGTAATGTAGTTGTTCTGTTACGAGTGTGGGAAGAACACTAACAAATTCACTACTTCAGTGAACAATTATAATTCTTGACACTTAAAATTAGGGACACTACGTTTCAAGTAATTAAACTTAGTTTAAATTCCACAAGGATGTGCTGGGATTGTCGTGAGGCTTTCGACAAGTCTGCTGGGGTAATCGAGTGCCTGCTGAAGTCAGTGAAAGAGACAACCTTGGCTGACTTCCGCTGGGTATTGGACCAAACAGCCTTTGGAGAGACTTTCTTGTTTTGCAATTTTTAATTGTTGTGTTTCTTTATGCTTGTTTGTCTGTATTTCTTCACATTCCTGCATATCCTTCAAATTCTTTAGATCTTCAACTGTGCAATGACTTTAATCATCACTAATTCCAAAGAAGAGGTGAAAGAAAGGTAGCAAATAGAAATAGAAGTGAGCGACTTAGCACCTATAACCCTTTTTTCTGTGTTCCTAGGAAGAAATGTTCCTGTGTGAGAGGGAGGTGACAGCACCTCACTTAAGCCTTACTGAAGGTATGTTTTGGGGATGAAGTAGATAGCGGATGTGCCACTGAAAAATCTAAGGGCAGAGATTTCCACTATAATAAAAATCTGTCCTCCCAGGAAGCTTTATGCAGGTGACACAACCTGACTGTCATCTCTTTTCTTTCCACATGTAGCAAGGCTGTTATAAAGTCTGTGTTTCCTGTCTGACACGCCATTGTAGTGTAACCACTAGTTCTACAGTCTTCCATTTACCATCTGCTGTCTCTGGGGGTAGGCAGTGGATTGGTGGGCACAAGCAGTTGTTCATATTGTAGAGCCCTCCTTTTGTAACTTGGCTTTGGGACTGGAGGCCAGATTGTTACTCTACTGAAGTGACTGCAAGCTGTGTCTGTGACTTTCAGTGCTGTGGCATATCTGACTTGTAGGTGGAGGAGACAGAAGCACAGAGAAATTTCAGGTGAAGCCAGAAAGATAGCTGTCCAGTTTCCAGATGAGGCCAGGCATCTGATTGCTGTTTCCACTGCTTTGCCTTTTTACAGCAGTGCTTTTAGTGTGATATAGTGAAGAATAGTTTTGCAAGGCCAGTGCTGCTCTGGGATTTCTTTACCATTTTCTACTGAGGACTCACACAGTGGTGCTTAGTATGTGCTGGAGTGGGAGCATTCCATGCCAAGGACCTCTCTCAAAGTGCCAGGTGAGAGCTCCACCTTGGAGCTGACCTCTAGGGAAGTCTGGTTTCTGTTTGTCCCCCACTGTCTGTCCCCACTGTCCCCCACTCATCTCAACACTTCCCAGTGACAGCTATTGCAGTATCTGACATAGTTCCCTACATTTCCTTTCCTGTTCTGCAGTGAGGTGATGGGTATCAGCTGGCTTTTGTGGGGCAGCAGATCTGTTTCCCACCTCTCCTCCTCTGCCCAGCCCATCCCATACCTTTGCTCCGAGGAGGCTGACATGCTGCAAGCAGCTCTTTGAAGTGTTGCTTCACATCAGTGCTGTAATTCAGCCTCAGCATAGACCCCAGAAGAAAAAACTGGCACTCTTGGGTTTTGAACTGAGAGGTCAAAAGAAGCATTTCCCATGACTTTTTGACTCTACATGCTGCCTAAATTGTTGATTACCACAGTATTAGGATGATTTGTGCTGCTGACCAGCAGAGGTGAGGCAACATCTCTGATACCTTTGAGTTAGCAGGGCACAAGAGCAACCTTTGCTTGTCTGGTTAGGGGATAAACAGTGGAGTGTGTGTGTTTATTGTGATTGCCTCAGTATTATCACGAGGGAGGCCAGGGCCCAGCTGGAATTAAATCTGGCCAAAGACATCAAGGACAACAAGAAGGATGTCTGCAAATCAGTAACAAAAGGAAAAGAAAGGATAATATGGGCCTGTTGCTAAAAAATAAGGGACCCTGGTAACAGAGGATGTAAGGAAGGCAGAGTTGCTGAACACTGCCTTTGCATTGGTCTTCACTGGCAAGACCAGCCCTCAGGGATCTCTGACCCAGGAGAGCGGGATGAAGGAATGTTGGAAGGGAGACTTTCCCTTGGTTAAGTAGGCAAAGGTGTTGGAGAATACCTAGACATCCAAAAATGCCTTGTCGGGATACATCCACAAGTGCTAAGAGGCTTGGTGGACACAATAGCTGAGGCTGCTCATGATCACTTTTGAAAGGTCATGGAGAGGTGCCTGCAGATTGAAGAAGGCAAATGTCCAAAAGGAAAGAAAGAGAGCCCAGGAAATTACTGACCAGTTAGCGACATTACAGTCCCTGGAGAGGTGAGGAAGTGCCTCATTCTGAAGGCTGCCTCTATCCACATAAGGATAGTCAGTATGGATTCACTAAAAGTAAATCATGCTTGACCAACCTGATTTGCCATTTACAATTAAACAACTATGTGGATGGATGAGGGCAGAGCAGCAATCTTGTCTGCCTCAACTTCAATGAGGCTTTTGAGACTGTCTCTCATAGGCAAGCTCAGATAGAGTGGGCTGAATGAGTGGAGAGGGAGGTGGATTGAGAACTGCTGAACAGCAGATCCTAGAGATTGTAATCGATGGCACAGATTCTAGTTGGAGGCCTGTTCCTAGTCCTGTCTCCCAAGGTCCAATACTTGGCCCAGGCATGTTTTATTTATCCATCAATGGCTTGGATGAAGGGGCAGAGGCCTCCTCAGCAATTTCACTGACAGCACACAGCTGGGAGGAGTGGCTGATACCCCAGAGGAATGTGCAGCCCTCCAGAAGGACCTCAGCAGCCTGGAGAGATGGGCAGAGAGGAACCTCCTGAAATTCAGCAAAGGCAAATGCAGGGTCCTGCACGTGGGGAGGAACAACCCCAGGCACCAGCACAGGCCGGGGTGACCTGCTGGAAAGCAGCTCTGTGGAGGAGGAGCTGGGGGTCCTGGGGGACAGCAAGCTCCCCATGAGGCAGCAGTGTGCCCTGGTGGCCAAGAAGGCCAGTGACATCCTGGGCTGCATGGAGGAGCAGTGCCAGCAGGTCAAGGGAGGGATCCTGTCCCTATGCTCAGCCCTGGTGAGGCATCACCTGGAATGCTGTGTCCAGCTCTGGGCTCCTCAGTGCGAGAGGGACAAGGAGCTCTGGAGCAGGTCCAGTGGAGGACAACAAATAGGATTAAGGCACTCTCTAGGGGGCATCTCTCTAGGCACACACAGGAACAGATTTCCAGAGATACTCAAGAAACATCTGACACAATCCTGTGCCATGTGCTTTAGGATGACCCTGCTTAACAAGAAGGTTGAAACAGATTACACACTGTGGTTCCTTCCAACTTTACCCACAGCCTGATTCTGTGGTTCTGTGATTATAGGAATAGTTCTGTTCTGCTTTGTGATATCTGCAGTAACTCTAGCAGTGCTGATGGCAGATTGTCTGGCAAGTTCTGGTGGGGCAGCCCCACAAAAACTACTTATTGAAGAAATTAAACGTATATAGACAGAATATGATACCCAAGTTGTATCATAGTACAAAAATAAACTTACTAGTTTTGAAGGACACTGAATACAACCTATTCTTCAGTCTTTATTTGTGGATAATTAAAGGAATTGAGTGACCACAGTTTATCTAATTTCCATTTCTACTAAGGCTGTGAAAGGTTATTAACTATCTGGGTGGGAGACTTTGGATTTAAACTGCTCTCGTGGTTTTGTCTAATACTGGTAGGAGAGTAGATGTCCTAATCTCTGTATTTTAGATGAGAGAAGACAACTCAGTTATTTGCCATTTTGACTGAGGGTATCACACCTGCTTTTGCAACAAATTGCAACCTCACAGCAATGATGAAGCTTCCCTGGTGCTAAGACACAGCAGTGTGGCCAGAGGCTAGTGCTGCCAAGCCTTACCTTCCTGTCCCTCTGCCCAAATGAAGAGCTGTGGTCTCCAACCTTGGCTCTTGTTACTGAGAACCTCTTACCTTGAAATCAAGGGCAGCTGCCAAAACACTGTCCTGCTCCTCCCTAGCTCAAGCTGTATGATGGTGATTGGGTACAGTGAGGCACTGCAGGTGGGTGGCTGCATTCCTGACTACATCCTACTCTGATATAAAAGCTGAGCTTTTTCCCCATAGTGAGGCTGTGATTTCCTTAAGATGGGGATAGCTGGCTCCAAAACAGGGCTTGCTTTTCTCCTTTTCCCTTCCTTCTTTTCCTGCCACTCACATTTCTTCAATTTGATGTTAGACCTCATCAGTGACTGATTCCAACTCAGTTCCCCAGCAGAAAACACAGCCAAAAAAAAGGGGAAGTCAGATAATTTTCTGTGAATATACTGAGCTGAATCTACTAAAATATTGAGGTGCAGACCCAGTCGGGAGACAGAGGATGGTGTTCGTCTACTAGCATCACAGAGTCATTAGCCTATCTCAGCTACTGCATCCCATTAGAAACCTATCAAAGGGGTAATGCAGATTGAGACCCTTCTGGATCATTTGCAGATGTATTGGATGCCTTCAGAATTATCTACTGGCTTTTGGGAGATTTGCTCAGTGCTACCAAGAGCAAAATTTGTCCTTGAACTTAAGGGGCTGAGTGCCAAAGCACAGGCCTAGACAGTGCAAAGGGGTCTGCACCAATGCTAGTGCTGATTTTCCCACGTGGCCTTTTCAGGACACCACAATAAGTCAAACATGGGGATTATACGTGGATGTCACTGGACTGATCTGGATGCAGCTGTGCACAATACATGCATTTGGATCTGTTCACATGATTGCACATGTAGATGGTCAGAGCTGTGGGCACTTTGGATGGTGTAAGCTCTGTTTTTTTAGTCATCCATGCATGTATTTATGATGCTGTGGTTTTGCACAATGTTACATGTCTTCATGCGGTTAGTTGGAACTGAAGTCTGTGATGCTCGCATGTTGCAAATCAAAAATGTGTTTATGCAACAAAATGTATTTTTAAGTGCAGGAGAATGAAATACTGTCATGAACTATACTGTAACTAAATTCCAAGGGATATCTAAAATAACAGCACATACCTTGTTCACTTGCATAATGCAATAATTCTATGATAGCAGCATCAGGGCTGCTGACATAGAGGATAATCTAACGGAATCTGTGTCCTTGGTGCACGTTCTCCTTCATGAAGAGTATCAACACTTTCAAGCTCCTTTTAGAAGCTGCTGTGGACTGATGCTGAGTCTCTACAACACTGGTGCCCTCTTAGAAAGCTGTGTAGAGAATGACACACAAGCACTGCTGTACTGTTGTGTGTTTGTGTCTTAGGTGTTTGTGACTGAATCTTGTTCTGTTGTTTGTGCAAACGAAGTGGGGTGGTAAGTTGGGGATAGAAAGAGCAGGTGCTGTGTCACTCTAGAGCCCAGGCTGCCCTAATGACTGGGAGCCATAAAGGAAACTGAGATTCCTCTTGCACTAGGCTTCCTCCTGTTCAGCTCATACTTTACCCTTTCTTGTCGTCATGTCTGTGTACATCCCATAGGTGCATTGTCTGACCAGACTAACACATGTGGTGCATGGGCTGATCATTCTGACAATTAGCTACAGACTATTGTGATTGGCTGGTCTTCCCCAACCCAAACAGCTCCACCCCTCTCACCTTTCCTGATCCTCAAATATTCCTCCTTCCTGCTGTGTGCACCATGGGGCAGGGGGCCCGCTTTGTGCAGGGCTGCTCTTGGCTGGGAGCCCTGCCCATCAAGTGACCTTGTGCTTTGGGGATAACGTGCTCAGGGCAGACCACCTCACATGGGATATGTGGGGTTGTGGGGCACTGTGTGTGAGCACTCTGGAGGCTCTCATCTCTCATGCTGGAAGTACTCTCCTTCCCTCTTCTGCTTTTTGTGAGAGGCTTTCAAGTCATGAAATGAGGTTAAATTTACTCCTGTGCGGAGGACCAGGCCCTCGTGTGTACTGTATGGCCCTCCACAGACATCATGGACTGACAAGGAGGACTGAGATGAATGGTCCTCAACAGTATGCAACTTTTGTGCTCCCTCTGTCATGGGGAAGAGTTCATCTCATGGTGCGGACAACAGGGCATTGGGACCTATCCGGCTCCTTGAACTTCCCGAGGCAGTGTGGACACATGTTAAAAAAGAGAAACTACAGGATGCACAATTGTAATTTTATTTGCCTGAAATGAGCCAGTTCATCCCTCTGTTTTAGGGTGAAGAAGGACTTCTCCCTATGAAATATGGCAGGAAATGAGTCTGCTCTTTTTAATGAGGGTTCTTTGCTAAATGTCTCCATGAAGAGACAGCTTCTTTGCTGTCCTTATTCTTAAGGGCAGGATGCATTTTCTTTTACTTCACTGCTTTCCTGTGTGTGCTGAATCTGCACTCAGTGCTGAGGAACAATGGAGAGAGGAAACCATCCATCGTAAAGTAGGGCTATATTCCTAGCCAGAAACATGGAATTATGCTTTCTGGTGATGGTCCCCATGTGCTGAGCCATGTCTTGGTGGTCGTGGACACCATAATAGCTGGTGTCTTCCACCTGTCTGTTGGCTGTGTGCAAAGTCAGCATGAAGGTTGCAGCATGATTCTCTGAAAACAGAGAGCGCAAGGACAGCTTGTCAAGGACACCCCTATCAGCTGAGCATCTGCAAGCCAAGAACAGAGAAGGCCTTAAGCATGACTGAATGATGCTACTTCCCAGAGGACAGCATATGAAAAAGCCATGAGGCTGTGCTTGATCTCTTCAAGGGTTTTGGAAAGCTAAGGGCCCCCAGGGACATCAGTGATCCACCTCTTTCACAGGAGCATAACTACAGCCAGCAAGGGAATAGCCCTTCTGAGGACAAGCTGGCATTCTCTGAGCCCCCAGCAAAGCAGTGGTTGCACTGCTTCCAGTGGCATTGCTGCAAACCAAGTTCCAGCTTGTTCCTCCCCACTGCACTGGGCTGATGCCCTGCAAAGACCTGTTGCCATTGTTCTCCAGCACCTTCCTGGAAGCAAAGAGGCATTTACAGTGGCAAAATCCTGCAAAGCTCTGAAGCCCCACAGCCCAGAGACACCTCTGTGTTTGTTGAAAAGTTTGACACTATGCTTTCAAGTGGAACATATTTGAGGCAGTGGTGATGTCTAAAGCTTTAATTCCTGATGTGGGAAAAAACATCAAAAAATATTTTGTTTGACACAAAATTTTCTTGGTACATGAACTGATGGGTCTCTGTCTCAAGAAATTAATTTATTTCCTCTGTTTTGTCACTCAATTGGTTAGTGGTAGTTGGTAATGCATACGAAATTCCATTTATTTTATTATACAAATGCCACTAAATGAGTTGTCTGTGCACTAAAAATGGACTTACGGTTTCTAAGATACTAGAATGCTTTTGGCTAATCTTTTATTCTTGTGCTCAGCATTCATTAGACAGCATTTATTAGTATCTTGAAAAAACAGTACCGTTTCAGTTTTCAATCTGATCTTTTGTAATTAAAAGAGGTTTCTTTCACAGAATTTAATGTAAGGTAGGTGCTATCTTTGAAATTCAGTGGGGTAGTTTCAGCTGGAATGAGGTGTTTAGCTCTTCTAAACAAAGCTGTAAGAATCCATTAGTGAGTTCTTTTTGGTTACTACTGTTTGATACAGTCTGTAAGTGTCAAGAAAATAACATAGCAATCAAGTGAAGGGGAAAACATCAAGAAAAAGCAAAATGTTTAGGAAAAAAATTGAAGACTAAATGCTTAAAATTAATTAATTTGTTTAACATATCTTTGCCCCTTCAGCTGCTTTTTTTTTTTCTTGTGAACAAATAAAACTTTCTGACATTCCTCATGCCTAGAACTTGATCTGCTTTCTGAAAGTTGTAATCTTGCTGAAACTGCTGTTGTTAGTATTATAGCATGTTCTCAGCTTTCCTAAATCAAATATAGCTTTCTGTTTTGCTACACATTGCTCCTGCTGGGATTCCTCTTTCTCTTCTACTATCCCACATTTAATTCACTTACCATATGTAAATTCCCAGCCTAAAAACAAACCATTGCAGGAGACTGCTTCACTATCTTCAGTGGTGGATATAAAAGACAAGGATCAATACTAAATGGCTTCAAATTGATTTTGGTAACTTCTGTGCACAGAGACAAATATCCTATTCTCTGTGAGGCTAAAGGTACACTGAGCAATGACTGCAGTGTCAGCTGCTTTGTGGAGACCTTTCTTTTCTGTCTGGTGCTTATGATTCAGATCTTGGAAGCTTTAACTTCTTCAGGAGCTTTCTCTGTGAGCAGCTTGAAAGACTGTGTTCCTCTGCACAAAGCTGGGTGTATGGATGTGAAATGCAGGTTCAGAAGTATCCAAGGCATTCAGAGATGTGCAGACAAATCATGACATGAAATGTCTTAATGAAATCTGAAAGCTGTCAGGGGGGAAAATGGTGAGAACCTGATTTTGCACCTATTTTTGGCAGTGCCTGCAAGCTGGGTGATGCTGCTGCCAGAGAGAATTTGGTGCCACTTCTGCAGAGTGCTGTGAGAAGTGCATGCCCTTGCCTCTGCTCCCACCAAGCTGGGGCTGTTCCTGCACTTCCCCCCCAAGCACAAGAGGGGCCCGGTGGAAATGAATCTGGGGTGTGCAGGAGAGGACATAACTTGGCCATAGATGTGTGAGCAGCTGTTTTTGTCCATGTGGCCCATCCCTCTCGGCGTTCATCTCGAGACCTGTCTGGGCAGACCAGCTACTGAGTACTGGAAGAAGAAGAAGTGGCAGCATATCCAAGTGCAACAAAAGGCAGTGGGAAAGCCTAGCAAATACAATGCAAGTTTTTGTCCTTTTTTCAAAAGAAGGCAAGCATAATCCTTATCCCTTAATATCCTATTTTGTTTTACACCAGAATTAGAAAATCTTTTCCATTTATTTTAATTATCTGCAGGCTTTAACTCTGCCTTTGGAAAGTATTTTTTGCTATGACAACCCTTGGTCTCATGGTGAGCAGTGTTAGGAGAAACAGCTAACGCAAGGATTTTGTCTTTCCCTGCGTGCAATGTTTAATCTTTCTAATCTTTTAATGTGAATGTATTTTTTCCCATTTTGTAAATTGACAAGATTAGCACAATTTCTTTCAAAACAGCAGTTGACAAACATATTTTGCTTAGATATAACTGAATTTACACCTTACTGTGAATTCTCCATAGTGACCAATTCATTCTTAGAGTAACACCTCTAAAAGGCTAACACTCACTCACTGACTTGAACAACCTTTTTTTAAGAACAATTTGTAAAAAACTAGGTTTTAAAACAATACTTTTTTATTAAAAAGATTACATTATCTTGCATAATAATAAAAATAATTACAATAATAATAATAATAATAATAATAATAATAGTAATTCTATGCATTGTGTGATTCAGTGATGTTGCTCTTGAAATTTTGCATGTTTTCTAGATGTTCTGACATTCGTATGTTTTATGTGATACTTGTAAAAATCCTAACCGTTGCTGCTATAATCACCATCATTTTAGGTAAGTGAAAATTGTACTGTGGAGCTGTGCCATTTAGCAGGATTTTCGTGTGTCATGCTAAAACTGCATTCTGCTGATCATTTCTTGGTTTATGCCAGTATTTAGTGCCTTCTGTAGAAGGAATCAATATGTTGTGGTAGATGGGATGTGCCAAATTTCTAGTATCTTGTCTGCACAGATGATCACTTACCAGCTTGAAGCTTAAAAAATAGTAAAAGGGAAAAAAACCAGTATTTAAGTTTCCATCTTTCTTTAAAACATCTTCTCGTTGATTTTAATTTTGAAAATCTTTAATAGAGCTGAAAAAAAACCATCTTCTCATGCCACCCTATTGCAGCAGCAGTCTACCAACTGTGAGGGGTATGAGGTTATGTGTAGCACCCAAATGTTCCTGTTGGCAATGGATCTAATGAATAGCCAGGTAATTTTAGAGCATGCTAAAATGCCATTTAATTAAAGCAGTCCTCTGATTACTGTAAGAAACTGTTAGCTCTCATAGCAGTTGTGAGCTGGCTCTTGTAAACAAATGTCAACCTGGTCAAGTGGTAGATTCCAGTCTCTGCTCTGCCCCTACAGAAGCCACACATTGCTGCCAAATGAGACTTGGATGAAAATCAAGCCTAAGATTTTTGGTCTCTTTCTTTCCAGCTGCTCCCATGGCAGACAAGTCCTGTTTATCAGAATTCTGACATTTCATTTTCAGTTCCTCTTCTACCCTCTGCCTAAAATCTGGCAGTATTGCAAATGCACACGAACATACGCATTCGTTTTGATCTTTGTAAAATTCTGAAATTGTATCATACTGTACTCACAGAACAAACAGGCAACAGGGAAATGTGAGATACTCACCTCTGGTGGATTTCCCAGCCGCAGGCATGGTTCACCGTACCTAGGCTGATCTTTAAGTATTTTATATGGAAAAAAGAAGAGACGGGCTATCAGTTTTCCATCTCTATTGAGACATGAAAGCCATCTTGAAAAGACTTTTCAAACCAAAATAACAAGTTAGGAGAAAAACTGTGTGATTGTGGAAAAATAAGAGTACATTGAATTCATCCTGAGAAGTGTTAGTCTGAAGTAATCTCTGTCTCCAAGCAGGAAAATTGACAACCCTTGTGATGTAAAACACTTCAAAAAGATAATGTTTATGCTAAAATTTTCAATGTAGTTGTTCCTTTAAGTGATACTCAGGACATTTACAAAAAGCAGTATTAAGGGAAGCATGCAGAATACACCGAGAAATCATCCTGTGCAGTAGGTTGCAAGCTGGTCCCCCAGAATCTGATTAAATAAAAAACCCCAGACGAAGATTAAAACCTCCCACAAGCGATAGAATGCTGAGAAGCCTTTTGCAGTACCTCAGTTTCTATCAGTTGGAGGGAACAGGGCTCTCTTCAGAAATGTTAGATTCTATAATTGTCCTTTAAAAACTGGAAGCCTCTTCCGACGTCTTCTACCAGACAAGGAACCAGCTGGGACCAGTTAGTTGTGTAGTTCTGCATTGTTTTGGTTGTCTAGCAGCCATTTACACATGAACATGTGCTTTCGCTAGTATGAATGGAGAGCTTTCACTCCACAGAACTCCTGCCTGTGTGGCCCTAATATTAAATATTCAGGTCTTATATCCTACATTTCTTCTGTTTATGGGTAGATCAGAGTCTCAGTGGTTTCACCATTGCACTCTTACCAATTTCTCTTTCTGACTTCTATGTGTTGGCCTAATTCACCAAAAAACCAGAGTCAGATTCCTGCAGCACAGCAGCTGTTTTTCCTCCCATCTTCTTCTTTTCCATTGTGAATCTAGGTGTATCTGCATTACCTCTGCTTGGATTCAAGTCAGAAAAGCCATGAACATCTTTTATTCCCACTTTCCACACTGGAAGTGCAGTAAGGGTTCTATATGTGCAGACTTGATCTAGCCTGCTGCCTGTGGCATGTCAGTCTCTAGTTGCATTTGTTTGCTTTTCACCGCAATTCATCAGTTTCAAGATGCAAATTAGATTATATAAATGGTGTGCTGGTTTAGATACCACCTTCCAATCACAGTGATTCCTTCAGCGTACATATTGTCAGTTCTGTAATTGCATTTTGTCTGGTGTGCATTATATCACAGGACCAGCTTTCCTTTTTCCTTTTGAATGTAGCTTAGCCTATGCTGCTGAAAGGATCCAGGAAAGAATTATCCATCCAAACCCCAGAGGAATTTGGGACCTAGCTTTTTTTAGACCCCCTTGCAAGCCCCAGCTGTAATCAGCTATTTAAAGCAGAGATTTTAGTGTGAGGAGTGCTACATATCTTCCACTCCAAATGCAGTTGCCTGTACACAGGGCACCTTCTTACACAGATCTCTTGCTTCTGCATTTGGGAGATTATATAAACAGCAGTTTATTAGGGAGAAGTAATATTCTGATGCATTTTAATGCATTAAGCTCTGCAAATCTAGAAATCTGGGGGGAAGGGGGAGATTACTAGATCATTTTCTGAAAATGTGAGCAGTATTTTCAACTAGTCCATTTTCAGTTAAGTGTTTGACTCTGTTGTCCTCAAATTACCCGATTTCTGTACTTGCACAGCAACAGGAGAAAACCAAGCAAAAAGGCTTTGTGCCTGTAAATGAAGAAGGATTTCGTAACTTACTTTGAGCCTCAGTCCCCAGTGGAGTTTCCAGGGCTGGTAATTTTTTTACTCATCCACTGGGTAAGTTTTCACCCATGTGAATGTCACATTGCCATGACTACAGTATACTTTTAAGAAGCAAACTTCATACAGGGTAAGGTCCTTCACTGGTAAAGACTGATACGGTTAACAAAGTTGACTGTCACTTTTGTCAGTTGAGAACTGTTTTTTTTTGTTGTGATGTATTTTTCTTCTTCAAGACATTCCACTATTTTTTTAATGGGGATAGAGTAAATGTATGTGTGTTATATTGTTGTCTGCCACAATGTCTTCTTGAAAAATGTACAGATGTGCCCTCAATAAGAGTAAAACAAAGAGACCAAGAGGGGTTCTTTAAAGTGGTATTTATGAATCTTCTCTCTTGCTTAGTTGTCAGATAATTAGGCTTTTGAAAATAATGGATTCAATCTGTGCTAATTGGAGTATGACATTCACTGCTACTGGTCTGTAAATTCCAGAGATATTCTGATCTTTATTGCACTTCACCTCCATTTTTTATTCTCATAATAATCTTCAATAAGTCTGGTTCTGATGCATTAGAGATTGGTTTCGGTGTCTATACAATGTTTGCTACTATTGTAGTGTGACTTTGTATTTTTAATTTTTAAAATTTTTAATGGTACAGCCTTAACTTACAGAAATAAAGACCATTTCAAATAAATCAAAATAGTCATTGATGTCTGTGATAAGTGCATGCTTTATTCACAGTATTTTGTCTGTAATTAGGGGTAGCAACCAAGTCTCATGTATTTAATAAATTGTTTTCTGCAAAGTTGACTCTTTTCTTTAATCAAGTAAAGATAATTTATGTGGCATTTCAAAGCATGTTGTATAAAAATAGCACAAGCTATGTGTCATGTTTTTCAAGTGTGAATATCTGCATAGCTGGGGAGTCCCCATGCACCTGTGCTGCATTTTGATTAGCAAAGTACAAATTGGCTGACCAAGAAATAGTTGCTGTCCTACCCTCCTAGCTCCTGGAGTTGTGTTTCAGGAAAACATTTAACCAATTGCTTAAGTAAGTCCTTCCCTACTCAGGAGTGTACTTAAAAGCAAGCTTGACTTGAACCATGTACTCATTTATTCTCAATATAATAGGACTGAAAGCCTACATTCTTAGAGCCATTTTGGAGAGCCTTTTGGAAACCATTTTCCTGAACCTCAATGCCAAGGCACAATTTGGCCTGAAATTACTTATTTTGCATGTAGAATTTCAGCAGTAATGTCTGCTCTTCACATTGTTTTGTTCTAAAGTTCATCTAGAATGAAGCATGAATCCAACGAAGAATACACATCCTTTAAGTCTGGCTTGTCAGATACAAAGTTTTTTAGATCAAGAGGTTTTAAAATGAAAGGATCAAGAAACTAAATCTAATAAATCCCCTATATTGTGAAAGTGAAACATCCCAATTGGAAAAGGTCAGAGTATCTTGAGAACAAGGGAACTTCAACGTGTGTTGTTTTTAGGACATCAATGCAGGATAGTGCAGGATAGTAAGAGGTAAGTGACACCATGAGTGAGCTGTAGAGGAACATGCTTTTCACCAGGTCTTCTGGGAATGCATTTCCATCACCTGGCAAATTCTGCTAAAAAAAAAAAGTAAATCCCTTCTTGATGCTTGGTGCTAGCGGCTGGACTGTGCTCAGCACAGAGACATGTAATACGTATACTGTCAAAGATCCTGATATTGTCCCAGTGACAAGTGGAAGGAAGAAAGGAAGGTCTTTGGATGAAGAGACAGAGAAATCAGGTATGGACATGTGGTGGCCAGGGGCTATCTGGTGCTTTCACTGTCTTTTATACATGCACAGTCAACCTGTTGGATTAAACTTTATAGCTGGGATTAAACTCATCACAGAGGTTGAAGTTAATAAACTTCTGTTGGTCTAAAAGTGAGTATGCAGTGTGTGGTTAATGGTTAAAGTGTTTAATGCAGATTCAGGTAAGCAAATTGGCAAAATGGCTGGATAACCATCAGCAGTGTGCACATACCGGGTGCAGTCTTGCACTATGAAGGCCTTTGGTGTAGCAGGGAAAGCAATGCCAAAGAATTTGGCTCAGGAAATCTGGAGTGCTTCCCCAGGGTAATCTCACAAAAGTGACAGAATCTTCTGAGCTCAGTTGTGGCTAAATATATCCAAACATTGAGTTCATGATATTGCTGAAGGGTATCATGACTTCAATTGATGCAGAAGTTGCTGAGAGACACTATGGCATGTTGCCTCTTCAGATAAACTTTGAAGGTGGCAAAGCAGGGTTTGTAATTCACTGGTGTCTTGCTTTGCCACCAGCAAGTGCACCAAAGAGAAATTGAAAAAGGCAGCTATTCCTGAAAGAATCCACAACATTTCTTCGTGGTGTAGCTTGATGGCTTCCTGTGTTACAACCTCCACTACTGGTATCGTTCAAGAAGACTAATTAGAAAGAAAGAAAAAAAAGATGGCTTAAAAAGATGGCTATTTATAAGAATATGTGGCTATTTGTGCATGGACACTTTGTTCCAAGGTACAAATTCCTACAGGAAGAGAATGCATAATCAAGACCGGCAGTACATGAGATGCTTATTGCCACTTCTCTAAAAAACCTATAAGGAAATGGCACCTGGAGGAGCTTTAAGACAAAATCCTGCATGTAGCATGATGTGAGTGGAGTTCCTCAGGGACAGGTGTTTCCACCAATGCAGTTTAACTTTTTTGTCAGTGACATGGACACTGGGATTGAGAGAACCCTCAGCAAGTTTGCTGACAACATTGAGCTGTGTTGACACTGGAGGGAAGGAATACCTGAGCTGGATGATGCATGAAGTTAAAGGCCAAATATAAGGTGCTGCACCTGGGCTGGGGCAGCCCCAAGGCCAAACACAGGCTGGGCAGAGAATGGATTGAGAGCAGCCATATGAGAAGGACTGAGGGGTTCTGGTGGAAGAGAGGCTAGACAAGACCTGGCCATGAGCACTCACCGTCCAGAAAGCCAAACGTAGCCTGGGGCTGCATCCAAAGCAGCATGGGCAGCAGGGGAGGGAGGGGATTCTGCCCCTCTGCTCTGCTCTGCTCTGCTCTGCTCTGCTCTGCTCTGCTCAGACCCCACCTGGAACACTACAGCCAGCTCTGGTGTCCCCAACATAAGAAAGATGTGGGCCTGATGGAGCAAGTCCAGAGGAGTCATAACAATGATCAGAGGGCTGGAGCACCTTTCTAAAAGGACAGGCTGAGATGGTTGGGGCTGTTCAGCCTGGAGGGGAGAAAGCTCTGGAGAGATTTGTAGGTATCTTCCAGTACCTAAAGGGATTCTCATAGGGAGCTGGAGAGGAACTTTTTACAAGAGCATGGTGTGATGGGATAAGGGGGAATGTCTTTAAACAAAAACTGGGAGGGTTTAGTTTAGATATTAGGAAGAAATCCTTTGCAGTGAGGTGGTGGGACACTGGCACAGGTTGCACATAGAAGCTCTGGATGCCCCATCTCTGGAAGTGTCCAAGGCCAGGTTGGATGGGGCTTTGAGCAACCAGGTCCAGCAGAAGATGCACCTGTTCATGGCAGAGTTGGAACAAGATGATCTCTAAGATCGCTTCCAACTCAAACATTTCTGTGACTCTGATTATTCACCTCAAAACTCGTAAAGTACAAGCAATAACTTTTAGTTACATTGTCGCCATATCTCTTAGTTTTGCTGGTGGGGGCTGAGAAGGGAGGGAGGGAGCCTGTGGCCTTGTGGGCATGGCTGGGCTGCTATTCTGTACCATCCTCATCATCACTGGGCTGTAGCTTTGGTGGGAGAAAAAGTGAACGCACCGCAGAAGCAGCAGTTTTGTTCCCTGAGGACCAGCACTGCACATTTTGTCCCTCTCCTGCCACTGCCTGTCCCCTCCTGTCCCTCAAGAGGAATGCAGCTTCAAGCAGCAAGTACAGCTGAGCCCAGCAGAGCACCACGGCGACAGTGCGGGAAGAGCCATGGGGATGGAGGTGAGCCTGAGCCTGAGCCTGAGCCCAGCTGAGCCAAGCCTAGCAGAGGAGACCTGAGCCAAACTGCTGATACTAAGCACAGCTGAGCCCAGCCAAGCCCAGCAGTTGAAATCAGGCAACAGAACACAAACTATTCCAGCTTTTGGAAGGTTTGTCCATCTTTTCTTTCACTGTCTTGTGCTCGGGGACTGAGAATACCATGTGGGGAGAGCATCTGCCATCTTGTCTTTGTCTCAGCAACCAAGCACACTGAATTGAGGTGGCAAACACCTTTTGTATGTAAAGCACCTTCTCTTCAGCATACTTTAGCTATTGTATTGTGCTGTTTTTCTGTGTTTCTTATTTTGTTGCTGTTCATTTTCAGTAAATTGTTATCTCAACCTGTATCTGCCTTTGTCCCTCTCTCACTGGAATAGGAGTGGGGGGAACAGGAACAGCTTATTTGGAGTTTAATTCCCAGCTATTTTTAAACCACCACACCAAGCAAAATAGTAAATGAAAGGGGTCTGAAGAAAAAACATGCTTCAAATGTGTACCTAGGGAAGGGCAGGCAGAAGCATTGAGCAGAGGAGATAGGATGCCACTAGCCATGGAACCATTACTCTGTCATACAAGATGATGCCATTGATCTGCTGGATCTGTTGGAAGGAGAATTCTGTGTGTCTGGACCTTGGTGAGGGACACTCAGAAATGTCCGTGAAGGTCCAGGGTGGCCAGAAGTTTCTAGTGTGCAAAGGGTTCATGAGGAAATGATTAAGCAAACATTGCCCATGCTACAAAAAGAGAGCTAAGCTGTATCCTCCTCTGCAATGCCATCTGCTATGGGGGTCTTCAGCCTCATGGGTTTGGAGCCCCTTCTGTAGACAGGTCTGTTTACGGAGCTGTAGAGAGTGGTTATGAAACTATTCAGCCCACTAGAAATTGTTCAGACCACATTGGTGCTCCATCAGGCTCCTGATGCTTGCAGGCCAGCAGGAAGTGTGTCACCCAATGAGAGCTGGGTGTCCTCTAAACAGCATCTAAAATCCTAGTTCTCTCAGAACCACAGTGGGATCTGCCAGGGGCCTGTGGTGTGCGTCAGTGTCTTTGCTGCTTGTGCTAGCACAAAAATTAGTAAAGACAGTTAAAGATTAGCAGAATCTGTGGATTTTAGGAACTTCCAGATACTGCAGGTATCTTTATCTTCTTTATTTAGAGAGTTGTGGGGGGAGATTAGTATGTTTGTCTCCATAGAGGGAGAATTAATATGATGCTGGCTTTTCTGATGTAGTGCCACTGAGAAGGTGACTGCTGATTTGCATTATGAACAGCAACAGGCTCTGCATGAGGAGCTGCCTTTGCTCTAGAAGAGGCATGCAGAGATGGAAAGAGAC
Source organism: Oenanthe melanoleuca (assembly GCF_029582105.1). Lineage (NCBI taxonomy): Eukaryota > Metazoa > Chordata > Aves > Passeriformes > Muscicapidae > Oenanthe > Oenanthe melanoleuca. Next base: position 27,125,795 of record NC_079362.1, read on the forward strand.
ATCAGAGTTGAGATCTAATCAGTTTTGATGGCACCTTATTAGCTCATCTGGCAAGTCTCCTCTTTTTCCCTCACCAAACACATGCACCATGCAACTCCTGGCATCAGCATGGAGCAGAGCATTAGGTGTCTAGACATTTACCATGTGCATTTCAACTTAAATGGTTTGGCATGGAGCACCCACCAGCCATACAGACAATAGCACAGTTGTCTGCATAGATATAGGGCGTGTGCATGTTTTGGCAAGAAAATATAACTGTTTTCTTCCTGTATCATCTCAGTGACAGAAGTTTGGCATGAGGGCTTGTGCCTGCACAGATGGCAGTGTTGTGTGATTTTGCAGGGTTTCTGACATGAGTATAGCATCAGCTGAACCAAAACCAGATAACTTTTCCAAAGGAACCTGCGTTACTGAAAGTAATGAAGCTCAGGTGCTGTGTGTTCACATGGCTAGCCCGCATCCCCTGAAGTGTGGTTAGAAAAGAAACCCTCCAGGAAGATCCAGGAAGATGGAGACAAAAGGCATTTTAGGGATGAAGGAGCAGGACTCAGATTTAGGTACAAGAGCTCCTCCTTTATCAGTTTCTCATGTACCTACAGTGGCACTGAGTTGCACAGGCACTGAGTTTGTACAGGCAGCCTCTCAATTACACACATAAAAATTCAGTCTTGTGGGACTTGATCTAGAGCCACCTAGTGCTGATGTGACTATAAAACAGAGAACCAGTGATGGCTCTTCTGGCTATAGGACACACGTTCCTGGCAGCTTTATGCTTTTCCAAATTCTGTCTGACAGGTCTGAAGAACTCCTGTGTACATTCAGTAAGGGTGTAGTTTTGTAAATGTGTCCTGGTGATGCATCAAAAGTACTCCCAAGTACTCCACGAGGTGTCCAGACATAATTTTAAATGCTTGGAGCATCATCTGGCTCCTGACAGGCAATGCTGGGCAAAGAGTTTTGTGGTTTGGTATCAAATCACTGAAGTCAGTGATGAAAGCAGGATGGGAATACACTTATCTTTAAACAGAGGCCATGAGCTCATGTCATATTGAACCAAGATCCCAGTCTTTCCAGGACTCTTCCAGACTGTCCAAGAATGAAAGGGATAAACTGGTTTCTTTGGGACCAGTAAAAAAGGCAAGGATGCTGTATTTCCTAGAGGAGTGGAAAGTAGGGTAATTCTTATTCCAGCCTTCTGGTGATAGAACACCCTTACAGATTGTAGCCGATACATGCTTGCCATCAGAAAAGTGTAATTTTATTTCAGTTTTGTTAGGCTAAGACTCCTTTTCTGCAAGCATTAGTGCTTCACGCAGCTTGCAGCAGCCATTGCTTTCCGATCTTGCTACACATCCAAGCCCTAGAGCAATTAGTGCTATTTTTTGTTGTTTATGAGGACAAGAGTGTTACGAATGAAGAGAGGAGTTTTAAACAAGGTTCTGTCTTTGCTCAGACCTTTGGCAGTAGACAGAACTTTTACTAAGGTGGCCAGCACCCCAAAGCCCACTCTCATTGCAAGTTCTTAATAATGGTCAATTAGGTCTATTACAAAATGAATTATTTATTTGATAGATATAAATTTAACAGATGTAAGACTTCAACAGATTTACTTACTACACAGGATAAGCAAGGAAATACTAGTAGCAGATAAACAATGAGAGTGAGGTACCTGTATTACAGCCAGTGAAGAAATAGTATAGAGTAGGATTCAATGCATCTTCCTACCCAGTTTATGATGGGGTATACATAGGACCCTTCCTCTCAGTTTCTGGAAAAGTATTCATGGAGATGTGTCCAAACTTTGAGGAAGAAGCCCTGCACATTTCCAGGGAGTGTGTAGGAGGCTTCTGTTTCTGTGGAAATTTGTGTAGCTTTTATATTGTAAAGCAGTGTCTTTAGGTCCGTGATACTTAACTTTTATCACTCTCTACATCTGTTCTCCAGACCAAGATGTTTATTCTCAGTTGGGGGGTCTCGGCCCTCTTGGCGCCAGAGATAACCCCCTGCCAGGCATCTGTCCTGGCCTGGCTTATCTCATCCATATGCACCAGCTCAGGTGTTGAGGAGGAGGAACATCCTGCCACAAAGGTGTGTAGTGGGAAGGAAAAGAAAGACTGATACAGACTTTCATGTTCATGACTGTGCATGTGCTATGAAGCATTCCTGAATGGCCACCCATGCATCTTGCTCTCACCTTCAGGACCAAATGGAACTAATAAGAACCTGTTATTGTGGGCTATCAAGAATCAGAGCTCAGCTCAAACTAGACACACGGCTTTTTAAAATCTGGAGTATGGGAAAAGTAGGAAATTTCCTATCACATGATAAACCTTGCTTTGGGAAGCCAGAAGCAATCTAAGCCTCTGTCTCCTGCAACAGTTCAGTAAATTGCATGAGTGATACTGTGATTCAAGAAACCACACCATAACTTTCACACCAAGGCCTGTCAGAAGTTAATTAAGTGTAATTAATTGCAGTGTGAAAGTATCAGTGTGGCTGGAACTGTTATATCTTTCAGGACAATTGGTGTTGTACGTCTACAATCTTGATTTTGGAATGCTGTTTCCCAAAATGCTCTGAAGTAGTCCTTGGATGAGCTACTATGAGCCAGTCACAACTCATGAGATAGCAAGCAATTTGTGGGGAAATGTGGGACTGAATGTTACTGATCCACGGACTGGGCAGAGAAACATCCTGGGAGGTACAAAACTCTATGGAGAACGAGGAGGGGGCAAGCAGTGCCTGAACACTCGCTGGGAGAGGGATGTAGCAACACCCAAGGGCACAGGAGGGCAAACCTTTGTCAAAGAGACTGCTGGTGAGAGCAGCTCATCATTTCCTTGAGCATTCTGGCCTCTCTTAGCAGAGCTAGTAACTCACCACGCACAGCTCCTCCAGTGGCTGCCAGGCTGCACACAGGCAGAGGAGGAACATTTGCCATGACCAAAGGTTTTTGACACAGCTTAGTTTAGAAAAAAATGCTTGCAGCCTACCTTTCAGATGGAAAGAAGTCCTATTTTTGTCCGCTAGCTAGTCGCAGTAGGCAGAAGAAGAGGTGGGTCCATTCAGTTCATGAGACTTCTGTCCCTTGACAGACTTGCACAGCAATGTGCGTTCATCACACGTGCCCTCTGTGTAGTTTTTTTCAGCAATCTTTCTTGGAGTCTTCAGAAGGAGACCCTGAGCTGTCAGGGATGTGCACACCACAGACTGAGGACTCTTGTTACAGGAGAGTCCAGAGCCCAGAGGATTAGACAATGTGCTTGCATTGTTAGCTTGTGTAGGACTCACCTGTTCTGCTTTCCAGCTTAATTTTCTTGCAGTGGGTCCTTCAGCTGGGTTTACGCAGTTCCTTTACCTTTTATATACTATATTAACAGCAAAATCCGCAACAATATAAGCTTCTTTCTAAAATCACATCTTCCACAGCATTACACCTCTGGGGCTGCAGTAACAGTCAGCAGTGGTCAAAAAAACCAAAGGTTAGGAGAAATCCAACATCTCCCTCCTGTTGACCTTGAATGTACCACCTTTCCCCTTTTCCTGCCACACTGAGATAGTCACTGTGGGGATCATGAGGCATAAACATTCAGAGCAACCTCTCACTGCTAAATTCATAGGGCTACAAAATCCCATTAGTTTCAGCCCTATAAAAAGTAGACTTTAATGTATAGTAGATATAATAAAATTATAGTGGCATCATAAAAATGCATTACTCTTTCAAAAAGGATATTAAGTGTCTGAACATCTATTTAAAAAATCTCCATCAATCCTCTGCTTTTAGTTCCTGCCTATAGGGCTGAAGCTCTCCATTTATGAGATTCACACTACCTGTCTTCATTTAACTCATGGTATTCATCACGATGCACCTGCCTTTGGTCCACTGAAGCAAGAGGATCATGTTTTATTGTGCCTAATGGGGAGAAGAAAGTGTGTATGGGTGAAAAATGCTACTTGACTAGAATTGCCTGTCCGGCTTGCACAGACACCTGTGGTAGAGCAATGCACTGGCAACACAATGTGAGCCAGTAGAGGAATAGATCATTTTTCCCAGGTGCCAGGGTCAATTAAAAAAGCAAAAACCTTTGCCTTTGCCAGCCTCCCATGGTTTCTACAGCAAGAAAAAAGACGCTGTGTTACTCCCTCTCTATTACTGGCTCTGTGTGGCAATACATTTTTAGCTTTTCAGCAACACTAGGGAAAATTCTTGTTGGTTTCTTGGAGTTTTCAGCACATAAACTCATGAGAAATAATCAGGGAAAATAAACTTTCTTAAATTCTTTATTTTTTGTGAAAAACACATATGTTCCTACGACTCAGAAATGGTGGCAGAGTGTCATTAGGACAAGCTATTTTTATCCCCTTTCTTTATTCGTTTTCTAGCATATTCAACTAAGCTCAACAATGTAATTCTGATGATGACTTTGAGTACTTGCACACCAGTGCTGTGTGCCCCAAAACCACCAAGGCTATCCCTCTGCTCTCTGTGTGTGGAGATACTGGTGCAGGTGCATGAACAAAGGACTCAAGAGATTACATGGACATCACTAAGGTAATGAAACTTAGTAGAATACTGTTTTTTTTTCAGTGCTGGGAGCGAGTCCATCTGGTGAAATGAAATTATCATAAAGAAGGATTTTCAGCCTTCTCTATGTCCTTATGGTCTCAGAGATTTTCCCAGTTTCTCTCAATAAACCTTTTCTAATTTATACCCTGTTTCCTTCATGGTTGAGCCAGTAGCTTTGAAACCCAGGGTGATGCTAAACGTTTCCTTGTACATAACGTTTGTGTGCATGCTCTGTGTGACAAAATTTTCAGCTGTAACACCAAGGTATGGTTTCTGCTTCCAGGGCTAGCTAGTGTAATCTCAAGCATTTGAGAATTTTTCTCCAAAAATGAACTCCCAGAAACATCAAAAACATCACACTAAAAATAAGGACTTTGTCTAAGATCCAGTGTATAAATAACCTGCACACATTTTTATAACTGAATTTCTCTGTTAGGTTTATCTAAGATATAGGTAGGCAAAAGCAGCCAGACTGGGAGTCTGATTGCAATACTGACATCTCATGGCGAAAAGAAGAAGTTGCTACTGCTTCTCCTTTTTCTCCTCATACTCCTCCTTCACCTATTTCTCTTTCTTCACATGAAAATATCCATTTCCATTAGTACCACTTTGCTGGGAAAGTATAGGGAGTATTACACCCAAGTGGTAGGTCACACACATTTGCACACAGTCACACTTCAGTGCAACTAGAACCTTTATTCACTTCAAAAAAAAGCCAGGAATTTGGCTCCTTTCTTCTGAATCAGGATTTCTACAGGTGGTGCAAAACTGGCACCAGCTAGTGAACTTCATCTGATTTGTTTGAACACCCCTTACACCACAGCATTTCCTTGCAGCCTCTTCACAAAACTCTAAGGCTGCCAAGAAACATATTTCTGGGCAAGCATGGGAGCTGTTGCAGGGTTCTTCAGAGAGGGCACAGAGAAGCCCTAGACGTGTTTTCCCCACCTGTGATGCATTTCCTTTCTGAAAATACCTTGACATCTTTCCCCTTCCTCTTACTTCAGATCCCAGCAGTGAAGTTGAGTGAACCCCTGGAGGACTTCTACATCACCATAAAGAAAACAGATGAGTCTGACTCTGTAGCCACATAATTCTGCTCTATCCAACAGGGCTTGGACCAGATCCTTAAGAATGCCAGTGGCTGCTTTCTCCACCACCAGCAACACATTCAGCTCTTCCATGAGAAAGCTGAAGAATAAGCCTAAGGTCTTGAGCAAGGCTGGTGTGTCTGGTGACTTCTCTCACAACATCTACTTCTTCTTGCTGATGAGGAAGAGGCATGGAAGACAGGATGACTGGGAGGTGACAGCCCCATAGGCCCCCTCTCCATGGGGGGAAATACTGCAGCCAGTACCTGAACATGCAAACCTTGCAGGAGCAGGCAGGCATAGAGTTTGATGACATTGAATTGCTCAGAGACTCCCAGAACAGGTAATTTTTTGCCAGAATGGTAGCAGGAAGCAAGAAAACAGGCAGAACACAGACTGTTATGGCCAGATCTCCCATGAGCACAAGCTCTGCCTGTAGTGCAGTCTCTACATGTGCATACAAGGGCCCCGACACAAAGGGAGGCCAAGTCACCCCTCTAGCTGGTGGTTTGGCAGCTGGTCAGAGGCATGAGGAGTGTCTGGTATGAGGAGCCAAGGGTGAAGATCTGCTCCCTCAGAGCAGTCATCCCCAGACTAGTGAAGAAACCTGGAGCACTGTGAAATTTTTCCCATCTTATCATCTAAGACAGAGCAACTCTGCCCTCTGTCTGCTCTCAGTATCCAGCATCCCAAGAGGTCTCTATGATGATACGAACGAGCTGACCTGCTTTCAAACAAGAGAAAAAAGTGGAAAGACAGGACAGGGCAAAGGAAGGCAGAATATGGTGTGGTCCCATTTTGGGGGTGAATACTGCTTTCTTCTGAAGAGCTGGGGAGCAATGGTCTCCTCCATCACTACCAGGTCTTCCAAGAAAAGAGCTGGTGGAGAGCTTTTTCCTCATTGGAGGCAGCAAAATGTATATGATGGAGTTTCCTCCCTAGCAAGCATAGCTAGGAGAAAGGAGACTGAGTTCTGGGGACCAAGAACCCCTGAAGCTTAAGTACCTATGCTTTCAGAGCCACTGTACAAATATTACTTTCTTGTGAATCATATTTTTTAATGGTTCACAACTCTGTACACTTGTTCAGTGTATTGTAAATAGTTATTTTTCACTACCTGATCATTTACACTAGATCTGTAGGCACTGCTGTAAACTACTACTGGTTTACCAATTAATAAACAGATGAAATTAACTAACAAATTAATAGCAGACAAAAATAGCATTCCCAAAGGACAGCATTTTTAGTCAGTCATGTATAATTGATGAGCACTTAAATCAAAACCCAGCAGTTTGGGGCTGACTAGGTTTTGAGACATTTTAAAAGGAGCTTATATCAGTCTCACATTCCAATGATGTAATTTTCAAAAAGTGGCAATCAGGTATAAAAACAATTGCCCTGAACTTCTACAGCTATGGCTTGGTCCTCTTTCTTTTGAGAGGAAAACTTCATTTCAGCTGGATCTGTGACGAGCCTTTAAGTCACAAACAAAGATGACCTGGAAGACTTAGCACAGAGCTGGGGAGCAATATTTGATGATGTGCAATCAGCTTCTGTTCCAATGGAAAGGCATGGCTGGGTTTTTATCCACTGTATCTACCGTGAGAGGATTGGTGAGGTTTACCATGCCCACTGTACAGACACTGATTGCTCTAGTTCTGTATAACACCTCTCTCCTGCCATGTCAGAATAAAGCAGAACACCATGGCGTAACTGTTGATCATCATCTGACTACTAATGAGATGAAAATATTTCAACAGATATACTTGCAGCTGGAATCCATAAGTCAACTGGAATCAGTAAGATCATTACTCCTTCATCTGAGTTTTGAAATGTTTTCAATTCCAAATCCAGTCCCTAAATGCAAAAGAATTAAAGACATGATTCTTACCCATTATGTGAATTATCAACATTGCGAGATGCAGGAAAGCTAACACTCGCTGGTGAATAACGCATTATATGTCAAAACAGTAAGAGCCCTTGCTGTGATTCAGTGTTTTGCGTTGTTCTTCATGAAAATGATCTTGGTTTTGAAAGGCTGTCAGATTTATAGGGATCTGCAAGGTGTATTTTGTTACTCGCTGTAAATATTACTTATAGGGATATTTCTGAAATCAATTTGATTGTCAAAGAGAAGCCTGTAATTTTCACTATACTGCATGCATTAGGAAATCCCATAGGTAGATCTCCTGCCACTTGAAAACAATATTGTAGGATATAGCTGATAGAAAAGAAGAACACAGAAAAGAGTCAGGGAGGGGGAAGAAGACCCAGCATTGGCTTTCATTGCTGTATCAAAAGCAAGCAAGAAACCTACAGTGACATATGTATATGAATCTATAATAGCATATTTATGTGTAATTCACAATGCCTACTGAACATACATTGCAGAACTGGGAGGCAGTGAATTGCTGTCTGATGGAGATTTATGTCCTCTGAGTGAGTAAAAAGTCCTGTATGAACTCTGTTTGGGTGTGAACTACTGAGAGGAGATGAAGCCTCCTCCAGTTGGCATTGTGCTTATCCTGACCATGCATAAAAGCATTCACTAGCACAGAATAGGCATTCTCCTCACACATCTTTCTCAACCTCCCTCTTTGGAATTGATTCTCTTTAGACAGACACTGAATTCACTGGTTTGGACAAAACCACCCTCATTACCTTGAGGGTCAGGCTCTCATCTGGCCTGTGTGAAACCATGGGTCAGCTTAGGTTCCAATTATTTTTTTTCAATTTATCCCAGGGGAAAGAGCTCCAGTCAGACTGAGAGCACTGCCTTTGCAAGCATGAATCCAGGCACTTTCCTGTGCCTATGGAGGTCAGGTTCACACTCCAGGCCTGGACAGAGCAGCACACAGACTGCTCCTGTGTGGTAAACTTTTATCTCTGGTTGCTTTCTCAGATAGCCTTAGAAGCACCAGCACAGAGTAAGACTATTTTGAAATCTCAAGGCCCCCCTTGGGAAGTGAGAACTAGAGCCTCACTCAGCACTAATTTAAAGTGTATTTAAGATGACATTTGCACTTCCCAGCATAGAGCTGGAGTGTGAGGCTGGCTTAGAGGAGCAGAGACTAAGAATTCTCCAGAGCTAAAGGGATGGAGGTGCTCCCACATGCACAGTGCAAGCACATGCTCCAAGACAGCACTGGCATCTCATCTTGCAGCCCCTTGGCCCACAGAGGAAACCTTTTTCCAGTCACCACTTGTCTGCTTTGCCTTCTTTATATGACCCTTACAGTCTGGTAGCAAAAATAAGTTTCTGAGAGGGCTGTGCCAATTAATTGCCTTTCCCTGGGTCAGAGCCTGAGGCAAGCTGACCACATGTGGAATGCAGGTGGTCTCTGTGGGTTAGAGCAGGGGAGCCTTGCCTGCCCCCTTAGAGAGCTCTGGACTGAGATAGCTTGATGTGTGCTCTATCAGGTATTGTTGCTGCTTACCTAATCTTTGCCAAAATCAGGTAGCATCCCTGTCACTCATGTCATCAGGCTTCTGCTCAGGCTGGAATCAGCCAGCATTTTGTTTACTCAGCTTGCTAAACTCTTCACAATCTATGCCACTCTTCAATCATAATGTAACTGTTTAAGTGCTGCAAAAAACCCCCAACTTCCTCATCAATGAATCTGAGTACTTTAGGGTGACGCTGAGCTAGCTGATAGAGTCATGACCTTTCTCAGCTGAACATACTCTTAAGGTTTCCAAAATTAAATTTCTGATCCTAGTCTTGCTTGCATCTGTCAAAAAATGTAATTATATCTTGTGTAGTACTGAAATAGAGCATCATTAAAGCACACTTGCTGTGGCATAAGCAAGTAGCTCAGGTAAGAAATATTGCAAGGAAGGAGCACTAATGGGAGGGAAAGAAGTGGAGCTGGAGAAGCAACACAATGTACCTGAGAGAGATTAATGTGTCTAGCAGAGAAAAAAATGGTAACTCTGACAGGGGTAACCCTAGAAAGTCTTAAGAAAATGCTGACAAGACTTACAAAGGACCAAAACGATATAATAAGGCCAGCTAGAATCACAGACCACATTAGCATGGAAAAGCTAAAAAGTAATAATCGCAGAAACAAGAATCGCCATGTTTCCTGTCTGCTTTAGGGCTCTGCTGCTATACTGAGTTGTCTTCAGCCATGCTAAGGAAAGCAACTTGCTTGCTTAAGACATGAAGGATATCGCTGGGGTGGGGATTGGATAAGCAATAATTTATTAGGTTTTAGACTTTCCACTCTTGGTTGAATATCACCAGCTATCCCTAACATATGTCTGCATTACCAAAGCTGTGGCGAGTACTGCTGGACTCACACTTTCTTCTTATGTACTGCAGTCATGTATTTATGTACTGTGGTCAGGACATCATACTGGCATGTCTGAAACCCTGCCTCTGAGTTTATCACTGGAATAAGGTACAAATATGGGGGATATTACTATAAATGAAATTTCTTTTTTTCTGTGATTCCTCTAGCAATGCTTAGCTGAAGGAAGATCAATACTAAAGGCTGATTCAGCAGTTATTTGTGCCTATTAATGATTTCCTGTGCTTAGGAACCTGCTTCATGTCAAGACGCTGCTGTGTCAGGTGATGAACAAACCCATCAAAAAAAGATGGTCTGTCCAAACTGACAGGTTAAGTAGGTATGTTAGCTGACAGAGCAAACTGACCAGTTCAAGGTATTAAATTCAAAGTAATTAGGCCTGAATCTGATAAAACCAATCTCTGTGTGAGTGGGAGACTGGGACATATACACAGGCCCAGCTCAAAGGGAAAAGTCAACCTTTGCGAACCTCAAAGTCCAGGGAAGCAGGCTATGCTTAGAATAGCGTAGCTTCAAACCAATCCTTCATTTGGATGGGACATAAACCACCTGGTCCTTACAGGGACAGGGGTGCTGGCAAGGCAGCCAGTCCTACACAGGCCAATGCAGAGCATTTTGTTTTCTCTGGACAAACAAGCCCTCTGCTGGGCAGTTTGAGAACATGTGACTCTTGGTGTGTCTCTTCCTGACAGGCTGTAAACACTCAGTCCTTCTGACCCATCCCAGTTGTCAGCCAGCTGTGCACAGCTCTTGCTGGCAGAGAAATATGGAGACAGCGGCTTTGGCTTGGGCCCGCATCTGGCCATTCCCACTTCCACAGGTGGCCACTGACTGACAGATGGAGAAGATCTACAGTCAGCCAGGCAGAGAGATGCTCTAACATGCCTCTACTTAGGACATGAAGTGATGGCTAAACCCCAGCATAATGGGCAGCTTTACCTGGTCACTGTTGCAAAGAACAAAGCACAATAAAGAAAGCTCTTTCCAAACATGGAATATAATATTGCTCTTTCAGTTTCCATCTCTCCTACCCAAAATTTTAAAACATAAAAGGCCCAAACTCTGACTTATTTTGCTGTCTTCACCATCTGAAAAAGAAAACCAAACCAAAGCTCAAGCACTAGCTATTAATGAAAGCAAAGACAAACCAGAAACCAAAGAGCACTCTGCCTTCAAGTAGGGGGTAATGAGCCAGCTGCTGATGTTGGGTGCAGAGCAATAGTCTCCAGATGATGCCTCACACTAGCTGAGTAACCAGCAGCTAATCTTGACAATCCCACTGGCTTTCTGTGTACCTGCAGGCATTGGAACCCCTTAGCATTCTTCTCCATCTGCAAAAATGAAGGTAACAGTAACTTAGTTTGCCTCATGTAAGGATTCAAGTAACACACTGAAAAAGCCTGTGAAGATGTAAAGAGGTCTGTAAATCTACACATATTTTTACAATCTTTCCCTGCTGAGGTTTATGCAACCAATTATACACATCTGCTTATATGTGCAACGTATGTGCATAGCGAAGGTTGCATGTGAGCTTGTGATCTGTACTTTCCAGGTAGATATTTAAAAACTTTCAGATCCTGTCTACAAAACCTTAATGAAAAAAGAAGAATCCACTGACACCAAAGTATCCAGATTAGAGACCTTAATGAGAAGAGATTGAGAACTGTGTCACCACCTTCATAATTCAATACCTGAAAGAACTTGGCAGAGTGGAACAGCTGAGGAAAGTAATTTCCTCACCAGTAGATGTCTCACTGAAATAATCAAGCTTTCTCTATTTAAAACATTAAACTTTCTCTCTAAAAAACCCGTATTGAAGGAAAGAATATAAAGATCATTTCCCAAGAAACATATATCATTTGGTTCATTTTATGAATAATAAGAACTAGGAAACAGGATGGTGGTATCCTTGTAAAATGCCTGGGGTAAGCTCTGTGCTTCCAATAAATGCAAAAACTCTCTGAGCAAGCTATTAACCTAAGAGCATGTGAAAACTACTTCACTGACTAGTTGTCAAAGTTACCATTCACTACAGAAAGCTCTGTATTTTAGCCCTCCAAAAGTGTTTCAGAACACACTGATTACCAGGCTTTCCAGACACAAGACTGTTACTGGCAGGTGCTATAGAATTTCCCGTGTATTAGCAAAACATAAATCAGACACACAGCTCTGGAGGTGGACCTTTCCATCTGGGTGTCAGAATCTCAATCTCCACCTCCTCCTTCAGAGGTGCCTGTGAACACACACCACCCAGCAGACCAGCTGCCCCCTATTAACTTTCCCCTTAGGATTCATGTGTCTTTTTTCTTAGCGTACGTCCCCCAAAACATGGAAATCAGCTACAGTTTCAGCAGGACTGGCTGACTGTCCTTCAAGAAGGCTTGCTATTTGAGCTGATTTGTCAGGAGGAATTGTCATTGCTATAAATTTGACCAACAGGAATCATCCAGTTGCTTTCTCAGCCATTCTCCTGATTTTGAATGGATTAGCTACATAATGCTAAAGAGGATGCACTGAGATAGTCACTGCCTGATCATGTTTGTGACTGCACACCACATTGTTCTAGGCTAATTCCCTTCTTCAGCCCTTGTGCTCTGCCCCTACAACACTGCAGATTCTGTAAGAGAAGCCGTAATAAGCTGTGCACTCTTACGATGCCATTGTCTGCATTTCCTTCCATCAGCTCAAGCTCATGTTCCCTGTAAACTGGTTGGTAATTGATACTTTCCCCTTCTCTAAAGAGGCTGGGAAAAGCCTAGCCTCTTCATGCAATTCTTGGAGGCTTGGGCTGGAGCACCAACTGCTATGCAGCAAGGTGGTAAGTGACCTCTAGCCTTTAAGTTACAAAGGTGATTTAATAAAAGCCTAGAGCCATCCAAAGTGTGTATGTCAGACAAGGATCCTTGTCATGAACAATGCTACCCAGCTGTGTCCACAGGACTAGAAAATTACAGCTGGCTTGTCCACTGCTGAAAGCACATGAAGGCAAAACCAGCATCTATCAATTTTAACTCACTGAGCACATCAAAGCAATTAGGAAGATCTAGGCAAGCCACACCAGTGGATGTAATTTCTTTCCACTACTGCATATCATGGAGTATTTTGTGTTCTGACAAAGTCAATACAACAGGTACTATTGATCAGTTTCATACCAATGCTTCTAGGAGCTCAGCAGAATGAAAATACTATGGAAAAAAGGAGAGTAAAAGCACGTATGGTAGGAAATCACATGTAGTTTTACAGGCCAAACTTCTCGAGTTAAAACAGAGCATTTTCCAGAGCCTATAGCAGTGGGGAAATGGTGGGACTTTGGAAAACAAAGATGACAGAGAAAAAATCTGTTTAGTGGAAAAAAAAGATGACAGAGCTAAGAAAAGCTGTGGTTCAGTCCTATTAATGCTTCAGTATATCTTTGACCCTTCTACCTCACGTGCTCTTGAGAGATTACAACTCTGCCATCACTTAGATAATTTGATCTCACAGCATGTTAGCCCATCATTCAGCTCTAACAGACCCTACACCAAACAATGGCAAGGGGAAAGGCCAATTTCTATTGTAGCAAATGAAATAAAATAACTTGAGTCATGTGTGTTGAGGTACACAGGTCAGCACTATATTACAAGCCTCCACTTTTTATGCGATCAACTTAGTGGTTACTGCCAGAAGCAAGACATGCAGACATTTCCTGGTTCACATGTATTCTAACCAGTAACGATTTGAACATGCAATTCCAAGAGGAGAAAGGGTTTTGCTGAAGTTACTGTATATGGACAGATTAATGTGTCCAATACTGATTAACACAAGGAAAGAAAAAGTGGCAAGACAAACTGATGTGTCTGACAGTAATTGCTCAAGTCTGTAATTTCTAAGATAGGTGCTCCCATACATGTAATTTATGTATTTGACAGTTAATTCTATTGACATGTATAACTTAAAAATATCACAACAGCTGTGCTCATTCCACCCCCTCTCCATTTGAATACCTTCATCCTTGAGCTCAGGCTCTGAATTTCCAAATGCAGATCTTTCAATATCCAAGGTGAAAACAACACAGCCAATAAGTGTTAACTCCTGCAGTGGAGCAACTACAACTTTTCAAGGGAGAAAGATGATTACTGTTGCATTGCCTAGATCATTTGCAGTCTATACAATGATACTGACAGATTCTTTAGTTCAAATTTTTAGCACAGAGCTCCTTTAATGTTAAATTCAACTCAAATACAAAATCTGTGCTTTCTGCTGCATCTTCTTTAAGACGTTTGCCTTTGTATGTTTCCAGATTGGACAAATTCATAGCTGCCTCTTTCACACTGAGATTTGCACATCTTTTTCTTCAAAGCATCTAAGATGCACAGTTCACACTGCAGAGTATTGAACAGTCGACAATTTCACGTGGTAATTTCATATGCATTCTTGGTAATTAAAAAGAAAAAACTACACAAGCAAACCACTGAAAATAGAAGGGACTTTCTCCACTGCCCACAAAAACCATCATCATTCCTGTGACTCATCAGAAATCCAGAAAAAAAAAAAGTATATGCTATGAATCGTTCTTGTTAAAATTGCAGATCTTTAGGCTCTATTAGGCTGGGTCCAGAAGATTCTCCTTCCTGAAAATATTTCAGTATGCTTCAGTTTCTGCAAATGCCTATACTCAGCTGAGGTATATGAAAGCAGTGGCATTCTCCTCATACCTACACCCATCTCTTGGTAATTGTTCTATATTCATGATTACTGCAAATATTAACAGTGAAATATGAACAGAGAGTTCAGTAGTGCTTATTGCGTCAAGGCAATCTCCTGCATATAGAAACAGAATATCCTAGATGTTCCCTAAGGAAATGACAACTATAACCCTGCAAACTGCATGGGACAGCTAAGGACAAAGGACAGAGCTGCTTCAAATGGGCAGCAGTTTAACAGATGCTTTTTGATTTATTGTTCTCACGTAAGTTTTCCTGTTCTTTTCTGTTTTCTAAAACTTCCTTCCATAGGCAAAGCAATCAATGCAGTCGCATACCTGTATAAGCAAAGCTGTGGAGACATAAAAAAGTCTATGTAAGTACTAATTTTCACTCTAAGTTACTTTATTCTGGAAGCACGATCACAGTTCCAAAATAATTTACCTTAAGACCAATAGATTTTCTTTCAGCAGGAAGCTGGAATTATTTATCACAGATAAAAACACCAGGGAAAAAAGTGAACAAAAATAAACACAGTGAGTCTGGAAAAAGGCATGACTAGAAAAATTTGACCTTTTAAAAGGAATTGTCTTTGCAGACAGCACTTTCCATCTGAAATGTCTAGAGAACTTTTGACTTTTTGTCTGTAAAAAGACTGTTAGAAACATTTGCTTTTTTCCCACTTTAATTCATTTTTCATATTTCACAAAACAAGGTAAGAGGCAAGCACACTGTAACTAAGGACTTGAGACCAGATGATACTACAATGGCAAACAGTACACTAGAAATGTTCCTGCATAGGAGAGGGTGGGGGAGGAAGACTGGCTGATGCATTTGACAAATTCGTGTCTGTTCTGATGGACAGAAATAATTTTCATTATTCATTACAAAAATCATACCTGTACATAATAAAAAGAAACACAAATGCAGACAGATTGTGCATCTCTTGGTGACTCCGGTTTGGACATTTATTTAAAGGAAGCACTGAAACAGGGAAGAGCAAACCCTGTGCACTTCAAACTCCAAGAAAAGTCTTGCATTTGACTTTGACCTGACAGAGGAACAGAAAAAAGGGATAAAAAATTTTCAACACTACTTCTCCATCACTAGAGCTCTCACTCCTGAATGGCATTTGAAAAAACCCAGAAAAAAGTAGGTTTTAAGATACATAAAGAAATTAAAAGATCAGACAGCTCCTGCTACGGACAAAAATCAGATCTTGAATTTTTGAGACAAACAACATTCCTCATTCTGCCTCAAGTCGAGGTAAGACAGGAAGAATAAGATTTCCAAATGCAGAGTCTTGAGTTATGAAGTATCCTGAGGAGTGTGCATGTGCGTGCTGGAAAGAGAAAAGAATTTGTTAAAGCATAACTCCCTGCAGCACTGGTATGATTTAAGACTTCATGGCTTTTGCAGTATTATTTATTCATTTCTCCCAGTCTTCTCCTTAATTCTGATAGTCAAACTCAAACCCAGCATTTTAGATCAGCCACATCAGAGACAATGAACTTGGACATTCGCTACTGCTCTTTTCAGTGAACCCCATGGTGGTGGAGCAAATTAATTGTGCCTGATTGCTCTTCTTTGCCTAGACCCCACGTTTTCACTTCCACTCCCTTCCATGACCAGCTTGCAAGTATTGGTTTATGACAGCTGCTACACAGAGTGCCATCAGATACACTCCCAAACATAGGAGACACCAGGATTCTACTCATGTGATGTAGATACATGCTTGTTCACCTGAGGGAGGCAGCTGCTGTATAGCTCTGGAATACCTTTGTGAAATCCTACATACTCCTTCCCAGTTCAAAGGCTGGACTCCAGCAAGTCAGATGTTCCGTATATTCCCTCCCTCCATGACTGGGGAAGAGCCCTGATGGATCTCGAATTTAGCCTGAGTCTGCAGTATTCCCTTGGAGTGATCAAGGTGAACTGGCACAGTGAGCTGCAGCAGCAAAGCAACAGCAGAGCCAGCAGGCCAAGGGGAGCTATCTGAGCTCAGTCTGAGATACAGACTGGAGGGAGTTCAACAGAGACACAAAGAGGGGCTGGGTGGAGCTCTCCATGCCCAAGATGATGTTTCATCGTAACAGACTTCACTTATGACAAATACAGAAATGTAGATACCTCATCCCTAAAAGGTGCTTTTCAGTATCTCTAGGAGCAGGGCTACTGTCTGAAGGGATGCACATCTAAAACAGAGCTAAGCTGAACCCTGAATGTATCAGCTCACCTGCAGTGCAGCCTTCTGTTGTGCTGCAATGTGCTGTTGCTCAGCATGATCACGAAAATCCTTATTCAGAGGTGATCTTGTAAGTGCAATGCTGCAAGAAAAAACAAGATGGTATGACACAGACCACAGCCAAAACATGTTCTTGCCATTCTAGCCATGGATACCATGACTTCCTGACCTCTCATTTCACTTGTGGCTTGACAATTGTCAGTTACTGTTTGGAATTACTATTTGTAAATATAAGAGAAAAAAGGGTAGATAGAGTGACCACAGCTGTATCATTTGAGCCATCATAAACAATTCCTGCCAAACTAAACCTGAAGTCTACTGCGGATTTTGCTCATGGCTTGAGTTCCACGGAAGTCAACGAAACCACCGGGGTGCAGTGTTAGACAATGCAAGGAATCTCTAAAGCAGTTTTGTGCTTTCACCACTGCTCAAGTCACCGAGTGACTGTTCTAAACAACTGTGATAAACAGAACCACTAACAAGAGCTCTGCAGACTTCACTGTAAGAACAGGTCTTCGGTGGGGAGGAAGCAGCTCACTGCCTACGATAAAGGAGCTTCCTACTGAAGCTAGCAGAAATAATGATCCCTTGATAGCAGCTTGCAGTACCTAAAACTGATTTAGCTTATCTATCTCAGTGCAGCATAAGGTTTCAAATTAAAACTTATGTTTCTTCTTGTCTTTTTATACCTTAGGACTTGTCTGCCTTTTTAAACGAAAAAGCATCCCCAACTCTATTTAAGTAACATGGTAATCAGGAGAGAGTTGCCATTAGAACTGTATTGCAAGACAATTCTCAGCTGTCTCTGAAATTGCCACTGGAGACTGCTGGCTGCTGAAAACCCTGCTTTTACCAATCACAGAGAGAGAAGTACAAGTGACAAGGATTCCAGGCAAATTCATCAACTGAATTTTACCAGCAGTTTCAGTGTCACCAGCTGATGTAGTAAACCAGTTTTTGAGAATGATGCTCATTAAAAGATCTGAAGCCAAATTTATGCCTAACAAAAGCTAAACAATTCAGAAAAATTTTTGCTTATGGCAAGTATTAAGATAAGTTTCACTGCTGGAAAACAGTACTACTCAGTTTATTTAAAACACAGTATTTTCAGTGATTTTAAACGTAGTTAATTTGCATTTAATCTGTACCCTCTAACTTTTCAATATGATTTCCGTAGATAAGCTTAAGGCTCTGCCATAAGCCAACATTTTCAAAAGAAGTCTTGCTCTTGGATACAGGATTTTCACATGCCAAGGCCAGAAATCAACTCATTCACCCTTAGGCTGTCCCTGCCACTGTTGTACTTCCGGTACATCAAGCTCTTCTGGCCAAGTTTGCACAGTTTTTATGGTCTCAATTCCGACAACTCTGCGGTTCAAGACCTTTGTCACAACATCAAAAAACTGTCAGCTTCCCAAAAATCACATATCAGCCCACCATGCCAAAGCAGAGAGTCTGACTGCTGCATTGCATATTCCAACTATGTCCACCTTCAAAACTAGAAAATTCTAATTCTGCTCACTAGAATATACTGTTATATTTCCTTAAAGAAAAAAAGAGAGTAAACAAGCATTCCTGAAGTGCTGTCATACTTATAATGAAGCACAGAAACACTGTTGCCAGGAGTCAGGAGTTGTACATAACAGTATTATACTCTGATTTTTTTTTCCAACTATTTTTCTCAAATAATAACCACATACAATTATTATTAATATTATTAATTATTATTAATAACTTCTTACTTCACTCAGAAGTCTACATCAAGCAATTTCAAGCATTCTGCATGTTTTCTGACATTATGAAAGAATTAAAAGCGCCATGGAATCTCTTCAGCAAAATACATGGTCAGAACTCAAGACTGTAGTCAGAGTATTTGACTCTTGCATAGGTGTTGAGGGTTACACAGTGTCTCGAATGTGACACTGCACTCACTTCACAGTAACCCCAAAGTTAAGGATCTCAATTTCTCCACATAAATTACTGTGTGATTTTATAGTTACTGATTTATGACAAAAATCTGATCTCCTTGTCTTGTATGGGAGAAATCCCAGTAATAGCCCTTCAGATCAGATTAGGTTATTAAACTTTATGGTGTAGAATCATCCCTACAACAACAGCATCCTTTACAAGATTATCTGCCGTAACATAAACTGGCTTTGTCTTGCACACAGGGAGTTTCAAGAAAAACTCACGCCTGCTCTAATTGCTCTTCTCTAAGCACACAGAATCCTGAATCTAATGGTCTGCTACTTCCATTCCCCAGAGCATTTCAGTTTAATAATTAAATGTTTTCTCAGTGTCTGCTTCCTGATTTTTCTTTACGGTAGACTTCAATACACTTGAGTAAGCATATCTGCTTCTCTCATTCTCAAATGGAAATTATATAAGCCAAAATTCATGCTAAGTAAACCATTTTAAATACTAGTATGTTCCTAAAGAGCAATGTCCCTCTGCCTTGTTACTAAGGATGGTCAGAAAACACTCCTGTGAAGTATTTATGCAAGTTTACAGCGCACTAGTTGTTTGGCTTTTTTCCTTGATGTAGTCAGTGATATCCAAATATGTCTAAGAACATAAAATACCTGGCTCCAGGGTGATTTGTGGAAGACTGGTTTTGCATAAGTAACTTTCTCTTCTCCTTGTCTAGTTCTGCCAGGATTGCAACCCTATTTTTATTCTGGAAACCTGGTGAGAATGACAGAAAAATATTAGAGATATTTATTTGACTTCTGTGTCTCAACTCTAACCCTATGGAATTAGCAATCCCTGTACAAAATTACTGTAAGATCAATACACTGATCTTCAAAGCTCTGTAACCATTTGAAAAGACTACTATTAAATAGGCTTCATTTTTCACCATGCAATAGCTTCCATAAGCTATTATGCATATTAACACATTTTAAGAAAGAGGCTTTTAACTCAAGGTAGACTCTATCCTTCTCAAGCCAGCTCTGGAGCTAAAATCAAGGTTTATGATCAAATAGCTGCCTTCCCAAAAAAACAAGTAGACTTACCCGGTCCTAAATTTAGAAAGTAGTCACTGAATGTTCAACTCAACAATAACAGTGGAGTAATATACGGGGCTTAATTTCTCATGTCAGCGAACTTAAATCGTAACTCAAGCATTATAAATGTAACAGTATGAAAAAATCACTAAGCTTGCACATGTGTTTACACAAACATCTTTCACTCAATCTATGAAGAGAAGTTTAAATATACTGCGTCCTACACACACTAGCCTTATTCTGAGTATGATCAAATGCTGGAATAGAGAAGAAAAATTAAACTATTAAACTGTCTGTACACAATATAAGAATGTGGCCTCCATTTGCTTTCATCATTCTTCTAAAGAGACGCTGAATGCTAGAGAAGGGGTCAGGAAGTAGAGTGACTTGAGAGAATTTTAAAAATGCCCAAAACAGCTGCCATCTATGTATTTTTCAAAATTGCCTTCTAAATGCAAACATGATGAAACTCTTTTACCTACACAGGACTCATAAAATAAAGGATCTCACTGCAGCCCTCAAGCAAACCAGGCGCACAAGCCCCTGCTGTTGCCCAGTATGCCCAAACAGCACAGCTGAGGACAACAGCTCCGGAGCTGACTCTTACATGTCTCTGTGCCACCAAGGACACTCCTCATGTCAGAAATACATACTTTTTGAATCTCTGATTTGCGGCTGTTCAATACATAGCAAGCTATGACAACATCATTAAAAAAAAAGTCAAGTTCTTTATTTTCTCCACACAAAAACTCCAAGATTCCCACTGGGAAGTGCTGCGCGCTGTGTCCCTGCCCTGAGAACTGTCTTAGTGACAGCAATAAAACATGGTAGCCTACAAACTGTTCGGAAAGCCACACACGGTAACTCTTAAGGACAGTATTAGCATGGCAAGGTAAAATGATTTATTTTCAGTAGCTGCACTCAAAGTTCATTCTCTTTGACAGAACTTGTGCTGATGCTCAATTACATAATCCAGTATTCCTTTCATCTTAATGAAGGAGACAATTACCAGAGAGAAACCTTTAACTCTAAATAACAATTTGCATCTGTACTGCCTTGTTACCAAACTCTCACCTTTTTCTTCTAGCACGCCTAACATACATGCTCATAAACTTCATTGTGTCAAGAGCTCTCAAAAGAAGAAGTCTTTTGATTACAATACATTGTACTACGGTTTTATGTAAGATCACCCACAATTTCAACATTCGTTAATAAGATCTTCAGTTACATTTAATTAATTCAATTAAGTGGCATTTTTCTGTCCACTAATTTTGCCTTCCTATGTGGCATTAGCTCCACTTAAACTCTTTTTGATATGAGTATTTATTCAGGCCTTTGATATTTCTCTACTAATTCAGGTATTGGACACTATTTTTGTTTTAAGACCTTTCACTTCCAAAGAATGTAAAACCTTAAGACACAGCTGACATACAAAGGCTAACAAATCTTGCCAACAAGCTAGGATTTAATATTTCTTTAGTTGCAGCTAGCTCAGACGTTACTTTCTTGTAAATTCTGGAAACAATGCATGAATAGGTTGACTGAATCACCTCTTAGAGGGTGTGATCTAAAACAACTACGTTTTCTATGCAATTTTAGTCAAAAAATCCTGACATACTCCTCAGCACCCTTCTAATACTGCTTGCTTATCCTGCATAAATTTAAACGCACGTTTGGTATTCAGAAGATATGATGATTACAGAAAGAAAAAGGAGACCACTTTTTAATATGTTTGTGATTTAAAAAAATAAAGACTAAATATGCTTAAATGTATATGAAACAGATGGTATGATTCAGGAAAGCCTGAGACATTTTAAATGCTGTTTTTAAACTGTGATCAGAATGAGTAGAAGATTCTGTCTTCTATTTTGAGTCTTGTTACAGTATCTTGTGGAAGAACCTGCACTGGTATTCAGAAGAAACTCAAGTATTTTTTCCTTTCTTAAACCTCTACTAAGAGCTTTGTGGTGTGCTTTTTTGATTGTTTGTTAGTTGGGTTTTTTAAAAGTAGTATTTTGCACGAGAGTTCAGATCACCAGCAACCTGATGTGCTGAAAAATTCAGTTGTTTAAGAGAATTTGTTATTGGTAAGGAGAAAAAAGCCTGTTTAAGAAAGTGGAGGACCGCATTCAACAGATAGGGTAGATAAGCAATGTGATATTCCTGCAGGTAAACTTTTTCAACATGCAAAATAAAGCCTGTTCATTTAAACATTAACAATGGAGGGGGTGGAACATTAGAAATACACTTTATGGAGAAACTCTGGCATACCTAGAAAACAATTAACCATATCTGGCAATACATGAGCAAGACTTTCATTTAGATTCTTCACTGTCGAGGAACCCAAAATGCTCTCATAAAGACTAACTTGAAACTACTACAGAAAGAAGTTTCCTGCTTCAATTATGAACAAGAGTAATTTTTCTTCTGCAGATTTGTCTGTTCTGCTTTCCTGTACTAAAAATCTGGACATGCAAAAATCAAAAGCCATCCTTAGTATAGACCAGATTCTCATCCGTGAAAGCGAGTGCAGATTTTCAAACACAGAAACTTCATAATAGAGCTTTAGATTTAGACTTCCCTTCACTGGGCTGAGTTGCACTAATATTTTGAGTTCAAACAGTTTGAATATTGCAGTTCATTAATATTTTTCTCCGCTTTGCTGACATGAGTCCTGATACAAAATGACCTGCTCAAGGCAGCTAAATAGATTAATGGCAGTGTCAGATGTCAAAATGAGCACCTAGATCCTCAGATTACTCTCTAATGTAGCAGGTTCAGGACATTTAAAATTTAAACCTTTCTGATACCTCTATTTCTGACACCAAGCATTCTATCTGTGCAGGACTGGAAAGATTTCTTGCACCTATTTTCTGCACATGAAAGGCAGAAAGCCAGAGGAAGCTGTAACCAGCTGAGTGATGCTGGCAGCTTTAAGAGCTCACAGCAAGCCTCTCTCTTAAACCTAATCTCAGCATCTTATCTACCACCCTGTCTAACCATTACCTATGTCAGTTAGCTGTTCTAACTAACCCTGCATGGGAAGCAACAGCTTTTAGATAAATTATCTTTATCTATTTCTAATTTTTTGCTTTTCATTGATTATCTTTTCCTTGATTTGTTTCCTTGATCTTTCCTCGATTTATTGCTTCAAATTCACAGCATATTTAAGGTTTTTCCAAGATACACTATTCTTCATTTGTCCATAGATGTGTAACAGCACTAAAGAGCCCTCCGTGACTCTGTGTCAAAGATACACTTTTACTCAAAAATGTCTTCAAAACAGTGTCAGCTCCAAGCTCTGAACATTGAAAGGCACTGCATTTTGTCTGCTCAATTCAGAAAGGATTTAAAGCAATTTCTTTATTGAAGCACAGGTTTTGATAAATGGCAGCATTCATGAAATGAGGCAGAAACCTCTTAACAAGCAGAATCTAAAGACCTTATTAAACACACACCACTTGTGAAAAAAATGGGAGTAATTCTATTTGATACCCTCTTCTGCTTATGATGACTGGCATCTCAAAACATCATCAAATAGTCTGCTGCATGCCAATATACTCCCAGTAACAATTTACATCTTGACATGCTTTCATTTACTTTGTGTGACAACAATACCAATGGTGTATTGGTTATTAAATAAAGTTGAATTACTTAAAAACACAGTATCTTGTCTGTGCCTCCAGAAAACAGTTACATATATAGCTGAATATAAGTAATTGACAGCTTTATGGCTGTAAAGTTCTCAAGTACTATGCTTACACACAGATCAGACTCATATGGTGAAGGACAAAATGTGTAGTTGATGATGTAATCCAATGCAGGACAGCACAATCTTCCTTTTCAGTCAAAGTGAACAGAGAGCCAAATCTAACTACGTACTTAGACTGCGCTATGTGAATGCTCCCACATACCATTTTTAGGCCAAAAGCATATATAACTTTCAGGATATAAAGAGACTAGAATTGCTACAGTCTTAAACTTGGAACTCTGTTCATATTTCAAGAGCTTCTTCTTCCAAGATATCAGAACTCTTATTTTCTGAAAGGTTCAGCCCTGTCCAAAGCAGGATCTGTATTTTTTCTACCTTTGGGGACCAAAAGAAGAATTCTGTCCTGAGCAATTACTTTTTCTCATGATAGAGGGCTTCCTCTAGGAGGACTCACACAATATATGCTCTTGCCTTGCTGGACACAAGCAAAGGCATTACATGAGAGTAGTCTGATGAATGCATGTTGCCTAAGCACTGTGAAGTACTGCAGGAGGAGCAGAGTACTCCTGAGCACCTGGAAGTATTTCCTGTAATTCAGATACTGATTTCCATCCCTCCAAGTGTATCACTTTGGTCAATGTCCACATCAGATGGACAATACACAGCATGGAGGAAGATCTTCCATCGCTTTTAAATGCCACAGTCAATCTTGTGCCATCAGTTCTTTGTGATACTAATGAAGATCTTCCTAATACTAATGAACTGAAGAAAGGCTTTTCATTCAATTCTTCTTGTTTTTTCTGCACTCATATGCAGCTCAGCACCAAGAGTGCTTTACTAAGAGGCCAATGAATAAAAGTCTGCTCCACAAAATCTTAAGTTTTATAGTCCAAGTCTGTAACCAATGGAAAACTCAAATTTTCGCCTAAGAAAATACCTCACACCAATCAAGGGAAAAGCAGTGCTTCAGTACAGAAAATTCCCATCACAGTCTACCTGTGTAGAAGGCTAATGTTTAATCCTTCCTTACAGCTCTGCCTGAGTGTGCCCTACCATTCATAACCCTTTTGGTGAGCATTTCAGTAAACTTCTATTCCATTTGTCTAAATGAAGAGAATGGATTGCTTGAACAGTACTAATACATACGAGGTAACCTAAAAATGCAGTGTTTCTCACAGTCCTTTTCACTACTAGACTGCATCTACCCAAGACAGAAGCCCTGAACTGTCGTTTATATTTACCTGTTCCTCTCCAGTTTTCCTAGTTGTACAACTTATCAGCTTATTTGGTAATTAAACTTGACAGTGTTTCTTGTCCGCTTAGTGCAAACAATTTTCATATGATAACTACACAGTTCCATTAATGAGTCTTTAAAGGATGTCTCAAATATAAAAGATTTCAAGGCTCTATTAAATTATAAGACTCTGGAGTCAGGAGGGAAGCAAAGGTATTCTGGCACTAAAATCCCATCTCTCAGTAAACCAATACATTTAAGAAAAAGCAGCTTTTAACTCTCTATGACAACATTCTATTCCTTTTAATGACACTGATTTGGTATTCAAAGAATAAAAGCAAGATTTACCACTACATACCAAAAACTTTCTCAGAGTTAAAATCTGCAAGCAGACAGGTCTGCAATCTACAGTACTCCTCTGTCAACACCTCACAAGATCTCAATAAGCATTCCAGAAACCTCCTTTTCATTAAGCAGCAAGTCAAATCTGTGGTTTGGACCCACACGAATCATATCACTCGCCCTGAAGTATCATCCAGCAACACTCAGGTTTGCAGAACTGCTTGAGGTAAGAACACAAACAGATCTGCAAAAAGTCTCCACTTGCTGAGAAATTAGACCCAGAATTCGTTTCTCATAAACAAGTAAGGGAAGAGCCATTCTTGAGAAGCTTTTTCCTCAGCTCTTCCACATAAGAAGTCTCAGTTTCCCTAAGGTTTCCAGAAAACACCTCTAGAGGGCGGTTTAAGATCCTCCTTCAAATTTACTAGGTGACACCCCCCAGATCCTGAGCCCCCTCTAAAGCACACGATTAGATGGACCATTACTAACTTTTGTTATTTTAAGAACGCAATTGAGATGTATCTTGGTATAAAGAAACATTTCATCATGGTTACCATTAGAGTTTTTAATTAGCTTTTTCTCCTAGACCTGGCCACTTGCTGCCTGTGACCGATAGTCCCATCTGGGTCTTGCTGTTCCCAATGTGACATAGAATGTATCTGACTTCTGGCTGAAATCTGATGTTGAGTGCAATGGCTGGAAGTCATGCTCAATGCCAAGTGCTGTAAGTGCATGAAATAAGCTTCAGGAAATGATCACTGTATCACAGGCATGATAACTAGCACAACATCATGCTAAGTAATTCAGAGCTTCCCAGCAATCAGCTGTCTTTTTCAACTATTAAATGCGTGTATACCTTGTCCCAGAAGAACTGCTGTCATTCTGCTGTTTTCAGCCCCATCTCTCTTTCCTTTCTTCATCTTTCCATAAAAATAAACCTACAGTTATGGTGACACACTGATATTTTGCTTAATCTTTTCCCTTCATTACTCAGATTAAAACCTACCTTGTCCTGAAGAATTTGCTGCCATCCTTCAATTTTCAGCCCTTGTTTTATTCAGCTGGAGTTCAAATCTTTTAACCCCCACAAATATCTGCAAAACAAGCACAGTATAAGATAAACATACCCCTTTAAAAGAAGAGTTTGGAATTCAATCTACAAAATAAATAAATATGGCAACTGTTAAAAAGCACAAGCCAAACACAGAATGTGTGTTACTTAAAATGTATTACACAATTTATATGGCTCTGACTGGAACCTTTGGCTTGAAATATCAAGAGTTGTGATTAACCTTTTTTTTCGCATTCTAGTGATTACTATTAGTGGAAGTAGTAGCAATTTCTTGTAATTTTTATTCTAGTAAAAAATATATATATAATTAGTCATACATTTATTTTCCCCACTGAACTTCTTCCTGACAAGGTATGTCAGACTACACTTAAGAATCACATCAAACCTTTGTAGTCCTTAAAAGCTGGAGCCTTGGAAGAACCCAGTTTAGGTTCCAACTCAAGAAAAACTGATTGTTTGAGGAGAGGCAATTTAAATCCCAGATACAAGGCCAGCC
This sequence comes from Oenanthe melanoleuca, assembly GCF_029582105.1. NCBI lineage: Eukaryota > Metazoa > Chordata > Aves > Passeriformes > Muscicapidae > Oenanthe > Oenanthe melanoleuca. The sequence goes on from NC_079362.1 coordinate 27,152,554, forward strand.
AAAGTTGGCTGCAGCTGTGGCAAAACAAAAAAGGAGGCCTGCTCCTCCGCCATACGTCACCTCGGGCCACAATCAACATCTGTTTCCATCAAGGTGCCAGGCTGTAAGGTGCAGCGGCGATGAGCTCTGGCTCAGCCAGGCGGAGCCGAGGGATGGGAACGCTAAATCCTGCAGGAAACGTGAAGCAGAAGTCAGTCACACTTCCACAGGAGACCAAGTCACTGATACGCCCTGGACCTGTGGGTCCCTGAACAGCAACACTGCGGTGAATTATTAACTCAATGACAGTATTAATTAAGCGCAGTGACAGGCGGCCGGGACGGTTTCTCCAAGAGCCCTGGATGGCCTGACCCACTCCCGCCGATGCCCGCCTCCCCCCACACGGCACGGGAATGGGCTCTCCCGCTCGCCGCTTCCCTCCCGCCCACAATGGACGGATGGCCTCCCCGGCTCTCCCGACCCGGCGGCGATGCTCCGCCTCAGCCCGGCCGGCCTGGCTCGGGCTCCTGCAGTCCTGCCCGCCGCCCACCTGCCCGAGGGCGCGGGGCCCCGGCTCCGTCTGCCCCGCTCGCCCTTCCTGCAGCGCGGCCACGCCGCCTCCTCCCCTTGCCCGTGACGCTCGCTCGGCGCGACGGCGCCCGCGCCTCCCCTCACGCTACCCGGGCCCTCCTCCCTTCCCGCGCCTCCCCTCACGCTGCCCGGGCCCTCCTCCCTATCCGTGCCCTCCCCTCACGCTGCTCGGGCCCTCCTCCCTTCCCGTGCCCTCCCCTCCTCCTGCCCGGGCCCTCCTCCTCCTGCCTTCCGCGGCTCTCCTCACGCTGCCCGGGCCTTCCTCCCTTCCCGCGCTTCCCCTCACACTGCTCGGGCCCTCCCCTCCTCCCTTCCCGGGCCCTGCTCCTCCTCCCTTCCCGCGCCTCCCCTCCTCCCTTCCCGGGCCCTGCTGTCCTCCCGCGCCTCCCCTCACGCTGTCCGCGCCCCCGCCCCGCACTTCCCGTGCCCAGCCGGCCGTGCCCGAGCCCCGGAGGGTCGGTGTTGTGTGGAGGCGCAGGCAGGCAGGCGGGCCGCGGGTGTTGGTTCAGCGGTAAGACAGCGTTTGGCTGTGTTCGCTCCTGCCGTGGGCCATCAGCATGGGGACGGGTGCAACCGCGAGGGTTTCACGCTGGGGCCACACTGTGGGGACTCAAGGCAGCATCGCGGTTGAACAGTAAAAAAATTCCACAAGTGGAAAGGAAGGCGTCACAGAATCAGGGTGGAAAAGACCTCCGAGGTCATGGAGTCCAAGCTGTGAACCAACACCACCCTATCAACCAAACCATGGCGCTGAGTGCCACATCCAGTCATTGCTTAACACCTCCAGGGACGCTGACTCCACCACCTCCCTGACCTGGGCAGCTCACTCCAAAGTCTAGTCGCTCTTCCAGGGAAGAACCTCCTCTGGCGCAACTCGAGGCTGTGTCCTTTTGTCCTATACCTTTTTTTTTTTTTTTTTTTTCTCCCCTACTTTAAATCATTGCCGTGAAGATTATGTTTGATCGCAGCAGCAACATTTGGCATAAATTCCAGAGAAGTTTGTTCATGAAACTAGTCCATAGTGTGCTTTTGGAATGTCAAGTAAAAAATGTATAGATGAGGGTATCTTGATTAAGTGATCTGGTCTGACCTGGAGAATAAACCTTAGTCTTAAAGCAGCAGTCTAAGACTCTTTATGCTCTTGTGGTTCAAATATGTACTTGAATCAAACTTGATTAAGTAGCAGCTGTAGCTTTGATTGTACATAAAATAAATTATTAAGGACTGCTATAAATAAATAATTTAACAACTGCATAAAGATGGGGCCAACACTGACCTTTCTGTAGCTAGAAATCAGTCATATTGTCTTCTTCAGTTATATATGCAGGATTTTTTTAGGGCACTAAACAATTTTCATGAAATAAAGGCCCTTTTTCTTCCTTAACTGAATGTAAGGATAAGAACAGGAAATCAGTTACTTATTATATGACTTAGTTCAAGATGTCTATGTAGACATGCTTTTACTGCAGGATATTAAATTTTTCAATATTAAGGTTTTGATGGTGTATGTAACAGGCACCTCTGAGCAAATTACCCTTATAGCAAAGGTGATATTGGATCTGGTAATCAAATGCTGCAGGGCATTTGATTTCTTCTGCTTTCTCTTTCATCAAATGTTAGAAGTCCATAAACTCCTCACTCTTCAGCTCTAAAGTGAAAAAAGAGCTAATTAAAAATTGTTGATTTACAATGGAAGTATTTATAATGGTAAGAACACACATGGGGTGTACATGGTGTTAAATGTCACACTTATTCATTCGCTTGGACAACCACATGTATACAGAAATATTGAAAGCAATTAACAATTTTTTAAGATCTGCTGCAGCCAGCTTCACTAGACCATGAAGAAATAAATTGCATTTTTGAGAGTATACAGATTACATAAAAATCTTTTCAGTATCTATAATAATGGATTAATTTGTCTTAAAATAGTGTACCTTAGTATTACACACGTGGATTCTATGAGATAAGCAATATTCTGCTAACCAAGCATGCTGTCTGTTCTTCCATTTATACTTTTCAAAGATTCACAAAGTGCTTGACATTTCTAAAACTGAACAAATTTGTGTTTGGGAACTTGTAATGTCCAGATGTAGAATTTAGTTACCTGTATTTTTTGCCTGGTAGAAGCTGTGTTTATGTGTGTCTCTGTGTGTGTTGGTGTAGGGGTATGTGTGTGTGTGTGCCTGTACCCAAGCCAGCAGACAATCTTGGGGAGTTTTCTGTTTGCTTTAAAGCCCTGTTGATTAATACTATGGGAAGCAAACACTGCTGCCATTCCCTCATACTTGTATTATTGTCAACTGTTCTCTTTGCATGAACAGCTGACTGAGCACCTGCCCTCCTCTTTCTGTTCTGGTATTGTTTTTTACTTAGTTTCATTTTGTTATTTCACTTTCTGCCTTTAGAAATGTCATTTTTGCTGTTTTCTTCCCCTTTTTAATTATCCCTTGGATGATTTTAATTTTATCTAGACACCTCACTTGCAATCGTTAATTGCTGAGAAGCAGGGTGAGTGAAGAGCAACACAGCATCCACACTAATAATCCTACCTGGTGCAATTCTCTGTGATGTCGTTCCAGGACTGAGGATGTAAGGGATTATAAGAAGCTGCAGTTTGAGGCAGATAGGCCTAGCTGCTGCACTCGTCTTTACACAGCTAACCCTTGTGAGAAAAATTAATTAATGGACAGTGATCTTTATTTGGGGATCAAGAAAGGAAGATAGAGAAGGAAGAAGCAGCAGGGCAAGAAGAAAGAGTCATCAGGCAGGAAACTCAGGTGGAGAAGAGTTGGGACTCATTAATTCTTTGTTTCTGTACAAGTGTGGTGAATGTTGATCATAGTAGTAACTTCTAACATCTCTACAAAAACATGGTCATGCCTTAAGTCAAATGACTCCTTGGCTCTGGGAGGAGTTTTGCATCAATATAACATGTAGAGACAGGAAATGTAGCCCTTTGAAGGAACAGTGTCTAATCTCTGATGTGTCAGAAATTCCTCCCTCTTGTTCAGCATAAGCAAATAAAAAAATGTAAAATAAAGCATTGGTAGCATGTCTATTGGAAACCCACTATAAAATCTTAAGTTTAAAAGGAGACTTTTCTTGAACACTGCCTCGCAAATCTTGCCATGCTTTTCCTTCAGGCAATTAAATGTTTTTCAGGCTGGCTGTTCTCATCATCTTGGAGTAGAGGCAGCTGTGTATCCCATTATATAAACAAGCTGTGTTAAATTGAATATAGTTCTAAATTAATATAAAATGCAACACAGAAATGTGGTGGGATGACTCACATAGCTGGAGCACTGCAGTGGATGGCTACAAGCTCTTCAGAAGAGACAGGAAATGGAGAAGAAGTGGAGGGGTGGCCCTTTATATTAGGGAGGCTTTTGATGCCATGGATGTTAAAACTAATGATGATGAAGTTGAATTCTTGTGGGTGAGAATTAAGGGCAAGGCTAACAAGGCTGACATCCTACTGGGAGTCTGTTATTGTCCACCCAACCAGGAAGAAGAGGTGGACAACTTCTATAAGCAGCTGGAGAATGTTTCAAGATCATCAGCCCTTGCTCTTATAGGAGACTTCAACTTGTCAGAGATCTGCTGGGAACTTAATACAGCAAAAAAAAGGCAATCCAGGAAGTTTATAGAGTGTGGAGGACACTTTTTGACGCAGCTGGTGGGTGATTCCACCAGGGGAACGACTGTGTCGTAGATCTGCTGTTTGCAAATAGAGATGGGCTGGTGGGAGATGTGGTGGTTGGAGGTCGCTTGGGGCACTGTGATCATGAAATTATAGAGTTCTTGGTATTTGGTGAAATCAGGAGGAACAATGATAAGATTTTTACACTGGACTTCCAGAGGGTGGACTTGGGCCTATTCAGGAGACTTACTCAGGAAGTTCCTTGGGAAGCAGCCCTTCAAAACAAAAGAGTTCAGGGTGTGCTTCAAAACACATCTTGAGGGCACAGGAACAGACTGTCTCTGTGTGCCAAAAGATGAGTCAATGAGGCAAATGTCCAGCCTGGATGGGCAACTGTTGGTTTTTCCCACAGACAATGAGGTTTTGAAGGAACTCAGGAATAAAAAGAGGATATATAATCTTTGGAAGTAGGGTCAGATCTCTCAGGAAGTATTTAAGGGGGTGGTTAGAGCATGTAGGAAAAAAAATTAGAGAGGCCAAAGCTCAGTTTGAAGTTAATTTGGCAACTTTTGTAAAGGATAATAAAAAATGTTTTTACAAATGTATTAATGGCAAAAGGAAGGGTAAAATCAATCTTTGCTCTCTACTGGATGCAGGAGGGAACTTAGTAACTGCAGATGAGGAGAAGGCAGAAGTGCTTAATGCCTTCTTTGCCTCAGCCTTTATTGGGAATATGCTTGTCCTCAGGACAGCTGTCCTCCTGGGATGGCAGATGGTGTCAGGGAGCAGAATGGTCCCCCTGGTATCCAGAAGGAGGCAGTCAGAGAACTGCTGAGCTGCTTAAATGTTCATAAATCCATGGGCCCAGATGGCATCCATCCCAGGGTGATGAGGGAGCTGACAGATGAGCTTGCAAAGCCTCTCTCCATCATTTAGCAGCAGTCCTGGGACTCTGGTGAGGTTCCAGATGACTGGAAGTCAGCCAATGTGACACCCATTCATAGAAAGGGTGGCAAGGAGGATCCTGGGAACTGTAGAGCAGTGAGCCTGACCTCAGTACCTGGGAAGGTTATGGAGCAATTTATACTGAGTGCCATCACACAGCACTTAGAGGATGGCCAGGGCATCAGACCCAGCCAGGGTGGGTTTAGGAGGGGAAGGTCACGTTTGACCAACCTGATCTCCTTTCATGACCAGCTGACCCACCTGGATGCAGGAAAGGCTGTGGGTGTTGTGTACCTGGACTCCAGCAAGGCCTTTGGCACTGTCTCCCTCAGCACACCCCTGGAAAAGCTGCAGCCCATGGCTTGGACAGGAGCACTCTGTGCTGGGTTAGGAATGGGCTGGATGGCCGGGCCCAGAGAGTGGTGAATGGTGCTGCATCCAGATGGGGCACCAGTCACCAGTGGTGTCCCCCAGGGCTCTGTGCTGGGGCCAGTCCTGTTCAATATTTTCACTGATGACATGGATGAGGGTATTGAGTCCTTCATCAGTAAATTGCTGGGAGCATGTGTCCATCTGTTGGAAGGAAGGAGGGCTCTGCAGAGAGACCTGGAACAGTTGGATGGATGGGCAGAGTCCAATAAGATGAAGTTTAACAAGTCCAAGTGCCAAGTCCTGCATTTTGGCCACAGTAATGCCCTGCAGTGTTACTGGCTGGGGACGGTGTGGCTGGACAGTGCCCAGGCAGAAAGGGACCTGGGGGCACTGACAGACAGCTGACTGAACATGAGCCAGCCCTGTGCCCTGGTGGCCAAGAAGGCCAATGGCCCCTGGCCTGGGTCAGGAATAGTGTGGCCAGCAGGAGCAGGGAGGTCATTCTTCCCCTGTACTCAGCACTGGTGAGGCCACACCTTGGGTGCTGTGTCCAGTTCTGGCCCCTCGGTTTGGGAAGGACGTTGAGACACTTGAGTGTGTCCAGAGGAGGCAACAAGGCTGGTGAGGGGCTGGAACACAAACCCTGTGAGGAATGGCTGAGGGAGCTGGGGCTGTTCAGCCTGGAGAAAAGGAGACTCAGGGGTGACCTTATCATTCTACAGCTTCCTGAAGGGTGGCTGTAGGCAGGTGGGGGCTGGTCTCTATCACCAGCAGCAACTGACAGAACAAGAGGACACAATCTTAAGCTGCACCAAGTGAAATATAGGTTGGATGTTACAAAAAAGTTCTTTAGGGAAAGAGTGATATAGTCCTGGAATTGTCTGCCTGTAGAGGTGGTAGAGTCACCATCCCTGGATGTGTTTAAAAGAAGACTAGATGTGGCACTTGGTGCCATGGTCTAGTTGAGGTGTTAGGGCATGGGTTGGAGTTGATGATCTTGAAGATCTCTTCCAACCTAGTCATTCTGTGAATTCTGTGATTTCAGAATGACCACAGGAAGTTCTAGTTCTATAGGCTGAGGTAGAATAGTGATTTATATGTTGGGTTCTTTTCCCCCAGCTAGTGAAGATAGTATGTGCATGATGCTTCCTTGGGTTGAACCAAGATCTTCCAGAATGCTGTTTTTATTTCCATATGGCAGTGCTGCACATACATATCCATCCTAAGACTCCCTTCCTCTATTTATTGTGTGTGTCACTAAAAACCCCTTCAAACAAATAAAATGTATCTTGAAGAGTCTTTAAACATTTTAGATTGATTGGGGTTTCCATATCCAATTGTGTAAAGATACTGTATCCATAGTTACAGTCTTTCTCCTTGATTGGATTTTTGATTTTTCGTTTTATAGCCATTTGGCACAGAATCACAAGTGTCCTTTGTTCCCACAATCCTGTTTACGGCACCCCCATATAACTTGACAGCTTTGAAGGCTTTTGATGCAGCAAAAGCTTATGCATAATCTTACATGTGTGCACGAATGCACAGGTGATGTGTGCTCATGACTTGAAACTGATCCTATCTCTAGAGTGTCACTGAGCTTGCACATAAGATTTAACATGATGGAGTCAAAAGCCTTCCCTCTCCAATCTGCAATACAAGACATGATGTCTAGCAGCATATGGAAGGAAGAATCCTATTTGAAAATACAACTGTATTTTTGGGTGTTTTACATCTTTTAGAATAGTCTTGTTCTATAGTTTCATGTGTGCCTGTGTGCAGACAGACACAAACATTATCCTTGCCAAGACAGACCATAGTGGGGGAAAGACAAAGCAGTTGAGAAGAGGCAATTGACAGCAGGGGAAAAAAAAAATTACTGCCCTTGACCTGTTAAACCAGCCAAACCTACCAATATCTCTGTGGCCTCAAGCCTACCTTACTCTTTGTACAGTCTGGAGTATGCTATTGAGAATCCTGGAATTTTGTCCTTAAATAAAATATTTTATGGTATTCTATTTAAAAAAGCAGGTGGGCTTTTTACATGTCTGATCTAGTAAATAAATACAAGGTGAATTTAGCGTCCTGACAGTCATTGTAAACCCTGTTGCCATTTTATATCTCATCTGGGCAAGAAGATAAAGATGTATTAACAAAAGAATGATGAAACAACTGAGAGTCCTTCTCAGGCTGACACTGAGCACTTAAAAAGCCATCTGCCATTATAAAAATATCCTGGGTATATTACTGCTGTAACTGGCACTCCAGATCAGAACAGCACTGTAAGATAGGTGCTATCCTTAAATCTGCTAATAGGTTTTCCTGCACATCATCTATGGATTCTTCCTCTCCCTGTTTATCCTAGTAAACAATCCTAAGAGGTAGACTGCAGGACTTTGATCTCAGCAATAGAAAGACAGAACTGGTTTTTTTTTTCAGGGAAAAAACATGTGGAACTGGTGATATTTTTCTCGAATTGGTGAGATTCTTGATCCCTCAACTGACCATTTGTCCCCTTGCCCTTAGTATTACACTTCTGTTTTGTCATGCTTTTGGGTTGAAATGATGTAAACATAATAAATAGTTATGATTTTGCTAGGAGAGCATGTCAGTTTTTTCAAGTTAACTCGGGTTAAGATGTGGGCATTGAATAGCAGTCTCTTTCTAGCTTGCCATTGATTTTGGTTTTCATTGTGTATTTTCTTCTGGTTGCATGTTTCATGTGCTGAATGGTTTTAGCTTGGTCGATGTTTAACAAAAAGAAAACTATCAATATAAACATCAAGGAAAATATTATGGTTGTAAAATTAAACCAGCACAGTAGAAAAGGATACATAACCATGTTTTTAATCACTCATAATTTCCTAGCAGGATTAAGACATTTATATATTTCACTGCTGGTATTAGAAAAATAGATGCTTTGCTTCCTCAGTATTTGCCTGATGTTGGAGCCAGATGACCACATGCTCACACATTTAGAGGTTTCTATTTGTGTGTAGAAAACAATTCCTACAAGAAGTCAGTTACACAGCTTTTTTTTTTTTTCTTCTATTTCATTTCATGCACAACAGATTTGGAGTTCTTTATGAACCCTGTTCATATTGTGTGACTAGTTCTAATCAAGATACAAGAATTTGCTCTGAACTCTAATTTCAGATTCAATGTTCTGTCTCCCTTTTAAGTTCCAGTTCTTGAAATCAACTACATAATATGGTCATCTTCCATATTAAAAAAAATTAGAAATGAGTTTCCCTTATAACTGAAGAAGAAGCAGCTAAAAGCTTACCCTTGATGTGATACGAACTTGCAGAGAATACAGCAAAGGCCAGAGAGTCGTACAGGTTTTTAAGATTACACATTTAAAGTAAGTTTAATCTATTTTAAGGTGTAATTTATGATTTTTGAACTCTTCTAATAGAACATAGATTGGTTTGGGCTGGAAGAGATAGCAAAAATCATCCAGTTCCAACCACCCTGTCATAGGCAGGGAACCTTCTGCTAGACCAAGTCACTCAGAGCTCTATCCAATTGGTCTTCTTCTTGTTTCTCAGTATGATAGTTTCCATTTGCTACCTAAGATACCACTGTTAAACCTAGATTGCTGTCTGTACAAATCTCTGCAGATTTAGTACTCGCCAAAATCAGAGGATGAGAGACATTTTTCATTAATCATTAAGACAGTTAGGGTTAGATTGCTTACCCTCCATTTTTTGGTTTTTTTAAAGCATGTTATTATCATAAATTATATTTAAGTGTTCACTTAGTCCCAACAGTTAGCCAGCTTGATTTACAGTGTGCTGTGGTGTTGGAATTCTGAAATTTAACATAACTTGCATAGCCAGAATTTAGGAATATCACCATAATAATCAGCAAGTTTGTAATTTTCCTGTGTAACAGATCTTCCAGTAATGTCTTCTGAACTTTTTCTAACCAGATTTCAGCTTACTTGTATTCACAGTTGCCTTTTGCATATATTGATGCAGTTAATTACTTGAAAATGTTTCTAAGTATTCTATGTCAATAAGTAGAATAAGTAATACGAACAATATAATTACAAAAGAAGTAAGGATGACTTAGCAGAACGAGGTAACACAGATAATTATAATTAATTTAAAAAGAGGCATATATTGCCCTATCACAGGAAACTAGACCAGTAAGTATATCTCTGGAGCTTGGAACTTCATCCTCATATACAGGATAATTTAAGGGTCACCTTATGTAACCGCAGAAACTGAACATAATGAGTTCTGTAGCAGCACTGAATTATTCAGTGTAGGGAGGGTGAATCAAGGGTGTAGGGAGGTTCTGGTCCAATCTCTTGCTTAAAGGAGGGTCAGACGTGATATCACACGAGATCGTCTTAAGAATCTCCAAGGGTGGACTGCACAACCTCTCCCTGCAACCTGCTCTGACTCCTGACTTATCTTCAAGGGGAAAAAGTTGTTCCTAACATCCATCAGGAATGTCCTGTTTCAGTTGATGTCTTTTGTCTCTTGGTCTCCTGCTATGGTCTGCTGTGGTAAGCCCTGTTCCATCTTTTCCACCCCTTTCCTATGGGTTACTGGAGGAAGGAATTAACTGCCCTTGAAGCGATCTGCTCCAGGCTCAAAAAGCCTCAGTGCTGCAACTGCTGCTTGCAGATGGTCACCAACCATCTCAGTGCCTCCATCTGAACTTTGTCCAGTTTGTCAGCATCTTGTATAAAGGTGCCACAATCAAAAACAGGATGTCTGATAAGGTCTAAGGAGTGCCAGGCAGTGTCTGATAAATCCTGCCCTCAATCTGCTGCTTGGATACCACCAGTCTTCCTTGCTGCAAGGATGCTACTGCCCACAAAGCCAAGGTTTAATGAGTAGAAGGTCATTTTTACATGCACAGAGTAGGACGGCCCCAGGATTGAGTTGGAAACAGAGCTAGGTGAGGATGCTTAAGGGAAAAGAGAGGAAGAGGTCTCAGTAAGTCATAAACCTTTGGGATGCAGACTGTCACAAAACTGAAGGGAACCAATGCCTGAGCAGTATGGCAGATACATAAACCTGCCTGCTGCATTACCACAATAGTTTCCACTTAAGATTTGGATAGTCTAGAAGAAAATTGGGATGCATTTATTTAAGCTAGCTAGTGTGTATTGGTTCCTTTTCCTGACAGATAAATAGGTTGTTGTTTCTGAAGTGTAATGAACAAGGAATATTTCATAGCCACCTTCTCACTGGAGCCTAGTGCTTGGTTTGGACTTTTGATCTCTGCTGGCGTTCGAACATTATGTAATATTAAGTAGTTATTTATAGTAAGGATTGATTTTTTTTTTCCCGTATTTTTTTTCCTGTGATACTCAGCATTTCTTTTTGTAATGACAGTCCACAGTGTTGTGTTCTCACACTCGTTCTGCTATGTGGCACCTGGCAGTGACACCTGTAAAACTTGGTAGCTTACCTTTACATATTAATGCTGCCCTTTGATTTCAAAGGTCTGTACTCCCAGGGAAAAGTTAAACACATCCAAGCATCCAAATCTTATCTGGTCACAGACCAGTATGTTATCTATCTGTAGCTGAAAGGGACTGTGACAGTCTTATAGAGATACATCACTTTCCCCAGTAGCATATTACTCTATCATGTCTTACGAGTGCTGAGCAAATTATTTGGAAAAAAATAATTTATTCGCCAGATTTAGCTGCTTTACCTGCTCAGGAAACTTCTTTAGACCAGACTATGACTTTTCTCCTGCTTATGGTTGTTCTGCCATCATGAACACTTTTTCCATGCTGTTACATGTGGATAGATCTGAATTTTTATAACGGATACATGCTGTTAGACAGATTTGCATGGATTGCTTCTAGAGGTCCTGATGAAATGCGTCTCAGCTCATTTCAGCACGATGAAACATTCTACAACAATGATCTCTCAACGTGAAATCTCTGCGGCAAAAGTAAACACACGGCATTAGTGAAAGGATGTTTCTATGCAGCCTTTGTGTGCAAGATATCTCTCAGTGTATCCGCCTGCGGCGCAGTCTCCCCGTGAGGGAGTCCCGGAGGCCGGGCCTTGTCCCTCCTAAGCCCGGCTGCGGTCGGTCCTGCACCGCAACCCGCCCGTTTACAAATTTCCCTTCCACCATGAGCGGAGTTTGAGGTCGGCGAGCCCGGAAAAGCCGAGCTTTTCTGGCACTTAACCTGCCGTTCCACAGCGTGCGGCGACACCGCCGCAATCCGGGCTCACCGTCGGGGCCGCTGGTGACTCGGTGCCTCCCCCGTTCGGCCCGGCCCGGCCCGGCCCACCTGGGCCTCCGCCAGATCCGCTGCGTCCCCCGGCCCGCCCCGGGCTCCGCCAGCCCTGATGCCTCCCCGGCCGCCTCTCCGCTCGGCCCGCCCCGCTCCGCCGGGTGGCTGCCGGAGGCGGTGCCCGTGCCCCGGCCGCCGGGCCGGGCCGGGCAGGGCGGGGGGGGGCGGCAGGTGGCGCGGATGTCGCTTTGGAAAGGGGCGGGCGGTGGCGCAGGCGGATGCTGCGCTCGCTCCTCCTCCTCCGTCGTCGCCGCAGCCGCCGCCTCCTGCGCCTCCTCGTATCGCGGCGGTGGGGGCAGGCTCTGGCCGCGGCCCCGCAGCTTCTCGCCGAGGCGGCGCGGCCTCCGCCCCCTCCCTCCTTGCCTCGGTCGCTGCCTGGCCCCGGCGCGATGTCGGGCGGCGCGGCCAGCGCCCCTAAGCCCCTGCCGTCCTCCGGGCCCAAGTCGCTGCGGGAGATGCCGCATCCCCTGGCCACGTCCAGCAGCGAGGAGATGGGGCCGGCGCTCACCCCCAGCCCCGACCTTCTCCTGCCCCGCAGCATCGCCGACAAGGTACGGCCCGGGGGAAGGGGGCGCGGCATTTGAGGGGGCCTCTGCTGTTGAAGGAGAGCGGGGAGAATGACTGTGTCTGTGTGTGTGTGTGTGTGTGTGTGTGTGTGTGTGTGTGTGTGTTTCCTTGACACATCCCTTTTCCCGGCTTCATCTCCCCGTGGGCATTGCTGACATCCATTGCAAGAGCCCAGAGCGGCTCTTGAGGGGAGAAGGCATCGTGTCCCTTGCGGCGAGGGACCGGCTGGGACACTGGTGGTCGCGCTGTCACGAGAGGGTTGCGAGAGGTAGTATTTTATTTACTGTATCTCCTGTGGCTCATACTGTCTACAGGTAGGTGTAAATTTTTCAGGTATTGCTGCAGCTCCTTTGCTGCCTCCTTCCTGTAGCCATCACGGGGAAGGCTTGGAGCTGGCATTGTTTCCTTATCGTCAGTTTATTTGTGATTGTGCTTTCTACGCTGAACTCCTGCTTACTTCTTCCCAGCGCTAGTACAGACAGGGTGCTCTGCAGGAGTATCTATGTCTGTTTTCCCGTCCCTAGCTCTGGCATGTGTTCACAGGACACTTGCGAACTCAGTGAAGTGTCTTCCCCATGGTGATAATTTGGTAGTGGCAGTACAGCACTGCTGATACATTAGCTCGCAAAGACTTAGTATCTCTGTAGTCTACAAAGTGTTCCTGAAATTTTTAGGGTAGGATTTCCTGGGAGCAAGAACTTCAAGGAGTGATGTGGGTTTAAAACCAGTTCTGGCACAGCTGGTTCGTGCATGCAAGGTGTTGCAGCAGCTGAGCTGCTGGTGGCAAGAAGTGCTTCTTCTGTGGCTGTTGTCCTGAGGAATATGTTTCTGGGTAGGATGGATCGCCTAGGCTCCAAAAGCCTCGAGGCTTCTCAGCAGTATCTGGCCCAATATACTCCCATGCTACAGGAGAGTGAGTCAAGGTAGCCTGGCCTTTTCCATTTTTCACCATCTGCTGTGTGTAGCTGTGATGTAGGGATTCAGCATTTCTTCCTGCCCATGTAAGGAGTCCTCTTCTTGAACATTTGCCCACTGTTGCTCGAGTGAGAAGTGAGGCTTACCTTCTCTTCAGGAACTTAGGCCTTCATCTAACAAATTAGTCAGTTGATGACCTCCTGAGAAAAGGGTATGTGACTAAGGCAGGGATGGAAATCGTGGAGGTTTTTGTCTGTGATAGATGGTTTAATCATGTAACTAGGTTGTTGTCTGTAGCAATAGAAATTGGCAGCTGCCCTCACAAATCTTGCAGCTGAGGAGTTGCAGCTGTTAGCATGGTCCTTCCACACTGCTGTATAGCTGGTGAGAAGCAGTATTCTGAGGAGTATCTCACACACTATAATGTCTTTCCTCAGTTGTATTAAAGAGCTTCTTTGCTTTTGGAATGCAAGCAAGCTTCTCTCTGCTTTACTGCTGTGAGGTTTTGAGAAGTGTATCAGTATTCCTGACAACCTGGGAGAAGAAATAACTCTAGCTTCAGGCTGTGGTCAGCTAACTTCTCATAAGTAGGAAAGTTCTTGCCCAGTTTTTCCATCAACAATAGAGATGAAATCCACCTTCCTGTACCCTGTATGTGGTACCATTCTGTTCTAGGCACTTGGCAGCGTAGAAGTACTCTAAAAGACAGGGCAAAAGAGGCTGTGGTAGTGATGTTTAGACTTAAGAGCAGTTATTTTCTTGACCTGGAAATGGCACTAGGCTATGATCCATGAGAATAAAAGGATATCCAGTAGGAAGAGAATATTTTTTTTCCTTCTAGCTGAACGGGCAGAAAGAGCCATATGTCTTATCCTCTTGATGGAAGGAGATCAACAGCTCTGGTGTGTGTGGGATGTCCCTTCTTCAGCTTAATATTTTATACATTGACTGCAATATTTGCACTGTATATTTAGTAGTCTACAGAGGGAGTATGGTAAGTGGAGGTAAGCAGGTAAAACCACTTTTTGGGTGGTTATGTCTCAGTCTCAGAATCATTTGGTGGCTTGGGTTGGAAGGGAGCTCAAACATGATCTAGTCCAACCTCTGTGCTGTGGACCGGGACACCTCTCAATACACCAGGTTGCTCAGAGCTCCATCCAGCCTGGCCTTGAACACTTCCAGTGTTAATCTTAAAAATCTTAATCACTGATGGTGGATTATTGATCTTTTGAGAGACTGGCTCACTAATCAACTAATAGTACTGAGTAACTTCAATAGCTGAGTAACACAGGGAAGTCTGCATTCAAGTCTAACTAAAGCTTAAAGCTCTGCATTTGTTATTTATTGATTTTTGAGTAGGAGCTCTTCTATTCTCTCTGGCCTTTTTGGAGAGTCTGGCAGAGATTGATGCTGCAGAAATTTTGGTCCAAGTCTCCTGGTTCAAAGTGTCTTTGAGTCAGTTTCTTTAAGGACAACTGTTTATATCCAGACCTATTAGCATATCCCTTTGGGAAGAGGGCTAGTGACAATAGCTGGCCCATCACCATGAAGTGAATAATTTGCTTTTTATGGGTTCCTCATGTTTTCTCTGAGCAAGTACTTCCTAAAATCTGCTGCAAGCTACAAGTACCTAAGACTGAAATCTTCTGACTGGAGAAAGTACAGAAGTAAAGGGAGGTTTTCTGCCCATAAAGTGCTTCAATTTTTATTACCGCTAATGTATAGCATAGAAGTGGCTAAACCTCTGCCATCACTGCTTTGTGTTCTTTAAACCATGCTTTTTTTAAACTTTTATTTTGATCCATTGAGTAAGAACACCATTTTGTCCTGAGTAAGAGAAATCCAGGGGACAGGAATACCTGCCTGTGTGTCTTCTTTCGGATTTTGATTCAAATATGGGAATAATGTAGTGCTTCAGATCCTGTGTAACTTTAAAGTTTCATAAACTTTAGATTGCTGTTCAAGAACAGTGGCTAATGCTACTAGAGCAGTAAGTCATTGGAAAGGAAAGGAGAATCTTCTATGCTGTTTTCTGAGGCCATCTAAGTGGACGAGTCTTGAGTTTTCTGAATCTTAGGAAGAGGGCTACAGAACTTCTGTTATCTGAAGTAGTGTCTTCATCCTGGCTTGTAGTGGACAGTAGTTTTAGGAATCAGGATACCTTGACTTTTGGCAGCATCTTACCTCTTAAATGAAAAGGACATTTTAGCTAGGTACTTGACTTTCACAGTCAAGTGAATGCTGCAGGAAACACAAAACACTTGATTTGTAGATTCTTGTTTCTAAAGCATTTATATATTGGCCATGTGTTTCTGACTTTTTGTTACCCTGAAGTCTAATTGAATAAAACATTGTCTTGACACCTAATCACCATGAGTGTCTTTGAGTTTATTCTCCCTTCATCCTTGCTAGCTTTCAGATAAGGACACAGCTAAAGCTGAACCTGAGTGCTGTCATGTTTGTTGTGTTTTGGGTTTTTTCCTTTTATTTGGTTGGGGATTTTTTTAACATCAGGTGAGAGAAGAAACATGCAGCGGAAAACAATTCCTAAAGTTTCATGGCAGAGTTAGTTGTAAAGTTAGTTGTAAAACTGAAGCCTTGCTGGTTTAGCTTTTGGAACACATGCAGGTTAATTGAAATCTCATTCTCAGAGCAGATCCCCTGCTGAAGAGGGCAAGACAAATGGGGAAGTGTCTGGATTTCTCTCTGCCTTTTCCTTTTCAAAAAATAAGGAAGTTCTGCTTGCACATGACTACTTGACTCCAGTGCACGAGTTTGATAGCAAATCTGCTCTGTGCACCAGGACAAATGCTTTGACAATGAGAAGAAAAGGCTGTATTAATAGATTACTGAGTTTAGAACAGAGGTGAGAAGTCGATGATATTTTGCTGTGGGAAGACTTGGATTCAGCTCCCCTGAGGTTGTGGAGATTTGGTAGGCTGCTGCTAAGATTTGGAAGTGCCAGGCTGTGCAGAGTTAGAAAGGAAGTGTTGTGTATGGCTTAGTTCTGCTGTAGTCTAGCTCTGGCGCCTCTAGTCTTGTATCATCTAAGAGAATCTTCCTAGCATGGTGATGTTGGCTATTCTTGCTATGGTCTGCCTTGAGATTGGCAGCTGTGTCATAAGGGGCCTGATTCATATCACTGGTTTCTTGCTGAGGACTCCAAAAGCTTTCATATCCCACCTGTCCTAGTACTCGGACTCCGTTGTCCTTTTTCAGACATTTCTGACTGCTGTTACTGTACTTGTGGCCAGCTACCTGTAACTTTCTCAGCTTTTCTTCTTGGAAAATCTGCGTACCTTGTATTTGCCTCTGTTAATGCTGTACATCTGATGGGAGCTTCAAGGCTGTTTTACACATAGTATATCAAGCAGATACCAGAGCTGATGTGGAATACCAGACTTGCAGTGAATGCATACCTTGAATTAGCTAATTCATGGAGATGGACTTTAAAACCCCTACTGCAAACTTCTGGTTACTAACTGAAAACTATTGTTTGCGTGCTCCTCTGCTTCCAAGTTACCACCCTGGTGAATTTCTAGACTTCTTATTAGCACCTGATCAAAAATAAATACTTGGTGTTTGCTGAAGTGCTGTTACATAGCACTCACTCTGAAAGAGAGCCTGGCACCTCTCCAACTCCAAAAAATATGCTGAGAGTCTGAAGCTCTACTTCCAGCCTCCTTGGTTGCTATTTTATAATTATTGCTCTTAACCTTATCCACCCACAGACGAAGCCAGTTTGCAGTATAATCTGAAAATTTAAAATAGATCTGCCTGAGAGTCTAAAAACTTCTTCCTTCTCTGACTACATGAGAACTTAGGCTAGCACCATGTATTGTTCTTAAAGGAAGCTGGAGGTAAATTCTCAGTTGTGGGAGAGATTGAAGACTGCAGAAAGTCAAACTGAAGTCAGTGAACTTGGGAAACAATGTCAGTATGGATGGGTTGATCTGTGTTCCTGTCTACAGGATGCAAAAATGATAGTCACAGGGAAGTTGAGTCTAGAAGGCACTTCTACATATTGTCTCATCCAACCTGTTGGCTTAGGCTGCCCAGGATGCTGTGAAGTTGTTTTTTGAACAGCTCTCTGGGCATCCTGTTCCTGCAACCAGTCACCCACAAAGTGAAATATCTTTCTCATGTTTAAGTGAAACTTGCATTATTTCAATTTTCACTATAAAGAATCTGTCACTTCCTTATGTACACCCTTCCATCAAATATTTATCCTTATTGATAAGATTCCCTGAGCATTATTATCTCCAGCCTGTTTGCCTTCTTTACCTTGAGGCATGTTGTTGGCTCTTGGTCAAGTTTTCCATGAGTGTCTGTGTTGTTTTTTTTTTCATTTCCTATGCCAGACTGCTTTTCAGTCAATCAGCCTGCAGCACACATGCTGCATGAGGTTGCTCCTGGCAGGTGCAGGACTTTGCATTTCCTCATATTGATTCTTTTGAGGTATCTCATAGCTCATTTCTCCAGCCTGTTGAGGTCTTCCTGAATGACAGCACAAACATCTGATCAAGCATTCTATACAGCTGTGTACTTTCAGTACACTTGCTGAGGATGTACCCTGTTCCATCATTTAGGTTGTTAATGAAGGTGTTAAAACAGTAGTGGCCCTAATACTTTCTGCTGATGGTACACCATTTGGAATTTGTGGCTAGCAGTTCAGCCAGTTTTGAGCCTAGCAGTTTAGTCAGTTTTCAGTCCACTTTGCTGTACATCTATCACCTTGTGACTCATCACATTGTCTAGGATTGTGTTATGACAGATTTTCTGAAAGTTCTCTTAAAGTTGAAGTGAACCATGTTAAAGCTCTTCTTTTGCACGTCAGCCCAGTGATATTGTCAGAGCAGGCAGGCATTGAGTTGGTTAAGCATGAGTTCCCTTAAGTCCTTACTGACTTCTCATCACCCTGTGCTTTGTATGTTTCGAAGTGGTTTCTAATATTTGCTTGACCATTTTCCAGGTATTGAGGTGAAGTTGATTGTGCTGTAGTTCCCTCTATCCTTTAGGAAGACTGGAGTGAACCATGTTCCTTAGCTCAGAAAGCTTCTAGGTACAGGCAGTTGTCTGCCACATGCTTCCTAAGCAGGCCATCAGCTCTCAAAGGCTGAGCTTGGTTGTCATCTTGTTTAAAGGATCTCTTCTTCTGTTGCATTGTGTGTGTGCATATCAGGCAGCTCTTTTCTAGTCTTCTTACTAAAAGATCTTACTTAAACTTGGCATGGCTTTCAGCATGTCATCAGCATTCTGTCCACAACCAGGTTGCTGTCTGAATCCAGTTTCCTGTCTTTCATTACAGTGGTAACTAGAACTGCTTTCTGTAGTTATTTCATCTCTCAAACTAATAATACTGCTTGGATAGGTTAATATGCCGGTATCCTACTGAAAAGATGTGATTGTCTTCTTTTTTTCCCTTGTAGCCACTCTGAGGTTTGATGGCGTAGAAGCAAACTATAACAGCATACTGGTGCTTCACTTCAAGTTGCCTTCATTTGTAGAAATGGGAAAGAGTACTTTCTTGGTGTCTTATACCATAGATGCTCTAGTGGTCTTGTAAAACTCAGTAGTCTCTATGAAACATAACTACAGCGAGTTTCTTGGATTGGCAATTCACTTCTTTTTTGAACAAGATGACGGATAGCTAGCAAGTTGGAACAAACACTTGCATCAGCATAACTGTCTTAGTACCATTACTTTTTCAATCTCTCTTGGTAAAGCTAAACATAGCTTCTACTGTAGAACAGTATTATTACTTTGTGGTTCTTACTTCAACTTAATGGAGGCAGGGATGTATACTTTGAGGTTGAATTCAGTGTTGCACAGCTTTCAGAATCTTTTCAACAGGATTGCTTCATACATAATGAGACAGAGTACTGAAAACAGATATTCAGAGCATACATAGAGGAGCTTGGTTCTTCAGACGGGTTTAAGAAGGATGAGTCTTTGCAATAACTTGTCAGCCATGGTGGAAAAAGTTATGCTTGATGGTCAGAAGGAATCCTCAGGGCTGCTTGTGCTGGAATGCCTTAAACTTACCCAAGTAGCTGAATGCTTTCTGAGCTCATTCATGGATAGAAAGGGATAACCATTTTGATAACAAAGTTCTCTTATTACAATTGTATGGGGACCTCCTCCTATCAATGCCTCAGGAAGCATGTCCATGTAGTTAATGGTGGTAGGGGCAGAGAATAAAAGAATGAAGGGTTGGTTGCTAGTGACACACCTATCTGGGAGACCTCGGTTCCTAGATGAATGTGCAAACTCTTGTCCTGGTGTCTTCTAACATTGTGGTGTACTCTTGTGGTATCTTAAACAGATGGTCTGGCTGTCACATGAGGCAGTCTACTCCTGCTCTGAGTTGAGAGACTATAGTCTTTGTAAAGTAGGTCAGGAGACAAGGCAGGTAGCTTTTTTGGTGCAGTAGACTCAGTGCCACTGCAAGAAAATCTACTTGCCACACCTGAAATGCATATTTGAGATTGTAACTTACATGTGCTTTCAGTCTGCGGAAGACTTGTTGTAAGTCAGTTATAAATGCCATTTTATATTGTGTATTTCTCAGAAATAACTTTGCTGAGGCTTGTTTGCTGCTGACCATGAGCAAGATCTTAAATGCTGAGCTGTACTGACTCTTTAAGCTGTGACTGATTTGACTGCCTGAGCCTGGATGCCAGAGATTTCCAAGTTCTTGTAACTGGGGGAAACTGCTTGCATCACTAGGATGTAATGGCATGGCATCTACAGCTGTGAAATAAAATCTGTGTAGAGTTACTCTTAGTGAATTATTGAAAAGCAAAGGGGAACAATTTCTTTCCAGTTACTAAGGGCAATAACTGACAGCAAGGTAGCTACTAGCACTACTGCATTTATCAATTGAAGAAGGAAAAAAAAATCTAGTAAGCTGCAATTATTTTAATGAGTTAGCATTTCCAATGCCAGTCCAGCTTAAATGGCCTTCAGAAAGGGCAAGAAAAGAGACTCAGAGGGAACTACTGACTACTCAGCCTCACCTCAATAACTGGAAGGGTGATGGAACAATGAATTCCAATTTGTTGGAAACCATGGTAGCCATCTTTTTCCACAGAGAGGGTGAGAAGTGATCAGGAGTAGTCAGCATGGATTCACTAAAGGTAAATCATGTTTGACCAACCTGATTGCCTGCTGTGAAGAAACTGTTGGATGGATGAGGGCAGAGCAGAGGATGTTGTCTTCACCAAGGCTTCCAGCACTGTCTCCTAAAACATCCTTATAGGCAAGCTCAGGGAGAGTGGACTGGATGAGTGGACAGGGAAGTGGATTAAGAACTGGCTGAACAGCAGATCCTAGAGATTGTAATTGGTGATACAGGCTGTAGTTGGAGGCCTGTTCCTAGTCCTGTCTCCCAAAGTCCAATACTTGGCCCAGGCATGTTTAATTTATCCATCAATGGCTTGGATGAAAGGGCAGAGGCCTCCTCAGCAATTTCACTGACAGGACACAGCTGGGAGGAGTGGCTGATACCCCAGAGGAATGTGCAGCCCTCCAGAAGGACCTCAGCAGCCTGGAGAGATGGGCAGAGAGAAACCTCCTGAAATTCAGCAAAGGCCAATGCAGGGTCCTGCACATGGGGAGGAACAACCCCAGGCACCAGCACAGGCCGGGGTGACCTGCTGGAAAGCAGCTCTGTGGAGGAGGAGCTGGGGGTCCTGGGGGACAACAAGCTCCCCATGAGGCAGCAGTGTGCCCTGGTGGCCAAGAAGGCCAGTGACATCCTGGGCTGCATGGAGGAGCAGTGCCAGCAGGTCAAGGGAGGGATCCTGTCCCTATGCTCAGCCCTGGTGAGGTATCACCTGGAATGCTGCGTAAGTGAATTCATGACTAACAGAATTAGAGGAGGATAATGGGAAGTAAAATAAGCCCTTAAAACACCTTTTTCCCCTTAGCCCCTCCCTCCTTCCCACTGACAGCACAGGGAGATATGGCATGGGGGTTTTGGTCAGTTCATCACCGAGATTTCCTTCTGCTGCTCTGGGAGAAGAGTCCTTCCCCTGTGAGACTGTGGGGTCTCTCCCATAGGAGACAGTTTTCCATGAACTTCTCCAGCGTGGGTCCACTCTCATGAGCAGCAGTCAAACCACACCTGCTGCAAATGTGAGTCTATCCCACAGGCACACAGTCCTCCCAAAACTGCTGTGGCACAGGTCACTGTTCCATGGGGTGCAGTCCTCTCATGGAGGCACTTCCTTTTCCATCCTGGAAGCAGGGCCTTGTCTTTCCATCTGGATCACAGCCTCCCACTGGGTAGGTGTCCCCACCAGGGTCTCCCCCTGGATCACAGCCTCCTCTAGGTATCCATACATTCCAGCAGGGGCACCTTCCCCATGGGCTGTGGGTGGATCTCTGCATCCCCCATGGACCCATGGTCTGCACGGGCACAGCTGCTTCACCATGGTCTGACCACAGCCTGCAGAGGGATCTCAGCTCTGGTGCCTGGAGCATCTCCTTCCCCTCTCTTCTACTGACCTTGGTGTTGCCATGTTGCTTCCCTCACATGTTCTTACCTGCTCCTCTTCTCTGATTAGAAGAAAAACTGTGAGCCCTTTGTTTTGATTTTCATTTTAGATATGAGGCATTACTAACCTCTCTAGTTTCGGCCAGCAGCATGTCCACCTTGAGAGGCATCAGGGATTGGCTCTGCTGGACACTTTGGAAATTCCAGCAGCTTCTCACAGAAGCCACCTCTGTAGTCCCATCCTCTACCAGAAACCAGGCCATGCAAAACCAATACACAAGTCCATCAGTCTCTGTAGATAGTTTTCTATCTAGTGAAGAAATACTGTGTGACTGCTTTTCCTCAGGTTTTTTTCCTCAAAGCAGGGACTGAAGCAGTCATGCTGTGTGGGTTTTGGTTTAGAGTTGTTTGTTTGTTTTTTTCCAACAGATAAGCACTTTGTTTATTTTATCCCTTTGAGAGCAAATGTCTTTCTGCTGGAAAATATCTATCAGCAAACGTGATAGAGATATTGCTTAAATTGCACCTGCACAAACTAACTCTGAGAGCTTCTCCAGGAGTACACTCCTCCAGCTCTTCCAGGACATGAGATGTAAACACTTGCACAGTGGTATCTTGTCAGTCTGACTTGCTCCCACAAAGTCTTCACTGGTCTGTGTCAGGAAAGCTAATGCAACTTGTCTGAAACAGAGAGCATGAAGGAACCCACATTATAGTGTATGCATATTCTTTCTTGTTTAAATGAAATAGTCACCAGGACACTACAGTGCTTTCCTGCATTGTATTCCTCTTATCTTTTTCCCTCTTATTTCTTCTCTATTTCTCCTTAATCCTTTGCATCTGTTTGCATTAAAAACCCCCAGATCTGTTTGCTCTCAAAAGCCAAATTAACAGTTTGGTGATGCTGGATATCTAGATAACAGATATAACTAAGTCTAATTCTAGAGAGTGAACAGAAAAACTCAGACTTCTGAATGATATATCTACAGAGCTTTAATGCAAAACTATGTCTCTAGGAAAAGGCAGTTTAGTTTAGACAAGCTTAATAAACTGTTCCATCTGTAATCAGATATAAATCTGGTTTCTTGGATTGGGAATGATTCCTAGTCATATGCAAGATTCAAGTTTTCCTCCTCATGATCTGAAATCCTGGCTGCTGCTTTGCTGTTGAGAAGGTCAGCGCTCAGCTTGTGAAACAAAACACAGGGCATGTCAGCCTTGTTTGTTGACAAGGTGCTCTTTAACATGTTGAAATGGTTTGTGGTGGTTTTGTGCACACAACTCAGAATCCATATAACAAACAATATTACTGAAACAAAATCCTTGCGTACAGACATGGAATTTAAGAGAACTAGAGGTTATAAATTCCATTATTTTTGAAATGTTTCTAAGGACGTGTAGGCTCTGCCATTTGTGGAAGCCTTTGGGCTCTGAAGATAGACTGGAATTGATGCTGTTGCCTTCTACTGATAACTGGAGAGATAAAAGAACCTCTAGCTCTTTTAAAGAACCATCCAAGTCTGCCCAAATCGTAAGCTCTCTTGCTTTCTATCAGGTCATAAGCACTTTTGTGCTACTTTCTATGGCTTAAACACAACTGAACTAATCATACTGGATGGTTGCCAGCCTGGCAGTTTGCTTAGGAAGACAGATGCAGCCTTCTGCAAGGACTCAAGTGCTCTAAAAGCAGATGTGAGAGCTAACCTTGTGTCTGGAACTTATTTCAAGAGAATAGCTCATCCTGTGGATGTGTTAAAATACCTCTTGACATTTACAACAGTAAGGAAGCTATGACAATCCTGCAGTTACTCCTTGCACTTCCTTTCCCGTCCAAAGGATTTGGGGGTATACCTGACAGCTTCATGGCAGTTAAATTCCAAGCATGTATTATACCTTTACATTTTGCCTAATTAATGTCTGCTGCAAATTATAACCCCTTTCATCTTCCAGATGCCTATCCTCCAAAGGCATTTAGCCTTTCATGTACAAAGCAGCACAGTAACATCGCTTATTACTGGTATTGAAAGTCTTAACTGTTGTAAAACATTTGTCATTCCTGATTTTCAGAGTCTAACCTGAAACATGTTTAGGTTTAGAATGGTATTTGCACAGTTCCTTTTCCAGACTAGGGAATGAAGCCAGCTACTTATGGACCGTGGGAAGACAGACTTATAGCCAGACTGTGTGAACAGATAGTCAGGTATGGTACTTGACACTTTCTTTTGACACTTGCCTTTGCCCTGGTGTGCGGGAATGTTGAAACTAATCTGTATTGTAGCTGAGTCTCTAAAGACTTTAGCAACAGAGGCAGGAGATAGCTTATAGCTCTTGTTGAAAATGGTATTTCTGAGAATGTTTCCGTGCCCACATTCTTGTTCTGCTTAGCTTAACTGTGATGACTTACAGGAAAACAAACCACAAAGTAAAATAATTCTTTCTATGAAATTTGGCTGTTAACCTCAGAAACGAGGTGAAAATCCCATGACCTACATGAGAAGGCTTGGAGAATACTTGTTTCAACTATGTGGTGTCTCTATGAAGCACGTTCCAGTGTTTCTCTGTCCAGCTGAAATGCAAAGAGGCACTATTCCAAGTATGATACCTGTATAAGCAAGAATGCTTCCAGGCCTTGAGTGGTACCAAACTGCAGGCCATCATGTAGCATCTTAAATTCTTATTTTTTTCAGGGATACTGAGGAGCATGTCTCTAGGCAACTCTGACCTACAGAGCAGAAATAGTAGTTCAAATTATGAACTCCAGAGCAAAGTTACCAGACTCACAGCTTGCCAGGTGTTGTACTTGGACTTCTATTTAAAATATGAAAGCAAATTGATCTAGTCTTATTCTAGTGGATTTTTGGTTAGATGGGCAAAATACCAGTTGTACTGCTGAAACTTTAAAGATGAGGCATGGGCCTGTTAAAATGGGGGCTTTCTATCTGACACTGGAGAGCCCACAGACTTGATTCATAATACCCTTCATGGCTAAGAAGTTAAAATTTGGCTTGGGTCCTCTGCAACCCAGCATTTGTTCCTCAGCTAGTGACACATTTTAAAGTAAGAGCAAGAGAGATTCCTTCTGATTTGTACTTACTCTGAATTGCTCTTAAAATGGCCTCAACCTTAAGTCTGATTTTAGCTGATTAATATAATAGGAACCACTGACCTCTTTGGAAAGTATCATCTTGTTCCTTGTGAATACATCCACATACACTCTACCGTCCCTTCCCATTACTGGAGAAGGATATCAGGAGCTGGCACATGTAACCACTTACCCTTTTCCAGAAAGGTAGGTCCAAACCAGAGATTGATTATCACAGTTCTTCAGTTCTTATACTTAACAACAACTCGTTCTAGACTAACAACAGCCTAGCACTATCTTATTTGTGGAACACTGTAGGAGCATGGTTCTTCTTCCTGAAAATGAATAGGGTTTTTGGCATTTAACTGGGAGGATTTTAAAAAAAATTTTTAAACACAGTTGAGCATGACTGCCTTATTCTTTCCATCCCTTCTGTGTCCACAATATTCTCCCTTCTCTGCACTCTGTATGCCCACTTTGGTGCCTTAAATTAACTGTGCAAAAGCAGGTGCAAGAGGCTGAGACTGCTATCTCAGACATGAAGAAACAGAAGTGGCCTCTAATGAACAAAGTCCCATGCTGCTGCCTGATAGAGAATGAAACTGAACATTCATAAAGGGGAAGGAAATGCATTTTCTTCCCTTGCTCTGTATCTAACTGGTATTGGATAATAATCTTGTGTAGACTGAAATTTCCATAAACAGATGCTTAGTGGGGTCTTCGAATAGAATACTGTGCTAATCTAGGTATACTGGAGGGTGCAGAAGTGCATTTTCTTTCTACATGGAGCTGGCCTGTACAAAAAACACCTGCATTCAGAACTTCCTGGGATGAGACAAGGAGTGTTATGAACAGGTCTGTGAAAGTCAAGTTCACGTAAGCTTTTAAAAGTGCCCTTGGGAATGTTTGTGTCTAAACCACTTCAGTTTTCCAGTCACTGGCTGCCATTCTCCTATGACTGTCACGTACTGAGGGTATGGAGATAAGCGTGTTCCAAAACCCAGCTATAATTGTGTGGAATTTTTGTCTGCTTAATATGACTCTGTCTGTCATTGTGTCTCTGTGAAATGAGTGGCAAAAAGCAACGGAACACCTTGAAATAGAATGAGAAAATGTACACCACTCTGAATTTCAGAAGTGAAGCAATGGGGTTCTAGCAGCAATATAGGCCTGGCTCTCAGGTCCTTAAGTTAGGCAAGGGTATGTAGGGTTTAGTGCACCTCTTGCCTCTAAACAGCAACATTTCTAAATGTCTCTTACTGTCACAGGATACTTGTTGAATGGAAGCAGTGAGCACACAGCATCCCATGGGTTCAGGGTAACCATTTCCAGAGGTGAGTTTATGTTTGGAACCATGCATGGCTGAGCCATGCCTTCTGCTTTCTCATGGACTGCTGCTTTGAGAGCAAAGCTATCTGCATAAGCTGTACACTTGCTTAGGCAGGATAGGTGAAAACTAGCATTCCGTTTCTGGAAACCGTAATATCAACTAGTTGCCTGTAACTCAGCAGAAGACTCCATGGTCTTCACAAGAAAACAATATCTATTGAAATTTAGACTCTCAAGGGTTGAGTCCTGGACGCTTTCTCTGGTGTACTTCTCCATGGGGGGAGGCTGCCATCCAGAAGACGGAATACCAACCTCCTGAAGTTTCTACTTCATGTGGATCCAAACTGCTCTGTAAGTGGAGTTGTGGAAAATCTCCTGGGAGAAGATGACAATAGTTGGAAACTTCCCAACTTGTTTTGAATCTCACACGCAGACTTCTAGTTAAAAAATTCAGTTGAATTTTATGTTTGGATCAAGTGAACTTCTTGATAGATTAAATGTCTGTTTCTGGGCAGGCTGACTAGTCAAGGTGTTTGGAGAGCATGAGTTAGCGAACTAATGTGAAGCAGGCTTACCAGATAGCAGCCTGCATAGTTGTCAGGGTGCGTTTCCAGCACAGGCAGTTAGTTTCTACTAGCCTGGCACTCTAGGATACCGAACACGCTGCTAAAATTGTCTGACTTCTGTACCCATAAATTCAGGTGTCTTGAGAAGTTCTAGGAACTTCACAGGAATGCATGAAGAGCCTGCCCTTGTGGTTGTTTTACAGCTGTATTCAAGAACCAGTAGCTCATGAACCTGGAAGTTTTCATGTCACACTATATCTACAATAGGTTGTGATCTAGGCCTTCCTACACCTTCACCTGACATACTTCAACAGGTGACAAAGGAGTGAAACTCCTGAGGCAGCAGGGGCAGATACTATGGATCTTTACTCATTAGAAAAACCTTTGAAACTTCAGAAAATCTTTATGGATGCTCGTTAAGAAGTGAAGAATATTTTGACAAAACATGTCCTTGATGCCAGCTTGCCTGGCTAACCAGAAGCAGCCTCTCCTCTCTGCTGTGGGACTGCTCAGCTTTATGGCAGACTGACTACTGTGAGTAATGGGTGCTTTGACCAAAGGCTTTGTAAGCAGTAGTAGGTACCTACTGTGACTTGGACCGTGCTGGTCTCTAATAATGCAGGGAGATTCTTAAAACATGAACAGGCAGCTACTTGGTGCACTAAAGGTGAAGCTGATGTGTGAGCCACTGGCAACCGAAGTCAGACACAGTTTGTCTTAACTTGTTTATATAAAATGGATAATACTAGCCAGTATTTCAGATGCTTGTAGGTGTCATAGTTATACCAACAGGTAGAAACACAGGTGGCTACATATCCCCTTTCCCTTTAGGCTCTGCAGGACATACTCCTTTTTCTGTGGTAAAAGCAGACTACAACCTTAGGTATTTTGCTGTCATACTTCAAAGCCTGCCTCTTTCTATCAGTAGCATAAGACTTCAGCAAAACTGTTCCTGCCTACTGTCAAACAAGGATTCAGCAGCCATATGCATTGTTTCTAGTGCACTTAGGCAGGAGCTTCCACCCAATCAGGGGGAGAAATAGTTAGCTTCTAACTTGGCTTTCATCTACTGAAAAGTAGCAAAGTAGCGGGTTATTGTGCCAGCTGTCTCTGCCAGGGGAGAATTCTGCAGATGAGGCAGTATAGCACATTGTCTCTCCCCACCACCACAGCTAGCAGCTTTTCTGATCTGTACCACTGCTGGTACAGAAGCTTTACTTGATGTAGGTCTGGAGTGTTTCATCCAGAATGAATTGTCACAGTCTTTAACACTTGAAACATTCCACAGGACCCACAACTGCAAGAACACACTCAAATGCAATTCAAGCTTTCACATACTTCTGTCCTGCTTAAAATGTACAAGACATACTATATGATGTTGTTACTTCCGAAGAGAATTGGTGAGGAAAGTGCTAACTTCATGCAACTGGCTGCAAGCTCCATTGTTGGCTCTTTCTTTAGATTTTTGTATTTTAAGCAGATTCCATTATGTTCTTTAAGCCCTCTTTTGGAAGAGTTTTCTTACAAACATTTGAGATTTCTTGTGGAAGGAACCAGGCTTAAGCTGTTTCTGCAAGTAATTGTCATACTGGAAGCTTAGAATATGACTGGCTGCAGTTCTGGCACAACTTGTTGTATGTTAATGCTTATTGCACATGGGCAATGATGAGCTGTCTTTTCCTTTGGAAACAGAAACAGATTTGTCTCCAGCTACTGTGGTATCCCAAGGTTTGCTTTTTAGTCCGCTCAGCCAAATTCTCTTGTCTAGCTAAACTGCAGATTTTCTGAAGCCATCTCCTGTTGTTAACCTTATTCTGTCTACTGCTTATTCTGTTTCTGTAATTTCAACAGAACTTTCTATCTACTGAGTTATTTGCCATTGCTTTCTCCTGTTGTACATGTTCCTCCTAGGCTCAGTCCGAGCCAGATGCTTGTGTAGTTTGAGGTGTCTACCTCATGTTTGAGCTGGCAAGCTGTGCCTTGCGTCTCCTGTTCTTTTACTCTCTTGAGAGCATTTGAGTGCCTGCCTTGCCTGCTGACCTGCCAGTTAAATCTGAAACCATCCATTTATTGGCAGAGTCTTCTGTACATTAGCTGAGAGAATGTATCTAACCTCTCTCTTAGGAGGCAATAGTTTAGAGCCCCCCTTTCCCTAAACGTCTAGGCTAAACAGTTATTTTCTCTACTTCATACATAGCCCTCAAGGTGAAGAGCAATGCTGCGGACAGACAGATGGCTCTCTATGAAATCCCAGTACTCCCATGATGGGTTTGTGACAGTGACTGGTAGGAATTTAGCTGTGTTTTTAGCCATTATCAGAGGCCCACCTTTGTAAGTAACTTTACCTCAAACCTCTTGCCTGTGATTCTGTATGTTTGGCTAAAGGAGCACTGATGAGCAGAGGGGGGTCTCACCCATATGATTGCTTTGCTAAGATGATATGTTTTGTCTAGCCACTTACAGTTGTATGAAGCTGGGTGTAAGAAGTAATTGTATAACTAAAACTTTCCTAGTTAATGTGGTGCTTAGCTGTAGTGTTGTTTCTCTGTTTAGCAGCAAGGGAAATCACTCTGTGGATAAATCTATCCCTGTGCTACTATTAAAAAGATGCAAGCAAAAGTACTCCTGTCTTCTCTGAAGAGCCATGGATCCTTAGGACTTTCTGTGTACAACTTATCACACACCGTCAGCTCCCTCTGCTACAATACCAGGGCAAAGAACATGTTAAGTTGCTGTGATATTTATGGAAGTGCAATGACTACTGTTACAGGGTAGTTGGTTTGTATTGAAGTGTGAGATTTGAAGGTGTGTGGATGTACTAAGTTAGCTATAAAGTTGTTTAGTTGTTTTTTTCCGCTGCTGCCAAGTGAGTTTCAAGGAATTGCTGACTTCCTGAACTTTTGTGGTTTTCTTCATAAAATAAATTGCTGGATATTTTAGCCTGTGTCTTCTCTAGGCACTGGATGACACTCCTGGGCTTGAGAGAAAGAGAATGAGGATCCCTCCAAAGAAAAAGTAGTGTTTTCATTTGCTTTAGGACTCCAGCAGGGAGATGTGGTGTGCCTAGACAATTGTGTGTGAGACTATGATCTGTGACTGTTCTATAGTGCAATGATGGCAGTTCAGACTCTGACTGCTGTCAAGATGCGTGGAGGTTAGTGGACTGGATGGGAGGCCTGTGATGAAAGTTGTGCTCCTTCCTGCATTGTAGGAGTCTCCAGAGGTGGAAGCTGACTGCATTCCACACAACTGAATTGTTGCCATTTTGCCTGAAACCTGTCTTATAACTAGGTCTCTTGATTTACCTAGCTGTTTTATTTTCAGTCTAGATTGGCTCAGTCTCACCAGGAAGGTTGGTTCAGCAATGCTTTACTTCCTTATGAATAGAAAGCAGGTTGTGCTGTACTTAAGGGAGGTATAGTGACAATGTTTTCTCCTCAGCTTAATGCTTGAAGACTAGGGTGTTACCCAGGTGTCCTGGAAAAGAGTGGCCTTTGGAGGTATTGAAACAAAAGAACCTTGTAATATATCAAAGAAGCTTGCCTGTGGTGTCTTTGAAAATACTGTGCTTTACCTTGAATCTGTTAAGTTTGTTAAAAGCTTTTTTTTTTTTTTTTTTCCCTCTCCAATATAGGATCTCAGCCTGCCCAATGGCACACCCGTGGACACTTCTAGCCCAGCCTCCTCCTCATCTCTCCTTAACAGACTGCAGCTGGATGATGACTTCGATGTGGAAACTAGAGACCTCTTTGTTACTGTTGATGATCCCAAAAAACACGTGTGCACGATGGAGACGTATATCACATACAGGGTTACAACAAAGGTACAAAGCGATATTCTCTTTTCTACTACTTCCTTCTTTGTGGAATAAGTTCAGGGCATATTCTGGATATTCACATCTTGTACTGTGTTTTTCTATCTTAAGGACAACAACTTACTGTCTTTGGTACCTTGTGAATGTGTTGAAGATGTGACTTCTCTTAGCAGAACTGTTACTTCAGTGTCGGAAATTGTGGAAAAAGCTTTTAACATGTCAACTTGGATTTTTTTTTTTTTCCACCTCTGATTCCTAAATAGAACTGTTTGCAAACTTGCAAGGCCAGTTTCTTTCATTAGCTTCACAGTTTGTTCATTTAAGTAATCTGACACTCACTTGGTTTGAGTTCCCTTAAGGGAAATGTGCTGTTACTGTTTCACTGCTAATCATCTCACATTTTGTGTCTTTTCTTTTCTGAAATGCTTTAAGCTTGTTGATGGAAGTGTTTACTACATTTCCTCTGTTACCCACTAAAATAGTGTTGATCCTCAGCTGTAAACTAGCTTTCATGCAGTTGCTGGTTCAGATAGGTCTACAGCTGATAAAATGAAGTAGCCTAAGAATGCTGCTGCCAACTAAAAGAGCCTGGAGATTTTTTCAGCACTATAGTTCAATCATTAATGTAATCTACATATATTAATATGAAAAGTGATCTGAAAAGTCCACCACATTCACAACCGAAATATTGATTCCTCTTTACTAACTCATTCTCATTATAATGAGCTCCTAGGTGATGTTGACATCTGCTTGGGACACTTGTAGTTACCTAAGGCAAAAGGTATTCACTAACTTTACTAGTAATATATGTGATACACTTGTCCAGAAAGATTAACATTCCTCCAGCCCACTTAGATGGCAGTATGTACTGGAGCAAATATTTTCCTTGGAGATAAGGAACCTTTACAGGCCACAGATAATTTTTTTCCAAATGTCCACTTCAAAGTTTCACTTTCAGACTACACAGGAGAAAATGGAGGTTTTTCTAACATAGTAAGTATGTCTTGCTGCACATTTAACACAGTTCAGTCCTTTATTTTTACACTAAGAGTCCATATCTTGCAGGAAACAATGTATCTTTTTTTACTTGGAGCAGCTTAGCCTTCAGCTATTGCTTGATGAGGAACCACAAAATAAAATGCCACAGGGAAATGGCTAAAATTGACTAATGTTGTTTCTCTCTTAAGTAAGTCTAAATTATTCTATCAATATGAAATATTTCTATACAGTGGCACCCTAATAATGTTCCTGTGCTTGGAAATCCTTGTGTTCAAAGGTTCCTTTTCTTTTTGAAGCAGAACTTTGAAACATCTTCATTCTAACAGGGAGAAAAAAAAAGAAAAAAGAAGTCTTGCAGTATGCCCTGGGCTTTTCATCTTCTCATACCTGTGTCGGAAGGTGGTGGTGACTGAGGAAGGGTCAAAACATTGGCTTGCAATGGAAAACTTAAGAGTTTACTTGATCCTGCGTGTGTACCTGTTTTCACAGCTCCCTAGTAACAGCCAGATAGCATTCCCTAGCCTGCCTTGTGGATGAACACGTTTAAAGAATATAATGGTAATCCTCCAGCTAACAAGACAGTGATTCAGAACTGACTCTTGATTCTCTCATACCCTGTGTTCATCTTGCTAATGCAAGTTAGTAAGCAATTTCCTTACACAGCGGGACTTAGTGAAAATCATAAAGAGGGGTGAAACTTGTGCTGGATCTTATTGGGTCTTGACTGTGATGATTGAAGGGTCTTTTGTGTCCTTCAGGTGGATGGATATACATTTTAGGGAGATTCTACCAAGCGGAATTCTTTTCTAGAAAGAAAGGGGATAGTAAAGCTTGGCCTTGTGTTACGTAGTCATCTCTCCCAAAGAAAACATAAATACATGTACTTCTGACTTCACTTTCATTGTACTTCTTAGAATGGCAAGGCCTTCTTCTGTGCCTTTTTCCTTGGAGGTCTGAACAGCTGAGTGCCATGTCACGCAGTTGCTCTGCAGGCTTGAAGGGAGAGTTTTTCAAACCAGTCAG
This sequence comes from Oenanthe melanoleuca, assembly GCF_029582105.1. Taxonomy (NCBI): domain Eukaryota; kingdom Metazoa; phylum Chordata; class Aves; order Passeriformes; family Muscicapidae; genus Oenanthe; species Oenanthe melanoleuca. The sequence continues at coordinate 27,185,156 of NC_079362.1, forward strand.
TACTGAAGTGGAGGTCTTGTTTTCACTTTCCTGTCCTTCTCCTCTTGCTCCCAGTCCATTCATTGGTTAGATTACTTGAACGCATGAAACAGCTTGATTCCCTAGAGAGTAGCAGGTAAAAGTAATATGAGGGTTTTTTCAAACAGGCTAAACTGTTTGAGGCAAAAAGAAATACTGTAAGAACAGTAGCCTTCTTCCCTTCCCCCTTTCTGTCATTCTCCTTTCTTCGTAGTTGAAAATTTTGCCTCAAACTTATATAGTAACATGGAGGAGAATCTACAGTCAAGTCTAGTGAGTTAGAGAGTGAACTAGGGTACAAAAAATACTTTCATATAGTCATCACAGGCTAGCATCAGGTCTAGCTGCTAGGCTTCTTCCAAGGAAGACAAGAATCTTATGCAAGACCAAGACTTGGTGATTACCTTACTACTGCCTCTAGTTAAAACTATTCCAGCAACTGAGGTAAAAGTGTCTGTAATTCTGCCTGCTTTCCAGCAAGTAAAACTGAGCACACAGTGCTGCAGTGCTGATTTAGTGGAACTATGATGGAATTTTCAGTAAGTTCCTGGAAACGTCTTGCCTGTTATTTTTTGGGAAGTTGAGATCTGCTATGTAAGTTTCTCAGGTTCCTTTGGAAGAGACACATGTCCTTGCAGGGTAAGATTTATGAATCTTACTGAGAAAGCCGGAGGAATTTAACTGTGTCAAAACCATAGATGCTTCACTTGTTGTCTGTTAAGGAAATTTCCCTGCTCAGCCATCCAGGAACCACTCTGTCAGTCACTCTTGCACAGAGGCTCCTTCCCACCTATGCCTCCTCACTCACACAGTCACAGCAGGTTTCCATCCTCAGGTTTCCCATAGCAGTCTCAGGTGTCCCTGCCATTAAAACAGTTTAATCACAGTGCAGTTACAAACTAACAGCTCGAGCTGGTATCTCTGACTAGGGACCCAGAACAAAGGAGCTCCTGGGCTTTTATCCCCTCCCCATTCTAAGGTGGAGGTCTGGGGCCGTGGGCTCCTGCCGTGTCTGTGTCCCGTTCCCGGGCCTTGTTGTGCCCAGGGTTGGCTCTTCACGGCCTCTTTGCCTGGGCTGCACCAGCCAGAGCTCCACCTGCAGCTCCCACTGCAGCTGCACCCCGAGCTACCTCAGTGAACGTGCTCCTCAGCACTATGTTTGGACAGTGGCAAGGTCCTCCTTCCTCCTGTGTGCAGTCTGGAAGAAATAACGTGTGCTAAACTAATGAAGTTTCATCTGAGATCCAAATCCTTTCAGCGTCAGTGAGGTTTCATTAAAACTTTGAAGGGCCTTTATGTTTTGCCCAAATAGTCTTTGAAAAGCTTATTTGCTGTCTAGATTGGATAAGCTGTACAGTAAACACTGAAATGTTGCTGCTGTATTTTCATCTCACACGAAAAAAGTGATATATGGAAAACTTTGTAATTCTGCTTGTGAAGTAAAGGCATCAAGGACAGTTTGCTAGAGGTGAACGGTAGCTAATGTATGGTTTGTGTACTGGGACTTAACCCTGGTTTCCTACTCCTAGATAGTCCTATATGATTTTCCTTAACTGTTAGCAGAATAGTGGTTAATAAGCTTCTCAGTGCTAAGAGATGGGAGACTTTATTTTCATTCTCATGCTACAGGATAAGACACTGTAGTGTGTAGCCCTTTTGATTACTCTCATTCACTCACTGTCTGATTTCATAAAATGCCTTTGGGCAGTGACAGCCGGTTCACAGAAGCTCTGCCTTCTACTAAGTTACTGCTGCTTTGCCCCACCCTTTTTTCTTTTTTTTTAATTCCAGAATAATGCCATTCAGTCTCTTACTCAAAACGAGTGAAAATGATTCAAAATGATGTCTCAGAAGTCACATTTATAGTGTGGCACTCTTAGACGTTAAATAAGCTGGTGTTACTCTGGGATGTCTGTAGCTGAGTAAAGCACAGATCTGCAGTGAATATCGAGGTCTTGGTAGTCCCTCATCTACAAACACAACTGCTCCAATTCATGAGGATTTGTTGTTAGTCTGTGGACTAACCTCTGTATTGCTTACCATGCCTAGCAGGTTAAAGAAGGCAGGAGCTGATCCTGATTTCTTCTTTTTGTCTGTCTGTGTCTTCCTTTACTAGAAGCCAAACTATGTCATAGGTAATAACACATCAGCTTGCTGCTTACAAGCTAGTATTCTAGACCTGCTGTGCTGTTGATACTGTGTTAAGGCTCCCAGCTTCACCCTAGAAAGGGGTTTCATATGTAGAACTTTTACAGGATCCCTAGTGGTGACTGTTGGGAGTAAAATGCAGCAGCTGAAGAGCTAGAATCATCCAGAGAGCAAGTGAAGAGGTGGATTGCATTCAAAGGCTGCTACTGGCTTGGACTAGCAAAGCAACTAGGTGCTGGACTCGATGCCAATTCAAAGCTGGGGTTGCCAGTGTATTCCCCAGAATGTGCTGGGTTTGATGCCCGGCTGCAGGCATGTAGTGTTCTGGCACTGCAAGCCATTCATTGCAAGACGGACATAATGCTGCAAATAACTTAAGTATAGCTGCCTGTGCTTCTCAGTGGAACATAACTACAACAAACACCGTCTACCTTCTGATCAGGACTGCAATACCAGGCTCTTCAGCAGACACTCCTAGTTGGTACATGATTTCACAAGTGCTTTTAGGCAGTTGCAGTATGTCCTGTGCAAGCAGCCCCATACCATCAGCCTTCCAGATTATAGACTGTTCAAAGGCTGGGTAAAACACTTGCTGGTAGTTTATCTGCATACTTACTTTTTTTCCCTCGAACTTGTAATGACCTCACTCTAAAGAAGGAACATTTTAAAGATTTTATTTAATGTACTAATATATCTAATCGGGCATACTCATAAACAGACTTGTTTCTTCGTCTTGGAAGTCAACAAAAGTAGTCCGTCAATCTTTGCAGTGGCTTATGTTCTCATCTTTTGACCTTGGAGTGTGATAAGCCTATCAATTGCAGAATACAGGACAGTGATGAAACACTTTCTCACCTGTGGATAGTGCATGTAATAGAATCAACAAGCCAGTAAACACCTTTAGTTTTAATTCTTGATGGTTAAAATAGTCTTGTCCTCACGATGAATATCTCATACAGTCTTTGCAATCTTGCAACTGCTGAGAGAGTAATTGTGGCATGCAGTGCTTTTGCTCTATGGACTTCTACCATGACAAGAGCAGAAAATGTAATGAACTACATATAGATCTTAACACATCAGCTCCAAGCAATCATTTTTCATATTGCTGCTTTTCCACTGCTTGAAAGGCCAGAGGATCTTTCTCTCATGCTGGCTCTACAATTTTGGGGATTAAGACCCTCCTGCAAGGCTTGTCTGGCTTCACCCTGGCCAGGGATGCTGTACTGCATTTGCTGCTAAGCTCTGTAGTGAGAGGCCTTGCTGCACACTAAGTGTATCCTGTTCTTTTCCAGACCACACGAGCAGAGTTTGATTTGCCAGAGTATTCTGTCCGTCGGCGGTACCAAGACTTCGACTGGTTGAGAAACAAGCTGGAAGAGTCTCAGCCAACACATCTTATTCCCGTAGGTAGTAAGCAAGAATCTGCTGTTAAGGACAGTTGTGCATCTGTCTTCCAAGGGTAATATTTGGATGATGTGCATCTAGATTTAAAAAACAGTACTTCATTCTCTTTGACTATTTATAGAGTTTAATGTGGTAAATATGGTGTCTTATAGTAGAGTGGAAAGATCTTCCTATTCCTTACTAGTTAGGAAGCTTAGACTTTTCTTGAGAGGCACACCTGAGGGGTGAGCTTTGTTAGCTTCCTGCAGGGCAGAACATGTGCTGACTACAGTAGCTGTGACATAAATAGAATACATTTCATCTGTTTGCTCAGTTATTACATCTGTATTTCAGAGCATCTAGGGATTATGAAAAGCCATTTCTAGTCTCGGTTCTCGAGATGGCCTTTTGAGCTGGTTTTACAGAGTAATTTAAAACTATTTGTGCTAGCACTTAATAGCACTGACGTGTAATAGCACAGATTTGGAAGTCTCAACCGCTGGCTTGGTAGCTATTGCATGCCTTCAGTGGGTAGAAGCTTACCTAATAAGTTTAGCTAAACTACTGCACCCATTGCTGCTGAAACTGGTGATCTGACCACCTGATTTGATGTGAGGCGGTTAGTACTGCCTTAGATGTTTATTGTGTGAGTAGGTAGGAAACCTGTGAGATCACCACCTTCAGCCTTTTTGAACAAAGACATTTAAAAAGCCCTGTAGGAATTGAATTGGCGGGAAATAGCAACACTACTAGCATACTTTGGCGTGCCTCTTTGGGGTGGGTGATGAGGTGGAAGTTTCTCTGCCCTCCCTTCCTCCCTCAGCAAGGAGTAGGCTGTGTGAGAAGTACTGTTAGGTTGCTCTATGGTTGAGCACTGTTTAAGTCCTTAATTATGCTGGGGCTTGCCTCAAGTGTAATAATAGCTGAGTGTCTCAGAGACAAGAAGTACTTCACAAAATCGTGTGACGCCACTAACTGGCTGCAGGTATGCTTAGTGAACAGTAGGGAAAAGAAAGACAGTGAGCTTGAGAGCAAAAGATGGAGATGTGTAATATGTTAAGTGCCTATACTGTTTTCTCTCACCGCATTCTCTGAACAGCTGGAGCAATCACGATTAAGTTTCTGCAGATTCTTGTGTACACTAGCAGGCGGCCAGTTCTGCCTGCAGCCTGCAAGGCTGTAAATAGTAGTCAAGTCATAGCCAGGGTATCAAGCTGCTTTGCTCTGACCAGGAATTTGTTCACACAGAACACCAAGCTTAGCACGAGTAGCTGTAATACTGGAGGTGGAACCCGCTGCAAACAAGCCAGTATCTTAGGTGCCTTTCTTCTAGAAAATCTGTAGATAAAAGGATGTGCTGCCTTATTTTATCTGTTTATGCACAAGTTAGCAATTACAGACTCTCCTATTAATCCTTTTTTCAGGGTATGGTGAGGAGGCTGCTGTAGGCTTTATGTATTTGTCATCTAGAAATAGATGAGGTGAAGAAGCTAAAGGCAGTTTCAGATGTGCTGACTCAAGTGTATTCTGAAAAGATGTTTCAAAACAATTTAAGACTGTCTGTATTTGTAATTATAGATACTGCAATCCCTGAAAGCCTTCTGTTTTAACAAATTATTAAAAGGGAGTTGTCTTCCTAATCTCAATATAGTGATTCTGCCTAAAATCTTCCTGTAGCAAATGATGTGTCTTCTCAGTGCAGTGTGTCTTGACAGCCTGCACTTAGGAGCCAAAACTAAGATCAGTATGGGTTCCTTTTCATCTCTTCAGTTACTGATAGTTGCTTCTTTTTAAAAGAGCTGAGACATTTTAATATTTTGTTTCAAAAAACAGTAAAATTGATCTCAGATCTATCTCAAGACTAGAAAGGTAAACATAATATGGCCAAGATTCTTGTCCTTGGATGGTCTTGTTTGGATACCTGAAGCCATTTCTGATGGCAATGAACTCTGCTCATGTCTCAGCAGGGAAAAATAAATTGTTAAGATGGAAGACTATTAGAAAAAATTAACACAGTTAAAGCAAGATAATCAGTTGCTAGCTGTGTGTATTGAATACTTGAGATGGACCTCCAGAGGCCTAAAATGGAAGGGAATGTACCTACTGCTGTATCGCAACCAGGTTAAATGGCATAAATCTTTGTAGTAGAGGTGCATTCTTCAAATGCTCAAACTTTAGTGATTAGTCAGTGCCAGTTTGTATGTGTTTGGTTGAACTAGGGTTCTTTAGACTACTCTTCCTTTCCCTCTTTTTTTTCCTCTTTATACTTTTTTCTTTTCCTCCTGCATATGGTGCTGAGCTAGTGACTTCCTAGAGTCCCAGTTAAAGTTTACAAAGCAAAGGAAGAGAGTTTCTTCCTCTCTGAAGACTAATGCACAAGGCATTATACTTCTGAAGAGGCCTAATGATAGTGTACCTGATAGTGGTTTAACTAGAATGACTGACTTATTTGAATACTAAGCATAATAAGGTAAGTCTTAAATTAGAAGAACCAAATACAGCGGTCAAAATGTAGTTGTGTAGCAGCTAAGTCATGCTGGCTGTGCTTTTCTTGGAGATACAGTCTTCATATACAACCTACATCAGCTCAGGTAAGGTTAGAAAGCAATATGTATAGATTTTTTTTCTTTAATTATTTTTGAAACAGATTTTAGATGACAGATTCTTTGCGGAAGAGAATCCTGATTCCTGCATTGGGTGAAAATGGCTGTCGTTCCTGGCCTAACTGTAAGCAGATTGCCCGGATGGACTAGGTGACAAGAATGAAATGCAAGGAACAATTTTAAAACTGATATTAATGTTGAAGTCCATGCTGAACAAAAAGCACCTCTAGTAGTAGAGCTGAAACGAAGCAGGCTTCAGCTTGAAAAGTAACTTTCCATCCAGAGTGGTACTTCAGAGTCTGTGCTCCAAGTGTAACGGCAAGACTGTGTAACTAGCAAGTCTGGAAACAGTCTGGGCTTACATGTCAAGCTGAACTGCAGAGATGAACTGATAGGCTCAAAACTGTAAGATGTAAAAGTGGATGTATCATCAGGCTTTTGTCACTTATGGAGACATACTCAGAAAAGTCAGTTGTGATAGATGACCAGGTGTGCTCATATTTAGAAAAGATCCAGCCATTTGCTGTGTTAAGCCCTTGGTTTGTTTTTTTGCTTAGTGTTCTCACTAAGGCTCTCAGCATTTTACAGGAGGGCCCTGTTCAAAAGCTCTAAATTGTTCAAGAGGATGTGTAGGGAGTAAGTAGAATTGTCAAATTTTCTGAGTTCCAGAGACCAGGCAGCCTTGCTTCAACACTGGGAGTGTGTGTGGGGGGGGTGTGGGTGTGTCTGTGTGTGCTCTTCTGGTATAATTAGTGTTCAGCTCTTCTGGCATCTCTTCAGAGCTGGATCTTGAACATGGATGGCAGTAGGGAGAGCAGTCTAAGCTAGGCTACAAGTAGTTAGTGTGAGTACTGCCCGACTTCCCTGCTGTGACTCTCAGCTGAAGCCACACAGTAGAATGGCTAGCTTTAAGCCATATCAGCTAAAGGATAATTCTGAGCACCGCTTGCAGCCCATCTGATGCATGATTCCTGTTAGCAAACACAGTGTTTCAGTTCCTGTTAAGACTGGAATTTGATTGCTTTGTTAGTTTCCAAGTAACAGAAGCAAGTTTTTGGTCGTCTGAATCTCGTGTTGTTTGCTTATCTCTCACAGCCTCTTCCTGAAAAATTTGTGGTGAAGGGTGTTGTTGATCGCTTTTCGGAAGAGTTTGTGGAAACAAGGAGGAAAGCATTAGACAAGTTCTTGAAGAGAATAACTGATCACCCAGTGCTGTCTTTTAATGAGCACTTCAACGTCTTTCTCACAGCTAAGGTAAGCCAGTAACTTCCAAATGCAGTTGTTGACCTCTGCAGTCCCTTCTGAAATGAGGGTAAAAAGGCTTTGACAAAGCTATGTCTGCAGATCAGAGCTTCCTCTAAAATAGCAGAGGGTTATTGGGCACTCTGACTATTGTGTGTGACAGACTCTTGTGTGTGACAACAGTATGGGTTCCCTGTGCATGAAGGGAAGAGGAATCCCTCTCCGCCGACTGATAAATTGAATTCTCCAGACCTGATTGTTTTATAGATTAGAACATACTGCTATTATGCAAGAGCGAATAAAAATTCAGAAAACTGTAGACTTTAAAATCCTTTTTTGGGGAGGAGGGAAGGGGGAGAGGAAGAAAAGTCTCCGTTGCACAAAAGCTTGGAAATTTCTTGACTTTTTATCTTGTTTGTGCTTTTTATATTGTTTGCACTTGATGCTCTCAAAACTAAGCATGGAGGCCTCATTCTTATTTGGTCTCAGCCAGCAATTTCATGCTTGTCTTCTGCATGACTCATGCAGGAATGGTGCAATTTTCTTTGACTTTTTTTAGAACTGCATTTCAAATAAGACTAGGAGAACCTGCAGCTATGCTTGGGTTTTACCAGATGAGTGAGAAGAGCTGTAAAAGCATGCCTTTCCAAAGTCACATTACTATAGCTCACTTAAATGTGATGTTTGAGCTCACTTCAGGTTCCTGCTCTGCTTACTGTTAATAATCAATCTCCAGTGTTCTTTTATTTCCACTCCATGGTGAACTTCACTGAAACAAGCAGAAATAGAGAATTTGTTTAGCACATTAAATGTCATATAGCTCTATTCCTCTTTTGATCTATCTAAGCGTGATGCAGCTTTCTTAGCTGCTTTTTTTGTCTTCTCCCACCCCTGAGAAATGAATGTCAAGGGCTTCATCCTCTGATTTGGGAGGAGTTTGCCTTGAGGTTACAGAACATCCTGGGAGGTGAGGGGAAAGGACACCTGTTCTGCTGACTGTCTCCAATGTTTGAACTTGGTCTAGTGGAGCAGTGAGGTGTCAGTTCAGTGTACTAGGACTTCTGAATTTCATTACTACAGGAAGTCATGAGATCACATCCTGGCTGAAAAAGAGAAATTAACATTTCTTTTTGTTCCTGTGTAGACCTATAACATACCAGAATGCTTGAGAGTGAGTGAATAATTTTGAGTTCAAGGATCTTTTCTGATGCCTTTGAGGACATGTGGAAAGAAAAAGCCAAACTGCATTTACATGCAAACATAATTGAAATTTATATTAGCTGCTAAGATGTCAGATTTTATTAATCAGATTTACATTTGACTTATGTTAAGTAGTTGGAAGGAATACCATATTACATGTTTTGAAGATGGCTGCTGTTTGTTTTTAGGTTTTTTTTTTTGTTCTTTTTTTTTTTTTTTTTTTTTTAAGAACACTTAAGCTTTTAGTCTAGTTTGTAATAATACATCTGAATTCTTGATCTCTGTAGGCCTAGCTGGTTTGAGAACATCTCTTCCTCAGACTCTATAGGATGATAGCTGTAGCTCCTGAGCCTGTTTTGGTATGTTGAATACTGACCTCTGCTGGAAGAAGTAAAATGAAAAACTGCAGCATTTTGGCTAACTAAAACCATTTTTTCTTCCTGGTGTACTATTAAGGTGAAATCCCATGAAAATTGTAGGCAAGCAGTCTTGTTAACGTAAATTATCTGAAAGTTAGTTTACGCTAATGTGTAAGGGAGTGTGAAGGAAGTTTACACTTTCTGTGGAGGCAGCGTGGTTGCATCTGACCCAGCCTGAGCTACAGTCTCTTGCAGAGAAGCTTTGCTGGTCTCCCCATGCTGCATTTCTCTCCATGCAGTCTTCACTTGCCTTCTGTTTGACCAACAGAACTGGAGTGAGGTGTGCAGTGTGTGGCTCTATAGGAGGTCATTAAAGCCAGCTGGTAGATGAATGATGTGGACTGTTTCGGTGGAACCAGAGTTGCCTGCTTCCCTGGTGAGAGTAAAGGAACATGGGAAAGTATGGCCACATGCAAAGATGAACTACTTAGTTATTTCTAATGTTCCTCATACTCTTCTCCTGGATAATTTGCCTCCATGAAGCCTTGGAGCTGTGCTCAGCTGTATAGCTTGTAGAAAGCAAGCTGCATGCTGCTTGTTCAAGGCTGCATGTCACATGTAATCTCTTGCTTTCACAAGATCTGATCTTGGAAAGTATCCTTCATTGTATTAATATTTAAACCTTCATTGTATTGCTATTTAAACATGTAAGTGAGTATTCTTAAACATTTTCTTTTTTGCTTTGTTTGCTTGTTTTAATTCCTAGGATCTTAATGCCTACAAAAAGCAAGGAATGGCTTTGCTGTCAAAGATGGGGGAGTCTGTCAAATACGTTACAGGAGGCTACAAATTAAGAAGTCGACCACTGGAGTTTGCAGCCATTGGGGATTATCTAGACACATTCTCTCTAAAACTTGGTACCATTGACAGAATAGCACAGCGGATCATCAAGGAACAGCTGGGTAAGGACACAAGGTGTTCCATCATAATATTTCAATTTGAATGCTCCGTGTCCTGTTCAGGTTGATAGCATGATCAAGGCAATTTGTGTAGATGATTCTGGCCTGTAACAAGTCACACACAGGGCAGAATCAAATGCCTGTTGCAGATTTGAAAAAGGCCCAAAACCTAACACAGTTATCTTATATTAGCTCAACTCTCCAAGTGTTTTTTAAAGTTGAACATTTTATACCAACCTACTGTCTTACTGGAGTAATTTTTTGAAAGACATTTGGAAGGTGGAAGAACCTGTAGATTGCACCTGGAGAATTACAAATGGAATTCCCAGACAAAGACAAGCTTTACAGGTCTGTCTTAGTAGAGTTAAGTTTTACGTACGTTTAAAGAACTGACCCTGGCTACTGCAAAGGTGCAAAAGTCTTTGTATTGGAAGTTTGTAGAAATGGAAATTTAAGAAAGAGGCAACTTGAACCTGTCACCTGTGCAGCCATAGAGCTCTGTCTGTTAAGAAGCTAATGTAACACAAGTCTTGACTCCCTATGGGGATTAATGTTTTCAAAATTGGCGCATAATTTCTCCTATTTTGTGTTTGCACATCTTTGTGCCTTGCTTATATTCTGTTAATCTATTTTTCCATGTGCCTCTTGTAGAGTACTTGGTGGAACTACGAGAATATGGACCTGTTTATTCAACCTGGGGAGGGCTGGAGGTTGAGCTATCAGAGCCACTGGAAGGAGTGTCTGCCTGTATTGGGAATTGCTGCACAGCTCTTGAAGAACTCAGTGAGGACATGACAGAAGACTTCCTGCCTGTGCTTAGGGAATATATATTGTATGCTGAGTCAATGAAGGTAAAGAGAGCCCTGTGGCAGAAAGTGATGTTGTGTTTGCCTAGAATTAGCAAATTCATTTTTTAACAGTGAGAGATGGTGGTAGTGGGAAAAGTGGGGAAGGAAATAATACATTAAGTAGGAAGATATTTTCATAGTCAAGACAAAGCTGGGTTTGTTTAATAGCAGGGTACTGTATAGGTCTGCTCTGGTCTTCAGTCAAGCTAGGGTAAGTATTGTAGGGCATACACAACATGTTGCAGAGTTGCCCCTTCATTGGTGTACCAGGTGGTACTCTACAGGAGACATCCTGTGGCTGCCTAGAATCTTTCTTTGAATTGAAGCCAGTTGTGCTTCAGCTCTTTACTAGAGGGTCACCGCCTGGTCCAACTGGAATTACAGTATTAGCAATTCCTCTCACTTGTATGTAGCAGAGTTGAGTGCCTTGTTTTAGAACTGTGCATCCAAAAGACAGACATTGCTTCCTCTGTCATCCCCATACCCTATGTCTGTTGTTAAGTTTTGCATACCAAGTAACTGCTTAAAGATGGTATTCTGTGGCTCGTAATCTTTCTAATAACTTAATGTTTTATTCCTTGTGCAGAAGTAATAAAAGTTACTTTAATGTGGGTTTTATTCTCTTGAAGCTAAAGAGTGTTGGTAATCAATCACATCTTATGGGAAAAAGAACTACTGAGTAAACTCCACTAACAAATGATATCAAGGACTTCAATTTGTCCATGAGGGCTTTTCACCATTTGACATGGCACAGTATGTGTAACATACATATATATATAGCAGTCCTGCTATAGGGTACTAACAGACAAGTTCCTTCTGAAGACTTCCCACTTGGAGCAACCATTACAAGGCTACGATATGTACTCCTTTACAAATCTAATAGCCCACTGTAAACTAACATCTGAACATGGTTGTCCTTCTCCATATTTATTTTAATCTCATCCTATGCTTCTCAAACTGAGAATTTAAACACTTACTTGTAGATGTCTTTTCCCAGTTTCAGGAGTTGTACATCTGTGTGGTTTAACAGCAAGTGACTTTGGAGTAATTCCTTGGGCATGTCACCATCAATTTGACCCCAGCATGAATGAAATGTATTGTCTTTATGGATCTATTAACAGTGAGCTGTAGGAAGCCTTGTCTCAGGGTTTTTGGTCTGTAGGAAGTGGAGGTGGATGGAGCATGCTTAAAAATAAACAGAGTGTGAGGCTAGTGATTAAATACTTTTAATTCAGAACATCTGGCTTTTGATGCAGAAAATGCCTACTAAACATGGCATCTGAAGGGGGAAGCTGAATTGTGAGGGGTGCTCTTCACAAATACAGCAGGAGAAGTTTTTTTAAGCTAAAAAGCAAGGGTTTCTTTAGCTGAAGAGGTACTTTAGGCAGATAATCACCACTCAGTGCAGGCAGAGCAGCATTACAGATTTGCACCTAGGCTTAGTTTTGGCCTTCTAGAGCTCTTTCAGAATGGCACTATCTCCAAGCCAACAGCTACTTAACTATCTAAAGTACTTCTTCAGCTAAAGAAACCCTTGCTTTTTTGCTTGAACTTTTTAGACTGTTGACTTGACTTTCTAGTGCTCTAAAGGATTATACTGTTTGGTGTGTGTCTTGGACATCTTACTAGCTTTACTTAGTCTTAAAATTTGAAAATCAAGAACAAAAACTACTGTTAGCCAAGCTAGACCATTAGTATTTTCCTTCCCTCTCAGATAGCAAAACTGAACTCTCTCAGGTCCTACAAAGTGCAGTTTTCTTCTGCTAGAAAACATCAGCCTGTTTCTGTTTCTGAAATGAGCAGCTACTGAACTGCCCTTGCAGAATCCTTAACACCAAGTAACCAACCAAGGAGTGCACCTTTGGAGTGCTGGACACTTCCTGTTGAAAGCTTCAGCTGCAGTGCATTCCTCTTCAGCTGCTGTGAGGACTACTTGTGAGGTGAAAGGCTGTTTCGGTCTTAGAGAACATCTTTTGCATAGGGTACTTGATGGAAGTAACTCTTCAGGTACTAGGAGTTCAGTGCAACCTTGATTAGCTTTCTTTGTTGCACATTTACCCCTGGTGTAGGTATGGGAACATGATCTGTAGAGCAGTCTATAGGTGGCTGAATGTATCTCTAGTAAGAACTGCCAGTTAATCTGTCCCTGTTCAGAGATGAAGAGGTCTTGATGTCTTCAGGAGCACTGTCTACCTGAGGGGAAGAGCCTGAGGGAGGTGCACATACAGAGTCAAAGCCCAGTAGTTCTGCTTGAATAGAATATTAGCTGATTTGAGGGAAGCCTAGCCTCTGGATTTGTTTGAAAGATATGCAGAAGAGGACAGAAACTGGCGTCGTGGCCATGAGTTAAATGTGCACTGGAAGTGTCTAGAAGAGACCCTTTCCAAATTACTTGCTTTGCTCAGCACTTGTTAGGCCACAACTGTGTTCAGTTTTTATCCCTCCTGCACTCAAAAAGATGTGGATAAGCTGAAGAGGCTCTGGAAGAGGACCACAAAGATGGTTCAAGAGTCTGAGAAGCCTGCTGTATGAGGAAAGGCTGAGAGAACTGGGTATGTTCAACCTTGAGGAAGAAGATTTAGGGAAAATATTATCGCTGTCTACCAGTATTTAAGTATGATGAAAGCTCCCTTTTCACAAGGAGACCCATGATAAAACAGGGAAAAACAGTGCAAATTACTCTTGGGGACATTTTCATTGAACACAATGAGGATCAACCTTTGGAATAATGTCCCTGGGGAAGTGGTGGATTCCCTAACACTGGACACATATAAGATCTAGCTGGACAGGGTGCTGATCCATCTTGTTTAGATTGTGCTTTTGCCATGAAGGATAGGTTGAGATAATGCTTGAGGTCTCTTCCAGTCTGGTGTTCTATGGTTTCTGTTACGTGGCAAGGCAATGTCTCAGTTCCTGGTGTAGTGAGGTCATTGTCAGTAAACATGTGGTACACATTTGCTGATGCACACTGGTGTTGCCTTGGGAGGCATTTGCAGAGCACAGAATCTCCTATACGTGATTAAGTGCAGATATTAGGATGTTACATGACTTGTGTTTGCTCAACATTGCTAGAAGGGATTATTATGTGATGATGATGAACACCCCAGGGGTGTTCTTGGACATTACTTTTAACTCATGTTTAAAGCAAGCACCACATTAATAGGTAACTGTGTCTTTAAGGGTGTGCAGTAACTGGAGATCCTCTTGTGATGTTTAGTCACAGTAGGAAACTATGTGGTGTGCAAACAAGATTGAAATTTAAATTTGAGATAGCAGGCTGGTGGCAAACTCCTCCTGAAGCTCTGTATCGGCCAAGGTGGAATGTTTCAACTAAATTCAAAATGGTGAAGGACCTGCTGAAACAAGGCTAAGTCTCTCATGTTCAGACACCACTGGTTTAATTCTGACCTGAATTAACTGAAGTGTGTTGATTGAGGTTTTTTTCGGTTTTGAGTTTGATTTCTTCCAACTTTTTTTTTTTAAACTTTTTTCTCTCCAAGTGAAGCCTTCACTAGTATTGCATGGTCTGTGGTAATTTTGAGGATGCTTGATGCAGAGCTTCTCATAATTGCTGCTAAAGCATCAAGGCATCGATCTAGAACAGAGGAGATTGCCTGGAGGTGCCTGAGGAAAATAGGGGACAAGTGAAAGGGAGGGCAATATTTTTTCATCACTTACAGGTTGGCCATTACTGGATACTTAAAACTGTGCCCACAAGCTCATTGTTAATGGTCCACAGTAGGTGGACTTGAGCACTTAAGGAGAATTAAGATACCTATTCTTTGAATCCAATTTGCCAATAACTTAATCATTGGCTACTGCTGGTATAGATTCAGCTTCCCTCACTAGCTCTAGGCTCTAAAGGCAAAATGCAATTGCTGGTGGTAGTTGTTTTTCACAGAAGAAATTTCATTTGGCTCCAGTTTAAGAGGCAATACAAAGTAGAAATACCTATTAAATCTCTCAGACTTGTGTTGCGTTGATAGCCTCAATTACTTAAAGGCCATCCCACACAGTTGCATAGATTCCAAAAAGAAGAGTGGTTTTTCAAACAAATATATCCAAAAGCATGCTTCTGCATCCCTTTTGGAACAAAAGGGAGAATTAAGCTGTTGAAGGTGAATTCTTCAGGTTTGCCCTCTTTTTATTGACTACTCTAATGGTAGCTTTGTGGATGGGGTACTATTCCTATTTATCATGAATTGAAGTTTATAAAGCTGTTGATGGCAGCATCTCTAGAGCAACTGCTTTGGTGACCTTCTCTTGGCTTTAGAAGAAGGAGGAGGCTGATGATGATTAGTAAATACAGGATTTGTACGTTCTTAATTGCTCTTAATTACATCTAGACTGGCTGTTAGAGCTTCAAGGAGCTACTCTTCTAAAAACATATTTCTGTAGGCAGCAGTGCTCATGAGTAGTCCTGTATTACCAGCCTTATCTGGACCTGTTAAAATGACTAGTTACCACTTTGTGTCCTAATGGGACAATTCCTTCTAGATGGCAGAAGGGAAGCCAAGTTGCAACAGAATTTCAAATTCAACAGTGAGTGTTGGCTGGCTTCTCTCTCAGCGTTTTTAATAATAATTTTGCAAAAACAGAATAATTAAAAAATACTAGTTATTTCTTTTGAAACCTGAAGTGATAAGTTGCCTGCTCTTGCAGACACAAAACTTTTAGTTTATTTAGTTTAGTTTATTTTTTAGTAAGTCATTCTTAGAATAGACTAATTCCTGTGGTTGTTTTCAAACTGTAGGACTGTAGTATAACCTTAGTGAAGGTCTTTGTGGATATCGTACTAGCTAAAGGGTAGCATCTTTGGCTCTCTGTTTTGAAAATACTCTCTAAAGAAAATGTTCACTGTTTGAGAAGCTCTCTCAGGCCAGTCCAGTGCTTTTTATATAAATTGTCCTTTTCATAATTTTCTACTTTTTTTAATGAGACCAACTACCAAACCCCACTCCCCAGACTGATCTAAAATAAATGCTTACTTTTGCTCTAACACCAGAATGTGACAGGTTGCTTTGAAGGATTCTGAAGAGTCTATGCAAGTGAAAAGGGAGCTGTGGTAAAAAAAAAGTCTGTGGTAGTCTTTCTGTCTCTCAGCCAATGCTGTTTTCTGTCTGCTGCTTGAGGATATCAGAAACTTTACATTAGCTCCTGTCAGCTTTGATGCTTTTGTTTATATCCTTTTCATGGTAGTAATAGGTCAACTGATGAATTAAACTTACTTAGTCAAGGTTATATAAATGGTTTCATGACAGCTTCTATCTTGCATGCCTCCAGCTTGTCAGATGTTGAATTTTATCTGCCTCTGCCAGCTGGTGGAGAGCAAGTGCTGTTTATTATTAAAAGCTAAACCCTAAAATAGGACCCCTAATAACCCCTGCAAAATAGGACAAAGTAAATCTGGAAGTCTGACTTGGGGCTTAATTGGCACTGAAGATGTATCACTTTAGAGTTTCTTGTGGGCTGGGGGAAGGAACAAGAGGATCCCTTCAAAGCTCTCTTTTTCTCTTGCCCATAGAATGTGTTGAAGAAGAGAGACCAAGTTCAAGCGGAGTATGAAGCAAAACTGGAAGCAGTAGCCTTGAAAAGAGAAGACCGTCCAAAGGTTAGCATTAAAAATTGCTCTATAAAAACTGTTTGCACTTACACTGCTTCCTGAAAAGAATGGAGATGCAGAACTTTCTTTTTTTCTGGATTTGGTGGCTTCTTTGTAATATAGGCAGTTTCTGGCAGAACAGAAATTTGTTGTTGACAAGCTGGTGTGAAATAAAGACCGAAGTGTAAATATATGTGACTTGTCTAGCAACTTCTGTACTATTGATCTTTTGCAGTTCAAAGCAGGATGATTCTGTAACACTTCAACAACAGCCAGCAGTCAGTTGGACTGTTCAGTGTCAAGTAACAAAGCAGTGGTAGAACAGTCCCTGGTGACTCAGCAGTATGCCAGCTAGCTGAATTAAGGTCCTGTCCCTGGCGCTGTGGAACTTTATTGTTGCAAAACACTGTTTTTGCTGTGGAGAAATCCTTATTTGTCCTTTCTGCTGGGGAGGTCTACCTGTGTGAACAGAGATGGCACGTGTCACTGTATGACACAGTTTGACTGGGCATCATACAAAAGCAAACCTGTGAACTGACATGCTTATGCTGCCACCCACTTTGCATGAAACAAAGTGCAAGAGCCTTTTCTTAAATCACTACAGCTTTAACTGATAATGGCAATAGGGTTTGTTCCCTTCCTCTGTTTGGGGGTTTTTGGTTTCCCTTATATTTGTGTTAATAATTAATGGATGACTTTCTTTCTGAAGGTTCACTCTACAGTAGGTTCACATAATATTTTTAATCTAAGAAGCTGAAGAGGACAAGAGCATAGAAATGCAAAAATGTTTTCTTGATCTTTTATCTATAATGATAGATACAAATAGTGGTGTACTAGGTGTTTTGGGGTGCTCTTGTATTTATTTGAGTCTTGCTGCCTGCCCCTCTTCTGGCTGGTGTGGTATACACTCTACTTCCTCAGTGTAGCTTTGTATAAATAGGTTCTAACAGTTGTATCTAGGATGGAGGGAACTAATTCTAGCATATTCATCAAGCCAGGTTTTAGGCATTTGACTTTACCAAGATCTTGATGCAGCGGAATTGATGAATTTTGCTAATCTTGCACCTGTTAAGAGGCCTTTGGATCTTGTATCTCAGTAGGATTATTGCATAAACATTTAAATATTGTGAATTTTTTTGAATACTTACATCTCCTCTCCAGAGTATCGGCATATTTTTTGGCAACTCCTTGTACCATTTTGTAACATACGTAGTTTGTGTCATTTACAAGATGAAGTTGAACAAACTGTGTAGAACTCCTTGCACATTCACAAAATACTATCTCTGGGTTTTTAGAATCTTTCCAGCCAGATGATGTGTCATTACCTGTAAGAGTTGATAGCTCAGAGAATACAAGATATGCCTAGCAGCATATCTTATGTTCAGCAAAGTCTCCTGGCTGTGACTTGCTGGAAACTAAAAGAAGGCAGAGGGTCATGTTGTTGTAGAATATTTGTCTTCCTTGTGGCATATTTGCTGATTTGGTAGAAATGATGTAAAAAGACCCCAAAGGAAACCTTAAGAGAACAAAGGCCTTTGTTTAGAGCCAAGCTGCCTGTAGTGTAAATTCAGTTGTGTGAATAAAGGGGAGCTCAAGTCCCATGAGTATGAAGAGCTCCTGCATCTCAAACTGTTGATTTATTGAAGAATAGATATAAGACCTTCTCTGAGTAATAAAGTGATCAGCCCAAATCTAAGTCCTAGAGAAGAAACACAGATGGTGTTTCTCTGCTTAAACTGAGTACCTTACCAAACTTCAAGATAGTAGCCCATCTCTAACTTCATGTGGGTATCCATGAAAAACTTCTTATGTAGCCTATTTATCCTCTTCCTTCTTTCACACCCCTCAGAAAGGGAGTTTACTGAAAGTATCAAGTATGAGAGGAAAGTTCTCGTAAAGTTCTTCAAATCTTCTTCATTCTGTATTTTGCCTTTGTGCGAGTTGCAGCTTCCAGAGCAAAAGGTCACTTCTTACTGTGGTACCAGGATTCAGGAGTTTCCTCTTCTAGGCTCCCGGGCTTAGTCTGGATGTCCTTACAAGGTTCCTGTCTTTGTGGACATGCAGCAATGAGAAGGGGAAAAAGAGATATTTAGCTTCCCTGCTTGAGGAAACACTGTTATTATTATTATTCCTGTATTTGCCTGGTGGTATACATTATATTAGTTAAAACATAAGCAAAGACCAGCAACTTAGTTGGTCTGAAGTGTATGTACCTTAGTCCAGTCACTACTGTCAAAAATCCATTTAAATCTCTACCTCAGCTTGCAGTAGGCTGTCCATCAAGATGTCATTTCTTGCTTTTGCATGGTTGCATGTCTGTTGTTGAGCCTAAAAGTCCATGAGCCCATCCCATGTTGATGATCCTGAGTGTTTTGCAGTTAAATTTTTTTCAAGAAGCCCTTAAGATTGAAAGTGGAAACTAGAAACTAAGGACTTAAAAATATTTTTCTGCAGCTGTCATTACCGAAATGTCTTATCCGGCTTTTTGGATAAACCTGCATATTTGTTATTGTAGACACACTAAGGTAAATTGGGACATTCCTACTGCAGCTGTAAATGGGAAGCAGGAAAGTTTGCTGTGGAGCCAAGCTGCTCAGTTTGAGCACTAGGAACTGAGCCTTGGTGCCAGCACTTAGACCAAATGGTTTTCCTGTGCCTTTAGCGAGTGCTTCCTCCATGTCTCTATGTCAGGCATGGAGATGGACAAGCACAAGCGCTCACTACCTCGAACAGCAAAGAACAAATTAAGCAATCCCATATTCTCTGTAGTTCAGAACCGTAACTTTTTCCCTGCAGCCATAACTGAGTTGATTCAGGATAACAACCATATTTTGACTTATCCTTTCTTCTGTAGTTTTGCTCATTACTAATTCAGTAATCTAGCACTCAGTGACAGTTTTAATCTTCATTTCTTTTGCTGCAGGTACCCACAGATGTTGAGAAATGTCAAGACCGAGTAGAATGTTTCAATGCTGACCTGAAAGCAGATATGGAGAGATGGCAGAACAACAAAAGACAAGACTTCAGGCAGCTACTCATGGGGATGGCAGATAAAAACATCCAGTACTACGAGAAGGTACGTGTCACTATTGGAGCACTAGCAAGAATAAAAGTAGTTTCTTCTCCTCTGAAGTGGTGATAATTCTTCATGAAATCTTCACACTGTCTTGAAGACAAGAATATTAGACATCTGAAGCTGCTCTTTGTTAGAGTTGGAAGTTATGGTCAAGTGAATTCTGTGATACTAGTGGTCTTTTGCAAGTCAGCACTCTAACAGCATTTTATCATGCATACTTGTCTGTTTTGCACTTTTGAATTGAACAAATTACTGAGCAGCAGCAGTGGTGATGAAAAACCCCCAGAATTGCATGTTCTAGTAATAGTACCAGAGTAGAAAAATCTCTCAATTCTGGCTTTTATGAACAAAACTACATGAGTTAATGCACATCCACAGACTCACATATAGATTACATCTGCTATGTATAAATTACTCTAATCCCTGTCCCTTTGTGCATTGTTATGTCCCTTGTATACTGGTCCTGAAAATACCTAGACTCTGCCCTTTTTCAGTCAGTGCATTTGTACCTGAGGTCTGGTGTTAGATTTTTAAATTTTTAATTAAAAGGACCTTGATATTTAACTGCATATGCTTCCAATCTAGTTTTCCTTTATGCTAGAACAGTGCAGCCTAATGCAGTGGTTGATACCATAGGATCATGGAATGGTTTTGAAGAGACCCTTAGAGGTCGTGTAAGTTTCAACTTCCTGCCAGAGGCAGGGATGCCTTTCCTTAGAGGAGATGGTTCAAAGCCCCATCCAGCATGAACCTAGAACATTTCCAGAGATGGAGCATCCACAGCTTCTCTGGACATACTGTTCCAGTGTTTTTTCATCTTAAAAGTAGAGAATTCCTTTCTAAGTGTCTAATTTAAACCTGCCCTCTTCCAGTTTAAAGCAGCTGTCCCTTGTCCTTTCACCACAACCCCTTGTAAAAAGTCCTCCTCCAGCTGTCTTATAAGCCCCCTTTAGGTATAATAAATAATTACGGAATATTAAAAACTACTAGAACTACTAGGCTTATGCATTGTCTACTAAACTATACTTCATCTTCTCTGTTCATTTTTACACATCTACTTTACAAGTTTCTTTCTGTTACTTCTGTTACTTCTGTCTGTTCTTTCTGTTACTTCTCCATGTAATATTAATATGCAGTACTTTTCCCCTTCCAATGTCAGTCTTGTCATAGTTCATAACTGCTCATACAGAACTTTCTTCACTCTGGTCTGTCAGTTTTAAGGTTGCTGTGGAGGGGGATATTAGAGACTCCACTGAACATCCAGCTGTGCCTCTGCAATTGACAATTAGATGTGTACGTTAGTTTTGCTTTTAGCAAGGAAGCTTTTTTGGTAAGGAAGTGTCCAGTTGCTTTAGGGTACACAATTAGAAGTATTCAATTCATCTGCAGTACAGTCAGCAAGGTTAGAAGGAAGATGTCCATCAACAATGACTTGTGAATATAAGAGCTGCTGATGAGTTTGCCCATTTCCAACATTTAATAATTTGGATTCCACAGTCTGTATTTGCCCAGTTTGACTTCTGGGCTCTATGTGGTTGAATGACAGTAACAACACACAGTACAAAGACTGTACAATGTGTATGTGTCTGGGAAAATTGCTCTAAAGCCTAGAGTGGCTTCCTAATAACCCAGGAGCTACACTCCATTTACAGTTTACTGTAAAAGGCACTAGAAGTTCGTCATTAAGTGGAGTCAAATCTCCAGAGCCATACTGGAATACACTGTCACAGAATTAACTTCCCTAAAAGCTTGCTTTCTTTCAAACAAATTTGCTGGAGGTGATCTGTAATAGATGCCATTTTATCCAAATCAGCCTTCACCCTCAGTCATGCCACAAAGACATAAATTTCTACTCAAAACAGTTCGTCTACCTGGCTGAAAGCTGTGGTATTCTTCAGTTTAGAAAAATTTAGGTTAGTATTTGGAAATCCTGGGTGTTCTGATGATTTTTAATGGCTGATGACTCTGGAAAACTTGAATTTGTTGAATTTGTTTGGAAGGTGCAACTATTCTAACACTTCCTTGCTGTTTGACATTCTGGTTTTTTTCCCCCCTTCTGTAATAATCTATAAAGACCCACATAACTTTTCTTCAGTTTGCTTGCTGTTGGTCTGGAAGGGTTGGTCAGAAGCTATATGAACCGATATAAAATCAGTTTTGTAAATCTTTCTTTCTTTCTTCAGTGCCTTACGGCGTGGGAGTCAATTATACCACTATTACAAGACAAGCCAGAGACCAAATAAGAAGTACCTTCATGGACAGTCTAGCACTTCTGTGCTCAGTACCACTAGTCATACTGGAGCTGTATGGAGGACTCTTTTTTTGTTAAGTTAATTGAAATGACAGCTGCACTTAAGTTTTTCAGAGTATCTGTTCCAGCCTATTTGAATTTTTTTTCCCTCGATTTCTGTGTTTAAACTGGGGTATGTTTCATCTTTTTGAGTTATCTTGAATGGTTCCTTCTCTATCCTATGGAGTGATTGGGGTTCACAGTGAAAGTGCATGGGGATCTTGTTAAAATTTACCTCTCTAGTCTGGAAGGAACTGATGAGTGGAACACTAAAAAGATGAAAATAAAACTCTACTGCAAGGTGCCAAATGACATTTTTACTATTCTGTTTTGTTTGCTTAAAAAAAAACCAAAACCAATAATTATCTCTATGAAACAGTACTCCCAAACCAATCCTTACCCCCACTTTTTTTTTTTTTTTTTTTTTTTTTTTTTATGAATGGACAAGGAAAGGCTGGGAAAGGGTATTTTCTGTTACCACCTGTGTGCTGCCTCTGGATGAAATGGTCTCTGTAGACTTTTCTGTCTGGGAGTTGGGCTGGTTCTAGACAGACCATACCAACACTAGCTGCGGATAGCTGGTGACACAAGCATGAACTGTGGTTTTTGTGAGTGTGGCATGCTCTTGGTTCATACTGAGTATCTTTGTTTACCTTGGTGATTATGAAGTAATGTCAGTTGACTGAAGTGTACTTGTGACTGACTTGGGGATCAAAACCAGCCTAGCAGCAGGAATGAGTTGGACTGCAGCCTTTCAAGGGTTGTTTCTGGAATGAGGGAGGAAGTTTGAGTCTAATTTTTCCAAAGCTAGCTCTGGAAGTTGCGTGGTGATCTCTTACACCATGCTTTATATGTGGGTTTTACTAGAGCCACTTTAGGCTTGGTCACCTAAGATGTCTGCTGTAGTAAAAGCAGAACTCTGCTTTCTCTCTCCATGCTTTCTTTGCAGCAGCCGAAAGCCAAGAGATGTCAAATATTTCCTTCCACCAAACATCAGTGTGTGAAACTTGCCTTAAATGGGTTGGTGAGGGATAGATGGGTACCCTCTTAGGTACACATAGTGTTCGTGCTTGTCTCCGCTGAACCACATGGCAAGTCTTTTAGGACTACTTTTTGTTACAGATCTATTTTCTTTGTAGTTTTTGTTGGCCTTTAGAATTGCAGCTGCAAAAAGTCTCTTTTTGGTCCTTGCTCTTGCAGTCCAGCCCCAGATAAATGCCTGCTTGTTGTTAATGGCCTGAGGAATGCTGACGTGATTTAAACATCCTAGTGAGGGCATTTGGGGCTCATATGAGTGTAATACTGGGATTTAGGGCAATAAATAACTCTGTGCTTACTTCTAAATTTGAGTGCTTACTTGTTCTCTGGCAACATTCTTGCAAAGAATGTGAACAGTGATTGATTTTGTGCAACTTCTCTGTTCTCTTGTAACAACCTACCAGGTACTAGTCTGATTTGGAATTTATTCCTTCATAAACATGAACCAAACATGCAGCCACCCTTCTCAGCCTGGTGGCTTTATGGAACTCTCAAGATGAGTTATTGCAGCACTGTGGTAGCTGTCAGGCTAATGAGATGGTGTTCTCTGCATGAAAAGGTAAAATATAAGACATTTTAAGAATTTCTTCTTTTTGGCTCAGCCTTCATAGACAACTTTGTGGTACTAAAACTGTGTTCCTTGTTTTAGGGTCAGTTTGTCAATATGCACTTTTTGGTGTAAATGAGAACTTTTTAAAGTTACTGTTTGGTTCAGAATTACCAACTCCTCTTGTTCAGGGGAGGTACTTAAGGGGATCATCCTGAAGCAATCTAGAATAAGCACTTGCATGCTATCTAAACAGTCTGTCCTTCAGGGTTACAGTCTTCCCTGTTTTTCACAAAGAAGGATCAATATACTTTTTGAATTTGTTCATGTGGAGTAAATGGAATTTTGTAGCTGACTCTACAACATCACTGGGACTCAAGCAAAATACATTTTGAACTAATATTTAGTCAGTCTTCCCACCATCTTATTAAAATAAACAGCACAAGATGACTAGAAAGAATGGTGTTTTTTTTCCTACAGGCGGTTTCATCTGATGCCTTACAATACCAAGGGACTCTTCCTTCTTTATTTTGTCATACTGAAGTGGGTGTTGCTTCTGGAGAATTCAGCAATTAATATCAGAGCTGTTCATGAAAAGCATAATGGAACTGGCAGTACCAAGTGAAGTTCAAATCAACATGTAACTGTTGAGGCTGGAGCTGCTGAAGGTCAGGATATCTTATGTGATCTGGACCAAAACATCTTAAGCTCGTACAAGGGAAGTAAAACTTGGCATTCAAAGGAGTAGTCCTCTGCAGGAATTGCTGCAGTGTAATAAGGGTGGGTCTCAGTTCCTACAGGCTGTGTAGTGATCTGTTCTTATGAAGATCTGTTATAAATCACAAGGTGACTGAGGGAGAGGCTGTGGGTGAGGTGTGGGGAGGATCCTGACCATGATGTTTGGGACAGCTATGCCAGTAAGGAAAGCTACAAAAGTTGAAGGAAATTCTGCTAAGATGTGCAGAGTGACATAACTGCTTTTAGAGGGAGGTTGAGTCCTGAACTGAGAGTGAAACTCTTTAATGTGCCATCCTGTAATCCTTATAGAATAAAAGTCATTACTTTGGATGGTCCACACTTCTGTGAGAGAAATAGAAGATGTTGGTAAAGGGAAGCAGGAATAGTGCAATTGTAACTTGTTGAGTGTGAAGTCACTTAAGATGACTCTCTGCATGTGAACCAAAATGACATCAAAAGTAGTTGGTGCCCTTTTTATGGGCCTGTTTAACATGTGGTTCTTTCAGCAGTTCTTAAATTGGCCGTTTCCTCATAATCCATCGCCAGGGCAAGGCTCTCTCAGCGGATGCATAGATCACTGCTGCCCAGTTACTCCTGTATAGTTTCTGTGGTGTTTGTTTCTTCTCTTAAGTGGCACCAGCACAATAAAGCAAGCACTGAGATCTTTTTTCTGTGCTCAGTAATGGGCCATGCATTGTTTGTGTATACCTTTATCAGGTTCTAAATCTTGCAATAAACATAGATGTTAAAACATCATGGCTTTTTCAGGTATACATTGGAAAATGAAAAGGTTATACGTGTAGCTCTAAAGACAAACAGTTTTGGTGTGAATTGTATTAAAGAATGAAATATGATTCTTCACTGAAATCTGCTTGGATTTTTGCTTCACTAAAACTTGTGCTAAGGATAAAATAAGGAAAAACTAATAGAAACAAAGCATAAGTGGCAGAGAGAGTTCTGTGGAAGTACTGTGCAGCAGCCTTTAAGCAGTGGCTCTGCATAACCAGTTCATGATACATACTGCCTCAGGTGTCAGTCCTGCAGATGCAAGGGTACAAAAGAATTCTTTCCCACATCAGCAGAGACTTTATTATTTTAACAGGAGGCACACTTTTGTTAAAATTTGCACAATTTAACTGGATATTGTTATGATTATTGTTGCAGACTTTTGAAAATCCTTGTCCTGATAACCAGTGTACAAAACTGTATAGACTAAATTAGCTCATTAGATGTTCTGTCATCCTAAATTCTGAAGGTAGAACATTCTTTCCTTGGGTATATTAATGTTTACTACAACAATACATAGGGAGAATGAGGGCTTTTTTCTTAAAGACAGGCAAGTTGTTACTACTTATTGGATTTTTTTTTTTTCCTCTTGTGAAGTAAAACTGGGGATCACAGGAATAAACTTGCCTTCTGGCAGACTGAATGTGGCATTTAAAACTTTTTGGGAGTGCTGTTGAACCAATTTACAAACTAAAATGGCAGTGCTTAATTCTGTGTTTAGCACTTGAAAGTCTTGCTGAAGTATCTGACTTGTAGAAGTACTTAGTAATGAACTGGACAAGTTTTAAGGTTGCATGCCTAAAGCACAGGAAATTTTCAGAAAATAATGAACTTTCCAAAGAGGTGTAAGTAGATCACCCTTATGTAAATGGCATGTTAAAACAATAAAGGCTAGTCACTGTCCTAGACTACTTTGAAGGTCTTGGTATTCTATGCTTTGAAGCTAAGCCATTTCCTTAATTGTGGTGCTGGTATATGTATCCATACCTTCAGATGAAGCTGCAGTGTTGTGGTCAGTGCCACATTCCCACTGCACAAGGAGACAGGTTAGCGAGGGCCAGTCTTATAATAAGAGCATAAGAGCCAAAGGGCTTTTGTCTACAGTACACAGAAATAAAGAAGCACCATCCTTGTTCTTGCTTCTCTGTGGCTGCATCCCTCTGTCGCTCCCTGAAGTCTGGAGAGTTGGACCATGCAGGTGAAGTTAAGCTGGCTGTGAGCTTCACACACTGTATTGAAGGTGTCAGTGATGGGGACCAAAACAGTGCTGGTTCCTTGTCCAGACGCTTCTGCTTTCACTCTGTAAACCCACTTACCGGAACTAGAGTCACTGTTCATACCATTAAAACACAAAATGGAAGCTGTGAAAAGACTTGTCTCTCTCTGAATTAGCTAGTAAACAACGTAAAAATTGGAAGGAGGCTTTGCTCCCTGGGCTTGGTCAAATCTGGCAACTATGCTCTTGTTCAGACTCACAGGCTAGGAAATGTTGTCTTGCCTTCTGGTGCTGGCATGTTTCTATACCCTTTCATATATCTCTTTAAATATACTTTGTGCATTGTTTATTATGGAGCTAGTATTGATGGAGAAAAATGCTTTGAGGTAAAACTGTTTGTAATTCTCTATTAGTGTGTACATTTTTTAAATGCACCATTTGTTTACCTCAATTAATTTAATGGAATGGACCAATAAATGTATTAAAAGATGACTACTTAGAATAAAGTTTCATTTTTTTGCAGTCTTCACTGGTGAAATTATATGTGTGCTTATTTTGCTAAGCAGCTCACTATCTTACTGCAAAAGTACCCTTCCTGTAAAAATCTTCCACAGTTGATCTAACTAGAAATCATCTGACCTGTTGCTGCACTGCTTCTGAAAGTGCTTCTGAAAGTGAAGGAGCTAAGGAAAGATTGGGCTGGGGGGGAAGGGGGAGACGACAGGGTGACAGCAACTTCCTCAGAGCAAGGGGTTGTGTAATGATGAAACAACTTCTGCTTGCTATAGCTCTGACTAGAATTAGAAGCTGCCTGCTTTGCCTCCAGATTATTTCAGTTATTTAAGGGCTTTTAATTTCCCTTTACTTAGTCCAGTACCTTGGAAGCTGCTTAATCCTTCTTTGTTCAATTAGCATGCAAGCAGACACATTCTTGTGAGACATGCCAGAATTTTGACTCATGTTTGGATTTATGTGACATCATCTCATGCTAGTTACTGTATTGTATGAGGTTTTTGTCCAACCCAGATTAAAACTGAGGTAACATGGTGACTATTACATGGTATCAGTGTCCTACACCTGCATAAATCCTGTAGGAGCTGTGTGCTGCACTTACCTGTTCATAACCTGTTACAAGAGTAGCACATCGTGGTGGTGTGAGCTGAAACACCAGGCGTTAGCTCTTGAGTCTTAGTCCTCACATGAGCTCTGTTGAAGCACTATCCGGGGACAGTGGGGCAGTCTCCCAGAAATCAGGGTCGTGTACATCTGTTCAGGGGTGTTTTATTGTAGGGATTACTAAAATTCTGTTAATCTTACATATTTGTATGGTGTTATTTCTCTATTTAATGGTCTTGTTTGTAACATTACTTGGCCAGGCTGATAACATCTGTAGGAGGTGGAGAGCCAGTGTCTCCTGCTGATGGCTCTGTGCATGTGACATGTGGCTTGCAGCCCCGTTTCATCAGCCAAAGTCACAGAACTGCTGTGAGATTTCTGAATGAACAGACAAGAAGGAACTAATGGAAAACCAGTCCTCTGCTTTCTGCTTGCACTCTGAGTGATGCGTCTAGAAACGCCATTTTCATTTCTAGCCTATATTCTTGTCCCTCTTTGGTATTGCTAACCAGCCTAGCAAAAAGCAGCATGCTCTGAGGACTGCTGGTGTGCAATAGCCCATGCACATACTCTGCAGGATGGGGTGCATGCTGCAGAAATAACTAGACAAACATCTCTTCCTAGGTGAGCTTATTGGCTTAGATGTTGTGGCATGCTGTGAAGTGGAAATACAAATGCTGTGTCTTCTGTTGTATTGGTAACTGCAGGGACT
This sequence comes from Oenanthe melanoleuca, assembly GCF_029582105.1. Classification (NCBI taxonomy): domain Eukaryota; kingdom Metazoa; phylum Chordata; class Aves; order Passeriformes; family Muscicapidae; genus Oenanthe; species Oenanthe melanoleuca. Next base: position 27,213,037 of record NC_079362.1, read on the forward strand.
AATAACAACCAGAAGGTGCCTCTGTTACTCAGTCAGAATCTCAAGGGAGCCAGTGGTTGACCGTTGTTTGATGGCCACAAAGCTGTAAAGAGCAATAAAAATGCAGATAATAAGAATTAGCAAACCACCTTCTCAAACTGCATGTTGCTCTTTCCACATCTATATCTTAGACTTTGCTGGGGTGTCTGGAGCTGGCTGGGTGCTAATGGGATTCCTCTCAGTGATCTGCCAACCTCTCTTGTATACAAGCAATAACATTGGCACCATTTGTCATCCTTCATTTTAATAACCTATGTTTGTACTGATAATGGTACTTCTGTTTGGAATCTGTATTGAGAAGTGTTTGAGTAGCTAGCAGTGACCCTTGTTAAAGAGAGGGTTACACATCAGAAACAAGTCTTTTGTGTCTGGAAGATCTGAGGAGGAAAGCAGAGCCAGGGAAATGAAAAGTATGAAGTAGCCTTCTCTACACTAGTAGTCCTGAAGACACTGATTGTCAAATGCATTCACAAGCCCAGAAAGCTTTTGGTACTCTGGATAAAACAGAAGTGGTGGTAGAGGAACTTTCCTTAGTGTTGCTTTTTCTTCCTCTCTAAGTGGTGCTGCTGAAGTCAGTATACATAGTGCTTTTAGATTTTCTACTATATTTTGTTTAATCTACAGCAGAGCTAGGCAAGAATTTTCCCTGGAATCAAGCATTAGCCTATCCAGTGTGTCTGTCATATATGAATAAAAATACTGTTGTTACATGAATTAAATACTGACATTATCACAGTTCACATAGAAAAAGTCTTGCTGTTTCTCGTAATGCAACATGCTAGAGTCTTGGGGAGGCTCTAATGGATGAAGTGAGATTTGGAGGAAGAGCATTCAGAAAATCTGTAAAAGTGGATGGAGGGGTTGTTTCAGCTTTCTCTCTTAAAATTAAGCTGGTTTTGTGCTTAAAAGTTGTTCCTGAAATTATACCTCTCAGTCACTTCATGTTGGTACAGTTGGGCAAATTCAGTAGACCAGAAAAGTAACCTTTTCCTTCACTAAGGTAATGGTTTCTCTTTGAAACATTTGAGAGAGACTCAGATTATTCTTTTCTGTTATGATGGGTAAGTGACATACAATGGAATTCTTAAAAAACATTTTACTTTGTGTAGGATTATTCCTTCATTCTACTTACTGGTATTTTCACAATATCAAACACTTATATTTGTGTGAATGCTTTGTTCCCTGGGACTATTAGCTGTTAAAATGCCAAATACTCTTCCTACAGCAATTCATGTTATATTGAACAAAAATAAGATTAAAAAAAAAGCTTGCTAGACATAGTAACTTTCATTCTTTGAATCTCTTTGATATTTGTCAGCTCATTTCTGCAAGTTTCTTTGTTTTTCCCAATTTTATTTCTTTAAATTCAATTTGGGGGCGGGGGGAGAGGTGTTGTTTTGTTTTAAAAATTCATCCTTATCTGTATTATATACTTTATACCAAGAATCAGGAAGAACAGAGAAAATACAACATGTCTTTTTGAACAAAATCTCTCCTATTTCTTACCTTAAAGGGAGGAGACTCAGGCAGCCAGCTAGAAAAGACAAAATGAAGCAGAAGCCGCCGTACCAGTCCAGTGTGCTTTGGTAGATCTTGTTGTAGACTGTAGATGTCACTACTCCCGTGGTGACTAAAGACAGCTGCAGCAGGACAAACACCTTACCTGTAAGACAAGAACATAGTTTGTTACTGGAGATTAACAAACCAGCCATGGTGCCTCCCTGACAAACCCAGGGTCACAACTGTGTAGTCGTTGCTTCACAGCACCAGATGGCATGAGCTTGTATCTGCTTCTGTTCTAGAACACAATTAAATTATTTTTCCTTCCTTTAGGCATCGAACAAAAGATTCATCTGGAAAACTGTCTGCCTAAACAGTCTACATATAAAGGTAGCTGCTTGTAAAAACAGCAATAAACTGGTTAATAAGTACTCCTTTTTCTAGAGGTAGAAAAATAGTCTAGAGCTGACATCTTCAGGACAGGAGAGATTTTAGTCAGGGTCTGCTTCTGGCCTAGGCCAGGAAAGTGGTCCACAGGGTTGAAAGTACAAAAATGCCTGAAATGGGGATATGGGTGTGATTTGTATGGTATTTCATGTGGAAGAAAGGCAGAAACTGAATTCTAGTTGAAACCACTTTTTACTGAAGGTTTCTGTCATGTTAAATGGGTGAAATGAAGTAAACCAGCCCTGCTAGGACTTGCAGACTGGAGGCAAGGTCAGGGCTGTGTGCTGAGCTTGTTGCCCTGGTAGCTTTCTGCAGCCACTCAGCACCAGCAGCTACCAGCTAAGGAGAGGAGACCACAACCAGGAGGCAAGTGCTGCTCTGCTGCAGGCTCCTACTCGAGGTCTGAACGCTGTTGTCAAGTGCAACCCTTATAGCTCAAGGTGGAGGTTAAAAACGTTTGATTTATTTGATTAATTTGGGGTGTGAGCTGTGCTGTTTGTGGCAGGTAGATGATTTTGCTACGGTGGATGTTGAGGGAGCACAAGCGGTAGAAATGAGCTGGTGACAGAGCAGTGTCATGTTCATTTGGCAGAAAGGAACAGGATGTGAAGGATGCAGAGGAAGCATGTATGGAGGAGGTAAGAGGAGTTGTGAGCCTGTGCTGCTTGAATGAATGGCCAGTCCTGTATCTTGTGTCTAAATCTAGCTCATTGGGGTAAAAATGCTAAGCCTCAATAGCTGCTGTAAAATACATTTCACTAATTTTTAATTCATATTTTAATGGAAAAGAATTCTAGCTGCTGTTCCAAGCAGGGTGAACTTTTATGCAAAAGTTATTCTTTGTAGTTAAATCAGGCCTGACAGAAACAAACTGCCAAAAACCTAAAGAAATGTTTAGAGAGTGTAACTGAAAAGATGAAAATAATCCATCCTTCCCAAAACTGGAAGTAAAAGAAACCTGATATAAATGGTATGAATACCACAGTGCTTCAACTCAATGTCCTGCTTTTCTTGGTTCTCCCTGCAGTACTGTGTTTTTGAGCAGCACCTCAGCTATTTTCCCCACCTTTGAACTATGCACTGATTGTAATCTTGTGAAGTATGTGCTGAAAATTCTGTGGATAAATGATGATGCAACCAAGGACAAGAAGATTGGATATGAGAATGTTGTCCAGCAAGTTTCTCTGCTTCTCCCTTCCTGTTTGTGGTATCGTCTGTTCTGGTATTATTGCACAGAGCACAGATTGCAGCAGCAACTTACCTTTCTCTAAGTAGTCTAAGCTGAATAAAGGGATTTCAAGGGGTTTTGGTTGGTAAGGTAACCAAAATACTCACCATAGGATGATCCTTCAACATGCTTGGACAACATAGACCTGATGGTTGGTAAGGGGATGAGGGCAAAGAGCATCACTGCCCGTGCTGTAATGCAATGAATTTTGAGTTATCACCAGTACTTGCTCTTTGTGACCCAACAAACCACTGCTTCTGAAGATTATATGCCTCTGGCTTGGGCTCTTGCTTCACCTTTTTTCATCCATTGAGTGTGAAAAAGAGTGGGGGTCCTCACTTCATCCAAGCAGAAAAGCCACCTGTTGTTCCCATTAGCAGAGGTACTTTGCCCAAACTAGACAGTCTGTTCTTAGCCAGATCCCGGTGCAGATGGGATTCTCACTCACCTTTGAGATAGTGAGGATGATGACTTAAGTTTTATCATGCAGAGAGCCCCCTGTGCTACATCGCCTTGACAGAAACAACACCTGTGTAACACTACATCTGTGTTGTATCACGGTGCTTCTGGCTTGCAGTATTCTAGCCTGTCCCTACTGTGAAAATTTATAGGGAACTGGAATTACCTTCCTATCAGCAGAACCAGCCTCAGTGAAGACTTGGTCCAGGTCTAGTGTACCAAGGTGTTTCTGCATTGCAGGGAATAAGCATCCTACACACTGTGTAGCAGCATGTCTTCAGGATGAAGGTGAGCTGAATTCTTAAGCAAGCTTTTTTTTTTTTTTTTTACTTAATATGTTACCTGTTATTCTCCAGCTTGATTGGCTAAATAAACAAAATCTCTTCAAATTTTCACTCATTGTTTGGCTTAGGACACAAATACAATAGTCTATCATCTTTCACTTTAGAACAACTTGGATTAATTTTCAATTTCCCATTCCCATTCCCTGTGGGGATGGACAGAAAAATGACTTCACGATATTTATATCCAGGCTTTCTCACTTTCAGAATCAAAACCTTAAAGCCATGCAATAGATGATTCTCTGTGAGATAGCTCTGCCACAATGCAATTCTTGGATCTTGTTTTTTGTCATAGGTTACCTCCCAGAAGTAAACTTGCCTTTCCTTTATCATGGGATACTGCCCCATCTATTGTTACCTGTCCCTTAGTGATTTATGTACAGTGTGAGATTTGTAAACTACATTATTGTGATACTTTACAGCTCCAATGTTTCATTACGTTTCCTGTCAAGTGTAAGTGCCTTCATATGACAAAAATAAATCACATCTTAAGATGTTCATGCAATAGGAAGCCATTTTGCTTCTGTTGTAGCCTTAAGCCTTACCTCAGAGGAAGCAAGTGCTTCCTATTGCTGCAGTGATGTGGTCCTACTAGTACAGGGAGTCAGCAACAATTCCCAGTCCCCCAGAGTGTGAACATTGCTCTGCTTAGGTCTGGTCTGTGACCTACTGACGAATTACAAGTCAATGGGCCATAAGCTAATCCTTGGCAGGAGTGTATGCCTCCTCAGGATATTGTAGAATGCTCAGTCTTAACAGTACCAAGGGAGATGAGGGGAAGGTGGAATAATAAGAATGCTTTCTTGCAAATTGCCCATGTGATGATCTGCCTCATTCCCTGGTTGCAAACTTGTCATGAAGCAAAGCAAAAAGCCCTTCTAGTGATGTTGAAGCACCCCTTTCTCAGTGTGTATTTGCTCATGTGAGTGGCTGTTCAACTCACCAATGTAGAACAGGAACGTCCACTGCACGAAGGCCATGATGAGGATGCCAGCGCTGAACGATGCTACTCCGATCATGATCATGGTAATGTCCCTCAGGTATCTGGAGAACACGAGTACCCCTAGGAAACTGGTAATGAAGATCACGTACCCAGCAGCGTTGCCGTGGCCAATCTCCACGGCATTCCAGCTTAAAGGTTCCCTGAGCAAGAACAGTGGGAGTACATTCATTGCACCAACCACAGCAAGGTCGTAGAGGATTGCTGCCACAAACAGCAGGATGATGGTGAGTTTTGAGGGTGATACACGAGTGGAGATGCTGCCCTCTGAAGGTTGGGAACTCCCTGGTCCTACTGCTTCTGGCAGCTGACCACCCACCTCCTCTACACGCTTGGCTTTGGCTGGGCAGGAGGCTGCTGGCTTGGGGACTGTGAGGACAAAAATGCTGTAGAGGAGACAGAAGGCATAGCAAGCAATGCTGCAGCACACCAGCACGGTGCCTTCTCGATAGTGGTCACTGAAGCCAACAAAGAGGTAGCCGGATGCCATGCTTCCCAGGAAGCCAGCGAGGCCATACACCAGTTCAATAATGATGAGCCGCAGAGACCTCTTGCTTTCCGAGGACCCCAGGGATCCCAGAGCCATGATGCCTGCCCAAAATGTGGTGAAGCCTCCTGTCAGCCCATTGAAGGCAGCAGCCCCATACATCACCTCCACTGGCCAGCCCAGCAGAATAAGGAGGAGCAGGAGAGTTTTGGAGCCCAAATAACCAAGAAGAGGGAAGCAGATGGGGATCTTCCGATGTATCCTGTCCCCCAGCTTGGACAAGCCATAGGCTGACACCAGCGGGCTCAGGCCCAGAACAAGATTGTAGATGATGTAAAAATTAGATACAGCCTTCTGCTGAGCATCTTCCAGGACATGAGAGGGAGCAGTGCTGTTGGTCTGGTTGTAGTAGTTCTTCACTACCAGAAGCAGTGCTGTGTCATAGAAGGCACTGGCCACTTGGGAACCCGCGACCACTGGCTCAATCCACGTCCTCATTGCCATTATTCCCACCATGCTGCCAGCCACCACCTCTTCTTGGAGAGAGCTGCTTTCAGCAGCACGTGAGGAAACAGCTCCTCAGAAGCTCTGCTCTGGAGGCATGGTTGGAAATAGGCAGCGAAAGGAAAAGCGAAGATCTGCTGGGCTGCACAGGACTGGAGAGTTGTGCAAGAGATGATCTGGCTGGCAGGATACTCGCGGCTCACTTCACTGTGTGTACACACACCTGCACATCCCTGCGCTGCTCTGAGATCTGGCTCACACATGGGAGGCTTTTGTACAGCCAGAGAACGCCCTGCACTTGTTGACTGCCTCTGCTCCTCTTCCTGGTGTAGTTTCAACAGAGGTCAGATGACCTGGGGAATTTCTCTCTCACAGAGTAGGAAGTGAAAATGCCCAGATCAAGTAATTGCTGTAATTTGGAGTGGTGGTTTGTTCTTTGTTTGTTGACTTCTTGGGTGCTTTTTTTTTCTCCTTTTGGTATTCTTCATGTATCAGAGAACTCTCACAGTGGTTGTGGGGGCAGGGAATGGCTATGTGCCTTTTTATCAAGTAATTTGTGAATTCCCCTTTACTGCCAGCTCATTTTTCTTTTTTCTATACAAATATGTCATTGTGTCTTTTGCTTTTATCTGCTTCTGCCTTCCCTGTCACTGCATCATACCCCTTACATCATTGTTGTTTCAATAATGCAATCAGGAAATTACAAAAAAGAAGAAATTAAATGGGAAAAGGTCTATTTTTGGTAACCTGTCTCCTCTGGCTGTCCCTCTGCTTGCCACATCCTTTGGCTTTACAATGTGGAAATTTGCAAGAGGAGGAGAGAAGTCCCAGTTTATCCAAAGGCTTCAATGACTGCTGTGTCCCAGTCATCAGCCAGCTCAGCTGCCAGCTGAGGTGGGTGAGAGTCCACCTCTGGAGAGGAGTTTTCCAGCCCTAGCTCCTCAGGGAGATGGCTGTGCATCTCTGCAGGTGCTTATTTCCACAGACTCTCAAGCCTTCCAGGTGAAGTCAATTTTGCTGCTGCCTGAGGGGCAGGTAAGGACCCGCTCAGGCAGGGCCCTGGGGGCACGGCAGGGCTGCTAGCCAGTGGCACACGGAGCTCTTGGACCAGGATATGGTGCAAGCAGGCTGCCAGCTCCAAGGACAATGCTTGCAGTCCCAGTAGCAGGAAGTACTTGGAGGATATTTGGCAGTCTCAAAAATGCTAACTTAAATGATAGTGATCTCATTCTGAACTGGTTCAATGAATCATAACAGGCAGAATAACAATCTGTTCTAGGAAGATTTACAGTCATTACTTTAAAAAATAAATTGATGATGAATTTGAAAAAAACAATGTTAAAACCTCCATCTGTTGGACTCTTTGTTGACTCAGGTGACATTTACTCAATGCCATGGCTCAAGAGTTTCTTTTTTTTCACTCTGTTTGGTTGTGAAATAATTTTTGTTTTATATTTCACTTATGGGAAGAAAGATACAGGATCTAACAGAGAAAGGAGTCGGGAATTGTCCACTAGAATTATTTACTCTAGAAAATTCCACCTTCATCAGAGAATTTTGTTTTTTGTTAGACGAAGACTCAGCCAGCTCTAAATTATGTATGTTGTTCCAACAGTTGCCTTTTTTTCCTTTTCCCCAGATCAGCTGTAAAAGATACCTAGTTTCTTCAGCTTTTATTGAGAAGTGGGACAGGTTTTTTTCAGCAAACCCTGAAATATTTCCAGAGGATGGAAATTCCAGGTAGCCTTACTGAAAACCCCAAAGCATCAGCCTGTGACCATTTGAACAACAAATGCAAACAAAGGAATTGCCACATATTATTTCACCCAGGGAGCTTTGTGTCTCCACCAGAGTTACAGGGACAGATAAATTACTTGTTCCATTCAAGCTTCAACTTGGGACATGGAGTCTGGTGCAAAGGCATCAAATTGGAGTGCAGAGGTATGTTACAGTCACTGTGCTCCTACATGAGGAATTTTTTTCCTCCACCCTTTGTTGCACATACAGGCTTCTTGGCTTATTCAGCCAACACTGTTCAAGCCTAGATAGCCAATGAATTGTGCTAAATGTTACTAGAGATCTCATTAATTACATCTGTATTTTCAGGATATTCTGTGTGTTCATTCACATTAACTGTAGTTTTTAGAACTAGTTCTCATGGAAGGGTAATTCCTGACATATTTCCATGTCAGTAATTGCAGAACAGTAAGTTCTAAAGTAAGAATTTAGCTCAGGGTCCAAAATATTTACTACTGCAAAACAATTTTCACAAATCCCATATTCATTTGATGCCACAAATTACTATTATCTAGTAATTTTTCAGAAGCCCCTGTTTTTATATTACTAATATTTATAGGGACATTTGCATCTGCTTTAAAATATGCTCATGCAGCGTAAGTACAGTGGAGACTTAAGAGAGTGACATTTAAGAAAAATTTATCTGCAGACTCAGAGACTATCAAATCAACAAAAATACAATGGTGTGTCCTGCTGGAGAAAGGGCACACTGTTTTAGGGCATTTCTCTCTAGAGTGGTCTTGTCTGGAGGCTGACTAGAGGCAGGGTCAGCACATCTCATCAGCTCTTCAATGTTTCTCAACCTGGCCAAACCAGAGGTGTTTTATGTTTCTCTGTGGTGATGTTTTACGCTCCTATGCAGTATTGTTGTTTCGTTTCTTCCAAACCATTTATGGCAGTTCCATCACTTTTTCTTTCTGAAAGAGTTGCCATAGGGATTCCAGTATGCTGGGGGACCTGGGCTAGGCAAGTACCAGCATTCTGGAACTTGGTCTTCAGCATCCCTTGTGTGAAAAGATCCTTTTGACATCCGGGACTGCAATCCAATGTGGACAAGTAAGCCCTTTTCATCTTTCTCCCCTAAGCATGTTAATGGAATCTGTGATTTACAGTCCCTGTCTGGCAAGGTGTTTTGCCTCCAAGGTAGTAAATCAGCTCTAACTCCTCCTCCTCCTGCTTGGTGTGTGCAGATCACCCTCTCCAGTGTGGCTTTCTGGCAGTGGTAAAGTGGGGAAATGTGGCTAGGAGCTCTAAAGTGCCTGGGTGTGATCCTGGATGGGGCTGCAGCCCCACTGCCACCCCAGAGGGAGGGAGAGCTGGTTGAAAACACTGAGGAGGAGCAGCTATTTTAGTGACAGCTGATTTTCCTTTGGAAAATACTTCATCATAAATGACCAAAGCATTCTGTGGTTTGGGAGATTGGCTTCCTAGGTGGCTGTCATCTAATTCTATGTAGCCCCTGCCTGACAAGGTGTGTGGTTCTCCTTGCAGGGATGGGGGAGTTGGAGGGAGAATGGGAATGTCCCCTTGTGAGAACAGCCAGGGGCACAGGGATGTGGCATTCTAGTCCAAGGCAGTTGTCTTGTTGGATCCAGAGCCACTGACGGTGGAAGCTAATGCCTGGACAATGTGAAAAACATCTAGCAGCCTTGTTTTGTGGCTCTGAGAAACAAAACCAAGGTTGTTTGGGAACTCGGGCTGGTGGTGAGTGGACCATTACTGTAATAAAATACAGGACCATGCCCTCACAGGGGCACCTGGAGATGCCCCAGACACAGAGACCTGTGCCAGCAGTCTGGCAATATTTGGGAGTCACAGCACCTCCAGAATGTCGGGATGGTCTGTGGAGACATGGGCTTTCCTCTGCTTCTCCTGGGAGGAAAAGGCAGTGGGGGCACAGGCTGTGGGAGCACACAGAGCTTTCTCCCCATGTCTTGGGCCTCACCCACTGCTCCACCTGAGCAAGGTCCAGGCTGGTGTGCAGGACACAAAAACGCTGGAGGGGGGATTTGCTCGTGGAGGGGAGGGGTGACCCGTGATCCCCTCAAGAATAAGGCTGGCACTCTCCACCACTGCACCAGCACTTTCAGAACAACTTGGGAGAGCAGCAAGGGGCTGGGAATGGCAACACTGCCCACTTCTCCTTCAGGACAGTCACTGGCCAAGCAGCACCAGACACCTGTGTTCCCCTGCTTTCACCTCCATGGTTTGTTCTCTCTGTTTTTCTCCATTCAGAATTTTCTGCTTACCTTGTTGTAGTCTCCTGTGGGCCTATGCCCTGCTGAAAATAAAACCACATCATTCTTTGACAGATGCTTTTTGCTGAGTTGGCTTTTTCCCTTTAGCTTGAGGAATTTGGGCAATTGATAGTCCTGACAGCTAATTGTATGTCTTAACATTAATCCTCTATATGGAAGCAGGAATAAAAGCTCCTTGCAGTACCTGATGTCTGATCAGCTGGACCACAGAACAAATCCTGCTGTCGCTCTTAGATAAGCCCCAGATAATCCTCACACTAAACACATTTTTGTGTGTGTGTGCACATCCTCCTTTTCATTTATATTCAAGCCTTTTTAAAAATTGTTGCCAAGTTATATATGAGTTTGGAACACAAGCACTTCAAATTTTAAGAGTGTGCAGGCAGCAATGGCCTTAAGAAATGGGATGAAATTAACTGTCCTAACACTACAGCTTAAGCAATCCTATCTTGACTAATAGTGGATAGTCTGAAAAAATGAAAGAGCTATATCAAAAACATGATTATTAAAAATGCCACTGCTGAATGAACTACAGTCATGAATATAAAAAAATTTGGTTCTAACCCACCAACTTCTCTCCCCTTCCTAAGCTAGCCCTCCAAAGCTATCTTGAAATAATTTTGCTGGTCTACTTCATATTTAGCTCTGCAAAACTTTTTGGCTATGGTGAATAGGTTCCAAAAAGCCTACAAAAACGTCTAAATAGTAATTTTTGCAAAAAAACACTAAGGATGAATAAAAGCTCTGTAGAAATTTAAATCTGACTTGGGATTTATAAGTTTGGAGAGGATCTGGGTGGGTGTCAGCATGAATTAGAAGAAGATAACACACAGAACATATTGGAAAGAATAATATGGGAGAATAATGGAGGAGAAAGAAATAGTAAATCACCTATCCTTAGAAGTGAGGGGAAGAAAGGAGAGCAAAGGAAAAGAGGAGTGCTGATTTTTCTGGTCGGATAGGACCTTTGCTAAGTAACTCAGCCCTAGCCAGGGAAATTAATATCTCTCCATAAGCCTGAGACTGTACAAGAAGTAAGAAGAGCAGCTGGCAGAGGACATCAGGACAGTGGAGAGAAAAGGGATGAATCCACCGGATTTTCCTGGTTGAGAGGTGGAGACCATCATAAATGCATAAAAGATACAGCTCTGCATTTCTGCTTTGTTCAAGACATAGTGCTTTTTCTGGAGAAGAGGGAAGGTATATATTTCTTTAAATCTTCTGAAGACACCCTTGCCTGGTAATCCATTCATTTTCACCTGGCAGATCTCAAGCTAGCTCCTTGCCTAGCTAAATTTCTGTTTTTCAGGCAGGTAGAGTGAACACTGAAGCCATCACCTGCAGTAAGCACTCAGTGATATCCCAGACATTCAGAGCAGGCAGATGGTAACTCACTCCTCACAACCTCTCTCTCTTTACTCTGCTGGGCTGGGTCCTGAGTACAGAAATTGTCTATGGTTTTAACAATTTAGATTTTTAAATTTTCTATTATGCAGAACATCCCGTCAAACACATTCAGTCATTTGTTAAAAAGAAAAAGGAAAAACGAAGAAATGGCATACAAAACCCAAAAGCTGCAGATGATGTGACACACTCCTGTGACATTTCTAAGCCTTAGCACCCTTCTCTCCATACAGCAGCTCTTCTCGTGGGGTGTGTTTACTCAACTTCAACAGCTCAGAATTGAAAAGCATAGGGAACTCAGTAATAAGCTTGCCTTGATTACAGAGAGCCCACACACAGGAGGTTTTGGGCTACATGGTTGCATGGCAGTGCCTATCACTGTTTTTCTGCAAACAGACTCCAATGCCAGATGAGGATTTCCAGACAGCCTGTGCAACAAGGCACAGCAAACAACAGAGATTATTAAATCCCTATTATTTACAAACCCTGTTTATAACATGTGCCGTAGCCACACCTGGCTAATTATCCAGCTTGTTTTGAGCTGGTAGGGTGGAGAGGTCCCTGAGACAGAAGGGAAAGGCACCAGCATCCTCCATGAGGGTGGCTGGGAAGCTATGGAGGAGATGTCCCTACTCATTTTGCTTCAGGGCACCAGTGAAAAATGGCAGCAATGGTGTAACCTTCAGACAAGAGAGCAGAATTGTGCCTGGGTGGGCAAGGTGCAGTCCTGGTGCTGGAGAAGCCTTACCTGGAAAACAGCAAGGGCTGTTGAGTCCCTGCAACCCATGCAGGGGTGTCACCTCCACTCAAAACACAGGGAAGATGTGCCTGGAGTTCCCCAGGCCCACAGCACTGCTCCAGAAGATAGCCCCAGACTCTGGAGAAACTCATGGAAACAGTGCATACTACCTGGGAGAATGTTAGCTGACATCCTCCCAGGCAGCTAATTAATGAACAGCCTTGGTAGATTTTGTGTGCTCTTAGGGCTCCAGTACATGTATAAAAAGATACTGAAAAAGACATTTAAGGGATTTAAATACTGCACCTCTTCTTTCTTTGCAGGATTCTGCTGTATCTGCAGGAAATTTTGGAGTTGAAGAGGGGTATTGGGTAAAGGGCACTAGGAAGCAAGAAAGTCCAGGCAGCTTTCTAGCTCCATTTCTTCAGTGTCTAAGAAGGACAGATAACTATAAATACACAAATGTACATAAATGTGAATTTTGAACTGTGTGGCAAGACAGCAGCTGATACTGGTATTTCCTATTTCTTCAATGCTTCATTCCAGCACTGTGGAGTATTCAAGGCTTCACTGAGCTAAAACTTTTCTTTTATGCCCCATTGTGTAGATGCTGAAATGGCCATACTAGTTGAGAGCAGCACTGCTTCTTCCCACCACAACCTCTGCATTTCTGGGCAGTGGTTCCAAAGCTCCTGCTTGACAGCACGTGGGCATTGGGGAGACATCTCTCAGCCCCTTACCCATTTCAGCATGGCTTTGTGCCTTGATCAGCAGCCTAGAACCAGTGATGCTCTTGAAAGAAGGACTGCCAGCTGTACTCATCTCCTGAAGGACTGCTGACACCAGTCATTGCAGGACCCGAGACACTCTTGTTTGCTGAACAGGACACAGCTGAGGGTCACGTCATGCTCTTCCTTCCAGAGGACTGTGCTGTTCTTGCTCTGCTGCAGATGAGGCTGCTTGGTTGCCACAGGGCCAGGACCTTGTGTGGGTGATGTACTCACTGCCACATGTGATGTACTTCCACACCACCACTTTCCAAGGGTAAGTGGCTGTCACCTTCAGGGATTTTATGTTGGAGGTCGCCTCCAAGATGCCACTGGGAAGTATTAGCAGCCAAGTCATGTCTGGTCATGAACTTCAAGGCACCCTCTACAAGGACACATAACCAGAGCAGCCTAGGGCAAAGCAGGAAGATGCCAGGAGAATAAACTGAGCTCCTGACATTTTAAAACCACACTGATTTAATATTTCTGTATAGAAAGGAAACAAGAGATTAGGCAAGATTGGAAAAATAGAGCTCATTGGGGTACTGAAATGCTGTTTTTGTTGTTGAGCATCTTTATAATAAATTCCTTGGAAACACCCAGACTATATTGACATACCTTTTAATTTATAAACTCTGAGTTCTCATGTCAATAAATTATGAGACTCATGAACAATGATATCATTCAGCTATTTCCTGATTCCCTTCTGCTGATAACTGAGCAACCAGTGGCCAAGAAGGACAGCTGAGCTGAATCTTGTCCTGTGCCACCACAGTCCAGACGTGGCAGCAGGTGAGACTTCTGCTGTAACTGGCCAGAGGTTTTTTTGTGGTTTCAAGAGAGCTTGGGTAAATATGCTTTTTATTGTATACTTTTTACCCCTGCTGAAACATTGCTTGATCATGCTTTCAGCTGGCTTCTGAAATGGCTCCCTCCATAAAAATTCCCATCAGCAAGATTTTCCCCTATTTATTTTCTGTTTTCCATTGTTTATACCACTCTGCTCTGACCTGCATTACTAATCCTCGCTTTCTTTATACATAAGTCCCACAACTTGAAATTAACTTTTTCTTTGAAAACTACCCTCTGCACCACATACTATCTCAGCAGTTGTTTTCCTCAGACACAGCATCAAAGAAAAGCAGAGAAAAGCAAAGAAAAACTTTTGGAATGAGTAATCAACCAAGACAGGATTTTTGTTTCACATGGCTCTCCCCTAACACCCTTTCCAGTCCCACTAATATACCCACACCGTTTTAGAGTACACTGGCACAAGCTCAGCCCATGAGCTTCCAGCTGAGTTTAGTGCTGTGTAGACCTCAAAGAGCAAGGCCCTTACAGGTATATAGGTGTCTAAGTGCTTTGGTACATTTGGATTAGGTCCACTTAAGGTTTAGCTCACGGTTCTCAGTTTATCCGTCTTCCATGGGATGGATAATGGGGTGATTTGGCAAAGCAGAGTAAATGCAGTGAAATACCTGGGGAGAGGAAACCAGCCTGGGAGGGAGTCTGTCTGGGAGCTGATGGGGCCTCGCATGATGGCCAGAGTGGGCAGGGACACGGCTGTGCCCAGAGAGGCCACCTAGTCTGTGTGCCCCAAATCAGCCATGCTTTGGGTGTCAATAGCATCATGTGGAAAACAGAAGGGAGCAGCAGAAGGCAAGGAGATGGCAGGGAGCAGGAAAGGGTAATACTGTGAAAATCTGGGTCCACTTTGGGCCGGTGCTGTACCCAAAAACCATGCTCCTAGAAGTAAACAAGCCCTCTCAGAGAGTGAGCACGTGCCCTACTTTACCATCTTCCTTCTTTCACTCTAATTAAATGGGGCTGAATATTTTCTGCCACCTCCACAAGGTGTGGGGGTTACAAAGCTGTTCAGCAAGTCAACTCCCCTTGCATATCTGGAAACTCCACCTTTCTCCATGGAGATAATGCTTCGACAGACCTCTTTCCCCTTTGCAAAAACTGCACTACTTTTGAACACTGCAACACTGCTGCCTGCAACACTTTGGAAGCCTTATGTGAGTCTTGTGAAGAGCTGTTTCACCAAGGTTCTATCATTATCCACGTGTTTTTGCTAATATTTTCCTGATTTCTTGTGTTTCAGTTGCACCTTGAGAACTTGATGCTCATTTTAATAAAAGGCCAAGAAAGTTCATATTTCTGATACTACAGGAGGAGGAAGTGGGGGCTGTCTGCACATAAGCATCCTGGCTCACTCTGAGTCAAAGTGACACCCCAATGGAGACAGCATTGTTCTGTCTGTCTGCTGCAGCTCAGTATGAATTCCTCCCCATTTTGAGGAGCAGTTTCCAGCCTCCTGCTCCTGCCTCCTGCTCTGCATCCACCTTCACAGCCAGCAACAGTCCCCACAACAAGAGCTCAGTGCAGTAAGGGCCTTGCCAAGTGTCCTGTGTGTCCAGCCACGGTCCTGCACCAAGCTGCCTGCCAAGGCAGCACAGAGCCTGCAGCTGCTCCTGGCAGGGCTGGTGTGCTCCAGGAGCTCCTGTAGGAAGGGGCATGACCAGGGCTCCGAGTATGCATACTGAACACAGCAGCTTTTTCTGGGTTCCCATCCCAACTGTCTTCCCATGGGAGGCTTGCGAGCTGTCCCATGGCTCTCTTCCTGATCTTCTGCTGGCTGCAGGAGGGATTCCTGCATTAATGGCAGGGCTGCTGTTGCAGTGAGCTCGGCACTGAACAGGCCTTGGGATTTGGGCATCAGTCACCATGTCCCTCCTCTCCCATGCGCTGGCTGTCCCCAGGATCTGGCTTCCAGGGGCAGTCCTTGGAAATGAAGCTCTCACCAGGATCAGTGCAATCCCCCCTGCAGATGTCACTGCTGCCATACAAATCCCCACCAGGCAATGCTCCCCATGCTGTTGGCAGTACAGGAAATGTCACAGGGCAGCTTTGTGCATTTTTCTTCCTTCATCGATTTTTCTTGCCACTGCTCCCACACTCTCAATGGGAACAAGGCCTGAATCATTTCCAGCTCCTGGTGGCATACCATTCTCAATTCACTGCAGAGCTGACATGTCTGGAATGGAGCAGGGGCTCTTACACTGCTTGCCATGTTTAGTGCTTACTGCAAAAGCTCTCTTCCAAAAGGCCCCATGGATAAAGCAGTGGGTTACGATGCAAATTAATCAGTGCTCAGCCACAGATAGCAGCAGACCATGAGGTCTAGATGGTATTCTGGTTGTTTTTCTGCTGCTGCTTAGGTTGTTTGTTGTTTGGTACTTTGTTTGTTTTCCCCCCATGCTACTGCTGAAGTGACAGGATAGCCCTTGGCTCTCATAGCTTTAAGCCATGTGAAAAACGGAGATGCTTTCAGCCTTTTTCTTGGGAAGCAGTTGAGGGCTGGATGCAGACTGCTAGTACTTTACTTGTCTGCCCTCCTCAGTCAACTCAGCAACTAGACCATAACTAGAAGCCTTTAGTGCTAAAGTTCATGCTTATATTTGTAGTTCTGGCCTTACCTAGCCCTGTCCCTCCACCCTGTTACAGCTTTGTGGAGCTCTGAAGTGATTTCTTTACACTACAGATCCCTGTTTGTAAGGTTTTTAATCTCCTGTGCCCATTCACAACTGAAAACACTGTACTGAATGCCCTCCCTCCTTATAAAGCTGTTTCATCAAACCTGTCTCTGCAGAGGAGATCCTTTGCCTCTCCATTTGCTTTCCCATTGTGCTGGGGCCTCTTAAAGCCACCTGAAACTAAATGAGGTACACTATCTTCACCTTCTGTGTGGCTATGCCAGAAATTATTGATAAAATGCTCTTCTATAATCCTTACCTACATTGTAAAATGTGCTCTGAAGCTTGGTACATGCCATTTCAGCTATGCAATGGGGTGACAGGGATTTCAAAAATCCTGAGTGTGTTATGAAACACATAACAACAGCTGGTAACAGCAGAACTAACCGCAAAATTCCTGACCTGCTGCCACTCACTGGTGTCACTGAATTACTTTTGCAATGTCTGAATGCCTCCTGACAAACTCCAGTTTTCACTTTTAAATCACATAAAATCCAAAGAAGATGCCTAGGAGTTCTTTTTCCCACTGTGTGCCACTGAGTCCAATACACCATCCTTCTTGGCACAGAGCAAAGCATGGCAGAGGAAGACAGAAAGTCTCTCCTGTGTTGAGATGACAGCCACACTTTTTTCAAAGACAGAGGGACTGGAATTAATGGATAAATTTTCCTTTAAAGAAGCTGTTCCCTAGCCCATTTTTTTCTTGACTTCCATTTGCTATCTGTAAAGTAAACCCACAACTGATTTTCTCCATAGGCATTTCTGATACTATTTGCCAAGGAGAGGGGGGCTATTGTTATGGAAAGCATGGACTGGAGGCAGCACTTGTCCCTAGCAAACTCCCACCAAAATCACCAGTGTCCTCTGCTGCCTCCCACAGAGGGTTGTAATTAAACACCCGACTATTCCCGGCACAGGGAGGGGCAGAGACTGACATGAACCTGGTTAGATCCCAACAAGTCCCTGTGGCCCCCTGAGGTGCACCTGGTGCCATGGCACCTCCCAGCTGGCAGCAGCTTCCTTGCAGGGGTGAGGGATGGGATCTCCCCTGGTCTGGCTGACCATGAAGGGGGAGTGAGGGGCAATGGCAAACAGCTGGTTGCTGCAGCCAGGCCTGTGGTAAATGGATAACTGGCTGAAAGGGTGTGCTCTGCCATGCAGGACACTGGGGCTCCTGCAGGGAACAAGGGAAGAAAGGTGGTGAGATTCATCATAAAGTAGATTTGGCCTCTGCAAACCTCCACAAGCTTGAGAGTGGAAAAGAAATGTGCAGGGATGTTCTTGTTCCTGCAATTGACACCACCAAGTGGAGAGAGATGTCTCCCACCTCTAGACAAAGAGAGAGACACCAAGTCAAGAACCACGGGAAGAGACCGACCGACTGCCACGGGAGGTGGGACACAGGCCACTCTCTTCCAGCCACACCTTTCTGCAATAACATGAAGAAACAGGCAGTTTTATAGAAACACAACACAGGTTTCTATTTTAATGAGAAAATAATTATATACTTGCATTGTAGGCCTCACAGTCACTATAAAACAAAAGCAGGATAACATTTAAGTGGTTAACATACAGAAAGCCAGGTATTGTTGAAACTGGTTGATAAGTCATGACAGAGATGCTGCCTTTTGGTTGCCAAAAATGTCAACACTACTCTTATTTTCCCTCAGAAATGCCAGTACAGAGCAAGATGAAGCCCAAATTGGCAGCTTTAAAAACAAATTTTTCAGAAAACCTGCACTGTAACCCCAAACCGATTATAATCACAAATGCTAATGCTTAACTATTTCTCAGTACACAGTTTCATTAAAACCAGTCTTTGCCACGGGAAAGGATCTGAGCATTTCTTTTGTGGAGACAAAGTTAACTCTGCAATAGTGCTCTTCTGTTGCATTTGATATAGTCATATATAGATAGATATGTATTACTGCCGTATACTTATAAACACCTAAGCTTGGTAGCATGCAAATGAAATAACAGAGGCAAGTAAACTGCATCTCACTCTTGTTACCACAGCACTGAATGTGCTGCTGACTATAAGTGCCCATAATTTCTGGAAGAGAAAAAACTGTGCTGGGTAAAAAGGCTGTCTGTCCTGGACTGAAATACTTTTGATGCAGGGGCTGAAAGCAAATGCTTCTATCACAGAGAACAAAGCATGGAAAAAAAGTCTAATGATGGGTGATTATGCTAATGATGGCTTCCAGTGAGAATGCTGGAGGGAAAAACAGGCCTACAGACTAAAGAAAATAAAAATGCAACTTCCTGGGAAAGCAGTCCAGGGCTGACCCAGCTTTCAGGAGCAAATACTGGGGACACTCTGAATGAGTGCCATTTAATGCAAGTCCACCACACCAGAGAGGCCATCTCCTGTCCTCAGAAAACTCCTTTTTCCTAGTCTCTCTTAAGCCCTCCCCAAAGGCCAGGAATCTTCTTGACACAGGTGTGTGGAGCTCACATCTGCAGCTACGTGACATGTGGCCTCACTAGAGCCGCACTGGTGCTTTTCCTGCAGCTGTATGGCAACAACCCGCCTTGAGACATGAATCACCCTTGATTGCCATGCCTGAAAAACAGGTCCACTTCATTAGATACCTAATTCCTGTAATTCCTTCACAGGCACAGAGCTTCCCCATGGTGCCTCTCCTTGAGATGAGCTCGCTGCCCTCATCACAGTGAACTCTCAGTTCAGCAGGTGTTCTTCAGTTCAGTAGCACTTATGAAGAAAATGGAAAGAACTGAGCCAATGGGTAGATACAATTGTATTTACTACAGTTCCCTGAAAACAAACCTCAAAATTCTAAGTGCCCATGGACAGAACTCACATGCTGGAGGAACTGAAGGGTGGTGGTGGTGAATAATTTGGTTGCAAGCTCTGTGTTTGTTTAAGAAAAGCACCAGAGTATGTTCACAGTATCGGTAGTCATTTAAATGAGCTCACTGTTTCAGAATAAAACAGCACAGCAGGTCGTGAAACCAGGGAAAGGCTTAGGGAGGACACAGTATTCTGGCTGATGATTTTTTAAAAAGATGTCAAAATATTAATTGATTATAAAAAAGAAATATATTTAAGAGAAAAAAGGTTTGGTGTCTTTTTTCCTATCACCTCCCAAACTTTTTGGTTTCTAGTCCAGAAATTATGGTTCCCAGTTGTAAAATATTCCTATTGTATTGCTTGGTGATAAGAAAGAGTAAACTCGCAGCCTCTACACTAAGTACAAATACAAAGCACAAGAATAAATACCACATTTCTTTTCCTAATCGTCAGCTTACAAAACTGGTCAATACTTTGCAATTGTGACTCATGCAAATACCATGTTGGGTCAAATTTTAATATCACAAATACTGCATTAACTCAGTGCCTTATTTTTATATCCCCTTTCGGAAAAAAATAAAACAAAACAGCACTCACCCCTATAGCTGGTAAACAGCTGTGGAGAAAATAATCAGTACACACACTGCCATACACTTTATGGTATGCCAGCCTCATGCACTCACCCACACACCCACACACACACATCCACACTAATCCTTCACTGCTGATCCCAAGCCTAAGCAATAACTAAAGGCTCTATGGTTTGCTTGTAGCGCTGAAAACACTGGCTGAACGGCTAAAATAATATTTTCTTCCTTTCTCTGCTCTTCCTTGCTCATTCCTTCCAACTCATTATGCCCTTTAGCTTTTTTGTTGCCTGGAAACGTGAAGACTTCCACAAAGCACTCTACTTCAAAGGCTTTTTAAGTTGTATAAATATAGTTGAAGACATAACTATCTTTCTTCTTTATTTCATACCTCTTTCTAGGCCAGAGTCTGGCTTAGTTCATTTATTGCCTTATTTAAAAATTAAATGTCCTTTATTTGTATCCCTTTCCCACTACCTTTCTACTTGAAATTATCCATCTTCAAAGATTTTACACGTATGCCACTCTTTCCCACCCCACCATCAAAAAATAGTTGTTATCCGCTAAATACAGATTTTCTACTTAGAAACTTTGTTGCGTAAATATGCTCTGAGAACCTGGAGTTCAGGTGATATTGCAAGCATATAGGATCCTAAAGCTAAGGTAATCCATTTGGCTTAGCTCTCATCCCCATCTATTCCACTCCTAAATTGTGATGGCTTGTGTTTGCAACACAAGGACTGTTTGACTGAGTTTGCTGGATTGTACATTTGCAGTAACTGCCTCCCTGTTTGTTGGGTTTCTCTTCTTTTACACAGATAAATTACTAGAAAGGGGAGCAGAATGCACCCCCCCCACCCCCCACAAACAACCAACCCAATCCCAAACCCAACCCTTCAGTCTCCTCAAATAGAACAGAGGGCAGTATCTTTGTGTTTTGTGGCTGGATAAGAGTATGCCGAATTAACGCCGACGGTCTTTGTGCAGCGGCTGTGGGAGGTGAAGGAACTGCAGGAGGTTCTGACAGGAGCTGCTGGGTGGACGGTGGTCCTGGGGGCTAGCAGGGCTGGCAATTCAGTCAGCAAGAAACACAAGTGTGAGCCCTGGCCACAGACTCCTCCACGAATGGCGTCCTGCCCCATGCCTGCAGCCTGCCTGGTCCATGGGCACAATCACCCTCTTGTGCCCACCCCCAAGGGCTCCCACCCCCTGCACCCTCTCCATTGCATTATTTCAGAGGGGAGATGGAGGGAAGAAGAAGGGGCTGTTTTCTAGGTGTGTGGTTCCTGTAGTTTTAGGATTGCCAGGAGCTGGATCATTTCTGTGTCTATGTGCATCGAGTTTGATGTGTATTTAATAAATATTGGACTAAAATGCTGCTGCTTTCATGGTGGGTTTTTGTGTTCGCTTTGTTTTTTCCTTTCTGCCTTTCTCTTTTTTTGGTTCCGGCGTGCCTGGCTGCTGTCTGGCTGCTGCAGCGAGGTTATTCGTCCTCCTCCCGGTTGGCATAGATGCCGGCTTCCCAGCGCAGCGCCAGAGCACTCTTCCTGCGGTTCACCCTGGTTGCCTCCAGGACCTGGTCAGGAGAGAAAAGAAAAGCAGGATGTCACTCAGCTGGCCCTGCCCCCAGGCTGTCCCACACCGTGCGGGCAGAGACCAGCGGGGCCAGCCCTCCCCACGGGGCTCCAGTGCCACACCTGTGCAGAAAAGGAAGACATGCGACGAAGCACTCGCTGATGTGCAAGTGGGGGGATGGCACACAGGAGCAAAGCCACACCACAGGAGGACAGAGGTGGTAGGATTGTCTGGCAGCATCCAGCTCTCTGCAGGGGAGCCCCAGCTGACCTCTACCAGCCCAGCAGCAATTGCCCTGCCCAGGGTCTTGGCCCTCTCCCCAGGGCGAATTTACTTCAGTTTCAAACTAAAACTGCACACGTTCAGAACCAGGAGCCAGCAACCAACCTGCAGCTTTGTCCAGAGGCTGCTCTGGAGCTGCACAGGGAGGCCAGGAAGCAGACAGCTGCCTATTCCAGCACATCACCCTCTCAGGCAGTGCCTACCCCCTGGTTGCAGCTACCACACACTGTGATCAAAGTGCTCCTGGGCTGAAAAATCACTCTGTGCACATGCAAAAGGAAACTTGCACAAGGTGGGCCTACAAAGCCTGGTACAAGATGGGCCTGATTAATTTATATGTATTTCATAAACACACATCATACACACAGGTATATGCACACACTCTGTACCTATTTGTACATATGCACATACATAAACCATCAGCTAAAAATGTAAGGAACAGTTTTAACGTGTCTTTTGAGAAAATCAAAAAGAAACCAAGACAACAGCAAAAGGCATTATTGTGATGTGTCTGAGGTACTCCTCAGCAAATAATTCATGGCTGTGGGCGTTTCCCACACAGCAGAGTGAGATATAAAGGGGTCTGGAGCCTTCTTACACAAGCACATGACAATGTTATTTTCTGAATAACAGCTCCATGATGAAACTAAAGAGCTGGAAATGTCAATTGCCCTCAGTATGTTTTAACCATCCCTCCCAAAGAATCAAGCATTTGAAGCTTTACATAATTAAAAAAAAATCCCACAACAAATACATGACCCTTCACTGAAGCAATGCTGGCCATCTCTCGTCCCCAGTGCTTCCTGCAAGCTGCTCTGCACACTCCCTGACTGCAGAAGTGTAGAAGCTCTTTTAAGACAGAATGATGGCATTTTATTCTTCTGTTAAGAAAGTCACATGCAGTGAGGACTTATGCCTTGACTAGAATAAAAGTAGGTAATTTAAGACTAAAGAAATTCTTCTTCCAGCTTGTGAAAAGCTGTGGTTGGAAGAGTACACAGGTACTAGGCACCTTTACAGGTAGTATCAGAAAATCACCTCTGCCAGCTGAAATTACAGGTGACTATAACTTTGCTTATGGGAATGAGAATGCACTACTGCATTTAAACCAACTGTAACCTCTAGACCTCCACTCAGGAGCTGAAGATAGGATGGAGTTTTGCCAGCATTAGTATTTTCTGCCCTCTTAGTTTCTTTTGACTGTGACTATGAACAAGCCAAAGGACTGAAGACAAAATCTGGCCAACAGAGATGAATTTTAACAAAAGTTTAATCTCATTCTCAGCACTGACCATGGCTACAAAGTTAGTCCAGGTCCACTAGAGGGATTTTGTTTAGAAATTTTGCCCAGAATAATGCATCCTCTTTTTGCTGAACAGGACAGATGAGGGCTGAGTGGTTTCTGTTTTTCCTAGCAGAGGGCAAATGTGCTCATAAACCTAGCAATGGAGAGGAGAGGAGAGGAGAGGAGAGGAGAGGAGAGGAGAGGAGAGGAGAGGAGAGGAGAGGAGAGGAGAGGAGAGGAGAGGAGAGGAGAGGAGAGGAGAGGAGAGGAGAGGAGAGGAGAGGAGAGGAGAGGAGAGGAGAGGAGAGGAGAGGAGAGGAGAGGAGAGGAGAGGAGAGGAGAGGAGAGGAGAGGAGAGGAGAGGAGAGGAGAGGAGAGGAGAGGAGAGGAGGAGAAAAAAGAAAAAAAAAATCAGTAGGAAAAAATTGGTCTGAAACATCAGCCCATAAGCTCTGTCCTGGAGTTACTCCCACTACAGAATGCCTGAACCAAAAAAAGACACCTCAACCTGAATAATGGAGAAGCCAAACAGAGAGTGGATATCAGTGCATCATTCAGCATAAAATTCAAAGTAAAACTGCCACTATATTTTTAAATAAGGTCTGTGGAATTTGGCCTGCAAAAATATGTCAGCTGAAAATAAAATGTATTTTACATAGTTTAGAACAGTTTGAAATCAGCAGCTTCTTTGCAGGACATCACAGTATTGTGAGGGTCTCTGGTGATGGACTGCAACAGTTAGGACACTTAAACTTTGAAGATTCCTGCTTTGGGTAAGTCAGCTTGTATTTGTCTTAAAAGACTGCATTGGGGTTTCTTCCCTGTTCTGCACATCTATCCCAAAGCCTGACTGCTTCCTCAAATGCTGCTGGTTCTCCAAGCACAACTGATTAATGTCAGAGGGCATGAGGGCATTGAATGTGGACTTGGACCTTGCATAAAAGCAAGTCTGGCTTAGTATTAGAACCACACGGCACAGCACATAAACTAAAGATCCTTTTCAATAGCCATTCCTGAATTATTCTTCTAATCTACTGAAAAGAGTGTTTGACCTAAAACAACCCTTGTTTTTACAAGGCTGTGACAGTTTTAGACCCGCTAGAGGAAACATTGGCATAATTATAGCATGCAACTGGAATGACTGACTGGGGAATTGGGACCCCTCAATGGAGCATTGAATTCATGACCCAGGAAGCTGCTTGACTAAAAATAGCCAACTATCTCAATTTTAAAATATTTCTGGCTGACTCTGGACCCATAATGAGTGCAGCACACCCAGGCTCTCCATAGGAAGTCTAAAATGCTATCTCAATGCTTCACAGGCACCCTCCTTGATGATGCCCTGCATCAGCTGAGTGGGTGCAGGGCCAGGCTTGGGGCTCAGGGTATCCTAAGTGCCAGAACTGCACACAGCAGGAAGAAGATCATGAAGCAGATGCTTCACTTAAGCTTAGGCTGTGAATTATGTCTTAATGAAAAGGCCACATCAGGGGAAAAAAGCAAAGTTACATAAAATGTTTTATTTGGCAGAGGTGGTTTGAATATCAGCTGTAGTAGAAGGGGAAGAACTTGGAGATCAGAAGTAGGTATGAGGGAAAGACAAAATACATGTAGGGCTGTAGGAACTGCTTTTCACCTCTCTGCAGAACATTTCTGGATCTTGTGGCTGCAGCCTGAGAATTGCAGAGGGCTCTTTTCTTAAAGATTTCATTTATTTTTTGAGGACTGGGGTGGTGTGGGGGAGGAATATTGTGAAACAGCTGCCACTGTCAAGTGTATGAATAATTTTCTATCCATCCTAGAGATGGAGACTGACCTATACTGAGTTTCCCTCCATCAGATTTAACAAATCCAGTACACAGCTTACAGCTTTAACAACTACTTTCTTACGCACAACAACAGGAAGCTATATATATATATGCTTTAGCCCAAATAATATTTATCACAACCACTGAAGTAGTGGTGTTTTTTGAGTAGTCAGAAAACTCACTGCTATATAGTGGCAGACAATTTTTGTTGAACAGTAGCAAAACTGATGTGGAAGTGAAACAGTTTTTCTGAGGTTTTACTGATTCTTCCCATCTGAATCTGAAAGAATTAAAAGAAAAAAAATGGAAAATAGAAAATGCAAAGGCCTGCATGTTTAAAATCTGTGAGTACTATGTGTTAAAGTTGCTGCAGAAAACACATTCATGGAGCACAGTGTGCATAAAGAGATGGAAGCACAAATGCAGGAAACAGGCTGCCTGCTCCTGCAGATGTGAGTGCTCCTGCTTAGGAATGATAAACTAAATGCTTTAAATAAAACTGGAACTACCAAAAGAACATCTTTTACCCAGCATGAGAGTATTTTCCTTACTGTACCTACTTAATGCTGTTTACTGAACACCCAGACTGCTAGTAAACACAGTGAGGAGCTGGGAATATGAGATTAAAATGTGTTTACTTGAAACAAGACAGTGGCAGTATTAAGTTGCTCCTTTCAGTATTAAAACCTGAACTGTGTGCTCCATACCATCAAATCTAATATGTTCATCTTCTGTTTGGTAATACAAAAATTTTCAGCAGTAGCCTTTAATGTTGCATAAATGTCACCTTACTGCAGTTATCTGCTACAGCATGATTGGTATTAAGGAAACTCAGACTAATGTCCTGTACATTTGAATATATGTATAGCTGTAAGGACAAAAGCAGAAGGTTTTGAGGATAAAAACGTCCTATATAGGGGTATGCACAATAGGTTTCTTTAAGCAGCAGTGGGATGTGCTTTTAGTATAGGCTGCAGGAATTTGGGGGTGATGCAACAGATCACCCTAATGAAGCAGGGTGCAGTTGCTGAACTCCAGCAGTTACTGTGCCTTTGCTGGGGAGCTGTTTTCTGCTTTCCAGAGAGGAGCTGTCAGGATGACTGCATGGAAGCCTCTGCTCCCAAGCCAGTGCAAACACACCTGGGACAGCTATAGTGCTACCAACAATGACTAAAAGTGAGCCATTGGCCTGCAGAGTGCATTTTGGAAGACTCTGGTGAACAGGAGACAAGATCAGCTGTGGGGTTAGTAGCCATATCGTGCCTTGAGTCTTGCTGTTCCTTCTGAAACAATCTGTCTGGTTTCAGCTGAAGATTTCCAGTGAGAATCACATGGTTTCTGAAGCTGGATGCTAGGGAATATCCAGAGAACATACTTTCACTTGCATGAGGAATTGCTGTGTCCTACAGTCTTTTTTATTTCCAGCCCCTTTCCCATTCATACACATTCTTTTCCAGCTCCTTCCTCTTTGTATCATTACCATTACACAGTGGACACAAAACTCTTCCCAGCAGAAGACCATGGCCTGGGCTTGTAAAAACTGCACCTGAACTTCTGCCTCTCACATAACATCAAACACTCTGATCACTACTTGCTGTTCACAAATCTTGACTTATAGATTCTTGTGCAGATATTATGGAGGACAAAAGGCACAACCTGTGTTTAAAACCAGGACTCTGACAGCACACTGCTCTTGTACTGATTTAACTATCTATAAATACACAAAGATCAATCACTGGTTTGTATCAGTGTGATAAAACCCACTCTAAATTATTTAGTGAATGGGAAATGGCATAGACTTATCTTTGCTTTACTCTTCAAGTCAGAAAATGTGCATGTACTTGTCCTGAGGTAGCTGATGTGCTATATATATAATGGAATAAATATATTATGGAATAGGGAAAAATGGAAGGTTCAGGTTAATATAAAAGTACTGATATTGGACAAATGAGTATCAGTCATTACCACATCTGCAGAGAAAATTACATGCATTTGAAATATACACATTGAAATATAATATTGAAATTACAATATACCTAATTCTTAACAAACATTGTGAAAGTGTAGTTAATATCAACTACCTGCTCTTAAAATTACTGCCTTTAGCAAAGTCCAGCTTTGTGGGGACTGTGCCAATTGCTACTTTGCTAAAATACCAGTTGTCATTTTAAATACCCTTTATCTGGCAGATTTGGGTTTATTTCACCCTGAGACACACACTGATGCTACGTTGTGGGGCTGTGATCAGTCATCACAGGACAAGTAAAGGTTCACAAAATGAGACAGACTGAGGCCATGCACTCAGATCTGACTCTTCCACAGATGAGACAAAGGAAAGCCACAGAAGTTTCATGCAGCATCTGAAATGCTTGGATCCCAGGTTTAGAATTGCCAGCTAAAGAGGAATTTCTCATTTCTCACCCCAGGAGTGCTTCAGTCCAAGGCACCAGCTCCCATCCCTTTAATTACAACCCCTCCCATGGCATAAAAATTGTAACTAGAATCCAAGAGTTAGAAGACCAGCCACCAATACTTGCTGATGACAGATATATGGGAATATCACGCACACATTTTTTTATATGGAATGGCACTGGCACACACAATGAAAATGCCAACTGAAGCAACATGCACTTGGAATTACCATGCAAGAAGAAGCAAAAATAAACAAGCACTTGAAAAGTACCTCAGAAGTAACCTTGCTAGACAGTAATTTACAGGTGTACTGGTAGAAAGGGAAAAGACCAGCATTAGTACATTGAACAAGCATGTTATAACTAGGAAACAAGAACAAATTACAGAAATTCCAAGAACTGGCACATTCCACAGTGTAAGACTTCAAGCAACTTAGTGTCATAAAAAATAAAAAGGAAAGATTAGCCAGTTTGGTGTTATTTTAATGACGTTGCTTGGCCAGTCTCAGTCTTGTTTACCATCAGTGCTTGACCTGTTTCCTTGTTGCTGCTTCTCCTCTTTCACTCATCTGCTGAAACCTGTACTGCAACACATCCTCTGGAAGAAGCTGCTCCCTTTCCTGAGCAGCACAGTTCTTCCAAGATGCACTTGATTTGCCCTCTCTTTCTGAAAGGCATAACACAAGCCTTGACCAGAGAGGCCACGCTGTAGCCACTAAAGCCACTGAAGCCACACATGAAACAGAAGATGGTGATGTGAGGAGAGACTACAAAGGGTAAATGTCCTACTGAAACCACCCTCCTGTCTTTTGCTGTGTCTTATGCAGGGCAAAAATGGATGTCTGTACATCACACAGCTGGTGTGCTCAGCACGAGAGGGAGTTCCCGTGGACATGAAACCTTTCCACAAATCCCTCCATTCAGGAGACCATGGCTGCTGTGCCAGGCACCCTGAGTGCTCCCAGGACTTGAGGAAGACTCTGGCTCTCCTCACTCACAAAGAGCAATGCTGAGCCACAATCAGCTCTCAGGACATAATACTCCAAGTAGCAGCTGCCTGTCTGATTGTCAGTTATGTTCCTTCTCCCACTGCATTTAATGTATTTTTAAAAATAGGGCAGTGACTTGCTATTTTATTTATTTAGTTATAGAAATCCTTTTTCCTGACAATATTGTTCAAATGCTCTCTACAAACTAAAGCTATTTGTTTTTTAAATAATAGTTGCTTAGCCTAGACTGTAAAATATTCATTCAAACTGACAGTGGTACAAGTGCAGCACTTCAAATTAAAATCATTCTTCCCTTGTCAATGGCAGAGTTGTTTACCAAAGGAGAGCAGAAAAAAACAGGGAAAAGAAACAAAACACTCCTGCTGATTTCAGGAAGTTCTCTCTGGGCTTTCCAGGATGCAGACCTCTAATAGGATTTTGGGTGGGCAGCAGCAAAAAAATCTTATTTGTCTTTATGCAGTGGGCCTACAGAAGAGGAGAATGACAACAAACCTCAACACTGTGGGACTTTGGTGTGCACTGGTCTTTGCAAATTCACTGAAGCCTAGAAAATTCATGCCAGAAAAGGAGCTATCCCACAGGTTGTCTGAGTGCCACCAATGCCTCTGTGGTCAGACACTGCCCAGACCACTGGCCAGCATGCTGGTCAGGACATCACTTCAGACTGTTTGAGAGACCAGGCAACTGTGCCCAGTCTGCTTTCCAGGGAGCACCTGTGGAGTTCTGCAAACACTTGAGGAACTGTGCTCAAGTAAATAAGCAGGATCAATGACTTCAGCCACAAGACACCACTTCATGGGCTGGGCAGGTTACTCTTCACAGGGGTAGAAGAAGAGCACAGGGTGAGTACAAGCTGAGTGCCCTGCCATTGGCAGAGCAGCTGCTCTGAAGTTCCCAGCCACCAGGCTGACGTCTCGGGACTCCAGAGCTGGTTTGCACAGTGGCATTTTATACCCAACTTTCTTTATTGTTTCTCTCAGCTTCTGCAAAGGTCATGAGAGTTGCCCTGCAAGCCTCTGAGCACCTTCATGGAGAGACGCTCTGGGGAGATGCCAGGAAACAGAACTGAGCAGAGCAGGTGGGGCCACCCCATTTCACTGGGTGCTTTGGGGAGGGAGAGGAAACCAGGAGCGGCTCCTTCCTAAGATGTGGCCCCAAGATGCCACTGCCAGAATGAGACATGCTCCTGAGCACAAGCTGGCTTTCTATCTGTTGTGGAAGTCTGATGGACAATGGAACCTTGTTTTCAGTGGCCCCAGCAGAATAAGGGACCAGAAAGTTTCTGGTGTGCACTAGAAATGACTCTATCTGCATTTTTAGTTAGCCAACAAAAGTGCATCAGGACCCCTCCATAGTTCATTCCTTCTGATTTTTACTTCTTTTTTGTTACTGTGCAATATTCACAAGTAGTGATTAAAAGCTGCCAGACCAGTGCAGTATTTGTGTTACAAGCCTTCACTTACATCTACACCCTGAATGAGAACCTGCCTTTAATGAACAGTACTAGAAAGCAGTTTGCTGGAGGATCCTTGGTGGTAGGGTCATTGTTCAGATATCTTTGGAAAATGTCTGGGTGACTTTGGCTGCTAAGCAAACACAGTGTCCATTTTAAGGAGTTTGACACTGAACTTGATCTCACTATCTTCTACACTCATTACACAATAGTAGTAACTCTGAATAAGAAACAGCTCATGCTCTCTTAGAAAAAAGAGATTTTCCTGAATTTTGATACTTCCAGTTACAAAATCCACAGTTCCTCTTGTTAGTGTCTCTAATAAGAACACCTTACAGACAAACTCTACTACTACTTGTGTGGAAGAAAGACAACAAATCCAGCAACATGCTGGCTGTTGATGATCCAAGTTAACTTGAGACACTCCCTGTCTAGTTCCACAAGGGGTGGTTTCTGGGGAAGTTATCAAATTACAGTGAAGACTGAGCACACTTGGATTGGACTATGGGGTAGTCCACAAAGACAGGTGAATGTCAATACATGCTTGATCCATAAACTTCAAAGCATCACTGAAATAACTCACTGGAGGGTCTTGGTGATATGTGAATTAGAGAATCTGCCAATTACAGGACAGCTACCCACTGCTCTTATTATTAGTTAACATAATTAACTAAAATTAAATGTGAGTTGTCTTTAATATTTCTAGTGACACACTCTTCCTCTTCACTGGCGTGCATCCTTCCATTTTGAATACCTGCCCCTTACAATGTGTCCTTACCCACTTGCAAGGTGATCTGAGCAGATCCTGGTAAAATAACCTTTTTCAGTACCTGTTGGTTCTTGCAAGTCATGGTCCAGAGCAAAAAGGGAGAAGGAGAAGCGCACTTACCGCACTGTCGTCCATCCTTTCTCGTCTCTTGGTTTTGTGTGTTTCATAATCCTCCATGAGGGTCTGCATCAGGTTCTTGGGTCGCTGGGCTCCTGCAGACTCCTCGGGAGGAGGGTCCAGCTGTGAGGCAGGGCCTTCTGCAGTGGGGGATGCAGGAGGCTTGATCTTCTCTATCTTCCCTGCAATCACATGAAAAAGAATGACCCTTTCTAAGCTGAGGACTCACAAATTCTTTAGCAAAGATGATGGGTAGAGAAGCATTTTCAGCAGGTTTTGAATGAAGAGACAGCTTGGAATGAAGTCTATGAAACAATCTGGTAAATCAGGATGGTCATGGACTTCAAAAAAAACCTCACCATCTTACTGTAAGCCACTACACACAATACAAAATCTTTTTACAAAACTGTTTACAAAAGTAACTACTTGAAATACCCTTGCTTCCTCCTACAGGATACATTTCAGCAGTTTGTAAATGTTTGTAAGATTCTGGAAAACTGCAAGATGATTATTTTCTCGCTCAGCCAGTGCAACACACAGAGACAATGCACGAGACATGCAAAGAAGGCGTCTTGTTAAACACAACTGCCTTCTCTTTTCCCAGTTTTTTTATCTGCTTTGTAAGCAAGAAAGGCTTTGGGTTGACCCCCAGTGCTGCTCTTCCCTGCAGCAGTTTTCTGCAGGCTGCACAGAGTTCTCCAGTGGTAGAGCAGGACCAGATCTCTGTCCTAAAAATTTTTGGTTCAGATAAGGCCTTTGAATTTCCTCCTGGTTGAAGGAAAGCCAGAGAATGCTCATTTTTCTCTCTGGCTGAGCCCACTGCACCCCATGGAAGGTCACTGTTTTGACCACAGTGACCCCAAAGGCAGGCAAAAGGCACGCCAGAACAAGAGACTGCTGCTGTAAGCTGCAGGAAGCTCACAGGTGGACAGCCCATGCTTCTTTGGGAAGGACAGCCTGCCTTCCTCATCACCAAGCACTGACTTGGGGTGAACCACCCACCATGTCCTGCTGGAAAAAATGAGGATGACAGTGGCAGGTCATGGGAATGATATGAAGGGGTTCTCAGCTGTGACAGCAGAAATTCTGAATCAAAATCACATTTCCTTTTCCATGAGACCATCGTCAAGTCTTTGAAATAAGACACTTCAATGAATGTAAAAAAAATACCATAAAAAGAGAAAAATACCCACTGTAAACTCCTTAAAAGTAAGTTAAATAATCAGAAGGATCATGCAGATTTTCAGGAAACTTGTTGCTGAAGCAAATGAAAACCCTTGCTGGCCCTTCAAAAAACATCATGACAGTTGCAGCCACTAGAGAGCAGCCTTGAAATCTCCTGAAAGAATCAACAGGATTTATTCTAAAAAGAAGAGGTGAGACAACACTGCAGAGGTATTTCTACCAGAACTCCCGTTGCCAAGCTTTTTAAATTTCTGATCAGTGTTGAAAAACCCAGCATAGTTAGTTTCTCATTACAGGCTTAACTGGGCAATGCAGTGATGAGGCTGGAAGTCCATCTTCTTTATATCACCCTACCAGAGACTGGAGGGGGAGCTTCTATGGGCCCAGGTTCTTCTCTGGGTTGCATCAGGGTTTGCTCCACAGATAAACAGGAATTATGCTGCCAAAGCAGAGGCCACCAGTAGGTCCTGAGCTGCCCAGCTGCACCCACGTGTGACAGCTTAGACTGCTCAGCAGGAGAGACTTGAAACCACTGTCACATTGCCAATTAGGCCCAGTGGGTAAAAAAATATTGTGAGAATTAAAGGCCTGATTAAGGGTCAGATATCTTGCTGTATTACTTCGTTCTTACACTAGTAATTGCCTAGGATGGATGGATGTAATGGGGGAAGAATAAGGCTTCTCAGATGTCTGCCCAACTTGTACCTTCTCCAGGGATACAGACACACCACAGGATGCTCAAATCTACAGACAAGTCTAGTGGCTGAAAAGAGCCACACCCCTTTGTCCAGGAAGCAATGGGAATGGTAGGTTTTGGGGATTTCCATTTAAAAAAGGTATATCTTCAAGCAGGACTGCTCGCCCTGCATGGAAAGTCCATCAGTTTTCATAAACACAGGATCAAAAAAATATTAATGTTGGAAAAGACCTTCAAAATCATTGACTCCAAGCTTTGTATTGCATGTGTATGTGTGTGTGTATATGTACACATATTATACATGTGTCTACTTACATGAAGGCTATAGCATCCCAAATCTACATACACACATTTACTTTTTTAGAGATGCTGTTGAAATTTTTTTTTAAGACATCTGCATAGCAGATAAAAGTCTTCAAAATAAGATATTTCAGCAGGACAGATTGTTTTAGGAAACCAGTCTGTGCTGAGTCAAGGGATTGCTGAAGTACAATTAAAAAAAGATCCCTCTAGTAATACAGAGCCTCATTACCACACCAGGTCAAACCTGGGCTTCTTGGCTCTTCCTGAGCACCAGGTAAGCAATGAAATATGCAAAATCACAAACAAGAAAAGAGTGAACAAAGAACCTCTCAAAGATTCTCTCACTTCACAGACATCCTCCAATAGGGAGGAAGTAAGAAAGCAAGTAGCAAACGAGCTGGGTTAGTATGTTCTTAAGGGACTCCTGGAAGTATTCTGGGGATGACTGATGAGCACTCCGGAAGAATCCTTGGAGAAAATTATTAACTTTCTTTTTTTTCATACCAGTGCCTATAAAGGGGTGAGGAAACAGCATCTTCTGTAAACATTTCTTTCTGCTCTAGCCTTTCTCAAAATTCTGATTTTAAAAGGGAGTTCATGCATATGTGTTATATCTGATCTGTACATACACACAAGGCATTAAAAATTTTGCAATGACCACAAAATATCTTGCCCCACAGTTTCTGCTTGTCTTCCCACACACAAACAGTATCCTCAGGCCATGGCTGAACCTGAGAAGCTTCCTAAACATAGGTCTTTATTAGAGAAAAAACTGAAGTGGAAAACAGTTTTAAGGCTGAAGTGGTTTTTCTAACACAGGCTTAAACTCCACAGCTGCCACTTAGGTAAAAAAGTAGAGAGAAGAAAGGAAAGGACAGCACACACACATCCCTCACAGTTACCTACAGGTCAGAGGTATCAAACTGTTTGCATCTCTAAGCTGCAACTCCTGCCCTAGGCTTACGCCACCCACTGAAATTCTCTTATTTAGTTCATCAGCTGAGGGCAACAGAAGATGAGCATGGTGGGCAGTTCTGCTTGATGCTTGAGCAAGTGTTTGAGTGCCTGTAGATGAACCCAGTGTGCCTTCTGCCTCACCTGGCAATACTCTGGTGACAAGCACCAAAAACACAGATGTGGCAGCTTCTCAAAGTATCTCTCAGGCAGCTTCTTCTGCTAGATACTCCTCATCCCTAATCATGAGACAGCAGATATTGACAAAGGGTTTGGCTTCAGATGAAAAGCCTTCACTGAGCCAAGACCTCTCCTGTATTGATTTTCACACCTCCTTTTGAGGAACAGAATTACTCAAAGACAGGCACTATAGGAACTTAGATAGAAGTCCTTCATAGTCAAAATTACTTCTAATAAAAAGAATAACAAAATCCAGGAGAATTACATCACCATGCTTACCCTGGATTCTTCTCAGGTCACACTCTCACCATCCTGTTCAAATATACTATCAGACAGCCCCAAATGCTCTGCCCAGGAGAGATGCTGTACCACCTGCACCTTGTTGGAGGAAACCACCACCTTGCTGTGCAGCTGCTCACACCATGCCAAGTGCAGCAGGAGCTGCTGCAGAATGACACAGGAAATGTTCAGGCTTAAATAGGGCTCCACAAATACTTCAGGATCCATGGTGACTATCCTTACAGCAATACACTGGCACTTTCTTGCTCTTTCTTGAGTTTCCTCATGCAGAAAGACCCAACTTTTTGGGAAAAATTCACATAGGCTCTTCATCTTCACCTTTTCAGGAGCAGGTCTCCAATGTACACATTCCACTGAAATTACTGTGTCTCAAATTCAGCATAGTGAGATGGGTTAAATGGTTGCTTCAAAGAATCAACAAAAAATTTTAAAGGATAATTGTTAGCAGTACAGAATTTTATTACTAAGAGACCTTTTGGATTGTGCTGAGTGATCGGCAGACAAACTGAGTGTTACCATCAGTTTTATCAAAGTTCCATGTCAGGGTGAGTAAAGCTAGCCTGTTTGCTATCCAAAGTTATTAGCAGTTACTGCACACATACACCTACATGCATTGTGTTAATATGCCACACTTCAGTTAAATTAAGTGCAGTTCACTGTAGTCCCCTTTCATGGCTTGTCTTTATGTTACCTATGTGAGTATCCACCTGGTTCAAAGCAGTGAAGGGGAACAGCAGTAATAAAATTCAGGGAATACCAAGAATCCTAGTAAAGCTACTATGCCCAGACCATCACCTAAAAACAGCCATTGAGTGTTAGGCCATTGCTAATTAAGTTTATTATTATATTTATTATTATATAATGATAACATTATTATTATTATTATTATTATTATTATTATTATTATTATTATTATTATTATTATTATTATTATTATTATTATTGCCTTATTAAAAGAGCACGCACTTCCACACTTAAGGATTAGAAACAGATTTTTCAAATTTTTACTTGACCCATTAATCCCTTTCTGCTGAGGTATCCTGATTTAAGCGCCAATTCTGTCTTTGGAAAAGGCAATTTCCTGACAGAAATACTTCTGTTTCTTCCTTATTATTATCATCATCATCAGTAGTAGAATTACTATTATTTTTCTGTGTGAAACTAGATGTACATACTACAGTACCAGACATATTCCACAGCATATTCCAAACTGGGCCTACCAGAAGCAGGTTTTCTTTCCTGCTCTGTAATGACACCTCTGCTCTGTCCATCCTAACAGCCCAATGTTTGCGACTCTGCTAAATTACATTTTGCCCTTTTTTTCACAAATATAGAAAACATCCTGTAACTATTAAAAGGGAAGTTGCTGCATCTTCAAGGGACACACCGTGTTCCTCCACCCTGTTTTGAAGGATGCCTGCAGGCAGTAACAGCAATACAGCTGGCTAAAGAAACAGCAAGGAAGAGATAAACTGAGGTTTACTCACCTTCCAATGCTAAGGGTGCTGAGCTGACGTCCTGCAGCTGAGAGCTGCTCAGAAAGTCTTCTACCAAAAGTAGATTCTTACTTGAACTAAGAAGAACTTTGGCAATGTTCTTTGTGGCTTTTTTGATCAATGACATTCTTAAACACTGCTACATATTCATCTTTTCCTAGAAATTATTTCTTTGCCTTGTCACTGGCTGCAAATTGCAGTAGCTTGAGTCATTGGCTAAGAGATCCCAATTTTCTTTCTTGAACATATGGCAGTTGGACATTTAAAGGAAACTGTCTGGAATGATTCATTATAAACAGAAGTTTATAATTTTCTCTAGAATGTAATTTCCCACAAACATTTTTACAGACACAAAGTAAATGCCTTGTTGTGTAGAGAAAGCAGAAGTATGCTTTCTCTTTTCCCAGAAGCTCATTCCCAGAATGCTTAAAACAAGCATTAGTGTCAGCAGCCCATCCAACATCACTTCTGAGTAAAATACAATCATTATCTGCCCCATTTTGAGCACTTTCAGCTACAGATTATCTTGTTTCTGAACAATCATGAGCACACTTTAATGAAACAGTCCTCCTATGATGTCTGCGGTGCCCTGCATCTCACATCTTATCACACATTTCTCAGAATACCTCAGATTAGAGAGGACCCTTATGGAAAATGCTATACTAGAGGAGTTATAACAACAACACTTCAAAAAGAAGACTGATATTTACTACATTTTTTTTTAAAATACATGCTAAGATCATCCTCTTTGCAGGAGAAACAAAACAAAGTATTCACTATTTATGTGCTCCAGTAATGGACTAAATCCGCATCTTATTCAAGCTAACCATGACTTTCAAAAGAAAATTACTACCACTGGCTCGTATTTACACCAGTGGAAAAAAAGACAGGATGTATGCATTTTTGGTAAAATTAATACTTTTTCACGATGACCACTGTTAATAAACCTTATAGGCACCTGCAAAGCTTGTGCAGGTATATGCTTAACAAAAATCACTACACAGAAATAAGCCTAGTGTGTGTTTCTGGATTTATTTTTTTTTAATATGTATTTTTTCTGTATTATATTTAGAATATAATCGGTGCTTGAACTTATTTCTTGAGAAGGGGAAAGAGTAGAGAGATATGCTGTAACTGCTGTGAAGGTCAGCAAAAAAATACAGAAAGTGATCAGTCAAGAGGACTTCCACTGAATCTATTGAACATTTTATTTGTGATGCCTGTTTAATTCAGTAGTGAATAACACCAGCTAAAATACATGACAACTCATAGCTCTGGATATCATTTTACAAGACAAAGCTCATTAGCATCCAGACCTCAAAACAGGAAGCAAAATTCACAGAAAAAGAAATCTGATTCTTACCCCAAAATTTGCACATCTCCACTACTTTTGCACTTCCCTAATGATGTGCAAGAGAACAGGAAGCCTACTGAGGAAGGCTTTGGATGTTTGTCTTTCATACAGCCACACAGCTGCATAAACTGCTGCTGTCCCCCTTGAGATGATCCTAAATTTCAGTGGGTGGTCTGAGCAGCACAGCGAGGACATGTCACGCTGCAATGTGGCAGTGGGTGAATAGAACGGGGCTTGGCAAGGATAATCTGCATTTCTGTGCTGTATTTGTGAAAAACCAGAACCTTCTGCAGGTGTGCTCATGGACAGAAAATTAAGCTGTCCCATGCAGTTTCCAGGCAGATGAAGTCATCTGCTCTCCCACGCCCATTGTATTATGCCCTGTAATACAATGTTTTCATTTAAAAATGACATAAAATTAAACCGTACCTGACCCTTCAGTCACATTTCACTTCTGCTCTTTGACACTTTGGGCTCTTACCTGGTGCAGTTTTGTAAGACACAGTTCTGGTGGGCATGGGTGGTGCACTCTTTGTAACAGGGCTTGGTGCCATTTGCAGACCCTGCCGCTGCCTCTTCAGCTCCTCTTCTCGTTCCTGGGCAGCTCTGATCTCTTCTTCTATCATTGACAAAGTCCGCTGTTTCCTTGACCGTAACTTGAAAGGGCCCACGGTCACTTCAGGCTCCTGGGTGGCCAGGATGGAGGCGGTGCTCCGAAGCTCTGCAGCCTCGGAATACTTGCTGAAATAGCTGACTTCATGCCTGTTTTCCTCCACAAGGAATGGCTGGCTGGCTGAGTACATGGGTGACTGCTGCAAACTCTTCCCTTCCCTGAGTCCTGAGTCTTCTTCTTTTGAAGTCTTTGGTATGGTGTCCCTTTTTTCTTGAACTGGTGAAGACACCTGGGGTGGCTCAAACGTTGGGTTCTGATGCTTCTTGGAGGCTGGAGCTGGCCCGGTGCTGGCTGGCTGCTCTTTGGCTGAGACCTCTTTCTCTGCTGGGATTTCTTCTTCCTTGGGGTTTCCTTTATCCACCTGCTCAGCTATGGCTTGTTGGATGGCGTTTTGAACCAGCAGGCCAGCCTGGTACTCCAGCTGCTCGTCCATCAGCATGGAGTCTGCCAAGGCAGAGGAGGGTGAATCACAGCCTGGGTCACTGAAAGACTTGGATATGCCTTCAGCCCTGCACTCAGCCGGCGTTTCGGCCTGCGGGGTCTGTGGCAGAGAGAAATCTGCTAGAGAACTTTCCTGCAGGGCGCTCATGGTCTCATTGGAGGCACCGCTGTCACTTATGTTATCCATGCTGAAGTCATTGGAAAGGGTCTCCAAGACAGTGGTATCCTGAGACCTGACAGACAAGTCATCCAAACCGGAGTCAAGCTCCTCTGGAGGCGAAGAGGCGCTGCCTGACTTTGGGAAGTGGTCAAGAATTCCCTGTCCGTCATCCTTCACCATTGTGAAGACCGCCCTTGCACTCATGAATTCTCCATCCTCCGCCCACAGTTTTGAGGCTGGTCCAGCTCTGGGGTTATCACTGCAAGGTAACTCCCTTGCTGTCTCAGTCGTGGTAGTCTGAGCACTTTTGTCATCTTCTGAGCCACAGGAGACTCTCTGTGCTTTGACAACTGTGGCATTGTTACCCTCAATCTGTCCAGCCTGCCCACACACCGAAACGGGTCTTGTCACAGAGGACATTGGCTTGTCCACGGATGGAGAATTGAGGCTTTTGTAGAAGGGCTTGATGGAGAACATTTTGGGTGCTCCTGACCGCCTTGGTGGGGCCTGACCCTGAGATGGACCTGAATGCTCCATCAGCTGGAACTGCTTCCTGGCAGCTGAGAAGTCAATTTGCTCCGTGACAATATCTTCTTTCTTGATATTGGCTGGTTCTGGCAACACAGAGGAGCAGCTGACTTGTTTGGGGGAAGCTGGTGCCGCCCCTTGCTGCTGCTGCTGCTGCTGCCTCTCTTTGCGCTCCTTGTACTTCTTGTGAGACTCCAGATGCTCTTCATCCAGTTGATCCTCCAGGGGCTTCTCCTGAGGAGGGTTCCACCATTTGGCAGCAATGTTGGGGTTTTTCTTGACAGCCTGGCTTTTAATGAGCTCCCTTCTTTCTTTTTCAAGTTCCATCATTTCTTCCGATGGTCTTACTTTGCGGACTCTGTATTTTTCCTTCTCTTCCTCATCTTCAAAGAGCTTTGAGGGCTTTTTGTCTTCATGGAAGGCTCGCAGTTCAAACTTTGCCTCTTTCTTAAGGGTTGTAAGAGTTGTTTCTCCATCCTTAGAGGATCTTCTAGAACTGTTTGAAGAAGTGGGACTTCCTGGCACCTTCAGACTCTCCCTAGTGTCTTCTTTCAGTCCACCCAAGGAATGGCCATTAGATTTCAGGTTCTCATCTATTATACTAGCTTCACATGGCTCAGCTTCCAAGGATGCCTGCTTGTCTGCTACATTTTCTTCCCTTTCACTGGGTACTGACTCCTTATTGACATTAGCAGATGCTCCTGAACCATCCATAATAGAGACTGCACTTGGTTCAGGGGAGGATGTCCCATTAAATGTACTGTCTGCAGCAGAATCGCAGCAATTAGCCTCCAGCACTTCATCTAGGTATCTGATCTCTTTAGCAACTTCACTGTCCAGAGATTCATGCCTGTCCCTAAGTCCATTTCGACTGGAAGCAGGAGAAAAGAAGTGGGTTGGATTGTCTATGGGATGTGGTGAAGCCACTGTGGTGATGCTTTTATGTTCAGAAACTGGAACTTCAATTTCCATTTTCTCTTCTTTTGTAGCAAGCACAGTAGCTGGCTCCAAGAAATTGGCACAGTTTTGGTCTCTGTTTTTCCTTAACCTGATGTCATCCTCAGGGATTCTGGAAGATTTCTAAAATAAAAGAGAGCAAAATTATGGAGTCATAAAAAATGAACACCTAGTTTTTTGCACAGCAAATACCATCTAGAAAACAAATCCCAGCACTTCATAAAGTTGAGATTAAAGCATTCCCTCAGAGCATGGGAAAGCAAGGCAAGCCATTAATACAAAAAAATAGGAAGTTATCATACCATATGCTGGAAAAGGTACTAAAACAACAACTAACTTTCATTTAAGAATCTCACACTCGCTTACCATCCTGACTTTGTCATTAAATGTACAGACATTTCATGCCTGTGTCTTGGTCTGTGACCAGAAGTAAGCTTTGAATTTCTAAGTTGACAGTAACTTGGCAGTTTAGGTTCCTCAAAGATTTGCACATGCAGTACACAACAGCTATAATCTTGGTACTCTAAAAATGTCTTCCACATCTAATGGAAATTTTATAATGCTTCCACTGATGAAAATATTAATGCCTGTACTTTGCAGAAACAGATGCTGATGCGCTGAAAGAGCTGGTGATTCTCGCCAAGTTAGGAAAAACAATGCGGCAACGGTAAGGAATGTTCAATTCTCAGTGGCTCAGTCCTGGTCATCAAACATGGAGTAGAATTACACGGTGCTGGAAAGACATGGGGTCTTTCTCCATCCCACATGGAAACCCACACAATTGCACTTGGGAAACAGGAAGCATCTGCAACTCCCACAGCATGAAGAACACCACAAGGAGCGTGACAGGAGCCACAGTCACAGTATCCTCCCTCCCACTTCTTTGGTCTGTACATCCAGCAGATGTACTGCATTCATGTTTCTCCCTGATGTGTTGCCTCTGGTCACAAGGAGGTTATTGAAATAAATACTATTTACACTCATATATAGGCAGATTGTACTGGTCAAGCAGCCTAATGAACTTCCTGAGAGTAGTCCGAAGGAACTACTACTACTACTACTACGTCAATTAACTTCTCAAAAATTCTACACTGCTAAAAGGCAAAAAGAATCCAAAACACCAAAAACAAAGAGGACATTTGGAGCATGGTTCTTCAAAAAGCATTTGCTAACTTCCTAAATCATGAAAACCAAAAGTGGTACATTATTCCCTTTGACCCACCTTTTAAAACAGAGAGGTGGTATCTGATGTCTCTGTCTTTCCATATGTGTTTCTATGTGTGAGGCACTGACTTTGAAAGCAAACAGCACTGATCAAAACCTGTGAAATCAGTGGCTATCAACAAGACCACCACCGTCTGACAGTCACCCTGCCATGCACTCACTTATCCAGCATACTATTAATACACACTGCAGCAGAAGATGATCAACAGGAGCACAACGGCACTTACCAGTGACCTGAACAATCACACTGCCACTGGATTTAGACAGGCAGTCAAATGCATTTGACACACGTTAAGGAATTTCAGCCATTCACCTAGAAGAGCTCTTTCTAA
The DNA here is from genome assembly GCF_029582105.1 of Oenanthe melanoleuca. Classification (NCBI taxonomy): domain Eukaryota; kingdom Metazoa; phylum Chordata; class Aves; order Passeriformes; family Muscicapidae; genus Oenanthe; species Oenanthe melanoleuca. The sequence continues at coordinate 27,254,442 of NC_079362.1, forward strand.
AAACACTCTCAAGAGCTTTCTGTCTAATTATGTAGTTGTACAGAGCTGAAAACGCTGGCTTTGGCCATTAGATATTTTCTTCCTAATTGTGTTAAAATGTTGGAAAATAAACTTTAAAAACAAACAATCTGCTTTTGTCTACATATTTTACTTGACAAACTTTACTGGTTTTACTTGCTTAACTTCTTCATTTTCTGTTGAACTTCGAAATATTCCAACTGAAGTTTATAGCAGTTCTTTTCTTAAAGCTTATTGTATTTTTCATCATTTAAATATCTAAATGTGGCAAATTTCCTCCTTAGTCCTGTTAATTATATATTCAAGAAATCAGATACTCTGCAAACAAATACAAAGTAAGTATAAAAAGTGCTTACTTTTTCAAATAGGCACAGAGGGAAAGAAAGAATCACAGACAAAAGCTTCTTTTAACCTGAAAGGGCAAGAATTGCTCTTGATTTGCTGGCAGGGCTTCACATACAGAACAGGTACTCAGGTGACAGGATTTAAAAGTGCAATACCTTTTTGATATTTGGGTTTACATCTTCCCTGCTTGACTTGCTGGTGCAAAAAGGAGTATGGTGGCACCCAGGGCAGTCTGCAAAGTGCAGGACTGATAGCTGCCCCCTGTCACACTAACCATGGGTATGCAATTAAGCTCCCACTAATACTTGCTTCTAATCTTACAGATCAAAGCCACTGGTGACATTGGTAGCTAACTACGTCCTCTGTAGCTACAAAAACACATCTTGAAAGGACAGAAAACCAGTTAGTGAAGATGTGCTCTCCTGCCACTGAAACACATCTCCCTGCAGAGCCAAACCAGAGCCAAAGGGCCCCTTGTTCCTTTGCTTCTCGCAGCTGCACACCACAGAACTGGAAATATACCTGATTGTCCCAGAGACTGCATTCAACAGAGCACATCTGTTTCCACCACGGCTCTAATGTGTGAACCACTCCCGTTCACATCATATTTGGATATTCAAGATCGACAAGAGAACCGCAGGTGTAATTTTTTGCTTAGCAAGTAAGAGCCCATCCTCTGACATAGCTGCAGTCCATAACTCACAATTCAGGCACATGCAATGTAACAGTCTAATCAGGGCGTGTATTTGTGACAGCGTGTAATTCTGGAAGTGCATGTGTCTATGCAATTAGTGTAGGACATGTAATTATGTAGCAAAACAGAAAATTATGCAGTAAAACCTATGAGGAAACACTGCTTCTTATTGGAGGAGCCTTTCTGTGCTGGGGTTATTAACTGAGCATGAAGGACTCCCAGCATGACAGAGAAGCCAGTGAGGATTGCTAGGAGAAGAAATAGATATGTTTCAAAGAATCATTTTTTTTCCTCAAAACATTTTTGGCAGAGTCTGGGGACAACTTTGTGAGGTCATGGCAATGAAGACCATTCTCCAGACACTCCTGCCAGGAGCAGAAATAAACCTACTGATGAATTACTTGAAGAAGAGAACTGAGATAGCTAAAGACAGAAGTAGATGGCAAAACAAAGCTGTTCAAGACAGGCCCAGGATAACTATCTGTGTGTAGGAAAATGGCAGAGGTGGGATGAGCCACCGCGGGTGGGAGAGGTTTGGAGCGGGGGCAGTGGACAGCACAGCCCCCGTGCCTCAGTCTGGCGGAAGGAGGCGAGCTTTCCAGGGGGCTGCTTTTGCTCCTCCGTATGCCTGTACCAGCAGCTTTGTACTTGCCGCCTACAGGGAGAAGGCTTTTCAAAGCCTGCACCATTACAAAGACCTTGAATGGAAAAAGGGCTGCATTCAAACCTAATTGCAGTCAGCCACACGGCATTCACAGCGATGCCCCTAACTACTTAGACCCCGATTTTCCAGAAGTTGCTGTTACATTTACACAGTCTCTAAATGTGTGTTCATTTCTGTCTAAGTCAAGATGCAACAGGGCAATTAGTGTCACTTGTACAATGTTGCAGCACTTCAGTAAACTACAGTTATTAGCAGCTTAGAAAATTATTAGCATATTTTCTCTTTGGCTGAATTCTTTATCTACAAAAGTGTAAGTGTTTGGGCAATCAGCTCTTTTAGAAGGAATAAAATGTGGGTGTGCTACTAGCAAGACCCAACAAACGTGCTGCCAGTGCCTTCCTTTGTTTGACGCAACAAAAAATGCCTATGGAAACAAGTGGGAGGCAATCCTTCTGAGTCAGATCAACATTCCTCTGAAGCATCAGTGGCAGTGGTGGGAAGGGAGAGGAGAGGATTAAACAACTGAGAGGTTTCATAGTTTAAGAAAATCTGCAAGTTTTCTCACTGCAGGCTTCTATAATCACTCCAGCCAGGTTTCAGGACAGCTTTTGATGCTGTTGGTTTCCTGGCTTTGTTAGCGTTGTCAACCTTCCATTTCTTCATCCTTCATATTCTTTTGGAGATGTCCTGTAGTTCATTTGCTCCTCCTCCCCCTGCTTCAGCACTGAACCAGTCTTTTCTTCAACCCTTTCACTCTTCACTTCAATCTGACTATTGAGCCCACCATGCATCAAGCATTTTTAGTAGTAAAACCTCATTTGCAGATGATTTACTGGCTAATCCAGACCTCCTCACTGATGTCAGTCATCTTCTCCCTTTTCACTTACTGTCTTGGCCTGCCTCTCCGATTGTCTTATTTGCAATTAAGAAGAAAGCAAATGATGGATTTGTTAGGAGATTGACTTTGGCAAACCTTCAAGAGAGCAGCTGCTTTCATTTACCTTACTCTTCTGAAGAACACAGTTACCACCTGCATAACAGATGGAGCCAGTCTCAAACACTGCAAAGATAAAAAAGTCAGCTGAACCTGGCTCCAGACAGACACCCTGTCCAGACAAACCTCCCAGCCAGCAGAGGTGCTGCTCCATGCTTGCTACAGACAGCAAGTCTTTGCAGAACTCATTTTCTGTAGAAGGATGGTAGGACCCGAAGTGTTGCAGTTCTTAAAGAACCAGAAAAAGGTGACAGCATCCATCCCTCACAGCTCACGTTCCCCACCACACAGCAGGTGCTCAGACAGATGCCACCACCCCACCCCATCTGAAGTGGGAATGACAGCCCAAACCTCTGCCAGCCCAAAGCTCCTGTCTCACAATGGCTCACTCCCTCCCTCAGCAGGGCCTCACTGGGAAGCTGCCACCCCACCCCCTCCAAAAATGTGGTGAACCACCCTGGACGAAGAAGAATGTGCCAGAATGTGCACAAAGCAAGGCTCTTTCTTCAAGTCTGAAGAAATGGGCCAAACATTTGTGTTTTGGAAAACTTCCTATTTGGGTGAGTCAAGAGAAAGCAGTAGCAGGAAAAGAAAGCTCAAAAAGATCCCAGAAGGGGTGAAGATGATGATGTGGAACTCAAGGAAAGAATGGATTTCTACTCACATTACCTACAGAAATTACACATTTTGATTAAAAAACCCAAATCAAAACACAGAAAGACCCAAATCCAAACCCAAAGTGTTGTATTCTTGCTCCCACACAAAAAGGTCTCCCTTTTTCATACAGTATTTTATACTAACATCTGAAGGTTTTAAAACTGCTAGGGGAGGTGTTGTCCAAAAAGTTTACAAGCTTTTGCTTAATAAAATACAATTCAAGTTTCAGGGGAAAAAAAATCCTCAAAGCCTGCTGCCAAATTTTCAATTTAAGAATGTTAGGCACATGCTGACACTACCTTGAATAGTTCCATTCACAATCCTACTTGCACACAAAAAGCAAAACCTGACCTGTGCTTCTCACAGTGCATTATATAGAGTCTACAATACAAAAACTGAAACAATATCTGGTTTCTAAAATGTGTTAGTGTTAAGTGTCACAATGACATTCTCTGCAAGCAACTCTCTATGCTCTTCTGTGACTTTTCTGAGGTAGCCAGACAGTACAATATTTTCTTTGTGAAATGCTGGTTTCTCTCCTTAACACTTCAGAAATCACAAGAGTACATTCAAATGCAACAAAAATCAATCCAATTTCATACTACCTCTCCCTAAGGAGCAGTGAGGGGCTCTTCAGCAGTACAGAGTAATAAGAGATGTGGGGATACAGTGCCAAAAGACAGAGCTTACTTGAAGAGCTTGCTGTGTGACATTTTTACATGGTTTTCCTATTTCCTTTTTTCATGTTTTAGCAAAAAAGTTGTGATTGCATTCATTCAGAAAACATGTGAAAGGCTCTGCAATATTATTCTCATTCCATCTGAGCCAGAGGCTTTAGCTTCCCCATATGATAGTATCAAATCAATCTCCTTTTGCTGCTGTAATAAATCAAAAAAGGATAAAAATGGCCCAAGAATTATGACTACTTTAATGATAAACATATATTGTGTGACAGGATATTTTAATGATTAGGACACACTCACTTGATACAGTATTTTTCCATATATGTCTCTGTAATTTTTTTGTGCCCTCAATAACAAATAGGTGAATTTTTTTCCTGAGTAAGTCAGGATCCAAATTTGCAATAAACCTTACTATTTCCTACTAATTCCAGGGTACATAAATTGAAGAGGTGTTCTACTGATAGGAAACCAGCTGATCTTGCACACCAGTTACTTTTTCTTGCTTCCTAAAAACACAGATCTAGTTCTTCGTTAAAAATTTGCAAGCCTAATAACTACATTTCAACCAGTACTACAGCAATTAGAAAATCAAGTATCTTCCTTCTTTAATGCTTGTGCAGCTGTTGTAAAAAAGCAACAATAAAACACTGAGTTATTTTTACAAAATATTTTAATTCCTGCAAAGAACTGTAACTGCACAAAGCACTTATATGGACAAAGTGATTTATAATGAAATTAATATTTAGGGACAAAAGGCTGCTTACTGCTGAGTGAAAAGAAGTATCACCTCTGATAACAAAAAAACAATGCAGAGTTTATTAGAGCATGAGGTTATAGAACTGGTAATACAGAAAGCAACATATATTCATGTGCTGTAGATGCAGATACTAATAGCTTTGCTATGAAAGCTCTGTTCAGTTTTACAGAACTGAGATACAAATCTGAAATTACGGGAGCCTCTGATTAAATTCTAAGTAAAAAAGTGCAGCACTGTTTGGTAGAGTCACACCCCTGTTTCAGTCAGTTGCATATAGGGAGAACAGGAGCTTGAAGAGCCCAAGAAATCAATAAATTGGTGATGATTTCAGGTACCAGAACCTGCAGTCAAAAGGCCATTCTCCTGTTCTCTGCACTGTTGACTTCTTGTAATGTAGGTCAGCCTGAAAGTGCAACTGAATTAGAGCAGTAAATGTGTGCAAAAGAACACATTTCATCCAGAAAAATGGTTTTATCATCACTCTCATCAGTTCAAATTCCACTTCTGATGCTCATTTTGCTTGCAAAATTATTTCTACCTCAACTTAAAATGCACCAGTAAGTGCTATTATTTCTCATGCTGCTTCACTCAGTTCCTTAGGACAGAAAGGACAGCACAGTCTACATGGAGGCATGGGAAACAAACCAATGCCACGGAGGGACAGGACTGGACTCAAGGTCAATATAAACCACGTTACTGTGTTAATGAAGCGCACCAGCACAGATGGTTAGTAATTTTTAACTTTGTTACACATTTTTCCTCAGGCTTATTTTTCCACGGATTGTCTCTAAAATCAGCTTTTGCTGAAACAAGATTGAATTCCAACAGCTGGGATACTTGATTTAAAGAGGCTGTGGTGCTAAGTCACTTAAACTGGTAAAAATGATTTTGTGAAGCAGCCTCCAATGCTGCCTAAGGAAGCACAGTGGTCTGGTGGGGAAATAAGGAGCGTCCCATCCAACTAACACATCAGAAAACTGTCCACACCTGGCAGGCAATTCAATGCATAATAAAATTCTTAAGGAACAGAAGGAGAATTTCTTCTTCACAACTGAAGGTCACAGATGAGGTCCTGTACCACTGCATTTATGGAGTCCATTTGGGTAAGCTCCCCACTCAGCTGGTGCTGGTGGAGCTGATCTAAGGGCTTGGCTGCTCAGTAGCATTCTCTCACACTCAACCTCTGATTTGCTGTCAAATGAAACAGGAGAAATCCCAGCTGAATAAGGAAAGAGAAATGTTCAGCTTAACAGAGAGCCTAAAACCAATACTGAGCACAACACGACTTCTGAATGTATGCATGAAAAATCAGTTTCAGAAAATGCTGCAGCTGAAATCTGCCTTGCACATATCGAGGATGGAACAATTGCACTGATAAAGCATGATCTAATCCCAGCGGGGAGGGGAAAGGACGCTAAACTAAGCCTTGCTCTTAATACTCTCTAACCCATCTAGATAATGTCAGCACAAGGAAAGAGTGACCTTTACGGTCGCTTGCACGAAAAAGAATAGAGACAAGGGGAAAATTCCTTAGTCTTTTCATCGGGGGCACAGGGTTCCTGTTCCATCTAAAGAATGAATCTACAACTCTCCTATGTAAATGAGAGATCTCGAGAAAAATACTGGCATGTTAATCATTTTGGTGAATAAGAAAGGGACCTCCTGAGGAAAGAATTTGGGTTAGGCAAGGGCAGGAGGAAGGCAGTAAATGGAGACAAAAGGCCATACAGTTCACTTGCTCTCTGAACAGGTATTATGGTTGCTAGGAAAACCTGTTTAATAGATGTGAGGAACAGAGATAAACCTGCCTTAAACAAACCAATAGGCTTTCTGAGATGTATTAGTATTAAAGTCTTCTAAGGATACAGCAGCTGGTACAATTCGGTAAATATTTCACAAATGGCAGCCTAACCTGCATTTTCTGAAAAAAAGATACATGATCTCTCTTCAGGAGTTCTTTGACCACTTGCTTTCAAGGGCAGTAGAGTAGGAATTGAATGCTTTAACTGAAACAACCACCTACAGACTCTTGCCAATAAAGACGAAGATTTTTCACTTTCAATTCTCTATTTCATAAATGTTAACTGTTGGAGGTCATGCTGCTCTTAATTATTTCCCAAAGCCTAATTAATACTTCCTGCACTTCTGAAAGGCATGGCTGTTCAATACCTACTGGGGTTTGACAGGGCTACTGCCACAGGGGCTATGCTGGGCTAAAGGAACAAATTATGCTCAGAAATGTAAAGCCAAACATCTGTTTCTCTGACAGCTGAAGAAAGTTGAGAATTATTGTTGATGTTTTGTCTTTATCAGTAGCACTTGTTACAGCTGCTCTCATCCATTAGATTAAGACCCATCACAGCAAAATCTCCTTAAATGAAGGTATGCCTACGTAACTGTGCCTGGTGCAGTCTCTCACCCAGTGATAGCCTGCTCTGCCAGGAGCACAAAGAACAGGGCAATGTTTATTTACTGCAAGCAGTGAGTCTTGAGAAGGTTACAGTCTGAGGGCTCAACCAGCCAGCCAGCTTAAGCACTCTACAGATTGCTTTCTTCCCAGTTTTTCAGGGAAATGGAATTATTTTAAAGCTAGAGACCTCTAAAAGTCTCTATTGAGAGAGAGCATGTAGTGGCCTTAAAAGGTCCTTTTTTAGAATTAGCTCTAAACAAAATGTATTTTAGGCTGCTACCTCCGGACTCAGGCAAAAGCCCATGACTGGAACATTATAAAAAGAAAACTGAAAGGACAGGGAAAAAAAAAAGGGATATCTAGCCTAGTAGTGGCTCAAAAATCACATTATCTAAGTGAAGAAGGGGAAGTATGATGGTGGTCCAAGGATATGACTGAAGTCTCTGCCATTAGTAGTGTTACACACACAAGTGGGAAGAGAAGCCACTTCCAACAAGAGTGGCACATCACTGGCACATCACCTCCCCTGCCTGAGTCACGCCCTCCTCCGTGTCACCAGGCCCAGCACCATCAGGGAACCACCACACAAAAACCCATGCACCCCCAATCCCTTTTTCCAGAAACAGAACATGGAGAAAACAGCATTTGGAGATTTTAGCTGGAGATTTTATAAAGAGCCAAAACCCTGCAACCCTAGTGAAGTGCATTTCAAAGGGTTCTCCCTCTAAGGGCATGCATGTAATTTAATTTTATGGATGGTGCATGTAGAAAAATCTCCCTTCAAAAATACACACCAACAAAATGAAACTTGCTGTCATTAAATGATGAATCCAGTGTAGCCAGGATGTTGGACACACCATTTCAATGGACTTTGACACACCATTTCAATAAATATCCAGCAAATAAATAATATTTAACAGAAAGTCAGACTACAGATGTACAAAACAGTTTTGCTAATGAGAGGCCAAATGTGTAGTCTATAAGAAGGAGGATGTTGCTAAATTCTCTACATGCCATTGCTGTCCCTAGGCTATAAATATGATGCACCATGTGAGTCTGGAGTTGTGAACAGTTAGCAACTTCATCTACGCTTTGCTCATAACAAAAACTATGCATTCCAGTCATCTCTTGTCTCCAGAGGAGAGTATTTCATTGAAAGTGAGACTTGCATAGGATTTTTTAAAAAATTCCTTATTTGGGAGAAGGTAGTTGAGAAATCCCTGGGACATCTCCTTTCAGCACCTACCACTTCCTGTCCCTCTGCCCCTGCTACCCTCCCTCTTCCAAGCAAAACTCATTATTCCTTCTTTTCCTGATGAAAAGGCATTGATTAAAATGACCTACAGTACATCTGGACTACATTATAATATTGTTTGATTAAGGCATTCACTGCTTGCTCTTTTGGCATGTGGAGAATTAAGATAATGGTGGAGGAAAACAGTATTAACTGAACTGGCTATTCCAGCTCAAACTGCTCTGCTTTAAAATTCTTTCAGATTGTCCAGTCTCTCAGTTGTAGGTTCTTTTTTACCTAATTATAGAAAATTTAAATAAACAGTGATTAATTCATTTAATGTTGGCAAGATCACTAAAGCCAACTAAACTGTTATATTAAGAGTTGCTGCATTTCTCAGACAATTTGCTATTTGATAGGAAATGCTAGCTTGGAGCTATTTTAAACAGTCATAAAAAGGCTCAGCATTAAACAGCAAGCAGCATCTTGCTTTTCTGTAGAAACACAAGTTTGACACATTCCAGATCAAATTGCTTTAGAGAGGGGGGAAAGACCAGACCCTCTCAAAAGAGTATTGTTTACTAGCATGTTACACAAGCAGTAGCTTAGTTTTCAGTACCTGAACTGACTGTATGAGACTTCAGCTACAGAGTCTGTGTACCTAAAAGCCAAAGCACAGGCTCATTGGTGAGAGCAAATCATCTTGGCTTCCAGATCCTTTCCCCTAAAATACATCCTCATTTCTCAAGAGTTAAGAATGTGGTATCCCAGTGCATGAACAGAGGTATCAGCTAAGTGCCACAGCATGCATCAAATGCCATAAAACCCAGGAATGCCGTCAGTGCTCACTGTGACTGCTCACAGTGCTATGCTTAATTTCCTCCAGCATTAAACAACTAAAAGATGAAGCTGAACAGACACCCTGAAAGCCTCTTTATGAACTGCAATTTGCTTTAGTGTCAAGAAGGGTAACACATCCAACTAGTGGGAAACATACCCCTTCAGAGCAACCAAAAACTCAGCCAGAAGACTTTCCAAGTGTTGTCTGAAGATTATAGACACTGAATGTGCTGGGTGGTTCTCCTAGTTATCATGTACACAGGATATACAAAAGTATATTTCTCTTTAGAATCAATATCCTCCTGTATTGCATCTGTAGAAAGTTGTAAATTTCACTACTGCTCACAATGAACAAACCAGCTACAGTGCAAAGAATTCCACAAGTCCTACCTAGAAAAGTGGTATTTTAAATACTCCTCCCAATAGAGAAAGATAGAGAAAGATAAAGACTAAACAGGATAGATTATGTGTGGCAGGTCAGAAACCTTAGCTGCTCCTTTCTCTCTGTTTTGTAAAACTCTGAAGCACACCCCAAACATGTTGTTTTCCATAAAGGCCTTAGCTTTTTTTGGCTTGTTAAATCAAATTCCTTCCCCAGCTCATTACAGTACTGTAATGTCACAGGCTAAGGGAGACCTGGTTTAAAAAAAAAAAAAAAGCATGCCATACACTCAGACCATTCACACAAAGAGTCTCTTTTACAAGGAAAATGCCAGTTCACACTACATAGAAAAAGCAAGACTTCACTTAACTGCAAGGGAGCCACCTCCTTAGAGATACTTTCAAAAGCACTGTGTTGGCAACAGACCTGTTTTCATCTAGCATAAGCAGGAGTTTACTGTTGTACTGTTGTAGGTTTTTTGTGGTTAGGTTTGCTTGGGATTGTTTTTACTTTTTTTGATGGTAGTGTTGTTTGTTTGAGTATTTTTGGGGTGGTTTTTCATTTTTTAGGTTCATTTTTGGTTGGGTTTTTTCCTTTTTCTTTTTCTATTTTATTTATTTATTTTTAATTTGGGTTTTGTTTGGATGTCTTGGTTAGGGTTTTTTTTTTTTTTCTGGCAGGAGGCTGGAAGGGGGCTGACCGTGAGAGCCACAACCCAACAACCCAGCATGTGGCCGGCTTAGTAGGAAGAAACAGCAATTACATGAAGGGCTGCTGTGAAAGACACAAGCTCCAAGTGGAAATTAGCAGTAATTTTTACCTATCAGGAAACAAAAAAAAAGGCTTGACTTTCCACAGGAGAGGCTGAAATGTTAACTGAAGTGCTTAGGCCACCTTTGGTAAGCATTTTCAGAAAACTCAGGTCAGGGTAGGGGTGCATAGCTTGTATGGAAAGTACCAGCCACATGGAAAATAACTGGATACAAGGAGTGTAAAAAAATCTCCAAAACACAAACAAACAAAAAAACCCCCAACAACAACCCACCCATGAAAACAGACAAACAAATAAAACCCCACCCAAATTTAGAAGGGTGCAAATAGGCAGCACATTTTCTACAGCACAGTACCTCTTCATTACTGCTGCCTGTGGGCTAGTGACATTTGAGTACCCTTGGATTAAATTTCCTGGAGGCTTGATAGTTTAAGGTAAAAACATGAGCTGTGCTGACCAGACATCCCCTGCAAAGGCCCTCTGGACTTTGGGTTAAAATGGCTTGAATTTAGTATCATGCATGATGCTGCAAATGACACAGCTCAAGCAAATTTTACTCCCGTGAGGAATTACATATTGTATTTAAATGCTTTCTTTCTTCTATGGCATAAGCAAAAGGAAGACACCACTCTTCTTTACCATCAATGATGAAAGTGACATTTTTGGCAGGAGAACCCTTGAAGGCAGCAGTAGCTCACTTCATCAGATGCTCCACAACCTGCCTGAGCCACATTAAATAAGGCAAGTCAAGCCTCCACATTTTTAAAATGGGTAGGGTAAGAAACTCCTTGCCACCTATTGAACGAATCTATGAAAAGAGAATGTAAATAAGGTTCTCACCAGAAAAAGAAATAAAAGGCACTCAACAAGTCCTAAGCTAAGAGTGGCTTTGGTGAGCCTCAAGTGACAGGAAATACTGTGCGCCTTCATGTAACACTTCCCACACTATCTGAACTGTAGAGGGATACATATTTTAATACACAGTTACAGATTTCACAGTATTAGCTATTTTATTGCCTTGGATCATCCCAGAATTTTACACTACAAAGAGGGATTAGTGTCCCATGGAGAAATAAAACACTCTATTTAAATAAAGTGCAAACAGATTTAAAATGCAATTTCTATGGCTGATTACTGATTCAATACGAAGTTTAGGTAACTCTGCCTCATCTGTGGTCACTGAAGGAGCGGAAGATCACAAGATATTTATCTTCTGTGCTCTCTGTGACACCAGGTGACTGAAGCCCCACATGCCTGGGGGGTCACTGCAGGACAGAGCTGTAACTGGAGCACTACCCAGGTGTGCAGGAGATGGAGCTCAACACCCTTGTTTGGTACAGACTCATGGCAATTGTCCATTTGACATGCAAATGCCCGGTTTGCACTGAACCTTAAAGGAGCTGTACCATGATTTTTTTTTTTTTTAAGTGACCTGTTTCTCATACCAACCAGTTTTGGAAAATCTGTTGGTATGTTGCAAGAATGAATGGGCTTATGGTGTGTTCAGTATAGCAGTGTAGCTTAGTGGCAAAGGCAGCAGATACACCCTGCTAAACCCTTTTCTGCTACACCTGGCCTCAGATAAACCAACAGCCTTTTCCCTCTCAGGAATTCACACTCATCATTGTCATCAGCTTAAGTTGGGGCTTTTCTTATTTTTTGTCGTTTGGGGATTTTTTACCCCTTAAAACATCAGCCCCACCCAAAAACCTCCAAAGTTTATTTTAAAAAAGAAATAAAAATTGTAGTGTTCTTGGTTGAAACAAAAAATTTGAACAGAAACTTGAAACAGCTGAACAATTAAGAAACAAATAAAAATTAAGAAATCTAACTCAAAGTGGTCCAAGAATACTTATAAATGAATCCTTTTAACTTCAGAATGATTCCTTCTAACTTTCTGAAGTGCAAAGATTCTTGACATATCAGAATTTTTAACCACCTCTTCTGCATGACTATAAGCAGTATGCCTCTGGGTCCCTTACATCACTGTCAGCAAGAGCTTAACCAGTCAAAGACATTTAAATAGGTGACACCATGTTCTCTGCCAGGCCCTTCACTCTGGGAGATTCTTTAATCTGAATTAGCCCTGCTCTGTGAACCTTCACAATACATGATAAGGCACCAAACATAGGGCACAGCCTATGCTATGTTTCTGGGAGAGGCCATCCCAGATTTTAGCAGTAGTTTTCAACTTATGGTTTTGGTTCAAAATAAATTCTTTAAAAATGTGGCAGAAGCAGTGGTATGCAGTGTTATATCTCCTGGTTAAACAGTAACAAAATGACAGCATTCACAATCCCTTTCAGCTACCTCAGGTCACAGATGCTTCCCTATCAGCCCAAACACCTTTTCACACTGGAAGTGATTGCATGACTTGAACCACAGGGTCATTGCTACAACCTTGCAAATGGCTAATTCTTCCCTTTTAACATATGGGAAAAGGGAAAAAAAGAAAAAGGAATATTAAAAAGGGGGAGCAGGGGGAGGAAACAAAGAAGGTTCCTCTTTATGGAAAATATACACAAGCTTAGCATAAACCAAAAAAATCGTCTCATGCATCCTTTTCCCGTTCAGGGAGTAAATTCCCTACCTGACTTTCTGAGTCTGTTGGACTAGCATAGCATAGCATCCTTACATGACTATTAAACACAAGATGTGCCACTGTGGAAGAAAAAATAAGTATCAGAACTTTTCTCTTACCTCCTGCATCAACAGTCTTTTCATGACACACACCTCACTGGAGGAAGTGTTATTCTTCTCCTCTGTGTGACAGCAAAGTCGTCTGCATGTGAGGGAAGGTCTGACAGGCCCAGAGCCACCATTTCTGCACATTATTTTTAAACTATCATCTCCACACACATCCCTGTCTGGGAGTGTAAAATGGAGAGTGCCCCAGAAGGCTGGCTGCTTGGAGCAAAAGTAGTGAATATGCATACAACTGCTAGAGTTTACTAAATGTTTGAAGGATCTCCTTCTCATTTTTCATACCTCCTCTGGAAATCTACCCTTACCAAACCAGTGGAGGATTAAATATGGGTGGTGAACATCAGAGGGCATCCTGTGCAAGGAACCAGAGTAAAACAACAAAAATACAGGGCATATGGTAAGGCTTTTAACGCGAGTATGTTACTCACTGGTTTTTCACTTTTAAGTGAATTGCTCCATTCCCCAGGCTTCTCTCCAGGGAAAACATTTCTGACCTCACTGCATGGTTCCAGCAGGATGAAGAGATCCAGAGAGCACATCTCATACGAGGGAAGGCAGCTTTCTGAGCAGTGCCCACCCATCTATGCTGCCAGACTGATCACGCTTGCCCACAAACTAATTTTCAATTTTTGGCAGAGACAGGTCATAGCGGCAAGGGAAGGCAGTTTGACAGAATTCCTTTTTGCAATGAATACTTTTTTAAAATAAATCGTTTTCTTGGATATTTCCTCATGTTTAAGGGGCTATTTGAAAACAAGCGATTGCAAAGAATTTAATCTGGTGAGCAATCTTAATTGTTCTTCCTCCTCCTTCTGAGGAAATCACACACTTTAAACCCAGAGGCCAATTTTATTTATTTTATGAGTACAAATTGGCTCTGTCAGTTTAATTTCCCCTGATGCTATAACCAGGCCTCCTGTTCTTACAAAGAACAGTATGAGACAACAAGTATGAGAGAGAAATAAAATCAGTTTCTGAGATAGGCAGTATGGACAACACACTCACACCTCAACCATTCCAGAGAGTACCCCCCACCTGAAACTCGCATTTCAGCAATGTCTTGACTGATGCTGTAGCTGCAGGAGAATAACTGCTCAGCATGAATTACCCAAGGAAGGCCACCAAAATAAATTCCAATAGGAAATTGTCACATTAAACCTTGATGGGAGAGCAGAAGGCTCTTACATTTCACTACTGCTTTGCATTTTGCAGTGAGGAGGTGCAATGCTATTGCTTTTTGCTGCCACTTTCACAGGGGAAGGACTCCAGTGCCAGGCACTCATGCTGCTTACTGTCAGGGCCGTGTCTTGTCAGGACAGAAAAAGACTACAGCTTCTTTGGGAAAAAAACCCTCCAGCATGTACTTGTACTTACATTATGTCTACTTATGCTGGCTGCTGGGTTAGGTAACTTAAGTAGGAAACCTTTCACCCTGATGAAAACGAAGAGTTTGTGTTCAACCCAACCCAGAGAATACTTGGAGGCCCTCTCTTGATGACATTTGGATTTAAATTCATTTCTAATGCTAAAACCCGTCTTCATTCATATTTCCATTCTGAACAGGTAAAACTTCCTAAATGATGTTTTCATGCTTGACTGCTCTGGAAAGTGGGGCTTTGGGGGCACTCTTCATTAAGAAAAAAAGTGGCACATGGCATGTTTACTACATCCAGCACAGCACACACAAAACACCTTGTCAAAATTACCAGGGATGGAGCTATAAATGCCAATCAGCTGAGAATGCTACGCATTATGAAAAGATGAGGGCTGGAAAAAGAAGTAAGAAAGATCATACAGCATCCTACTTACTTCTTTTCCTCAGATACTGACAGTTAATATTTAAGGAGCTGTTTGGCTCCTTATGTGCTCTCGCACACAAACAAGGAATCAGAAATGAAAAACTGCTTAGGTTTGCTGCAAACCACTTAGAGGGGGAAAGACTTCCGTCTCTTCTCCACTTTTTCAGCACCTCTCAAAAGCACTGTCTTACCCAAACACTTTTGTTGTGGGTATTGAGGTGGGTGAAAACTCCACAAACTGTGACATCACATGCAACCACTGCCAACACCCAGAGAGATTCCTGTGGCCAAGTACTACAGTCACTTCACACTAAACTCTTCACTTCCTTCTGAGGTTTAAAAGTCTAAAGCTTACTTAAGCACCTCTTGGTGGAGGGGTATGCAAGCAGATGAGCGCCTCCTTAGTCTTCAAGGTGAGATAACCCAAACTGGCCTGGAGTAGGAAGTCAGTCTGCCCTACTGAAAGCCATCTTTAGCTGCTCCATATTCCATGGATGGACACAAAACGGGTCACTGAGCAGTTCCTCCATCAGCTGCCCAATGGGAATGGTCCTGTGCAGGTCCTTGCCTCTCCCTAAACACGAGGTAATTTGAAGAAGCTTCCTCTGGAATTATTTTAAATGTTGTTAGCACTTCAGATGACCTGCCATCCTACATGCTGAGGCTGCTTCTCAGGCAAACACAAAAGACAAGGAAAAATACCCAAAAACAAACCAGTCCACAACCACCCAGTTTAAACAAGCAATTTATTGTGGTAGCAAGGAACCTGTGCAGTGTTTGTTTTGATTTGTTTGGATAAAGTGGCTGGAAACAAAGATCCTCAGGAATTTCGAAAAACCTGATAGAAAAATGTTTGTTTTAAAACAGAACAAAGTGTTTAGGTAACTCCCAGACTCCCAGTCTTGCAAGCTGGAGTTATGCTTGTTAATTTCCATTCATTCAGCCAAAATCTAAAGCTTTTTAACTCTGGTGCTGTCTTGCAAAGTTACATGCCCTGCACTGGCAAAACGGTTCAGTTATGGGAAGCATAGTTTCTTTAGTGGAGTCAAACTTTTTAACATATGGTGTTCTTCCACATGCAGAGTTGCTGTAGCTTTGAATAGACACAGTACTTTAAAGTAATCACATAGATAGGAAATTAAAAAGGAAAGATCTCAACAATATAGAAAAAAACCAAACACTGTTATTGTTTACAATAACAGCACCCACTGCTATCTGCCCCACTGCTATCTGCCATCTACCTAAAGGAGACCAGTAAGAACCACAGGACAGCTTATCAACATAAATTGATTATGACCAGTCTATCATAAACCAAGATTAACACTACAAAATGTCAAACATCTCCAAGCTTAGGAAAGATGTGTGTATTTCAAGTTGCATTTAATGCTGCTTTTGCTGTAATTACTCAGCAGTTATTTCTTTTACACTTAATATTGGCAAATTGGTCAAAACACACCCAACTTTGTTCTTTAACAATTCACTGGTTTCATCAATAGGGTAGCCGTTTTTTTTTCTTAACAGGGTAGCTCTCTTTATGCCACAACAACGGTAGGACCAATAAAACTACTTTATGTCAGGGAAAAGACCCTCCAGACTCTTTTCCCCTGATTTGCTCCCTTTCATCCCAAACCCTGAATCTCCTGCCCTTCACCATCAGCACCAGCAGTGTTCAGGGAGAATCCTGCACAGAACCACAACAATGCTGACTGGCCTGATGTTAAGTTTCTCCTATGACAAGCAGCAACTTCTAAGGCTAAACCTCTCCAGAGCTCTGAATTTTCCTTGAAGAACTGCTGAACACAGCTTAGGAGGTGCAGGCAGGCAATTTCTGGCCTAAAAACACACCTTAAGCTCATTTCATAAAAAACTTCAAGAAATCCATATTCTTGCTTTCCCGTGACTCCAGAAAGATGTGGGAAATGCAGACACAAAAAAGATGCCTACTGATCACAGGTTAAGTCTTAGGCATACATCTGTTGTCAACACAGTCCTGCCATCCAGCAGGACTCCACACAAAGATAAGAACTGTGATGCTTAATTTCAAGAAATGTTAAAGCATCTTTTAACTACAAAAGAAACACAAGCATGAATTCCCTGATGTGATTTTCTAGCATTTAGAGGCAATTACTTAAATTTTTCTAATAGCGTCTTACTGATAAGCTTGTGTCAGGCACTGGCTTATCTTCCAAATTATTATATATTTCCTCTAATGCTCCCCACTATAAAACTAAGCTTCATTGAATTGATGGCAATCTGCAAAGAAGTGCAGATACAACTGCAACATAACATTCTACATAAATTCAGCATTAAAACTTACCTCATTCTTCAAGTAAATAATTGAAGAGTTAATAATAAATTTCTCTCTAAGCAAGTGAAATAATTAATTTCTCTCTAAGCATGTGAAATGCAATACAACAACATGAACCCACCTGAAATTCAGGATTCCCCTGAAATTTCACTGTTTGCTGACACAGAGATTCAACTATAAAGCTAAACAGAGAACAGGAATGAGCTTGCTGACAGTAAATGCACTGGAACAAGCACCATGTTCCACTATAAGCATACTCCTCCTGATGCAGTAATATTTTCTTATTTAAAAAATGCTGGGTTGGAAACATCTGAACTGTCTTTTACATTTTGGAGGGGGAGGTGAAGAAGAATGCTGAAGGAGATTTACCATAGTGAGGCAGAAAACCTTCATAAAAACAAGACATTACCAAGTAGTACAACTTGTCCTAGGACAAGACAGATGCTCAAGTTCACAAAAATGGAAGAAAATGTAAGGCACTCTGAAAGTCAACACATGTGCATTCAGGTTTACATATCCTTTTCTTGAAGTCTATCTGAGACTGTGAAACTCATGGGTACTTTAAAGGAAATTCAATTTGAATAAAAGATGTATAATACCAAAACCTTGTTAAAGAGAGGACTACATATCTTTTACTTGTAATAATGAATTAATTCATGGAATATGTTAAAGAACCTATTGTTATCGATAAGAATATTACATGATTTCTTAATGAAACTATTTTCATTTCTTTTTAAACTATCCTCCTGCAAATTTATTTCTCCTCATTTAAGAATTGATGATGAAGAACTCTCTGTAAATCTGTATTCTTGTGTGAAATAGAGAGCATTTAGGACTGCTGTTGATAGCCTACTGGGCAGTGCTGCCGTACTTGTCAGTTTCTTGTAATTACAGATTCAACATATGATATAGCCCTTGTACACAGACAGTGCAAACTGTTAAGTACTGACAGACTCAAATCTTACTGTAGAAATACTGCACTATTGGTTGAAAGTTTACTAACCTCAGAATTATCTAGGGCAACTGTTTATCTCCTTACTCTTTCTTTATTTCTTTTTTTTTTTTTTTCTTTTTTTTTTTTACAGGGCTGATTTTCCTTCACAATAAGACTTGCCTACATCTTTTTCCATTGCAGTGGCTGTAAATACATTGTGAACACATGCTGTGAACACACAATGTTCATCATGAAGCTCTCCATACATTGCTAATGCTCATTACCTCTGCTTGCAAGACACAGCACATACAGTTGTGGCAGTCTACACTGCTTGAAGCAGCAGACGGGAAGACAAGCAGAGTCTCCCTGGCTGCTGGAGCCTGCCCTCCAAGTGCTCTGCCCATCTGCGTGGGCCGTGAGCACTGGGTGCACTGCTGTAAGCTACGGCTTCAAGTCAGACTAATGAAGATGTTCACCGCTCACAAAGTGTGCAGCAGACCCTGAGACAACAATCAGTGACAGGAGGCCTCCCACTATTTCTGTCACTTAAGAGGAACTTCCTCTTGGCCAGCCTTGAGTATCACAGATGCTCCATGGGGGACATCTGCCAGAGGCCTTCTTTGCTCCATCACTGCCAAGAGACAAACAGCAGCTGCTGCATCTTGGAGGCTGGAGAACTTGGAATTATGATTACCGATGTTAACTTGTGTGTCTGAAATTTCTCTCTTCTGAGTTTTTTTTCCAGAATGTTTTCGCTTCCTTCTATTGATCATTGGTTTTCTTCAAGCCTCCTCTTCAGTGCCAGCTGTTCCTCTTCTTCCTCTGGCTTCTTCTATCCACCACCTAACTTGCATCTTGATAAAAAAGGTCATGCTAAGCGCATTAAGTGACATTCCTTCCATGTAGTATCTTGTAATAGCAACATCCTGTGGTTTGAGCCCATTCACCCTGCCTCTGCCCAAGCTGACTTCCACTGAGGTTCTGTGTATAGATCCCACTTGGAACATAATGCTGAAACACAGCTCATCAACTGCCCAGCAGTCCTCCTGCCTGGGCTTTTCCTGGCGTTTACAGATCAGTCTCTCACTCTAGTCAAACATCAGCACTGAGGCATTTGTTTTTAATTCCCTCCTCCTATTACAATAATAGCAACAATAAAATCAACCCATAATTTCCTGAGCTCAAATCAACTGCTCAGCAAATTAGGGCTCTAACAACGACAAGAATGCAGGGTTTTGGAAAGTAATTGCAAATGTTGTTCTGGCCTGTGTCCCCTGTGTACAGCTGTCTGTAAGAGCAGTGAGAGGGCTCTCTTCTGCAGCATACACTCAGGAATTGCAGTAATCAAACTTGTATGTGGAATGAGCTGAGCTCTTGTTCCTTCCTCCTTCTGTCATACTGTCTGTCTGTCTGTCTATCTATCTATCTATCTATCTATCTATCTATCTATCTATCTATCTATCTATCTCTACATGTCTAGAGGGAAACAGACAGGAAGCAGTTCCCACTGTAGTAACTCTGTGGGAACAGAGAATGACTTTATGCTGAGCTTTATCTCTTGCATCCACGAACATGACAATACATGCTATCTCATGGCAAATTCTAAGTCAAGGAAGGGTGGCCCAGCTTGAAGTGTCTTCCCAACCTATACTCCTGTATTAAAAATTGCACCGAGGCAGCTGCAGTACATGGGATGGTACTGCAATTTCATATATTTAAGTATGCAGTTTGAAAAGTGCAGGCATGAAGAAATCCATAAAGCCATTCTGTCATTCTTTTACAGGGATAATAGGCAGAACAACACCTTGCGTATTTCTAGTCCCACCACACAAATACCTCTAACCACACTGTAAGCACCTAGGTATTTCACAACATCCCAGGAAATGACCTTAATTTCACAGAGTATTCTCAATCAGGATTTTAAAAAACTATTTGCTGTAGCAAATAGTCCTAGTCAATTTTACAAAACCATAGACATTTAGCCACTAACTAAGGCAGTCATCCAACTGGGACAACCTAAAACTGGGGAAATACTTGAAAAAATAACAACCATTAAGCAGCACGTCAAATATCACAGCAAGACTTGTCAATTAGATGCCAGGGCATTAATAGCTTAGTATGAGACTGTCCAAGATGCTGTAAAGGCTCTGAGACTTCATGCGTGACCTGCTGGTGAATGGTTCTGTGTCAACACCTCCTCTCCTTCCAGTGTAGTATATATATATATACTGCAATATATAGCACAAACTGGCCCAAAACATCACACTAAACTGTAACATGGTTCAGGAGGAAAGGCAGAGCAGCTCCAAATTCTGGGAGGAAGAGCTGAATTTCCACTCTGTGAATTACTTGTGGAGCATTACCAACTGAAAGGTAGCCACCAACAGGGGAAACCATGGGACTCCTCCTGTTCTAACATTGTTATTCCAGCATGAAATTCTGACAAATTTGTCAATTTTGAAGGCACCTCCCGCACAACCTTTCTTCATACAACCACAGGAAGGGCAAGGATGGTTGTCAGTAAAAAAACAGCATGGGGCTTGTGAGAAATTTCCTACGACAGTCCTTTGTCCACCAAACTAAACACGCATGCTGCAATCAGTCCATTTTTTGGGTTTTGTATTGATCCTTCTTCCTCCCACAGCTGAAGAGATGCCCTTAGAAAGGGCAACACGTAATCATGGAGTAACCCAAGGACACCATCTGCCTTTCCAGGATGGCAGCATTAGACCACATATCAGCTCCCCTTTTATTTCTAACCACTGCCTCTTTGAACAACTGGGTAGTAAACAGGGCTTTGGCTTGCTGGAAACAGCTAGCATCAAGATTTATCTTGCATTATTAATACATACTGTAAAAGAACTGGAACTGTAATTACTTATAGACTTAATGCCTAAGGTTTGGAGCACAAGCTGTTTGTTTGGTGTTTGCCTAGCTCTGATCTGAACAGGATTCTCTGGTCACACAGCAGATTTGGGGCAAACCTTGGCTGTTTACTTTCCTGGGAGCAGCCAAAGGGCCCGGGGAAGCGACTGGGGGAGCAGCAGCTCTCAGCTGAAGCAGCCACATGCGCCTGTGGCTTCCCATTAAAAACTCCTTCCCCTTGCTGTAGGCTCCTAAAAAAATTGCTTAAGCACCTGTCTAACTTTATTGCCCCCAATTGGCTTCTCTGGTTTTAATACAGGAGAGCTTAGAAACTCAGGATGCCGGGAAAAATCTCAAGCTGATTTTCACACAACAAAAACACTGCAGCAATCCCTGCCTGCCCCCTGCCCTGACTGACATCTTCATTTGGTGGTTTCCCTTTCTGACTGACAGGTTAACAAGAACTTGGTGTTCAAAAAGAACTTTCATGAGGAAGACAAAAATGTATTTTATGTTCCTTTTTACATACTTTGTAACTCACAAAGTGACAGACAGGAGAATTTTGTGAAGTGAATATCATTTATCAAAACTGACACATTCAAAATGAGACAGGGACTAAATTAGTTATTGTAACTAAAAAAAGAAACACAAGAGCAAACTGACTTTGTATTCCTTATGAGGACCTAAAGCTGGCAGTACTCATCATGTGAGAACTCTGACCTATAAATAATCTTAGCGTAGAACAAATGAACATTTTTGCATAATGCATTACAGTTTTCTGGCAGAACAAAAAATAACACCAGACCAAAAACATGTCTCATTTTTAAGGAAAAAAACCCAAGCCAGTAAAGCTGACCTCCAAAAAAGGAAATGTCTAATCTACAAGTGCAAGTATCCAAGCATGTCTCCAACCCTTCTCATTCCGTTTAATAAGAGAGGAAACCAGGCCACCAGAAGTTTACAGACTAATGCAATTACAGGGTGGCTCAATAAGCACTGATTTGTCTGTTCTCTGTGACATGCAAGATAAAGCTATGCTAACAGGTCTGGCTTTCCTTTCACAAAGCTGAATACTCACAAATCAGTCACAATGGATGTTTTTCAGGAGGGAAACAGCAATCAGTTGTTTGCAAAAATATGAATGACTACTTCTTACAGCTATTTTTAAGATCAATTAACTAAATAATTGGATTTACCTATAAATAACAAATGTATTTTCATCAGATAGCATTTAACATTTCTTACATCACAGGTGAAAAAAAAATCCTCTTAGCAGCATTAAAAGGCAAATAAAATTAAACTCATAATCACAGCACCTCTTCGGAGGCACCATGAACTTTGAAAAATCTTTGAATTCAAGAATACAAGCGTACTATTAAAAAGTCACTTGCTGCAAAAACAAGCCACTTGAAGAAAAACCACGTTGTTTTGCTGTTTGCAAGTGGGATGAATGTGGGAATTGGCCTCCCTTCTGGAATGGTGAGCAGCAGTTTGCACATGGACAACAGCAGAGATCTGGACCTGCTCCAGATGTACTAAAAGCAGAACTAATTTGTTTTTAGGAAGTACAAACACTACAGACCAGGTCTTCAAAAGAAAAATGCTGGAATCCTGATGCTTAAAGGTGAAGTCCCAGAACTAGCTCCTGACACCTGTTCCTAGGACAGACAGATCTAGACATTACTGATGCATATACATTCAGATCTGAATGCTAAATTTCAAGTATTCAACAAATGACAAATATGGGGTTGTCAGTGTCCCATGAAGAGGAAAAATAAAATATACACTAGAAGGCAAAACTTGACACCCAGTGCTTAAGAATTTCAGATTCTGAAAAGAAAGGAGTAAAGTAGTACTTAATTTTCATCACAACCTATACAAGAAAGTTACTGAGACTTCTTCAAGAGCTTGCTGATCACTGAACCTGGAACACCCATTCCACAGTGCAAGGGCTGACATTTCTCCTAACCAAGGACCATCATTATTCATACTGTTGAGTACAAAGGAAAACACCCAGCTTGCAAAAGTATAATTCAACTTGACTCAGGGAGGACCTGAATGGGACCTTTGTGTTGTTCTATGAGGGCATGGAAAAGCTCTTGTTTTTCTACCCAGAAACACCCGTCATGGCATGCTGGTATTCTGCTCAGTGGAAGCCATCATGCTTTGTACACCTTTTAACTTTGTACAGACATGCATAAAGCAGTATTCTGTATTATGTCAGCTGATAACTTCAGGAAACGCACGTGGACAGAACATTGCTGAGTATGTCAGCTAAGCAGAAATTACGCAAAGGAAATAAATGCCTTCAATTAAGGAATTGTGAACATCTCAGAAACCAAGTAACAACATGGCTAATGTGCTTATCAGCGCGTTAGCACAGACATCTCTTCTTACCCATTAGTGTCTCAAAAGGGATAAAGAAAGATCATAGCTTTCTGAGATGATAAGACAACCAACTATTACAGAAGCACTGCCCAAACCTGCAGCATAATTAAGGGCATGTCTTCAAAGCAGAGCTCACCCAGACTCACACCTCTGTGCTGCATCCCCCCTCACCACTCCGGTTTGCACACAGGCACCTCGTTACTGGGTTTGGGAGAAGCACCCTTCTGGCCCAGTAACACAGGCTGGACTCCACATGGATCCTGGGCTTATCTCGGAACTGCTGCCAGTGGTCCTCATCCAACCCTGAGTCTGCATGTGTCTGACGTCAATGCACGTGCCAATTTTGTAGTGGAAATGGTAATATAAGTACAGCCCTTAACTATACTGAAACAGTGAAAAGAACTCTTAACCAAGGCACTTCACCTTGACCATTTCATCAGGAAATCTAATTAATGGTCATAAGCTCTCAGCACAGCTCGGATGGGGTCCTCAATGCACTAGATAAAATCCTAGTTTTTTTAACAGCAATAATAACCTGGTCACAGCCTCAGAACTTAGGAAATAGGTGGACATGAAGGCAGGCTGCAATATCAGGTGACAACAAGATGAAAGCAGTATGAATGAAAAGTGGAGGTCATGCACATGCCATCAACATTACTCTTAGCCACAGGTGTGTGCTGGCATCACAAGGGTAAGACTTGAAGGAAGAGAGTGGCAAGGCTTTTTAGATAGTTAGACAGACTGTAATTAAAGCCATAAGCCAGAACTTCTTCCAACCTCACAGGTTATGCAAGGTTAAAAAAAAATAAAAAGAAACAAACCAAAAACATAAAATACCTCCCAATCACTTTGCAATCTTCAGACAAAACCTATCCCTAAGATGAGGAAGGAGCACAAGACATTTCTGATTGCACTGGGGAGTGTTTAGGATGACCATGACTAAAATAATGCCTATTTTCTAACAGGAATATCTTAGCAATAAATATAATTAATGAACAGAACAATTTATTAAGGGCTGTGATTAATGCTCCCTTATAGGACATGCGGAGTCAAAACGGGATGTTTTTCTAAAAGATAAGCTGTAATCTAAACAAAAATCAATTTGGGGAAATCCACTAGTCTATGTCACAATGCCAGTCATAATGGGATCACAGTTGATGCCTTAAACCTTATAACCCATGAATATAATGAGTCACGAATATCAACAGTACTGTTCCTTCCTCCAGTGAAGTGTCTGGTGATATGATGCCTAGATGTGGGTGGGTTATGATTAATGACATATTTTACTGTGACTTTCCTCAAGAACTTTTTTCCCTGATGATTGCCATGGACAAGTTATTTTTCCAGGAATTATGATTCAAAAATTGACTTCAGCAAAAGCTCAGTGTTCTTGTATTTATATCCATGTATGTTTTCCCAGCACAAAATGAGCAAAGATATTCTAATGGGAACTGAAGACAAGTTTTAATTATTTTGAATTTGTACCAAAATGCCCCAGAATAAATTCATGAACACATAATCAGAACTTTTAATTTACTGCCAGAAAATGGCAATGCAGGTACACATCAGCTCAAATGTAACTTGAGAAGAGGCCTTGAAAGTTTTTCCCACTGAACGAGTACAATGAGCATGGTGGACAGCTCAAAACAGATTAAGACACTTCTGCTGGACAGCTTCTGCTTACAGGTCAGGCAGTCTGGTGGTATCATCACTCCTCTCCCCAGTTTATCTAATTCTTTTCTTTGGCAATCTCCAGACTGCCAAATCTCTCAGTCATATGAAAAACAAACAGCAGTGAGAGCAGACCTGTGTTCCACTGGTTCAGCATTAAAAGACTGAAAACTAAGGGAAAAAGAAGTTGAAGAGAACTGGGAACACTTTTGAAAGGCAGAAGGGCATCATGTAGGAACAGAGACAACAACCTAGAAGTGGTTTAAGTGCAGTGTGCTGCACTTTGACTAGCAACAACAAAGATGAAATGACCCGGGTCACTATAATAATGTGCACAAACTGGTATTGCTGCCACTTGATGGAACTAAAGCTCCCTAATCGTACAGCAACAAAAATAATCCCATTTGCTCAGATGTCATTATTAAAGTCCCAGGAAGCCAAGAATTGCCAGCACAAAAATATGGCTATATAGCCCTTTTTATTTTCTTCATGTTTTTAAGTTCTTAGCAATGAGCCTGACTTTTTTCCAAGCTTTTCTCTGATACCAGAAAAAGCTAGAATCTTTTCTTTATTTTTGAAAATGCCTTTAAAATTCTTCCAGATCGTTAGATAGCTACCCTTTAAAAATTCTTCTATTATTCTTCAGTCACATGAACTCCGAATTTCAGCAAAATGCTTATTTTCCAAAACTCAAAACAAAACAAACAAACAAACAAACAAAAAAATGGCAGTATAGAGAAAACAGAAACACTTCCATCCAAGCAAGTACTATCCAGCCATGGTGGGCATTTGCGGCTCATTCTGTTTACCTTAGAGGACACTGAGGTTCTTTGCTGGGACCTGTTATGATGAGAGGAGGACAGGCAGTATGTGATCCAAGTCTGTGCAACTGGAGTCATCTACTGCTGCTGCATTATGTTAAGTGCAAGTCAGCTCCTTGCAGGATGCTTTCGTATTTACTTCTATCATGACAAATTGCCAGTCTGAAAACACCTCTTCAGCTGTAAGACAAGTAGATTGTTTTTCACTGTGCAGTGCTGTTTATCTGCCTGGGACTGCAGGCTTTTATAAGCCTGGGGAATTATGTCAGATTCCACGCTCAAGCTTCTCCTACTGAAAAATGTCAGGAAATTGTATCAGCTCTTTAGTCTGAAGAGAAGCAGCTATGAGTGGATTCATCTGAATCCCTGGAGACATACTTAGTAAACTTTCAGTTAAGTATGAAAATGTATTGGCTTTCGGTGCCATGGTTAGTATGTGGTAGCTGGAATCTGGGAACCACCAGCTAGAAATGTATTATTTGCATGTAAATTACTACATGAGCATTCCTTCCAAATCTTGCCTTTACCACACCATTTGATAAAATACGAAATTCTAGAGATGCTAGAGCTAAAAGATGTATGTGTCAAAGAAAAGCACCAACCAGCCCAGCTAAATGCACCTGAACAATATTAAAAGATCACATCTACCTTTACTGATCTAATTCAAAACAATTTAGTGCAAACACGCAGTCTCAATAGTTCAATAAAATTCAGAATGCCAAGCTCAATGGAGTAGCTTCAGAACTCTGATGATTTACAGTCTTTATTTGCTTCTTGTAAGGCTTATGATGTCCTTTACCCACACACCTGGAATGACTGTGACTCTGCTTAAGGGAATTTATGTTCCCGCAGTTCCTCCTTACTTCCTAAGGGCTTTGCACAAATTACAGCTTTTTAAATGAGCAGCATTCATTAAAACAAATTACCAGTACTTGCTGCACTGCCTGGATGTGCCCCTAATGAGCCTCAGAGCAGTTTTGCTATAGTACCAGGAGACTAGAGGTGGTCCTGCCATTTCACTAATCATACCTCTGCTAACTCCAAAGCCCCTAGCAACAATGCTTCAGCAAAACTTCTCCATTTTTGGCATCACTATAAATAGTGCCTTCAAACTACTGTCACATTATCTTGTCACACCCAGCCCTGCACTAGTCCAAATCAAGGGGAGTTCTGGTCTGGACTTCAGCAGAAGGAGGCTGTAAGCCCGAATGCTGATCACATGCAAAGGTGAGCTGGACAGCCTTCAGGCATGAAATGCTAAACCGTGACTTTGGCTCAGCCTAACAGAGAAGAAACACTGCAGCCTTCCTCCAGAAAGGTTAACAGTATGCTTTCATCAGCTGTCTAATTAATATGATTTAATAAATAGTAATGTACAACAGTGCCTGCATAGGCAAAAGGTAATGTGAAACTTATCACTGGCTTGACTAGATTAACTCACTGCAATAGAGAAATGTAAATAAGTAACAAATCCAAATATTTATATTAAATGGCACGGTTTATTTTAAACACATAGAGGGCAGATTTGTGCATGGGGGGCTATGGATACTTTTCATACTATTGCCACACTTGAAGTTTTAAACCATTCCAGCATTACTCAGAGAAAATCCTGTGGAATTCAGACTTTCTGAGCACTGCTCTACATAACACATCCCAGCTTGATCCTGGATAGTAGTCCATGCACACATGTAATAAATGGCTGGTATGCAGACAGCAGACTATGACTTCATAGCCTGGCACAGTCACAGCAGGCATTACTTAATCATTATAGGGATGCAGCATCACTTTTTTGGGAGAAGCCATCTCTGGCTGATTTTGAATAAGCAATTATGGAAAGAAAGCTCAGAGTATCACTGAGAGTATCGCTTATTTCAATGAAGTGGCAATCCTCCTGCGGAATTTCAATCAGAATGGAAATACACATATTCCTATCTGAGCTGGTATCACAACCACAATATTGTACTGCAGGAATAGTAAATGCATTTAATCTTTTAACCTTTTTTTTCACAGCAAGTGCGCACTTGATTTCATTTGATTTGAGTGTTCCCCAGGCACCTCATTTAATTTTGGCTTAGGCAATCCCCTGAGCTGAAGCCCAGAACTGAACTACAGCCAATGCTGGCAGCTGGCATTCTGCTTTCTGACACCTTAATGCATTTGAATATAAACATTCAAAATTTATTATCATTACTCTAGTACTTGAACAGCTCTGTAAAAGACAGAATTCAATGAAGAATGCCATCCCTTCAGGGACCCATCCCTTCACTGGACACAGGCCAAATTTTCTTTTCATCTATAGCTTCTGGTAATATACTGGGTGTCTCAGATATACTGTAACTTATGACTGTGGAGCTGTCTACATGAAAATAGAAACAGGACAAAAAATGCACTTCACAGACTTTCTGAATATTTTTTTTTTCCAGTAATGCTTGATTAAGATACCAGGGGGGAAAGAAAGGGAGAAACTTCTGCAGAAATTGTGGTTAGGTAACTGCTAATGGTGAAAGCCATACATTGCAGATTCATAATCATCCAGAAGTAAGCTTTTATGATATAGTAAGGAATAGTTGAGAAAGTCTCTGCTGAAAGAGACCCCAGACCCAGCTGAGAACCTGCTGGAGAGGGAAAATGGGCAGAAATACCAGCCCTCTGGAAGCCCTGGGCTACCCTTTTTACAGCACAAAATCCCACCTCCATCCCAAAGAAGATTACGTAATCACTGATAAGTGATCTATACAATCTGTATAGCTGGATCTTTTAAGATAAAAGGATTAGAAAGGGAATAGTCAAAATGGACTTAGCAACAACAAATGCAAACTGTCCTCATATAGAAAACATAGGTGCATATAGGTCTTGCTCATTCTGTTTTTAAGTATGCACTTTCTAGAGAGACTAATACAAAAAAATCATAAAACCTAGATACAAGACTTGCTAGATGTAAGAATAAAATGGTGTAAATAACATTTTAATTTTGATTTGCATCTTTCAGGGAGGGGGACAGAAAAAAACAGATCAGGAAACACTTAGAAACCATAATTTCGAGTATTTTGTTGCAACTTCTGAACCTATAAACCTATTTTCAAAATTTAAAGGTCTTCCGCAGCTGGCACTTTTGGAAAGAAAACCCATACCAAGTATTTCAAGAGTTGCGATAAAATCAGGAGAGCCGAGGAAATGCAATAGGTATTTTTGAATTGCAAACTAACTCTTTCATATTAAATGCCACCAGAGACTAGTAGACAGGTTTCATGGAAACGAATACTGCCATGTACTGCAAGAATAGGTATACAAATAATGACAACCAAATTAATTTAAGGTTACGCTTTTCAGATGTCAATCTTGACCACAGTTGTTCTACTGCTACACTTCATGGCACTTTCATGAATCCTCAAGACAAAATGTTGTTTAAAAAATCCAGTTTAGAAGACAAGTAGCAATTGTTAACCAACTAGAGTGA
This sequence comes from Oenanthe melanoleuca, assembly GCF_029582105.1. Lineage (NCBI taxonomy): Eukaryota > Metazoa > Chordata > Aves > Passeriformes > Muscicapidae > Oenanthe > Oenanthe melanoleuca. The sequence continues at coordinate 27,283,841 of NC_079362.1, forward strand.
CTTAGAAGTTCATAAGGATTTCATTCTCCTATCTGCTGCTGACTTGCTGCATGACCTTGAATAAAATAATTTATCCAGACTGCAATCCTACCTTAACATGTGTCTCCTAAGACTGCTATGAGGTTTAATTAATTAATCCATCTCTACAAACCTTTCAAAAGCTTAAGGATGGAAGGAAATTCCTATTATTAACAATATTTACCTACATAGAAGTAAACAGTGATATATGTTTAATGTATGAACACAAACGCAGAGACACATAAACATACACAGCATGTTTACACAGAACTTCTGACTTGTTCCCTCAAGTCACAGCAATTTGGAAATAGGCAGTGAAGGAAGGAACAAGACAGATACCTACAGATCCTTCATTTTCTGTGTAAGTCACTCTAACACTGCCTCCCCTTTACAGCACATTTACACAGTTACAAATTATGGCTGTTTGACAATACTATGAAAAGAAATCATTCTTACCCTCAAACCCTGCTCCATGGACAAGCAGAGGACCTGCCAAGGTGCTGTGTACCTGAACATGTTTGGCCCCTTTTGAAGACAAATAGCAAAAGGCACACAAGTCTCTCAGGTCTTCGTATTGCTCTGCATCTGAGGGATGCTTAAATAAAGAGAATCTTTCAGATGTACTCTTCAAGGACCACTACAGCAGACTCTAAGACAGTGTTACAGCCATTCCACTTGCACCCCAAGGAACTGAATAACTAATTCAATAAGAGGCTTTTTTCCTTGGGAAGAGCTTAGCTCAAACTCAATTAGCATAAATAGGATGATGACCTTTGAGCCTCCCACTCCTCCTCTCAAAGGAGAGGATGGTGGACAGCATGTCATGGCAGGGTCGCTCCTTCTCCTCCAAATCTTGAGTTTGTTTGTATTTCCACTGCAGGCATTAGACTCTACTTCACAACCCCAGAAGCAGCTATCAGAGACAGCCTGTAGGTTTGCCTTCTTTATTTTTGTATTACCTTTTAGCCTAACTGAAAGGAAATCCCTCTTCCTCCTGTCAGGACGGATTCACTTCTGTCCCTGTCTCTGCTATCCTGATCTCTACTTGGCAATCGGCACAATACTGAATAACAAATTCCCACAGAAGCTGCTATGATCACTCTCATGTTACAATCACCACATTAAATAAAATTACCACCGTAAATGAGACTAAAAGGTTTTCTCCAAAATACCCCAACATGAGGTCTTTGCAACACTGGAAATAAGATACACTGCAGCCTTGCTTGTGGTTAGATTTTTAATGGATTGTAATTTTTTTCAGTTAGAGAACAAGACCTATTCTAAAAGACATGAAACTGGTAAAAGAGCAAAGCTCAGACACTTTCTATTTCTATGTTATTTCAGTGATGAACTAAAAAAGGCACTTGTGAATGTTACTCCTGCCCAGGAAACAGTGGGCTGCTGTCCACATACCAGTGCCACATTAGTTTTTCTTTTAAAGCAGCTCCTTCCAAGCACAAACTATCACAGATTCAAGTCCACACAACCAGATCAAGTAACTAGGTTATCAAGCAACTGGTTTCTTTCTTTAGCTTCAACAGAGGAAGAAGAAGTAATTTTAGATTTATATTGATTCAAATCTGACTCAGAGAACCTCAATATTTTATCTCCAGTACTTGTACTGCAGCAACGCCACCCAAATAAATTACAGGGATGCAGGAAGAACTGTACAAGAACTGTGTGTACAGGTACTCCTACCAGATAACTGAGGCTGTGCACAGCACTGCTCCCCCCTCAGCTCATGTACGGAAAGCAGTCATAACAGAGCCCTGTGAGTCCTACTGGAGCACAAAAACCAGCAGAAGCACTCTCACACACAACTGTTTTGTTAAAAAAAAATCTCTGAGAAAATGTACCTCCACATAAATACTTTGTCCTTCTCAACAGTGAAGGGACAGCCAGCATCAAAAAACACCTAGACATTACTAAAGTACTGATTTCACCATGTACTTGGCAAACAACAAACACACCTGATGTCTGGACTAACATGGATTGCAGGAGAACTTAGGTTAAAACACAAGTTAGAAGAAGTGCTGCCTTTCTGATAAAGCAACATTTAGTTACTTCAGTATTGTCAAGGGCAGGACTATGGATTTTGGTGAGAAATAGTGATTCTGCACATCCTTTGAACTTTCCCATGGCCAGATTTGCAAACAAATGATGTGGCAAAGAAATGAGCCTGTCTGCATGCATCTTCATCTTGTACCTTCTTAATAACTTTTTTTTTTCCTCTTGCTAAAGGCTGTGTGCCTTGCTCATTACCTATAGGAACACATTTATATTGCAGTACTTAACTCCAAATTTCACATTATTTAACTCTAAATACCAATATTTAGTATTTAGCACTTAACTCTAAAGTTAGATAAAAATATAGATACAGAATGCATCAATCATAAGTACCAAGATAAAGTCATGCAAAGTTGAGAGTGAATTAAGTCTGCAAAAATACCTGAAACCTAGGAAATCCGAAGGAAAATGCTAATGACAAAATGTTTTGCCTTAATACAGAATATTAAACAAGCTTCCTGAAAAGAAGACCTCTCATCTTTGATTTTTGTAGTGGAAGAACTGAATGCTCCTAAATAGCTCAGAAACTAGCTAGCTGAAAATATTGTGATATATATGAGCCATATTTAGAACAGTTAATTAACTGTGAACAACACACTGAACTGCTTTTACATCTTTGGCATTAAGAAAAAAGAATTCACACAAATAAACAATTAAAAATGCATAATCTGAACTTTTTATGATCTTACACCCATACAAATATAATTTGCTTATTTTCTGCAAAAGTAAGCCATCTTTTCCCCCCTTCATTCTAGGCTTTTCCCCCTTTCTTTTTAATTAGAAAAAAAAAAAAAAAAAGGACTACTAAAACATCTTCAGCCCACAATTTTAAGTGAGTTCACAGAGCCACTGATGCTGATATAAACATTGACATACAAAGATCAGAAAGTCAGTGCAATTGTTGGCTTGTCTTTATAGAGAAAGACTGAACAAACAGACATACTAAACGGGAAGCCACAGACTGTGCCCTCCAAGCTGGGTCCATTGACAGAGAGTACATGCTAATGAATGCCCACTGTGTCTGAAAGCCCATCATTCTTCCCTTTCACCAAAAACCATTAACACCAGGGGAGAGCTTTCCAGGGCTCAGAAGTCAAAATACTAACACTCACAGTGTTTCTCTCCAGCAGCTTGCTGTCAGAAGAGTTAGTGTTGAAATCTTCTTGGAAAAGGTAGGCAGGATTTACAGCAGTGATGCAAAATGCAATCTGTCCTTGGAGGAGAATGCAAAGCACGTACCAATAAATATCACACCCACATTCTGTGGTTTCTGTTTCTCAAGCAAGGGTCATTCAACTTCCTGTGAGACTCTGACAGCACAGGATTTACTAGTGCTGCCCTTCTACTCCTCCTTCTTTTATTTCCCAATAAATACAAAGCCTTAGGATAAGGTTAAGAACTTATTCAAGCTGATGAAGCCAGAAAAGTTGTTTGTCTTCCAGCTGTCCATGAGTAAGGAAGATGAGACACTGCATCAAAGAGATAAAACCTCCTGCTGTGAAAAATGCATGTGTCTAAAATATTAGACTGGAATTTATGAGATCAAATTCAAACCCAGGCTCTGACGTCTTGGAAAAAAATCATTCAATCTCAGTGTCTTCTATGAGAAAGGTGTCTATAGCATATTTTGAGTTGTATGCAAAGAGCGTATTTATGAGGACATCTGCTAATTTATCTCATTCTTTGAAGACTTCAGAACTAATCTCTCACATAATATCAGTGAATCAGGTAGGTATTCATATTGTGTATTTTTCTTCTGGTGCCCAAAGAACCCAAGATGAAAAGGCACCCAAGATTTTCAATTTTCTTTTTCTATTTTACTGCCGATTAAAATGGTTCATTGCATTTTCCTGATCCCTCAGTGTAATGAAATGCAATGGCCAATGCAGCACAGCATATTGCAGGCACAGTCCCAGAAGTCTGAGGAAGATCTCTGCTTCCCTTCCTCTGCCACCATTTGACACAGGGGAGTTTCAAATTTCCTGAAATGTCTTTGTATTTGTCCATGCTATGTGCATGTACAAACACAGAAGTGGTGTGAGAAATCAGGCATCACTGTGCTCTGTTATTCCCTTACGAAAGAAGGGAACAATTCGTGCCTGTCCTACAGAACACAGTTTGGCTGGCAAAGGACACTGCCACATAGGTGCCAGAGGCTCTCTCAGTCTTGTCCATGAGCAGTCAAAGATTTGAAATAATCACAAGGTTTGACAATTGCAGAACACATGGTTTGATGATGTGAAACTTGGGAAAAAGTACTCAGCTGTCTAATCCTGCTGAGTATCCATCTGTAATTACTGAATGTCAGGAGCACTTTATTGCAAAAACAAGAACTGCAGAATTGAACAAGAAGGCCCAAGAAATCAGCCTGGTGAGCTCCTCAGGAAGGAGTGACAGGTATTTCTAGTGTGCAGTGATACTATACTGCTGCTCTTCCATTCCTAGAGTAAGAATTCTCCTACAGGTATAAAACTCTCATTTTTCATTCCTGCCTCCACGTTGGAAAGAAGTAAGATAAAAATTTTAAAGCAGCCAGTCTCTAAATCTCCTGAATTAAATCTATAATTTTGTTCATCTTACCTCTTCTGTTGCACAACATTTCATAATCCCCATTTTATATGTGATACAAAAGAGCAGATTCAAAGCTATTTTTATCATCATACTATATATGCAAGATGTCAGATAGTACACCAAAAGCATGCAGTATCAGCAACATGAGAAGCCTGTCTTTTCCAATCATACATCTCAAAGGCTAAGCAAATTTTCATACATAAATGGAGAAGCTTGAAAAAAAGCAGCAAAGTTTTGTCCAGACCCTGTGTGTGAAGGCTGGAGAATGCAAAGCTAGAAAAAGTCCTGTTGCTTTGTGGTACTATGCAGGTGTGCTAGTGATTAGATGCTGAGCCCAAAACTTTGGGTGGTGGGGTTTTTTTATTTGTTTGTTTTGTTTTGTTTGGTTTGGTTTTTTTCTTCTGCCTTAGTTAGTCTAATAAAGTAAATTTTTTCTTCCTATGTAACCCATCTCCATTATTTTCTGGTTAACCTCTGTAGATACCAAACAGCTACTATTATTCAATGTCCACCTTCCTTACAAAAAAGTGCCATCTCTGGTAGAACAAGAATGTTTAGTTTAGACCAGAACAGCTAGTACCAGATGCTCCAAGGAGTAACAACATTAGGAGTATTTCAGTAAGAGCACGCGCAAGGAGTTGTCCAGTACTAAATAATTTTCTCAATACTTAAAAAAACTTGTTTCATCACAAGGAAAAGACTTTTTAAAGAATATTTTAAAGTCAAAACTAGTCAAGACTAACACTGTCTAGAAAGATTAATTCAGATAAACAGAACGAAGCATAATTGTCTACCTTCTGTTTGAAAGGAACAGCAGTAAGAAAGGGTGTAAGAAGGGCGTAAGAAGGTATTTTGTCCCAAATGGTCAGCAGCTATCCATGAATGTGACTCTTGACTGTATTTTTCAGAAGGAATGCATGAGATCATGAAGGCTAAGATCTTAAGATTCACTGATTGTAAAACCTCCCTTGAATACATCTATTTGTGCACTGCAAACAACTAGCGATGATATTCGGCATGATCAATGAGATCTTCAAATCGTACCCAAATTACTTGGTTTGGTGAAGATGTAAAACAGCTTCCTAGCATGTTGTCAAACAAATCTTGCCACCAAAAACGTGGGAAGAAGACATTATGCAAGCCCCAGTTTAACTCTAGTTTCTCTATTTTAGCTGCTAAGGCATGGCTCACAACACAAGGAATTTAAGTGGGTATCTGTCTGTAGAGTGCAAGGAGCTTCAGACTGCACTCATTCACTGGTATTCACATGGCTCTCCCTAAGCAGGAAATCCCAAATTCTCACTCATATTCTTTTCCAAACAGATACAACTGCTGCTTGACCACCTTTTAACCTCTGAAAGATCAAAAGCCAAACATTTTTACAAATGGGAAAGATGACAAAAATGTTGAAATTATAGCAGAAGAGGAAACTCTCTTAGAACCTTCACTGAAACTGCGGTGGGGGGGAAGAGAGAGAGATCATCCTGAGACAATCAATGTAGAAGAAACAACAGGAGCAGAAGAGAAGAGTGGGATTTATGTACATTGTCTGTCCTGGAAAATAATGAGTGACTGCCTAACAGTTCTTTTCAGCTTTTCTAGGGTGTCCCTGTCCAGGTAATATGCCAAGCGTATCCCTGGGCTTTCTATGAAAGGAGTTAGGCACTAATCACGGAACTGCAACCTCTTGTGGTTTAGCAGAAACTATCACAAGCACTTGGATGACAGCAGTTGGGATCATGTGGAAGTCACCATGGAAAAACAGGCTTTTAATTAGCCTAACAGCACTTGAAAGGTGCTGGCACTGTGGTTTTGATACTGACGCAAGGACAGCAGGCAGCCACAGCCACAGGGCACTGGCAAGCCAGGCTACCCTGCTCACCTCTGTCTTGGCCATGCTGGGTTTGGCTGGCTGGCTGGCTGATGTTATGGCTGAAGAGTAATAAAAATAATAAAAAGAGTGATTTGTATCTAAATTCAGATTCCAATTGAACAAACACACACATTACACAGCATAAATTGACACTGCAGTAGCCTAATCATACTTACCTTGGGTGGTCAACTAGCAAGCCATCAACTCAGCATCCTCTCTCCTAATCCTGTGAAATTTGTTCAGCTTACAGTTTGAAGCAGCGCTTGTGTGCAGTTCAAATTCAGAAATGTGCTTTCCATTTGCAGTATCTTAGGCCCCACTACAAAACTGCTTCAGGAACTTTAACAAATGCATGTTATGAAATGCATTGACAGAAGAAGGAAATAAGATTTCCTATGTCATCTGGTCCCATCACCTGTTATGGCAGGAAAGCATGACAGTTTACCATCTTCATGAAATTATTCAAATTGTGTCTTAAAAAAAAAACCAAACAAACAAAGAAAATTTGTCCCCACTGTGTCCATGGCAGTTTTAGTCTGATCCTCAAGGGAGCTGAGTTCTAGTTTCTAGGCTACATGTAATAATCTAGTTAATCTGTATTGGTTTTTTTTTTCCAGTACTGACCATTTGATTTAGCAACCTGCTGCCCTTCTTGTTGTTTCCCTCCCTGATGCACATACAAATTTTTGACACATACCAGTCTGCAACTTTCTAGACTAAACAAGTAAAGCTCTTTTAATCTCAAATTGTATGTCAGTCTTTCAGCTCTTAGCTGTCCATGCAATCACTGCAATGTCAAGTCATTCCCCTATCCCGTTTGTAAATGTCCTGATTGGCAAGTAATCATAGCCAAAGAGGGAAGAAATCATCTTTGTATTGCTGCATAAGGAAAGTCAGCTCTCAGAGAAACCCCTGGGTACATAAGAAAGGTATTTATACAGAAAGTGTATGGGCAAAACAAGTGCATGGCACAGGAGGTGCTGGCAGTCAGTGGCAGTGCAGGAGATGCTTACGACTGTATTTCTCTCATCCGACAGGATTATACCAATTAAAAGATGACAATAGCTGCTAGCAGATGGACATTTCAAATACAAACGTTTTCTCCAAAACTGGTAGCAGCAGCAACAGCTGTGCTGAAATAGCAGTGAGTCAGTGCAACACGAAACACAGAAAGTATGTCGTCCTTCATAGACTGTCTTACACATGCTCCTCTCAGACAGCCCGACACAATTTCTTACCCTCTAATTGTCTTCCAAGCTCAACCGACACTGAGCTAATGAGTGAATGATTAAGCACCAACCCATGCTACTCTATGCCCTGGATACGATTACCAAAGTTACAGTGCCAAGCTAAACACTTGCAAGCTCATTTCCTCTGCATGAAATGGCATCAGAAGGGAAAAACGAAACTGAGGATGCTCAAACAACTGCTTTGTTTACACGAGAGAAAGTTTCAGAAATTCAGAGAGGAACTCAGAGACAAAATCTCTTCTCCCTTCGCACCGTGCTCTAACTGGAGCAGTCAGCACCACCACAGCCACAAAATCAGTCTCCTCTCAGACTGTCAGCTCCATGGCACTGCCCTGCCACAAGTCATTTCAGAATATAACAAATAATGCTCAGAAATACGGATCCAGGCCTCTTTGAAACACGTGCCATATCCCACACCCTGCTATGAGCCCAGCCCCTGCCACCTCCTGGCCCTACCAGCTCCATCCCTCCTCGCACCTCTTTCCCTGCTGTGCCCTGCCCCTCTGCCAGCACCCCTTCTGCACTCCTGGACACGGCTGGGGCCCTGCTGGCTCTACCTGAGGCATTCCAAGGCTCTCTGCCCAGCTGATTTCAAGGTGGCACAGCCTTGTGAAGATTTAACAGAGGTTACCCCTGCATGGGTACACGGATCTCAGCGCTGCAGAATAGTGCCTACTGGCACAAACTCTTTGCAGCTATGGCTGCGAAACAGAATGGAGGAAAACTTCTGCTCTTTGTTCACTCAAGTCTCAGCCTCTCTCCTAAAACTTCTCATAAAGTTTCCATCTAGGTCTCACATGTGCCACTTTTGCACTACAACAGAACGAGGGAAAAACAGAAAGAGAAAGTCCCAACTAGAAAGCCCCCAGCAGCTCCAGCCACATGAAAATGTTCCTGTTCACCAGCTTGGCTGAGAAAGTCCACCAGCCTTATGGCACAGTTTTATCATAGCTTTTATGTTACATTTTCTTTATTCCATAGGAGAACTACTGTATATATTTGTGCCAAATAAAGTGCAGCATGACAAAATCGTTGGAGAAAAAGCTGCCAGTTAAAACATTAGCATGAAACTCATCTGATTATCCTTGGAGTAGGTAGATATTGCATCCTTCTACAAAAACTACTGTTTCTTAATGCAACTTGGCTAAGTGTGGTGACTGGAGACCAGCTCCACTCGATCAAAAAATTTTAGGAACTTGCAGGGTATCATCCCTCCTAAGTCCTTCAAGGCTTCTTCCCACCTGAAAATCTTTCATTTCATTGCAAAACTTTTACTGCCTAGTCCTTCCAGCCATGAACTCTCCCAGCTAATGGTCTGTGCCCTGCTCAGGTCTTTGGAAGTCAATCTGTGACTCCAAAGGACATATTCAGGCACTGTATCCTCAGATAAAGAACACTGCAGAACCACTGGCAGATGTAGAACGGAGATCCATGAATTCACCCCATGACAGGGCTGCATATAGAAATACATCTCAGGAAGAAGAGACACAAGGACCATATCATGATCCTGGTAGCTTGGTTTTCACAAAAGTAAAAAGCAGCAGGACAAACACCAGTATAATGCCAGCTGCATCAAATTCTTACTTGTCATTTCAATTAATAAATATTACATTTATTTTGGTCAAATATCCTTCCAGGTGTGTCATGTATTTTTTGTACAGTTTTGATGAATGCTCAGCATTACCTTAGCCTGCCCTTGTCATTCCTTCATTTTTTTATCAATTCACAAATTCTTGTCCCATTTTAAAATCTCAGCTACAATAGTCTCCCATCATGTGCAGAGCACTCAGCTGCCTCAGGGCATGGTCTTTTCCTCTTAATTTTCCAAACAATGCTTCTTTTCTTCTCCCTTTTAGCTTAATCCCGTTAAAAACAGTGAATTTTGCAACAGGATTTGTACAAATCCCCTCATTTTCAGTTAATTAATTAGTTATAATAAAGAAACACTTACATATAAGCAATGAAAAGTAACTGCACTGCCTCTTGAACTCTTCTGACACTGAAAGCTTTCTACTAGAAGACCTTCTCTGACAATAAGTATGGACATCTGTGCAGAGTCCCCTGCTCCCATCTCTGCCAGACGCTGTGACACCATCACAGTAATTCACGCACTTGCAGCATTTCCAATATGCAGCACAATCTGCATTTCCTTTTGGTCACTGAGATCTTCCCTTCCTGGTGTTAACTGTGCTTAACGAGAGTCTGCCCAGACCAGGCAGAGGCCGAGCCTGTCCCAGCTCTCTTATGTCACATGTTGCTGCTGCAGGGCACAATTAGGGGAAATAACCTTTGGGAGGGGAAGGAGGGGCTAGAAGGCTGATTTGCTGCACACACAGATGTCTTTCAGTGCTCACACCACACACACAAACACACACACGTGTAATGCCTGTATTGGTGCAGAAGAATATATATTCCTGCCATGTGGATCCAAAAGTGGGTTTCTGGTGCATTGTTAAGAGTAACTTCATGTTGCTTGCACAAAATGTCACTTTGCCCCTGCCAGGATGTAAAAAGGCTGCTATTGTGCAAGAATTTCACTCAAGATATGGAGCATTTTAAAGGATGAAAGCACTCCAGTCATTGCAACACCTAGAAACCCAGCAGCGGGACTAATTCCCTGACTAATGCCGTCCTATGGTGCCTTTCTGGAATCACTTGTTACGTGCTGTTTTTTTGCCCACACTGACTAGGCACCACACACTAAGACAAAATACCTGCTACTGGTAGCCATATGGTTATTGCACCAGCTCCTTCATCCATCTGGCTAGGTGGGCTGTATGGATATGAGAGGTGCCCATGCATTACACAGCCACAAATGCTCTTCTGGCTCAAGACACTGACACCAGTTGTACCCTTCACAGAGGTCCATCATGTCTTGTAATGTCTTAAGAGCACATGAGAAGAGAGATGCTGAAAAATGAGTCTAAAATCCTAGATTCAGTTCAAGATACTGCTTCCGTCCATTCAAGAGTTTCAGGCTGAGGTGTGATGCTGTTTGCAGACTTGCAGCTGCCATTCACAGTAAGAGGCAAAACACAAAGAGAATGAAGATGCACTAGGTTAGGGCCACTTATACAGAGAGACTGATCTTACCTAACTTTCACAGACAACCACCTACATGGCAGATGAGATCCAAATTTGAGATGCTTTATATGCAACTAACCCTTGTGCTTGGAGAGCACCTACATTTCACCTCAATGTATTTTTTAAGGTGCAGGAATAAACAAGCACTAAAGTATCAATCCATGAAAGTCAAGAGACCTACAGCCGATCATTCGGCTACACTCATTTGAAACCAAACACATGCATTTTAAAATCTGGTAGCTAATGAAATAATCACTGAGCACAGATAAAGAATGATGTAAATACGAGTTTTAAAATTAGTTTTAAATTGAAAAGAAAGAAAAAAAAAAAAAAAAAGAAGAAGTAAAAAAGTCAATTCACTGATTTCCTTAATCTTAAATGCAGCATTGCAGTTTTGTGAGTTGCTCCTTCAGTCTAGATCAGAGTCATCTGCCCTCCTGTAGAGGGAGAGGGCGTTTCGTGCTCCTGCTGCTGTCAAGGAAAGCAAAACACCAACAGTTGCTACCTCGTGTAATTTACAAACAACAGCCAAGGACAGGTGAGAGTCAAAGCTGGTGGAAACAGATGTTTGGCTAACCAGCCCACCTTTGGATGTACGCAGCCAGAGAGCTGGCTGTGAGTGGCAGCCCACCTCTTAAGAGTCAAAAGCGACATTCAAAAGGAAACCCTGACACTCTTTGATTAGCATTGTTTAAGAGTGCCTTGTGAAGCCAGAAAGGAAGCGGACATGGTTTCTAAGGAGCACCACCAAACAAAATACCATCTAAACAAGATAAATGTAGCAGCCTGAGCAAGTTTCTCGGCATGTAACTCCACCTAGGAATTTCTCTTGTGAAATAGGTCTCTCGGGTGCTGGGATAGACCAGCTTGGGGGGCACGCTTTCACTTCTACACGGCTTATGTGAATGAGCTTTGTGAAGGTACACGCAATCTGCGCTCCTGCAAAGCCTGCACGCCGGGCTCTTACACACAGATGTGTCAGTGCCAAACCTGCAAGCCTAGACAGGACAGCATGACCGTGGAGGGAGAAAGCCTCCCCCTCTTCATCTGAAGAGCCCTTCTCACGCCCAGAGCTCCACAGGGACTGTTCCAGAGCACTGGGGGGAACGCAGGGACAGCCCAGCACAGAGATGTGCAAAGACCATCCTGAAGGCACAACAACACTTCCACACCCATTTTCCTCACCTACTGCCGTTCCCTGCCTGGAAGTCACTGGCTTTCTTCCACACACCCCAGACACTGCTTCCAGTAAGGTATTCTTCATATGAAGCATGTCTTGTTAGTGGTGCTGCACGTGTGGACTGGGAGAAATGAAAATTTTTTGTTGCTTGATAGTTCTCTCTCTGGTGGAAGCAGATCCTCTGAAATGAGGTTTAATACCCAACTCAGGTTACCCACACCAGTCTGTGAACATGACAGCAATCAGCAAGGAACCACCTGCATCTCTAGAGACATTACTTGACTGCCACATGTTCCTCTCTGAGACCACAGAACCATTCAGTTTGGAAAACATCTCCAAGACCATTGAGTCCAATCGTTAACCCAACCCTGCCAACTTTAAGGGCTATTTCCCAGCTTTTGATGTTTCTTCAATGGCTTCTCCCTTCCTATATTAGGAAACAAGCCCCTTTCTGAGGGACCATCAAACCACATTTTATGTATGCTAAAAGCCTCAGACAGAAATCTTGCCCAAACTGTATTTGTGTTTCCAGCTGTATTTATTCTTTAAGAGTTGTGGCTTGTTTTTAACGGTGCTTTTACTCCTGTGCTTTTTATACCAAGTGCAGCAAAGGAAATTGAAGGTTAGTGCAGGCTTCTTCGTGTAGTTAATTGAAACACCTTTCTATTACAATTAGGCAATAGCACGTCTGCCTTCAAATGGTGCTGGTGAGAAAAAGCAAGAAATAGAATAACACTAAACTAAGCCCGTGCTTGAACTTCTTTTGGAGCACTTTTCCATGGCTGTCATAGAACCTAACTTACGTCCTTATTTCTAGTAGGTTAAGTATGGAAATCTTCCTGGGAAGAAAGGCTGCAAGAATGACTCCTCTAGAGCTTTCTCTCAGGTTAATATCTTACCCCATTGCACAATTTCAGGAGAATATGATGCTGTGGTTGTGGTGGTGATACCTTTCTCTGCATTCCTCTGGAGGCCCCAATGAAATGAAAGAATGAAAACAGAGGGAAGACTTGGCAAGTACCACAGATGTGTAAGAGTCAAAAGGGATCAGACACAGCAACTTCCCTTCAGAGACTGTAAGAGAGTACAAGCAGGAAAACAGGGAGCAAGATGACTAATTAAGATACAGCATTCATAACATTCAGTTTTAACAGCAAATTTATTTTGTATGTAGTTGTCACTAAGGTGTTAAGGAACACCAGACAGCTGGAGAGAAGCATTTGCCATTGTGCAATTGAAGTTAAAACCAAACAGAAAATGGGGAACATATTCCACTTTATGATTTTTTTTTTTTTGTCTGAACTGTACCTGTTTGTGAGTTTTACAAGTTTTTCTGACAGACATTTTGGAGTGTCCTGGTTCTTTGTGGGTGCCTGAGTGAGGAAAGGGCTCAAGAGACTTAAGTGAGCTATCGAAAACGCTGAGCACATGCACCCGCAGAGAGATGGTGCACTGCCCAAGTGACTGGAACAAAGAAGACATGTTGCTCACAGGCAGAGCAGGCTCAGCAGACAAAGTCAATGCCTTTAAGATGGTTCATTCACTGTGGAGAGTGGGGCAGGATGTGTTTTGAACTTATTTTTTTCTGCAGGGGCAGCTAATGAGCTGTACATAAATAATGACAGTCTCCTCTGCAGCTGCTCTGTGGTTAAGGATGGCCTTGGGGCATCATGCTAACAAAGGGCAGGGACTCCTGTGAAATGCTTTACAAGCACCTCAGCCACCTGTTTAGGAGGGGCAGTAACTACTTCAAATTGTAAAGTATGGACACGTAAGTCCTCCAGTTCCTTCTATTTATCACATAGTTGTTAACTTTTCAAATCTGCTTATCAGGATGAAGGGCTTGGGCAACACTTCACACATTCTCACAATGGAATGAAAGAGAGTATTATTACACCCTGTTGAGCATAAGCACTCTGTAGGTGAGTCAAAAGAAAAACTATTCTATTTTACTCTAAAGGACAATTACCAAAGAAATGTTCACACAAGGGGAAGACTGGTTATTTGCACTGCATAAAGGTGTCCTGTGTTTACAGACAGCATCTGGAGGTGAGTTCCTTTGTGAGCAAGCATAGGGATTTGTCCCAATTTAAGCAGGAATGTCTGGGTGTATCTGATGTGACAGAGACCCATTTGAGGGAGAAACATGAAACGCTGTGTCCCAGGACTCCTAACCAAGCCTGCTGATAGCCTTCAGCCCCTCCCCATTTTTCTCATTCTTCGAATCTCTCCCTACCACGACTCCAATCCCTCCAATTTCCCTGGCCTTTTCTTACTGCTTAGGCAGAGATCTCCCTGTCAGACGTAAGGGATGCTGTCTGCTGTATCTTAGAAAAGAGACCAACTCTTTTCAAAAGCACCGGTATGGGCCAGTTTTGCCCAATTGATGAGTCACAATTTATTTCACAGAAATGTCACATTCACGTGGGCACAAAGCAAAGCCGCTGCTGAGATGTTGAGCACTTCTGCTAAACCCTCTGCCCACTTTATACAGGAGAAACAGGCAAAGTCAATATGGACCTGTGGGGAACGCCCACACCATTCATTTCATATGAAATGAATACCTGAAGCAAGATTCTAAAAGCAGTGCCTGAAGATCAGTAAGGAAATGCAGGAATGGATCCAAGTAGCAGTCCTGTCTCCCTTGCATACATCCTTTCAGAGGTCATCCTGGGGGATGCTTGTTTGCTAAGGCTGTTAAAGGTCAGGATGAAGGTCCATCCATGCTAAAAAAATATAGCAGCACAGGCCATGGTTTGCTGTCTGGGTTTGCTGTTCCTCCCCACACCACATCCTCATGCTAAAATAAGCTAAATTTTCCCCAAAGCATCCCCAAAGTGAACCTTCCCGTGATTCACAGGCATACAACTGACTTGTGTGACTGCCTCTGAGACCAAGAGAAAGGGGGGAGACATTTTAAAGTAAGATTAGGATAGGTTTTTAATAGGTTAATTAAAAAGCAATGTTATTTCACACAAGGGCTGTCCTTACTGATAAATGTTCTACTATTCTCGGCTTTCATACTGCATTTTACCTTTGGCATCCTCTACGATTCCTTAAACGCCACTAAAATAATTCAATAGGTGTACATTAGTTATATTAGTCAAAAAGGACATTTTTTCATGCATTTTTAAGGAAAAAGCATATATTGATTTTTGTTTCAAAAAGTATGTATTCCATGGAATAACTTGTATGAAAACAGAAGGAAACATTCTTGAAAAATTGAACAAAGTAATGTTATTAGAAGAAAGTTCTTAAAAGACCAACTGCAAAAATACCTGTGACTTTGTTTATATTGAGGTCATATGAGCACAGCACAAAATCTAGGAAAAGGATGAATCTTCTTGAGATTTCTTACTTTGAAGACACAGAACAGTAAGACTAAAATGATGTGACTCTACAAAAAACTCATACATATTACCAGACATGGTTAGGATTTTGAATCAGTTAAGAAGCCTAAATTACAAGGGTCACACTTGCTCTCAAACTCACAGATGTGCAAGGAAAATATTTTCTCATTTGGTTTTCTTCTCTTGGGTCATATAAATATAATAAAGATATTGAAGGAAATTTTATCTAATTTTCTCTGCCCCATTTCCAATCCTTATCTTGGCAACACTACCTTAGCCATAGGAAAAGCAGTTAACTCTAAGTCCAAAAACAACAGGAGAAATCTTCTGCCTGTCCTTGAAGTGCACTGCTGATCTTTTCTGCCTGTTCAAATGTTTTCATCCGCTCTTTTTCAAGATGAAACTGACAGTGTCATGAAACAACTGCTTGACTTTTTTCCTTCATCCTTATTTTCCTTCTTTTTCATTTCACAATTTCTGTCTGCCTTAGACAATTCACTTTGATGATGGTGTGTCTGCTTCAAGGTTAGCAGCACTTGAAACTGCAAGGGAAGCAGAAGTGGGGGACTGAAGCACAGCACCACCTTCCACTGAATGGGGGGAGACAGGAACAGTCTAATATTTAAGTCTCAGAAGAACATTCAAAAGAATGGACTGATCTGTGTTCCTCAACATATCTCCCTTTCTTTGAAGGTCCTTTCAACAAGGTAATCAAAGAGTCTCTGGAAGTTTCATGCTATTACTTAAGCATCTTCAGTAAATGATTTTATTATTTCTTCTGGTGGACTTACATTCAAATACTTTACCTGGAGGGAGGTGAACTATCTTTCAAAACACTTTTAAATCTTGTCTAACAAGGGGCACATCCTCTTCTTTTGACCAGGAACTCAGGTGCTGCTTATACTAGCTCACATGCAAATGCTTATAAGTAACTCCTTTCTGTAGAGCGATGAGATAAGGAAAGCATTTGCTCCATGATTTTCTGTGCAATTATTTTCAAGGGAAAGAAGGAAAGGTGCTTTTGTAAATCTGTAAACGAATCACAATCTTCAAATGCGAAAAAGAGAACAAAGGCTGAAATTAAAGACTGGCTGTGATCTGGCTGCCTTGTCTGAAAACTTTTCTGGAGAAGGCCACCCTCTATGAATTAAAAGCCTGATAATTCTGATAGGCTTTTTTTTTCTTTTGTCTCACTTAGCTTCCTCCAGAGTTATGTACACTAGAGTTAAAAATAAAAAAAAAGGTATATATATACATGTACACACATACAGACAGCAAGAAGAAAGTGAAAGATGCTCATTGAAGAAATTCCAAAGGACTAAAAGGTTGCATCAAGCCATCTAGAGAATCTTCCACTTCTTCATTGCTCGGACAACAACTGGAAGTATTTTTACAGTATGTTATACTTCAGTGTCTGATTGGCAGCATTGTTCTTGCCTGACTGATCTTCACAAGATACAAGAAGATGAGCTAAAACTTATGCTCTAAATATGGAAAACCTATGTTTAACCTGGTGTTACCCAGCTTCAGCTAACTTCTTTTTGGATGGAGCACTGCCAGAAAGTTGTCCCCTTCACAGACCTGTCCTTGCATCTGGAGTCTATTCCAGTACAGGTCTTTCTGGAGGAAGCATCTAGAGGAGGCCTAGTGTACCACCTCCAACCTAGAGAAAGGTTTCCACTTGTTCCCACCATCCAATCAGGTCTCTCTTCAGATGACTGAATTTGCTTGGCAGAGATTACCTATCTATAGCTTGATGTCTCTCAAACTGCTTAAGCTATTATCTTACCATGAATCTCAGTTGTGGTAGTTCTTTTTGTGTCCTCTTAGACCCTGTTAGGACTTTATCTATCTTATGGTGCTTCTCACCAATTGAATCATTCTCCAATGAACTACCATAGTCCAGATGGTCTTCATTTCAAAAGCTCCTGTAAATTCCCAACAATTCCTGCCATAATAGTTCCTCACTTTGCCAAAGCAATGAGCAACCACAACCCACTTCTACAAAGGCCATTTGAAGCAAAGATACTGTTTCTGGTGTTTCTGCCTGTCCTGTGTGAACCTTTAGTGTTGGTAAACACATGGCATTTTGTTAACACACATTCTCCAGTGTTTTGCATGGGATAAGGCTGCAGTGTGCCTATGCACCACGCAAACAATACAAAATATAACCTTTAGCCTCAGCTGGCCCCGAGCCCTTGTCTCTTACCAGCTCAGAATAGTATCCATCACAAAGCACATGCTCTTCCATGCAAAGGAAATACGTATTTGCTCCTACAAAAAAGGGCATCTAATTTTTGTTATGTGGCAGGGTATGATCCTTTTCTGACCAACAAACAGTAAGCTGCACATCTTAATCAGTTTTTCTTTCCTCTTCTCATTATATTCTTACACCTGACACATTTTGGACATATGTCAGGGCATGTGAAAGGCACCAGAAGCATTTCCTATCATCAAACTTGAAAGATTGAAGGGGCATATGTGCATACAGAGAGATGGAATCCTTCCATTTTATGACCAGGGTGCCTTATGACCAGGGAAAGAGGCTGTGGTCCCACAGGATGACAAGGTGAACATTGTCACAACCATTCCCCACTTGAAGGTGGTGGAGCTGGGGTGTTGCTTCCAAAAGAGACTTCACAAACCACTCTTCCTTAATCCAATCCAAGGATGCTTAAGGGTGCAATCTGGACTCTTCTAGAGAACCAGAAACATTTAAGCCCTCCGTATTCAATCCACTTGACCTGCTGTAAACCTCCTCTTTTGCAGAAAAGATCATCTCTAGGTTCTGTGGACCATACTAGCAGCTGCTCTAACTGTTGATGCCATTTAGCCACCCCTGAATTTGTAAAGCATCTATGTGCCCTTTCAAAACTGTTACATTCCCCTGGAAGCAGGCACCATGAAAGCACTGCTCTTGGTCTGCCATGAACAGGTAGTGTACTTGCTGAAAACAAATCAAAGGCAAAAGATCCATTAATATCCTTCCATAAAGCAAACAGTTTGCTCCAAGGGCTTAAAAAACCCTTCTGAAAAAAAGAAAAAAAATAAAGCAACCCAACCCCACAGGCAATTAGGCCCTGCCTAAGGAGACACTTCCATGGCTGCAGTTTTTGAGTGATGTAAGAACACAAGACTATTGAACAATATGATGCACTTTAAAATTCATAGGTTTAGATCTAGTGTAATAATTGGGTCATAAATCCCGGGGGCACACAGAGAGCAACTAAGAAAACACACTCCACATGAATAGTCCAAACTTACTTTGTGCAACAAAGTGCAGGAGGTTTTGCCTTTAAGGTCACCTCAGTGAGAATTCTAGTAACTTCTATTTAAAAATACACTGTATGTTCCTATCCAGAAATAAAATCTTCTGCAAGATATATGCTTTAAGCATGCCTTAAATTAGAGGCATCTTTGTGTGCATCAGGCCTACTTCATTAACATCCTGAAATCAACTGTGTGTAAATGTCAGTGGTCTGTACAGCCAAGTTGAGGCCTCCAAACCTAAAGTATGCTAATAGAAGCTGAGAATGTTATATGCAAAAGCAGAACATAACCCAGAAGGTGTAAAGGTAACTTTACGGATATAAATCATGTTTATAATATTAAACATATGCATCCAAATGATTAATGGAAAACCCAAAGGCAAACCATTTTGTCTTGACCTATTTTTGTTCTCAAACTGTTTCAAGAACTGCTTCTGCCTGTATCTTTTAGTATATTTAGAGGTCTCAGCCATATGCCATAACTCTGGGTCTCCTACCTCAAAGACAGTACCACAGCAGCAATACCCACCTCTAAATAGTGCATAATGCTGTGCTTTAACAAAGCTTTCCCCTGCATTCAGTAAGACACAGGTAATGAGCAAAAGTTATCTTGGAGGTCTGTATCATTGCCTAACACGATGATAACATTTTGCTGCTGAATTTTGCACACCAAAAATCCTCAGTGCATGCTCACCGTTTGTCCTATGTGACAAGTTGCCCTCAGTTCACACATCCTTGAATCAAGAGCATGGTTTGTTTTCATCTGTTTGAGGGACACTTACAACCACAGGACAAACTAGCATTTCACTAAAAGAATGCAAAGGTGGTTAAAAATACTTCATGCACACAAGTGCATGAAAAGTTCAAGTCTGCTTTTATGTCAGCCTGTGGTCAGTGGCTTTGCAGCATTTTTCCCATTCCAGTTTTACAGTCATGACTCCCCCAAATGTCTCCTCATGTTATGCTGAAGGCTTTTTGAGAGCCGAAGGGCAGACACAGATTCGTTATCTCGGGGCCCATCGGGTATGTTAGATGCCAAACCCATCTCTTCTAAACCTGCCACAGTAAGGCTGTGCATCACATTTCCTGGGGTCTCCCACTGAATAAGGGCTCTCTGGGGCTGGAGTGGGAATGACCATGCTGCATCCCACTCTCTGCAAGCACCAAGAAACATCAGCAAGCTCACATATAGTCTGTTACAGTATGCAGTTAATTGGCCACATTGGCCAGTGACTTTTCTTGCTTGGGTCAGATTCTGCAGCAGATGATACTGGATTAATTACAGCAACACATAATTACAACAGCATGCCAAGCTGGCCAAAAGTAAACTTCCTACTTCAGTGTCTCCTCTGTATCTGTGACTTTTCTGTGACCAACCAAGACATTAACCACAGCAGAGAGATACTGATAAAAATCCCCCAGTAGCACCTGAAGGATTTCCACCAGTGCAAGTGTTTAAAAACACTGAGATGCAAGTCTCTCCTGCTTGATCAGTATGAACAGCTTTGCAGGTGAGACTGCAGGAAAATGAAGCATGGTGCAGCAATGACTGATTTTCTCCTTCCATCAAGGAAGGAATTTATGTTTTCTAATCACTGTCTGGCATTTTGTTTAAGGAGGTATAGAGAATTTCAATTAATAACAGCACGGGGAATAATCACAGTAATTATGGATATAAAATCCCTTCAATCTTACTATTCTCCAACCTACAAAAGACACTTATAATAGCAAAGTTTTAGTTTTTAATTTTGTTTTTGCTATTGAATGAGAATTGGGATACACTAAAGAAAATTTGATTTTACTTTCACAAAGACTCATAGATGAGATTTTAGTTTTTAAAATTAAAAACTTAAGTGTATCTTTCTTCCTCCTTAACCTTCCTCCTTCCTTCCTTTCCTTGAAGCTGATGAGATTCAGACAGGGTTGTTTTTGCTTACTTCACTATTGAAGTAATACACAAATATTTGAGATTTCTGACTGGGATGCTGCTATACAAGCAAATCAGATTGTGAATCATTGTACTTCTTAACTTTGCCAGAGTCCAAGTAAAAAAGGCACCTGAGATAAGTACTTCTTGATTTATTTAATCTGTAGCTAGTAAAATAACAATGTTCCAGAAAACATGCTGGTTTTAAGTCTTAACTTTATTAAAAACAAACAAACAACAACAACAAAAAAGAAAAAGATGGCAAGCTGTGCAGGAAGAGAGCAAACTGTTTTATATTTTCACAATACAAAACACATTTCTTTGAGCTTCACAAAAACATAATATAATTTCCTCTGATAGGTTTTATCTTGCTTTTTCCCATATATGTAAGCTGATTTTTTCCCCTTTTATCTAATAAAACATTTTTTTAAGATTAGAATTGTGTTCTTTCTGGGAATTGGAGCTGAACAAAGTACACAAGTGGCATACAGCACCATAAAGGCACATGGTAATAACAACAAAATACCCAGAGAAGGGCAACAGGTGATACTGTGGTTGCTGTGGAGTTGAAGCAGTGTCTGCCATTAACCAATGATTAATTAGAGTGAGGGCTTTGCCAGTGTTTCTGTTGGTCTCCAGGGCTGTGCAGCAGAGTAGGGACATAAGAGCCAGTAAGCAGGAAAGCTGGGAAGGTTCCTCCAGCTCTGGACTCACAAATTTCTTCCCTCTCTTCCTCTTCAAAACGGAGTGATGATATTTTTAGCAAGGGAAGGTGGGGGGAGCAGGGAATTCCCATGTTATTTTCCTTTTATAACCTCCTTTCACTACACTCAGTCCTGAAGTTCATACAGAGAACTTCACATAAACAGACCCGTAAGTCCAGGGGACTGGAATGAGAGTCTCAGGCTTGAGAATGAGGTCTGCCTTTAGTCTGGGACTGAGAAAATATCATTTAAGAGAGAAAATAGCATTTAAGTTCTCCTAAATAGCAAAGATCATTAATTTCTTCCTTCATCAATGGCTATAGTACAGTCCTCACTATATTTAGTTGCCTTTATCTTCTCTCATAAAAGCCACATCAATATGGAGAAGGGCCTCTTCCATCTCAGACATTTTTTGAGCAGGGCTGTGATATCATTGTGCATTGATAATCCTCAAATCTGTTTTCTTGCAGCACTGTTAATGGAACAGCATCCTATTTGTATGAGGGAGTTTGTAACAAAAGCAGGATTTACCCTCTGGGATTCACATGTTCTCACTTTAATTAAAAAGAAGCCCCATTAAAATTTGCATTGCCACAAGCAAATCAAATTAATTTAAAAAATTAGAAGATGGAAATGAAACTAGTTTTTATGAGGCAACAATTGCAGCTCAAATCTGTATATTTTTAAAAGCATAAATTAAAACTTAGGATTTAGAATTATTTTCCTTGGGTCTCAGGAAATCCACTGAAGTGGTGGTGTAACCTTGAGTAATGTTGTGCCCACTAAAACCACCTGAGGGAGAGGAATGCTGCTTATTTTTATGTACAGCTTACTCAAAACTGCACACATGTTAATAATGGTCATAAAATTTTTACTTCATATGCAAAAACTGTTTAAATATTTACTTCCTTAAAAAAATACCAAATCCCAAACACAGCAGCAAACTCAAAAGCAGAATGAAATTGCTCTACTTACAAATGAGATCACATTTGGGGCATCTTTGTTTTAAAGCTTACAGTAACTGAGGCGGGATGTGTTTGCTTTTGATTTCCTACTTATTAAGGAATGTGGGTCTGACCTACTGCTGTAGACGGTCTTGGCAAGGGTGTGCAGCTGAACTAGGTGGAAGATGGCAGACAATTAGACACAGATTAGGTTCTTTGCTGACTGCTCAGTCAGAGCCACAGGGATTGTGGAGAGAGGGAGAAGGAAAGGAGACAGGGATGGCCAGGCCCTGCTTCAACTGGTGAATGCAGGAGGCCAGGAAGAAAAACATTGCACAGGCAACACAGCAGCAGTTTTAGAGGAACATCCAGTGGTCCTGTTGGGGTGTGAACCTCTGCACTATCTGGGGCAAGGGTGTGGACTATTCTAAGTGAAATGGAGAACACAGAGGTGTCCCTGGGGAGGAAGGCTCACTTCCCACTCAGCCCACTCCAGCCCATCCCCAGTGGCCATCAGGGATGTGGGAGAAGACTCACTGGATTCCCAGGGAGCACAGCCAGCAGGAGGTCATGATGAGGCTGTCTCCCAGGTCTGAGGGCAAACTCCCACTGATGCTGGGCTTGCCTGCACAGAGTCTCAACCCCTTGGCACTGGCTCCTTGCTCATTCCATCAGTTGCGGTGCTGGTTGTGCCACGACAGCCAGAGCCTCAGTGCAGGACAAGATACTGGTTTAAATGAGCCATGACTTGACAGCCACATCTTCAGGGCAGAACAGAGTATTAGCTTAATTAAGGAACAAATCACTAAGCCAGATGAAAGCTATGACAGCAGTCCTGTTGCATTACCAAGCAGCTGAATAAGCTTCCCCCTAACTTTTGTCACAGGGGAGAGAAGAAATAGCAGTGGTGGAGGCTGTGGGAATAACCTCTTCCTTTGCATTCATGAAGTGGCTGTTTGGAGTGGGAAGATGCTGTTTGCACCACAGCAAGGCGAAAGCCTCTGGTTGTGGTTTTTGACTTTGGTTCTGGGTTTTTCCAGCTCAAATGTTTCTATACCCTTCTTGAAACTCTTGCACATCGTGACCACAGTTTGATCTTTTCCCACTCTGCTCATGTAACCAAATAATTGACAGCTAGCACTTATTTCCAAAGTTTGTTGGCTTAACCAGTGAGGAGAAAGACACCATGTGAGTGCTCACACTGTCATAACACAATCCTACCTCCTCCAGCTGTCAGGCTTCCTCACAGACTCACTCCTCCCTAGATGGTGGTCTACACTCAGTTATATATTGTGGTCACAGCCACAGTCAGCTATAGCCTCCTATAGTTATTTGTGCTAGACTTTCCTGCAGGCAGAGCAGATGACTTCCAGGGTGAACCTGACACCATCCTTAAAAATAAAAGCACACCAAAAGGAGTTTAAAAACCCCACCATGCAGTAAATATGTAGGCAGTGATTTGGGAACACAGGAAAAAGCCAACTAGGAGAGAGTGCTAATCTCCAGTTTTTGAAAGATGCAAATCTTCTTTCACCTCTTTTTTTTAAACTTATGCAAACTATTGTTCCTTAACACACCACTGAAAATGAGCAACTGATGGCAGTAAGCCTTGATACCAACCCATTTTAGGAAGCAGCAGGCTGCAGACCTCTCCCACTCTTATCCATGCACTCTGAAACTTCACACGTGAGGAAAACTACCAACCATTTGGAAAGAACCACATAAAGTATGGGTCACCTGCTCTCACCTCCCCTGGCATTTCTGGTTTTACATTCTTATTCCTGAATTTACTAATGGTCAAAACCAGGTGAAACAGACTTGCGAGTGCCTCCCTTACAGAGTACAGAGGATAAAAACCAAAAATCTGGCAACAGTGATTTTCCATGTGGATGATTGCTGCTGCAGCTGCATCCATGACAAAATATGTTGTTTAAGTTACACCTGCATCTCTCAGTGCCTCCCTAGCAAGCTTGCTGCTTCAATTTGGGTGGCAAGGCTGGATTCTGACTCAAGTAATTTCAGCACAACCAGCAGCAAAATTTAACACAAATTAATCTGCATTATAAATGCCAAAGAATCCTTTCTGCTCCACAAGTCCCAGAGAGTGCTTGAAGTGAGAAGTGGCATGCTTGTAAACTTACAAAAGTATGACAAAGCACCAGATAAGATTCTGGTTGGGTCTCAGGGTAGTATCTCTGTTAATGGAACACCTTGACTCTTTCCTTTCTGACCTTGCATAAAGGCAGTATTAAGGAGAGAGAGAGCAAAGAACAGGGGGTCTGCTCCTGCTTGCCTGAAGGCACCATCAGAATCCTATGAACAGCCAAGGAAATGTGTTACTATCACTTATTAACAGATTAGGAGATGTACATGATGGTTTTTGCAGAGAATGGATTATGGACCATCTGTTAATCCATTTCACCCTGGGAAGCATATGTGAGCATTTCTGATGGATGTAAAGCTGGACAGTGTGCTCAGGCACAAATGCACAAAGGCATTCCTTTGACTGCCTTTCTCCTCATGGAGACACAGTTCATCTGGGATGTGTGAAAGTCATTTTTCATTGCTATCAGCTATCCCTTGGCTGCCTGAAGTGACAAAAGCTGCTTCTGGAAGAAAGTGTGATCCTCAATCCCAAGGACTAAAACTGGGCAATGTTGGACCTGAGGGGTAAGCTTTCAATGTGCACAGAAGCCCAGGGAACAATGACCTCAGCCAAAATGTTATTTCCTGCCTTCTGCAGACATAGAACCAACAGAAGAAAGCACATTTTGAGAAGAGCTAACAACTCATTGGTCTCTTTCAAAACAGACTTGAACAAGAAAGTGCTTTTCTCCTAATGGCTTTTTCCTAGACCTTTTCTTCCCTTTTGTCAGCCAGTTGTTCATGTCTACCCCTACACTGCTATTTCAGTGACACTCTAGTTATAAGCAGTGTGTGTAGGAGAGTTAATTCAGACTCAGAGACCTCAGGCAGCTTGCTAGTCATGCTAATTAGCTGTCTAAACAAAGAGTATATTAGCTTTACAGCAGCACTTACAGGTTTGACTTACATCAACAAAAATGCTGCCGCATGAAGCTGTAGGGTGTATATGGTAAGAAGTCAGTATAGAAGTGAGCAACAGAAGATAATTAATCCATTAGAAAAATTCCAAGCTAATGGTGAACAGGTCAAATTGAGGTTTTATTACATATGGATTCTGACCACGATATTCCTTACCAAGTGAACTAGGAAGAACAATTTGAAATTCAAGTGAACTCAAACTCAGATCTGATTTCAAGGAGAATTTCCATCTGGAAAAATTGTGAAGAACTACTGAGAAGTAATGGAGGTATCAAGGGCGAGTAAGATTGCAAGCTGGAAAATGTGTGCATGACAATGGTGAAATTTCCAAACAGCTGAGGATTAAATCTAATAGGATTTGAAGTTGCAGATAAAAAGCCTTAAGGCAAGTGAAACTGTATTTGAGTAGAATCCTCTCCATCACTACCTTATTCCCCTAATCAAGCTAACTGCCAAATCTACATGTTTACAACCCCTCACTGATTCAAAGTTGGGTTGTTCACTGGTGTGCTCCAGGGATTTTCAATCACTTGTGCAGTGCTGTCCCACATATTTTCCATTTAATTTCTGTTGTCAGATGTCAACCTTTAAGATTTTTTCCCCTGCATGTTCAGTAGTGTCCCAGTTAGGCATCACCAGGGAAATTTCAAAAATTTTCCAGTGAAGTGTCTTAATTGACTTAAAAACGTAAGGGTCGTATAACACAACACTTTCTTCTGGCTTAGATTCTCCTACAAACTTGATTAGCCTTATTTTTGATCTAGACTACCAGCAGATTGATCAAAAGCAGAGAAGCCTTAATCAGATGTTAGATGTCCATCCTCCCTCATCAGTTTCAGCTTCTTACCTTAAATCAGTCATGCCATCTGTAGGGAAATGGCAATTAAATCAACCTGAAATCAACAGAAAACTGTTCTTGTTGGCTTCCACTGCTCCTGCATAGCCTTCACTGCCTGTCAAGACTGTTGGTAACTATTCCAGAATATGATACATCATGGACACAGTTAGCTAAGCAACTCTTCTTTAGTAAGAAACAGGCTTTAAAGACTACATTGAAATGTGTATTAAATCAAGGAAACTATAAATGCTGATAACAAAATATTTGGCATACACAACCTTTTCCAGCTATATGAGTGTTCTGAAGACCCAACAAAGCGGTGTACCATGCACACATGCTTTCAAATAAGAAATACTCATCTGCGTTCCTTCAATTAAAAAGAACCATTGCTACTCAACAGAAGGCACTAAATTATAAATTGAGTTGTATACACACAGCTGTATGAAAAGAGTTGCATTGATATGGACACCCCTTTATGAATCTGCTTCATGCCAGTCTGCTTTATGAAGATGATGAGCTGACATGGAAGTCATATGTGTACGAAGGAGCCAGAAGCCATTCACGTTTTGTGGTAATTAACCTCTATAAAGGAAATTACAGGGAACTTACTTTGAAATTAAGTAACTCTCCACCTACAGGAACCCCTTCCAAATTGTTCTCACTAAATCTTCTTACTCAGCCTTAAAATCCCCTTGCTTCAGTACACAGTCTATTTTAGTTGAACTGTTGTGCTGCATTTGGCTGGGGCAGAATTAACCTTCTTCACAGTGGCAGGCATGGGGCTGTATTTTGTGTTTGTGCTGAGCACAGGGTTGATAATACAGAGACGTTTTTGTTATTGCTGAGCAGGGCTTACATAGATCCAAGGCCTTTTCTGCTGTCTGTACTGCCACACTGGTGAGAAAGTTGGGGGTGCATGAGAGGCTGGGAGGAGACACAGCTGGGACAGCTGACTCCAACCCACCACAGGGATATTCCAGACAGGTGACGTCATGCTCAGCACATAAAGCTGAGGGGAGGAACGAAGGCAGTATCTGGAGTGATGGCATTTTTCTACCCAAGTAACAGTTACGCATAATGGGGCTCTCCTCTCCTGGAGATGGCTGAACACCTGCCTGCCATAGGAAACAGTAAAATAATTTGTTTTGTTTTGCTTGTGTGTGTGGCTTTTGTTTTCTTTACTGAACGGTTTTGACCTCAATGCATGAGTTTTCCAGCTCTTAGCCCTTCAATTCTCTCCTCAGCCCTGCTGGTGCGGGCATGAATGAGTGGCTGCCTGGTGCCTGATTGCTGGCTGAGGTTAAACTACGATATGTAAATCAGGTAACTCAAATACACTCATTTGAGAAAACAGAATCTATAAAATAGGCTAACTTTTGGTTGTTTCTACTTGCATATGTTCATATTTTTGAAAGATATAAGTGATGTCCTACAACTTCTATACTAAAACCAACACTTTGAACCTGCCATATTTCTTTAAACTCCTTTTCAACAGATCAGAGCATCTGGTAGACAACAGACATGCTTTAGGAAAGCCTAAGAACCAAGCACAAGGTAATGTTAAGTCATTTGCTATCGATGTGCCTCTAGAGAGGTATTTGCTATCCGTGTGCCTGATATGAAAGCCTGCCCAACCACAGTTCCACTTAAACTAGGAAAAAAACCTTGAACTCCCATTTTGCTTTGATTATTTGGTGACATAGCCACAGTCCAAGCTAACAAAATGAAGGGCTTTGGAGATCACTCTCCCTGCTTATATCATCCTTCAGTCTTTCACGGTAAGCCAAAAATAATTGAGGGCAGGTGACCACTGTCCCATGAGTCAGTGCAGATGTGGCACACCACATTCTCCCCACCCATGCCAACTCAGGCTGCATGAGTAAAGCTAGCAATTAAGTGTACAAAACAATTATTCTCCCTGACATCATCCCAGCCTCAGACCATAAGAGCTTCCTTCCACCCTGCCTCTGCTTCCCTGTTTCCCTCCAACCGTTTCCCAGGCTTCATCCTGTTACAGTTTCAGGGTATAATAATAATACAAATAATACAAAATAAGAATAATACAAATCCCGAACCACCAAAAAGGCTAGTGTTTAAGACTATGAATACCTGTTCCTCCAGGAGCCAAGGAATACCTAATTCTACCAGTGTAAAAGTCTGAATAAGCAATAAAGCAGTATGCTTGATCCTTCCATGCTGCAATAGAAAGAAAAACTGCTGCCAACCTTTGAAGGCTTCTTTTATCTTCTAGGGCTGGCTGGTCCTGCAGGCAGGGATACAGCTGACTTTTAAAAGTATAGCCACAAAAATAAGAGTTAACCTAGGAGGCTGCAGTTGAAGATCTACCCCACGTTTTACATCTTTCTGCTCTACATGCATGGAGAAGGAGGTGACTTGTCACCCAGAGTTAAACCAAAACTTGCAGAAACTTCAGCCTGTCAATCACAACCATTGAAAATGTTTTAGCCTTGAATTTCACTGGAACTAGTATGCAGAGATAATTTTGTTTTTTACTAGTACTTGTGAGCTCTGTAGAGTTTACCAGTAGCAACGGTGTCTGCTGAGCAATGAGCTCTATCTGCTGTCTTCACTATTTTGTCTACTTTAGATTTTGGGACAGAAGCTGTATCTTATAACGGGTTTATGCAATTACTTAAATCCAATTTCCAATCTTAATTAGAAATGTAACGATGAACTATTAATAATATTCAGAGCAGCATTAATCTATCCCTGCTCTTTCACGTGAATGGTAACAGGAACTAGACCATCATGGGATTAAATTAAAGACAATTTGAGTTTTGAGAGAAATGGTGGAACAAGAGCTTGGGATCTGTATTGCTGCAATAGTTTGTGTCTATAGGAGAGCCCATGGAATCAGGAAAAGGTGGGATGGTGGGCCTACTTACAGTCTGATAAAGTAAAATACACGCAGAGGACATCACAGGACTCACACCCTGCTGCTGAGCAAGTGGTTTAATAAAAGTGACTTCAATACAAAGAGGGTAATGTCAAACCTTAGTTTAGGCATCTTGCCTGATAAACACAAAAGTGGAACATACCCTATCCCTCTACCAGCCTTAAAAAGCATTTTCCCATTTCCTCAATGCCAGCCAGGCTGGATCAGAAATGAACTTCTTGCATCAGGGGTCAGATGCCAATGATACTTCACTTGGTAATAAAACCTGAATAAAAAGCCAAAATGCTCAATACATAGTTGCTACTGACTAACAAACCTAGTTGTAGTCTTACTCCTCTGAAAAAAAAACCCCACGACTTTGCTCTGTGTGGCTTCACTGTTTTGTCAAGGCCAACTCATCTATCTGCTGGAATAATTATCAAACTGTTTCATATAGAGTGCCATAAAAGAGATTTCACTCTCACTGAACTGTAAAGTTAACTCAGGGAATCTCTGAACCTTCAGAAAGGGATGTCTTTTATGAAAATTAACTGAGACTATGGTATAAATTAAAAACAAATCAGGAACTAATTTTTCAATTCTGTACAAAACCAAAACTTTTAGAGTGACAGTTGTATCTTTAAAAGTTTTCACTAAGATCACACAATAATATCCTGAGGAAAACTAGAGCAACTTTTTTCCCTCTTTACAATATCAGTTTACAGCTGAACAACAGAAGGGTGGAGGAGGAAATTCCTTTATTCTCACCTTCCAAAAAAAAGTTCCTTTTTAGCAAGCTTAGTACAATGAGTTTGTCATCAATTGTTTGCAGGAAACATCTCACATTTTTTCCTTCTATGCAATGAGTTTAATCACAGAAGGTTGATTTAATTTTATAAAGAAAACAAGGCAAAGGAAAGGCAAAAGCCATGATCACATAAGGAATCAGAAATCCCACCAATCTCAGTAAAAGAACCCACCCAATGCTCACAGAAGATCCAAGCAATGTATAAACACAGGATCATAGCACCACAAGGAAGAAGAAAATAACAGCACATGGGCAGCATTCTCACTTTATGTTGGGATTAACCAGAGTTCGTAAATACCTTTTCCATTTTGTTTATTTAAAGGTCCTGTGAATAAACTGCTTGGTCTGCAGCAACAATACTGCAACTAGCAGTATTGAACAAGAATTTAAGAGCAAAAATTAAACCTTTACTCTTAGTAATTTTTTTAAGAGGTTTTCTAGTTTTTTATCTAGTGAAAAGCTATTTCTTATGCAGCTTCTCCCAGTAATTTCCATTGATGGAGTACAAGCCAGTTGCTGCTCTTCCATGGAAAGCTCTGATCTTTCCTTGAAAGAATCAACAGTAATGCAGTAATGCAGTAACAGAGAAGGTTATATTTTCTTCTGTTTGAGACAGTTACATTCTAGAAGGAAACAGAAAGGCATGGATGAATTGTGCTTTTTGGCTGTTTAAATCAGCTCCTGTATAAGCTTGTGTCAGATGGCACCCAGGGGCTTTACTCCCCAAAACCAGGGCACTGCTCCTGGTCTATCCTTTGGAAAGGGGAAGCAGCACTCTGGGAAGAGACCAGCAGTAAGATGCAGCCTTCAAGGTTCTCCTCTTGGCTTCCTGTTCTGGAGGAGGGTTATGTGTGCCATGTATACCTATCTGATGCTGAAAATGCAGATACAGGACAGCATCAGAAAAGTGAAAAGGCTTGCCTGGTGACTGCATTCCAGGAAGCCCTAAATGTAGGCAATATCTTAGGAGCAAAAATATAACTCAGTCAAGCTGTCCCACGTACATGTGAACAGTGAATCAGACTGAAGGACTGTTGTGGTGACAAGGATCAAATCTTTTGCTCTGTCACACCACCAGATCTGTATGAACTCTCCAGCAGCTCAGGTAGTCACAGACACTCCCTGGTGCAGAGCTGGCAGGAGAATTCAGTTCACCTGATAAGGCTCCTCTGAGTGCTCCCACCACTACTGCCATACATCTCACTCCTTTCTAAACACACAGCTTTATGAGAGAAAGAAGTTGAACACTCAGACTTCTTCCCTGAGGAAAATGACTCAACCTTCCTCTCAAGCTCACACAAATCAAACAGAGACCTGAACTGGGAAGGAGTTAGGATATGTAAACTTTACTCTTATTTAGGTTTTTGACATCCAGTGTCAACAAAAATCCCCTCATGTAACACCAAAAGAAGAGAAGCAAACAAGAAACAGGCTTAAGGTGGAGGGAGGACACAGGTTGCCCTGCAGAACAAAAGCCCAGACATTCAGAACTGAGACAGACATTGCAAAAGCAACCCAGACTGGAAAACACAAGCGCTGCCCACTCCCACTGAAGGGTCTGAGCCAACACCATTGCCAATACCAAGCTGACTTGTTTGGTAAGTCCCCTGAGCAGAGCTGCCTGCTCCCGGGCAATGATGCTACCCACCACCTCCTTCCTGTCACAGATCTCCAGAGAACCAGGATCCTGCCCTGCCACTCCCAAAACAGCTACTTTTTACTGTTATCCTTTTAACAGCCAAACCAAAGAAACTCTGGCAACACTGTCACCGACTGTGGGAAATACTGAGAGAGACCAACAACATATTTATCTGTTGTGTTTGTTAGCACAGGGGAAAATCATAGGGTCTTCTCCTGCCAATCCATTCACATTAACTGAAAGCTTGGGTCTTGGGTTTGAAGGATTTGGGTTTGGAGGAGGGGTAGCTTATTTCAGAGCTTTCCAGAGAAGGTTATAAGCCTCAGCATCTGAACAAGAACAACAGAGGATCCAGAGAAGTCACTGTTTCAGACTCACCTGGCTTTTATAATACACTCTGAATCTAAATATTTTTGTTAGTTTTTAATTCTGCAGCCCAGAAAACATTTTAAAACTTTTAACGATTAAAAAAAGTTTACAGTTAACAAGCCCAAAGTTGTTATCAGTGAAGCTACTGTATAGTTAAGTAAAACAGGATTTTATTAATATCTGAAATCAGCAGGAGAGAAAAATTTGGTTTTAGTCTCTTGCTATATTTTTCCTATCACCTATGGTAAGCTCCATATCAACCCTACATAATTAAAGTAAATATGATTAACTAGAAAATCTCAAACATTGTTCAACAGCATGAATTAACTGATGTCCAGCAACAAATATACACACAAAATCTGATTCACCAAACCAATGCAAACTGTATCACCCAGCATCTAGTCCCAAATATGAAATACAACAGAGCAGTAGCAGCTGTTTCCATACTGCCCAGTTACTTAAAATGCCTGCCTGCCTGCCTAGGGCGTATCTGAGAAATTTTGTGAGCATGACTCTCCACAATGGAAGTCCATTGCTGCTGGAATCCACTGCCATGTTCTTGAGGAATGAAACCATCAATTCACTATAAAATCTTGGCATCATGTGAAAGATGAAGTTCTCCTGCTGTGAAACTGGGCCCCCTTCTCTTCATTTAAAAAACTCAGCCACAACCACACATTACCATCTGCACCTGCAGGATTCCAGTTTTATTTTCCTTTCTGCAGAATACATCCCAAAGGCATGGGAAGGGAAATGCTCAGAAATACAGTATATGTGCTCCTTTACCCACAGGGACCTACACCCCAGGCAGCTGGTGATCAGTTGGTAATATCCTTTTTTTGACAGTTTACTCTGCCAAGAACTTTGGGAGTTGGCTTGTTTTCTCTTCAGAAAGCCAGGATAATACAGAGTCTTGGAGCATTCAAGAGAACAGTCCTATCATACTTTTCCTCCAGAAAGAAAACAGGTTTCCAGCAGGACACAGTTTAATACAAACCCTATCCAGCTTGCCACAGCGAAGTCACATCCCATATTCAGGCCAGCAAGATATGCTGACTTGCCAGAGTCAACAAGAACAGTAGGCAAGGCATGCCCGACAGCTGAACTTCTGAGTTTTCCACACATCCCACTAGAACCAGTGAAGAATAACTCATTTCTGTTGCTGAACTGTTGCTGCTATACAGATGGAACCCCTGAATAATGGAGAAGCCTGGAGAAAGAATGACAGGCAGACTAGCCTAAAAACATTTTATTCAAAGTAGAAGTTCATTTGATAATGACATCTGACAAAAAGACAAGAACAATGAACTTCCCCACAAGAAACATTAATTCTATTGCAGTATCTTCAGTACAAGTCATTCTGAAAGACTGAGCTAGTTTGGCTCCAAATATTCACCATATATTATCTGGAATCCAACTCTATTGCCGACCATCAGAACCCAGCACCAAGAAATAAGCAAAAAGTCTGTAGAATTAATTGCCACTCAAAGCTAAATTCTGGGGAGTTCTGCTTATGTGCAGGTCTTATCATAAACTGGCTTCAGGACTGTCTAAATATGTCAGTAACTGTTGTCAGTTTTCCAGTGACAACTCCAAATGTGACTTTTTTCCCCTGAGGGTGATCTTTCTAGAAATTTCAAAATTACCTGAGCTATCTGTAAGTTAATTAGATGGAATAAGATTTTTCAAGAAGTTTAAGGGCTTAAAATATACCCCAAAATGCCAAAAATGTCAACTAATTAAAAGATATTTTTAATTTGAAGTAAGAACTATTTGCTAAATGTCTGTCAATATGCACTCTGAGCTGCTGTTCCATGCCACTTCTGTTCTCATTAACCAAGTTGATAAGCACATTTAATACATCAAAATGATCATAAACCCAGTCCTTACAAATGTATCACTCCAAAAAGCCAAACAGGCAACACGACAGGGATGTTCACAGCACCCATGGAAAATGCTGTTCAAAGGTCTCATTTTCAGAAAGTGAATGAGCACTTCTTCAGTCTATGTTGGTTCCTCTTTTAAAGCACATTTCAAATTTTAAAGAACTCCCCAAAAGTGTGGCTGCTGCTCTCCTTCCTCAGAGCTGCTGTTCATCAGAGGTTCAGAGGGGACGCATATGGATTTGAGAATCAGAGAGGAAGAACAAGCTTTCATTTACAATAATGTAAGAGGAAGCTAATATGTCTCTGTTTGACATTTTTAAATTAAACAAAGCCAGGAATTGAAAGAGAAGAGTGTAAATGAAAGTACACTTACATAATGTAGTGATGGGAAGCTTGTGGAGAACAAGAACATCAACTGGGTGCAGGATAGGCTCAGGCACCTATCAAATCAAAGAGCAGCACCTAAAGCCAGCACAGGTTCTTCTTAGATATAACTAAGTGATCAAAATGGTTGGTTTGATTAAGCCAATTTCCAGTGATAGGCTGACCAGTGTGTTCAGTACATCCACTGCTTTCACAACAGAAAAATACAGAACTGCCATAAATAATTTTACTGTTGTTGTTCTAAGGACCTTTTCCAATCGAAATGAGTATATGACTCTATGAAAATACACAAGCAAATGGAAAAGCAAGACCATAACTTTATCTCAATTTCTCCTTTTAATGATCACAACCAGCAGCAGGAGCAAGGAACAAGTCTGCTCTGCCAAGCTCAGCCGTGCCATGCCAGAATGATGCTGCTGGAAACAGGCCCCAGCCACATGTTGTGAACAGTTGAAACAAGATGGTGTTGAGGCCTGAATGTGTCTGCACTCTCCTCATGGCTACATTTCCTACTAATGCACCTGGCCCTCCAGATCTTCCTTGGTACTTTGGCCGCAGTCGTCCTCTTCTAAATGCAAGCAAGCTGTGCCAGTTAGACATGTCTTGAAAACATAGGGACAATTGGAACATCAAATCATGGCACAAACCACAACGATTTGTTCACCTTGCATATACTCAGTTTTAAAATCAGGTTAAATGACTCTCTGGGTTATTGATAGTAGTTCCCACACCAGCACGTGGGCTCCCAAGAGCACTACCAGCAAAAATCTCTTCTTGCGCTTACTCTTGGGGCAGGGTAGCAGCTAATAGGGAACTCTAAAATTGGAAATAAATGACCTATTTCTGAGGAAAGGTGATAGAATAATATTTAAAGGTTTGAAATTGGCTTCACGCCGTCTTCTATACAAGGCTACAGGAGTACTGTGATACACTCCTAACAAAACAGAATTAAGAGAAACAAAAGGTCTGTACAAACCAACTCACCAGCTTTAACAAAAACAATCTTTACTTCTTTACTTGTGCAAGCTTTATTAATATACATACATCTATTTAATTAGTTTGCAAGTAGAGTTCGGTACAGGTGTACATTTCATCAGATTCCTATTTCTGGTCTGTCATCTTCCTGAAACCTGCCCTAGAAGAGCAATTAAAAAAACAAAAAGGGGTACTTCTTAAAAGTGAAGCTTTTTCAAAGATGGGTGGATCTGGTTTGTATCTTAGTGATTCTATTAGGGAATTCTTCTCAACTGGCTCTACTAAACTTGCTCCACATTTAATGAGATACAGAAATAGGGCACTCCAAGCATGTATACAGATGGAGCTATATTTTTCCCTGGAGTGCTGGGGAAAAAACGGCTGTTATTAAGCTCAACTCAAACAATGCTAGTGTCGCTGTCCCAGACAATGAGGCACATGATGTCCACTTCAATTCTTAGGTTTAATGATTAAAAAATAACATCGCTGTTCTCAAGTATCAGTCCCTGAGAAGAACTGTTAGGAAGGAAAGTGCACATGTCCTCTGGTGCATTTGCTGTCAGGCCAAATCAACTTACTTAGTTACTCTGTGATTGATGGTGTTTGTGGGTTTGGTGGTGTTTATTTACCTGCTTGGTTGGTTTTGTTTGCTTGTTTGTTTTGGGGGGTGTGTGTATCTATGTGCGTGCTTAAGTGAGTACAATCCTAATGTGTCACCAGTTTAAAGGTATTTTAAAATTACCACAACAGGAGATTTCTTCTTTTTTTTTGCTATTTTATTAAAGCGGTCAACTTTAGCAGCTAGAAAGGGAATAAATGAGATGAATATAACCCTTCCCTGCCAGTATTACACCCTTAAAAACTTTTCCGGATTTATGCGTAAATTGTACAAACAGATGTTGCATGAAGCAACAAAAAACCGTGTAGAATAAAGCTAGTAAAACACAGAGAACCCTTCTCTTCTGAAGTACATATGGTGATGTGAATTTACTAATTTATACACAGAGTGTTCTGCTTTTTCTGTTTTAAACCCAGAAACATGGGAGAATAGGAAAATCATGATGCCCAGAGCCCCAAAACAAGTCAGTGGAACCAAGATGTTCTGGAGAAAAAAAAAACATCCAGAGCTTTGGAAGCATTCTTTCCCCCTGGATCATGATTCATCTCTTTAGTCAATTAAATAAAGATGGAAAGAAAATTCCAAAATGAACAGGATACACTTTCATGATTCAGTAGCACATACCAAAGTTTTCCCTAGAGCTTGTGCATATCAATTAAAGCAATATTCCTAACCTTTCTAATAGATGTAGATATGTTTTGGAGGAAATCTGATTTGTTTTAAATAAAATATTGCTTTTCTATTTTATTAATAAGGGATTAAATAAATCATTCCCTGCCTGTAGAATACCTAGGGAAAACTCTCACTTTCACACTACATTACATGTAAGTCTCCCATTAAGCTATGCAACGCTTGAGTCTTGTTACAATACAGTATTCTAATAACATTTCTGAGGAAATATTCTGAAGACACAGTTCTCCTTTCTCCTGGAAATCCAGTATCTTACCATCATCAAATAAATAAAAAGTGAACTCTGAACTCTCAGTAATTATAAACTTAAATAAAATTATCTATTTTTAAACTTAAGGATGGCATGATTTACAGTTATAACGGATTAATGAAGGTTATTCACCACCAAAAAGAACAACAATTTCAGCTGATAATCCAGAATTTTAATATGATAAAGAGTATCCTCTTTTTTGTTAATTCTGTCAGAACACCAGAAAAGCCAAGCACCTTGAATGCAATTACTTGGGAAACAAGCCTGTAGTAGAAGCTGAAATTACAGTTTCAACATAGTGTGTTTGAGCAAAAATCGTGGAAAAGCCCTGAAGATTGCCCAATGTAAAGAAAAAAAGAGAAACAAG
The DNA here is from genome assembly GCF_029582105.1 of Oenanthe melanoleuca. Lineage (NCBI taxonomy): Eukaryota > Metazoa > Chordata > Aves > Passeriformes > Muscicapidae > Oenanthe > Oenanthe melanoleuca. Next base: position 27,320,862 of record NC_079362.1, read on the forward strand.
AATCTGTTTTACAGGTGAAAAACTTCAGCACTGATGATTCACACTTGTTCTTCAGAATGGAGTGAGATACACATGATCTCCTGAAGTTATTGTGTGCTACGCGTAGTTTTTAAAGCTTTGTACACATTTCCATACTGAACAGCCATGACTCTTAACTGATGACTGAAAATACTGGAAGGGCCTTGAGATGCCATCTTAGTCATGGTCTAGATTCCTGCAGTCAACTACAATGACTATGATGACAGGTTAACATTAGGTTTTTTAAAACCCCTACAATTCCCCATCTGACTCTGTAAAAATCTTTCCCATTTGGTAAAATATGGGGATAGTTAATGTTACCAACTACAACTGGACATCTTTCCTTTTCAGATGGCTGAGATGTAACTATCCCTAACTGACTTACCCTGAGGGGAAGACTACAAGGTTTGCTTCCTCACTGAAGACTAACCAGCAGAATCATTCTCCAGATCCTTCCCCATCAAGCTGTACTGTGAAATACATTCTTAGAAGAAGAAGAATCCCAGACAGGAGAGTTCACAGAGTATATAGACTGTGCTCAACTTTAAATACTAATTTACTGGAGCAATGCACACTGAAGTCTTGCAATTAGTTAAGCAGATAAGACTTAAAATTTTGGGAATGTAGAAGAAAAAGAGCACTACTTTGGCATATGGCTCAAAGGAAACAATGGAAATTATAGTTATAACTGCATCTGCTGGCATTCATTCAGTGTTGCTTGCAATATTTCAAAATCAAACTTAATTTTATAGAACTTTACTCAAGTAGTCTAGGTCAGCAGTCAATCAAAGATCATCCCTCTACAGGACTAATGTAATATTTAGGTAAGCCAGCATCACCATCATTTAACAGGTCAACATTTTTTTTCCACCATAATTTGAATGCCAAGCCTATCCACATCAACTTCAATTGACTTGGTCCTAGTGGGTGGGAGTATTGGAAATTACTTTTCCTCAATGAATTATGAGTCTAGAATTTCCTAGGGAAACTTCACTAAGTTTTGGCATTGAAACAAATGAAAAAAAGAAAAAAAAAAAAAAAAAACAAAAAACAAAAAACAAAAAAACCCACACCTAAAAAAACCCCAAAAAAACCCCAAAAAACCCCCACCAAAACCTAAAAAAAACAGAACAAAACACTGGCCTAAAAATGGAAAACAAGCAATGAAAATTGTATCAAAATAACACAGAATTCAGGCTGAACTCTAGGTATCCAAGAAACAGGGTGCACCTGAGAACAAAGATCTGCCCCTTCAGCAGTCTACTAGGAGAGACAGCTGCCGCAGCTTTTCATTTTTTAAAGGGGGGTGGGAGGCAGAAAGAGACCATTTTGGCAACTTGAACAAGCCTCTTTATCCCACAACCATAAACGCACTGCCCATCAGTTGAAGTCAGAACTGCCTTTAAATCAGTACAGCAGCACATCAAAGAGAGAAAAATCACACTGTGAATAGTAACAATAGGGACAGTTCTAGATGCTGCTTTATGTAGCTCTTCTTGTCTTGCTATAAATGGAGTGTCAATAGCAGTTGCTAAATCAGCAGATGTTTCCAGTAGCAAAAGTGAATTTTGCAGTTTAGACAAGACAAAGCAGGCATGAATCAAATTATCTTATGATCAAAGTATACATCAAACTGCTTAGGATTCTGCTGGCTGGACATTTCATGCTGTAAGTAATATGATCATGTATCCTTAACTTAGCCAAAACTCTGGCTGAAGTCAACAGGAGTTTGGAGCAATTAAAAAGGACTATACACACCCCTTCCTACAGAAGTTGCACATCCACAGTGAAGGGAAATAACCATCAGTTGCCACAAGAGCTATTTTTTACTGGCACTATGACAAGATAACTATAAATATGGCTTAATTTACTTAAGAGCTCACCTGGGACTTGTACTCTTTGGACAGCTAGGAAAACTAATACAAAAACAAGTATCAGTTGTCAAAAGCCAATATCTGTATGTAACATTTTAAATCTCTGAAAACTTACTTTGGCAGAGGCTACGGCAGGGCATTAAATAGATGGGCATTCAAATATAAAATGAAGATAAATCGATAAAAAACACTCAATACTGAGTGGTCAGAAATGCTTGCAGTGAATACACTTAAATGAACACAATTTTAGCTGTAACTTCTGCTGTGTGCAGACACATAAAAAGTGTGATGCAAAGATGAAAAAACTTGCCTTTCTTAGGAAAAAAAATAACGCACTATAACATATACAGATATATATAAACACAACTTTTTTGGGTTCCTGAGGCTGCTGAGATCCTGAAAACGTAATTGTGAAATTGAAATAAATCCCTGCCAGATAGGCAAAACCTCTGCAAAACACTTACACAGCATGAATACAAATTGACATACCAGAGCTATGAGACAATGCTAGAATCAGAGAATATTACAACGTTGAACTGTTAATCACCACTCATAATAAAACAACATGTTTGTTTCATTGGTAAAATCACAACGGGGGGAATATGGTCTACCTCTTCCAACAGCAGGCTGGCACTTGTACCTAATGTACACCTTCTGGGGACCTGACAGGCAATTCGTCTGAAGATGAAAACCTAACTTCAGTACGATGACTGCTCTTTAAGGCTAATGATTAATGGTATCAGGAACTCCAACACTGGTACACCCACAAGAGCTGCCGGCCTGCTCACCTCAGTAATAATTTTATCAACTTTTTTGTAAGAGACACCAGTGTTTCGGTAGTTTACGCTGCAGTGGTCCTCAGCAGAGGCCAAATAAAAAAAAGAAATAAAATATTTAAAACTCATGAACTCGCCTTGCTGTTACAGAGGAACCTAAAAATAGAAATACTTGGAACAAAGATACAGGGGATTTTCTGTTCAAAAAGGGGAGTCCAGGAAAATTTTAGATCGCACATGCTTATTAATAAATAATTACGTCACAGGTTTCTCAGGATCTTGCCTAGCCCCCTCCACACGCCCCTCCATCCTCCCGACCTGGCCGTCTCCAGGCTCAGCGGCCGCGCAGGGGAGGGCGGCGGAGCCCCTGCGGCCCCCGGCCCGGCCCAACACAGCCGCCCACGGCCCGGCCCGGCCCGGCCCGGCACAGCCGCCCCCGGCCCGGCCCGGCCCGGCCCGGCACAGCCGCCCCCGGCCCGGCACAGCCGCCCCCGGCCCGCGCACCCCGGGATGCTCGCACAGACCCGGCTGTCCGTGCCGTCCCGCTCCCGCAGCTCCGGCGGGCCGCGCCTCCCCCGTCCGGGCTGCGCACGCCGGGGGCTCCCCGGGGCCGGGGACACCGCGCCGGGCTGCGACGGCAAGGGCAGGAACTCGGCATCCCCTCTGTCCTCCTGGCCTCTTCCCTTCCCCTCCGCGCATCTGCATTCTCCTCTCCTGCTCTCTCTCTCCCTGCCCGCGATTCCACCTTCCCTCCACGCTTTCCCCCTGCCCCTCCTCGCACCTCTAGCGACACCTCCTTACCTCCCCCGCCTTCTCCTGCCCACCCCCCTCTCCCCTCTCCGCTCTCTCCCGCCCGCAACCCGCCGAGGGCCAGCTCGCCGGAGCCGCAGCCACCGCCGCCTCCCTCTGCTCCGCGCTGGGAGCCGCGCTCACACACACACACACAGAGGCAGGCAGACAGACAGACAGGCAGACAGACAGGCAGACGCCGCGCGGACACGCGCATCCCGGCGCTCGCGGTACCTTATCCAAACCGCTCCCGCTCCTCCGGCTCGCGGCGTGCGCTGCCAGCCCCGCGCGCAGCCCCGGCACGTCGGGTCCCCCTTCCTCCTCCTCTTCCTCCTCCCCGCCCGCCCCCTTCGCCGACGCCGAAAGAGGGGGGCAAAGCCGCCGCCCGCCTCGTCCCGCCCCGCCCCGCCTCGTCCCGTCGCGCCCGTCCCGTCCCGTCCCGTCCTGCGGAGGCTCCGCGGCCGCCCCCGCGGCCCCGCCCGCCGCGCTCGGGTTACCGGCGGCCGGGAGCCTCTCCTGTTACGGTGCCCGCGGCCGGCACCGGGGGGGCCGCGAAGGAAAGGAGCGCGGCCCCGCGCCTCGCCTCCGGGGCGTGCAGGGGCGGGAGCTTCACTCCCCCGCCAGCTCCGGGGGTTTCCGAGCCGCGGGTTTCGGGCTGCTGTCTTTTTGTTTGGTTTTGGTTTGATTTTCTTTATTGGTGAGGGGGGCTTGGCCGTTTTGGATTTTTGTTTTATTTTGTTCTGTTCTGTTTTTTAATAGGTGGTACTACTGTCCTGGGCTTCTTCAATGCTGCCTTTAACCCAAATATGCTTGCAAGGTTCCCATTGATCTGCTATCCTTCCTGTGAAAAAGCTCTGCCTTTTATTTTTGGTATCAGTACAAATTTAATTATCCCCTCAGCTCCTGTGCTGGAGATGAAGAACAACTAACGCTTTCTTTGAGCTGGATATGGGGAACAATTAACCCTCTCAGAACTGATCATGGGTTTGCAGATCTCCGCTGTAATCTCTGTACATCACTAACATTTCCCCGCTGAAGAGCTGAAGGTTGCTCTCATGGGAACCTTTGTCTAAGGACTGTTCTGTACCTCTTACCATGCTTAATGCACTCTTGAGAATGACCATGACCTAATAGATCTAAATTTGAGTTGATGAAGTACACAGGATTTAAGATGTGATCAAACCATGCATTCATACAATGGCACAATGACGTTTTTCCTTGAAAATACTTCATGAGGAACTTTTGAGGGAATGTTTCAGTGGCCTGTCAAAACCCTGAGATTTTACTCGTGGCAGCTCAGAGCCCACCATTTTTAATGACTATTCGTCTATGTGTGTCATTTTACATTTACTTATACTGGGTTTCTGATATTGAACATTCAGTCTTGTAATGTCCAGATATAATTCTTTACAATCATTCCTCTTGTTACTGCCAAATAAATGCATTTTAATGAACTTTGCTATTTGACTCCATTCCCAGGTAAGGCAGAGTACATTGAACAGCACACATTGCAACACTGTCTCTTGCAGAACTCTACACCATCCAGCACCTCCCTCTATTGTGAGAACTGGTGATTTATTCCTGTACTTTAAATTTTAAATTCTAAAAAATTACAGAGCTATACCAGGGCTTTCCCTCTTCTTGTTTTCTCTGCTTAGTCTCCTTAAAAGCCTTTGTCAAGAACTTTTTAGACACCCGGTCTGATATGGAAATTAGATCACCCTTATCCACGTTTTTGTTGACCTTTTCAGAGACCTCCAAAAGGTTTGTTTAAGGCAGGACTTTACAGCAGCAATGTTGACTCTTCTCAGATAGATTGCATTAAGTGTTCTTTAGTTCTAACCCAATTAGCATCTCTGTATTTGGACAGTACAGGCATGAGGTTTGCAAACCTTTAGCTCTCCAGTCTGTATTGAAGTTTAGTGTCCCGTTTTCCTCCCTCCACTCTTCAGTAGCCAATGTTTTAAATGGGAGATTACACACTGCTATTGATGATTCAGTTGCTGCATTTTCTGTTGAGAACTCAAGGACAGATGCTCACACAGAGGACATGGTTGCTAACTGAATGCTGTGTGCTAATGAAAACGATTTATGGTAAAAGCTAATGGTATAAGGTAACTGAGGTGTACATATGTAAGTGCAGACATGTAAGTAAGAAATTATCCTAATAATCAACTACAAGTGGCCACAATCCTCTTTGCAAATATATGTGTCTGAAAGCACACGAGAGTATGGTACAGACAAAAACCCCCAAGGTCTTTGACACAGGGAACTGCCTGCCATTCTCTCTACTGGCAGCCATCTGTTTTCTCTTTTTCAGACTTTGTTGTAAATTCTCTGGACAAAGGCTAGGCTTTTTAATGAACATTTAATGAACATTTTTTCTTGCCACTAGCATGCAGCACAGGAAGGAGGAAGAGAGATAGCTCTGAACAGGGGTGTTTCAGCTGCACCATCTAGGAATGTCCCCAGGAATGTCTGCAATGCAGTTATCTGCCCAAAGACAGGGCTCCTAGCCTTTGTCCTTCTAGGATAAGGTGCTAGAACCACAGTACATCCTCATTCAGACTATTTGCAGAGAGCAGACAGGGAGCAAAGGGGAGCTGCGCTTGTGCATGGGCATGCATTGCTGATCCTGCCCACCAACCTGCCCTGCAGGCATGAGAGTCTGTACTCCCACAGATAGGCATGCCATCCAAATGGCAATACGGGCATGTGGAGGAAGGAGGAAAAAGAGCATGGGAGTTACATCCTTTTTGTATGTTTCACAGATCTGACCACCCTTTATTTGGTTTTTATGTACTTCAGCTGCTAGAAACAGAGTATGGCAGTTATCAGAAGGGAGGAAGGGAAATAAATTAGTGGTTTTTGCTTATGGAAACCTTCAGAACCATGCAGAAAGATCTCCTCCAGACCTCAAAAACATAATTAAAATAAGCATTGTCAAGTTTCATGCTTTCTAAAGTTTTGGAGACTAGCAGTACTCGAATGTGGAGAAAAATCTGGAAACCAATGATGCTACAGTGTCAGAGGAGGAATTTCAGAGCTCCTCTTCCTGGGTTCACACCTCTCTATCTTATTGTTCCAGCAATTACCTTCTGTCCCTCTCCGGCTTTCTGGGTTCATACAACAATGGACTGTATGACAGCAGCAGAGATTTTCTTCCATTAGGTAAAGCAATGTCACAAATGAAACTGACCCAGTTTGTTAATGCTCTGTAAATTTACTACAGCATTACAGAGAGCTTCAGGCAGGGGGAAGGAGCAATTAATCTTTGCCAGAATGCAGTTTTCCCTTATTTTTACTATAACGTTGAAATACCTTTACCTAGACAATGAATTGCAAGATTAGTTGGTACTGTACTAAAAACCCTGCAAAGAGGAAGAATATAAAGATAGCTGCATTAACCAAATATTTGTCAAGAAAAATAGTTATTTGTTAACACTCACATGACAGCTCCTCACGTCATTCTATTTCAGGCCTGCTTTATGTGCTTGTGAAATGAAAAGCTATTATCCCCAGTATCACCTCACTCCTTCTTCAATGGACGACCAGTTTGCATCCCAAGACTGTGCTGAAAATGTTGGAAAAATTGACAAAAACAGATCCTGAGATTAATGTGGAGTCTTGAAGGATGTTAAGGAACTGCAACTGTGTATCTGAGCTTTCGTTTGCAGGGGACTGCAAAACTGAGGATGCTTTTCTACATCTGCGGCCTGTGGAAATGGCAGGTGGTCAACATCTCTGACAACCAGGCCATGTGCTTATGTGAGACCTTGTTATTATACAAAAAGGCTCTTATTCCTGCTCGTTTTATCTCTGCCATATAAACTGACCTAGTTTACAATCTGCCTCTGTACAGATGTGTGGTCTTCCATGGGCAGAAAGAGGATGGAACCATTGCCAACAAACCGTGCCTGGAGTTAGAAAGGGGAAGAGACACAGGGTAGCTCAGGATGGGGAGATAAAGAGAAGGAAATTAAAGGAAATTAAAGGAAATTAAAGGAAATGAGGAGAGGAGAGGAGAGGAGAGGAGAGGAGAGGAGAGGAGAGGAGAGGAGAGGAGAGGAGAGGAGAGGAGAGGAGAGGAGAGGAGAGGAGAGGAGAGGAGAGGAGAGGAGAGGAGAGGAGAGGAGAGGAGAGGAGAGGAGAGGAGAGGAGAGGAGAGGAGAGGAGAGGAGAGGAGAGGAGAGGAGAGGAGAGGAGAGGAGAGGAGAGGAGAGGAGAGGAGAGATTGTATCAGTATCTGCTGCTCCTGCTGCTCCTGTCTTGGAGAGAGAGGAATAACTCAGTCTTTGCTTTTGGACCCTGTCAGTATAGGGGAACATGGCTTCAGTGAGGCAGATTTTTTTATTGTTATGCAGTGAACCTTGAAATGGAGAATAATTCTAAAAGGATACCTCTTCCTATTAGAATTTTTTTCAGGCTGCTGTTTATAGCTCAGCACACTATTCTTGTTCTCTATGAACTCTAAAAGATGCTGAATGCAGAATAAAGAAAGGAAGGAAAACACTATGATAATGATGCTGAATATGCCAGGCAGTTTTATAACATTTATAAATGAAACGTAGACCTGAAGGGTGATGCTTCATATGGTAGCCTCCACACTGAATATGAAAAATGAGTTTTGCTTGGGATGCAGATTTTTAAGTGTTCTAGACTGGCTGTCAGATATTTTGTGATTAGATTAATTTTCCTTTTCTTGTGGTTCTGGTTATTTCTCTGACTGCAGAAAAACATGAAGATGAGCTGGATGGGAGAATGCACCAGCTTGTAATAATGTGTGTGAGATGAAAATAGTACTTCAGTGTATTCTCTATGCATTTATAAAGCTAATGAATGCAGAGATCCACCAGACAGTTAGCAAAAGAGCTGTAGGAAGTTTGGAGGTCACATTCATAAATGCTTTATATTCAGTGCAGGGATGAAATGTTGTGAATTGCAGAGGCAGGGAGCTGCTGGTAGAGAACTGACTGGAGATCTTGTTCTATTCCTGTCATTGCTGCTGATTTGTTATGTCACTGAAGGTAAGTCACTTTCTCTTATTTGTCTATATGAGTTGATGAGTTTTAGGATCGGGACTTTCGGTTAGTAGGAGGTGGAAAACTTAATAGGACTTCCGCTGTGGTTAGGGAATTCAAATAGAAAGTTCATAGAATGAACTCAAAAATTCCTTTCTGAAGTTATTCACCTGTCTAACAGGCTCATTTACATACATCTATTATGTCTTGGAATAGTTTGGCAAGATCTCTATCAGCTACTCACTACATGAGTAATCTCATTGGCTTAAATGTGACTCCTTGGGTGAGTAATGTTTTAGTACTGGCTCCATAAAAGGTCTGAGTCACCATCAGCTTACAAACTACGTGTGCAACCCTGCGAGCACTTACCACACGGTGTAGTGCGTTTTACTGCGATCAATTCTCTCCCAGGAATAATACCCAGTAGTAACTGTTTCTGTCATCCACACCCACGTGTAGAAGTTACTCTGTTCTGCAGTCGAAAAACCAGCCAAGTTTCACTGCAATCATGTTCTCTTCGATTCACGGAAACTGTTAGTTTCCTTTCACAAGAAATCCAAAGAAGTATTTAGTACTTGTGGAATTGTAAGTAAAAGATCTATTTTATTGCAGCTTCCAGGAATGCCACTGCATAACCAACTCATGGATCTCCCTCCTTTCGGAAAACGCAGTCATTGCAACTCTGAAGCTGTAAAGTTTCACTTAAAAGTTCTTTACAGTCTTGTTCCAGCTAATGTTTGTGCTTTGATTCCTCCTGCCTTATCTTTGTCTCATTGTGCCCTCGTCCACAATAGCCCCTGTTTCTTTTCCCTATTGAGAACTTTGCGACTCCTTTCAGTCTGCTCCTTTTCCTAAGGGCAGAAAAAGAAATTCCATTCAGTAGTATCCCTCTTTTATTCTACAAATTCCTCTTTCAAGTCAGCTTCATCAATAACACCAGCACAAGGCAGTCCTCAAAGATAATTTGCCATGTCCAGCTTGCCTGACTGAGCCTGATCATCCTCAGAGTTAAGCTCTACATATTTTTCCAACTACTATCTCCATAGGAAAAGCCATATAAATATAGCACTAGTTGTTACCAGAGCATTACATATTCTGCATTTATATCAACTAGTGAGGCATGATAAACATGGACTACAGTACTTCAACAATTATGTACAGTTGCATATTATTCCTGCAATAGAACGGGCATAGCCAAAAAGATTTAAAGAGCAGTCATTATTTTAGGAATAGGGAACCTCTGTAACTCTTCTATACAATACTTGAATAGCATATTCTCACAAAAAGCATTTGTTTGTGAACTAAAGAGCTTGATTCAAAGCCTAATGGAGACTCTTCCAATGCATTCAATAAGCTTTGGATTAAGTCCTTCCTGAGGAACAGATGCAGGCTTTTATTCACTACCAGTGAAACAATAAAAACAACGAGACAAAGAATAAAGTTGTCTACACAGAATAAAGCAGTGTTGTCCTGCAACAGCTTAAATACATTAGTCTCTATAGTTAAACCAAAGTAATGTAGAGCTGCTCAAATTGTTTGTATAGGCAATTCACAAAATGTACAGTCCAGAAATGTTGAAGTATCTACACACAAGCACTCATACAAGTATTTTCACTGATTATTCAACTTTGTAGTACTTGCAAAAACTGAGTTATAAATACAACTATAAATTCCAGTAGTTCAAGCAAAGATAACACCGAAATAATTTGTTTCCAAAAATGAACAAAATTGTGATGGAAGAATAAGCTGGAATATTTTTTTTTTTTTTTGCCACAGCTCTTAGAGGGATACAAAGTGTTTACTGAGACCTGGACTTGAGACAGACTTTCCTTTAGTAAGTTTATCTCATTCAACATAGTGATTTCTTATCTGGCCCATGATGTTATCCAAATGCAAGCAATAATGGGTGCTAATGTGCAGAGACTTCTCCTGCCCCTGCAGGAAAATCTGGGGCCAGAGTCTCCCCAGGAAAAAGAGTCTGATAAGGGAGATAAGCAACTGTGGGAGATACAGGAGAGCTACTGAAGTAAAAGACAGCAAACAAGAGGAACAATTAGCAGAAATTGAGCTTTAGCAGAAGCCAAGTGAAGAAATCTAGTGATAAAGAGTGAAAAGCATGGTTTTTGAAATATGAATCCTGCATGGATTTATGTAGAAAGTAGAAATTGAAAAGGAAGCCTGATTAGAATAGATTTCAGTCATAGCAAAAAATGACCTTCATAATGAATATGTGGAGAGAGGTGGATTTTGAAAGAACTAGTGTCTGGGGCAATAAAGTGTGAGCAGAAAAGGACATTATGCAAAACTTTAACCAGGAAAGGGAAAAGAGAATCAAAGTTGATAACTAATACTACACTAAGCTACTTCTATAATTATTAAAAATAATAACATTTCTATGTTCCTAGCCTTTTCAGCTCACAATTAGCCGCCTCCAAAACAGGTCAGTTTTCTTAAATTCTGTACATCTAATGGCTAGGCAAAGTGAACACAGTAGTTACTTCTGTTCCAAACATGAACTAAATGGAGACATTTTTATGACATCTTTTCCTGGAGCATTACCGCAGATATGCTCTGACAACAATGAAGAAGAGAAATCCTTCTGCCTTTTTTCTCCTGCATAGGGAACCCTGTCAGGGTCCAGTGACTGAAATCTCTACTATACAGAAAGAACATCATGACTCCCTTCCCATACTCCTATTTTCACCTTTGTGTTGCTACAGACTAGTGAATGGTCCTGCAAATTTCTGATATCTTTCAATCTCCTCACTTTTGCACATTGAAGTGCTAATCTTCAGCAGTTAAACTCCCTTCTCAACATACTTTACCAGGTCCTCACAAGGGAAAGGCTGGATGCTTATTCCTTCTAGCACGATTTCAATGGTGTTAATGCCTCCAATTGGAATGTGTTTTGTGCTGCACAGTGGATGGCAACACTAGAAATGACTGAGAAAATCAAGACTACCCACAGGTTCTCAGAAAGTCAGAGACAAGTGGATAATATTTCAAAGAAGTGGATAATAGTTTCAAAGAAGCAATTATTTGTTTCACGACTAGGAATATGTTTTCCCCCTCAAATAACAGTATCATGGTTTCCTAAAGATGTGTCCTTTTCTTGAATTAGAGAGGGAGCAAGCCCAATGTCCAAACCGATGGTCAGCTGAAGGATTGGCTGTCCCTGCAATCACTGAGGTCTTAGATTCACTGTGTTTTCTGATCATCAAAGGTGCAATCAGGCAAAATGAAGCTGTAATAAGACAATATGAGACCTATGAAGATAAATCTGCTGATTAAATATTCACAGTAATCTGTATGGAAACCCAGCTCTGCACTACAAAACTGATGTTACTTTTATTGTCTAACTCACTGTTGGAGCAGGCAATCTTTCTTGTCTCTGGATATGGAGGTGGGGGGCATGTTTTACACAGGTGCCACAGCTTGACAGTGTTGTTACTCAGCTTAGACAGTTTCCATGCAGAATCACAAAAATAAAATTACGGTGCCAGAGGTCAAACATAATGTTTGACTGCTTTGAATAACTGAATAATCTCTGGTTTCCCTGACCAATGTTGCCTGGCTCCATAATGATACAGAGAGCAATTAGCAGAAGTAACTGGAAATGAACCCTTAGCTGTGAGCTATGACATGCGGTTCAGTAGCTCAGATGAATCCTCCTCTCCCATCACCCTGCCCAGCTCTGCTGACTTCAGCATGAGGTAAGCTTTGGACAGGACCAGAGATGGACAGTGCAGCCTGGGAAAGCAGTGATGAGAGCGGGCAGGAGCCAGCTGGGGAAAGCATCAGCTGCAGGAAAAAAGCTGTTCTGCTCTTCCAAGTTGGCTGGTACCTTGCCTTGTTTTGCTGCACACTGTGTCAGAATTTCAGCAGTGCCTGGTCATGGTGGGTGGGCATAGCAGTGAGATACATCTGAAACTGCCTGAAGAGTCAGAAAGAAGGGGATGTAAGGCCATGCAGGCTTACACTGTGAAAGATGATCAGGGATTTTTGCTGTCTGGCCTCTTCAGATTCTTGTACTATGCAAAAAAAGCATTTCCATTATAAACTGATCTAGAGTAAGGAAAATATCAAAGCCTCTGCCATTTTGAGTTACCTGTAAAGTTTTCATCTCCAACACAATTTTGGCAGCAGGACAAGAGGGAGGATGAGGGGAAGGGGCATATCTTGGATCTGCTTATATTAATTGTTTGTTTGTTTGTTTGTTTTTTTGTTTGTTTGTAAGCAGCTGCACGGTGAAGTGGATTCTTTTTTTCCATAAATTTCTGGACTCACTTAGGTTCTTTGATGATATAATATTTTATAACACCAATGAAAAACCAAATTAATGATCTATGTTTCTGAGAAAACATGACACCAAAATATTAACACTGCAAGACAAGTTCAGCCTATTGCTGATCTTTTTCATGGTCCTAAAAGTTTTGTTGAAATTAGAAGTTGTTTGCCAAGATAATCTCTCAATCAGTATTACAGAGAAAACCCTGAATGTTGTGCACGTTCATCTTCATCCTTCCTACCAATCAGCAGTAATAATGGTGGAAATATAAAGAGAACCAGCTGCAGTTTATGCTACTCCCACACACATATACTTTTCAAGTACAAGCTGCAAGAATGGCTCAGTAGTAAAGTACATGGTATTCTGAACCTGAACTCTAAAGTGAGCTGGATGTGTTTCAAATGCAATGATGAAAAGGCAACATTTTGCTATTTAGAAATGAAGGAAGAAACATAAAAATCCCTCCAAGATTACTCACAAACTTTGGCTTGTTCAGAGTGTGTCACATAGAATGGCTCTTAGGGAGGACTACAAATTTCTCCTCTGGTGAGGGAGAGTATTCCAAGTGTTTACTGATCCATATCCTGTTTTCACTGGTTATGAATGTCATTATCTATTTGATGTAAGAATTTTCTACACTTTATTGAAAGCTACACGAATTACCATTGACTTCAACTGTACAGTCAATAGCACAGTCAGGACCTAAGTGTAGCTTGTTGCTATTTTGTTAATAGTTCATTAAAGGGAAGGGAACTTTATGGTAGCCCAGGACTCCCCTTGGAGTAAGTTGGTTGTTGAAAATAACAGAGATATGGGGATTTCTCTTTCCTGTTTCTATTAATTGAAAATACTATTGAAACACTACTGCAACTAGGTCTGCATAGATTATTTTTGGAGTTGATCTAGAACTGATAGTTTCCTTATATAAAAATACTATTGCCCATTTGACATTTTAACTATAGGGAAGACAATTATTTTGGATATCTCTCTCAGCAAATTTAGAAGAGTTTATAACCAACTGCTGCATATAATCTTTGCTTCAAACACCAGGATTTTCTCTTCCCTAGACTGCTAGCACTTTAAAGAAAGTTTTTTAAAAGAAAACTTTAACTCTTTGTCATTTTCTATGACTAAATTAATCTTTTTTCATGTGGGTAAGGAAGCTCTCATGGACTTTATTGACTTTCCTGTGCTGGCATTTTGCTGATTCTGCTCACGCTACTTTAGTGGCAACACTAAGACAGCCTCCCTTTTGCAAAATTATGTCTTTAAATCTCTTCCTTCAGAGGGAGGTCTTGATGAAAAAATGGCACCTCTTTTTCAAAACCAAAGAGGAAACAATGCTAAGTCAGATTTTGTTCTCTATGATGTTATACTCCCAAGCATTTGGGATAATGTGCTATTAAAACAAATTGCATTCCACCGTCATTTTTCCCCCTCTTCCTTAAGTATGACCTTAACTTAAGCTAGAGAGTGTTATGGGCTGAGTAAACTCCAGCTGAGAGCTTTCCCAGGAGCCCTAGAGGTCCTGTTTGTGATACCAGAGCTGCCACAAAGCAATACTACATGAAGCAGAGCATTGATAGCAACCAGAGCACAATATCTGGGAATGCCTGTGCAAGTCTGTGCTCCAGCTCCAGTCAGAATAATTTGAATATCTGATTTAACCATAACATGAATGGATTTCATTTTGACTTCTGTTCACTATCAATTTGGACATTGCTTTTATTGCCTGTATTATAAATTATTTCCTTAAGGAAAAGTAGTTTATTATTGATTGATGTCTCTGAGAATGCATTGACTTGCTGCTTTATATAGATTTAACCTTAAATTTAATCATAGTTTTTGATACCCAGGACTATGAAATTCTGTGTTATCTGGCCCATTCTGATTTTTTTATTACATGTGGTCAGATTTGTATTTGTTATCAGTAGGTCTGTTTTGTTTTGGTGTTTTTTAAACATCATTTTGCTCTAGCACCATTTGGATTTCCTCAGCACTGTAGAAAATAAAAAAAATAAAGCCTATAGGAAATCTGGGTTTTGAGAAATTTATTTTTTTAATCTAGTAAAAGAATGAAGTAAATATTGTAAGAAAAATCAAAATGTGTTATGTGTTTATATTTTCCTCATTCAAAAACAGAAGTTATGCAGATGATGGCTTGAGCTGATTATTCACCATGGCCCTTAACATTTTAAAGATAGCTGATGTGAGCTTCTCACACTAGTTTTCACTCACAGGCCAGAAGAAGACACAAATCTGCTGCGTTTTATCTTTGAATGTTTCTCTCAGAAATTTACCTAACTGTAATTAAAAAATCTCAGACAAATCTACTTTTATAGGAAAAGTATGAAATATGCTTCATCAACCTTATATTAACCTATTTAAGAGCCTAGATTGCTGTTTAATTTAATTTTTAAAAGTGTGAAAGTTTAAAACAAACTTAGGCATGAATACGGCCTATGTATACTCAAATTTGCATCTTTAAAAATGTCTGGTCTATAGTGTAAATTTTTGGGGACACCTCTAGCTTTTAACATGGTTGTTTTTGGCTTCAGACAAAAACTTCCTCAGCAATGTCAGCCACTGTGAAAATGAATGTCTTGGCCCTGCAGGAATTCCCTTGCCCATTCACTGCCTTTCCACTCTTTATCTTACTGGCAATTTCATTTGCTGCTGTTAAAAACACATGGCTGCACATGATCACAGCGAGAATGACAAAGAAAAAGGAGTATTCCTGTGTGGGAGATTGACTGACAGTGAGGAAGGATAGAGCATTGATTTGACACTGTCCATGAACTGCCAGGATTATTTAACCAAGCTTTTCAAGAGATTCACTTTTGTTGAAAATCCTCCTAATCCTAACCATTGCACCAGACTCAGATATTTAGAAAGAAGCCCTGTGGAAACCAAGTGAACACTGTTTACACCAAAGGGATCTGCTATAAAACTACTCCCAGCATGACAGCCTCCTTGCAGCTGCAGATGCGATGCACTCCTCTGAGAGTGGAGAACTATCAAGAATTACGTTTGAGTACAGTGCAGATCCCTGTGCCTCCCACAAGGACACGGTGAGAGGAGACTTACCCCTGCACCCTCCTTGGCTTCAGAACCTTCACAGGAGCATGGTCCCGATGGGTCCCTCAGCAGCATAGCCAATCCTCCTGCACCTACAAAACCAAAGACATTTATTGCCCATGGGAGAATACGCACGGCTGAGAGGTTGCTTTGCTTTGATTGGATCCATTTCTACCCGCCACGCTCTGCCACCAGCCTGGTGTTTTGTCAGTGTTGTTGAAGAATGTAGAAAGCCTACGAAAACCATGACTGACAAATATCTTTTCCAGCTGCAGACAGCTCTGCTTGCTGCATAGAGGCAGCTGCCTATGGGGGAAAATGCAATGGGTGCTAAGTGTTGACACTGTGTGCCATGGCTCTGGAAGAACATACTCCATTTCAGTCCACTCAGTGGCCATCCCTGTCCCTAGGGTGGTTCCCAGTGGCAGAGCTGCCCTGGCTGCTGATGGGGCAGTGGCATGGCCCTTGCCACTCCCGGGCAGCTGCAGTCTTGTCACCCCCAGGCAGCTCCCTAGACACTGGTTGCTCTGTGCTCGTCCGTGTCACTGTGCTGAAGGTATGCCTGTGCTCACACCATGTCCTGCATAAACTTGTCCTGTCTCTTGGAGATGCCAAAGGACTTTTCATTACTCCTCTGCATCCAAAGAGCAGGGCAAATAAGAGCATCTAGACCCCTAACTAAGAGTATGTCATTAGAGAATTTTGTTTTGTGATGCAGGCAGTAGTAACCACTGCTTATTGAGTCATGTCAGATCACAAGCACAGCTTGCAGGTCATGGCATGGACAGCCTGTCTGGGAGAACCTCTGCATCAGGCTTAGGCCTTGAAGAAGTTAAGAACATTTCAGCTAATTTCACCTTTAGGGACAATCTTGTTTAAGCATAGCTAGTAACAGACAGCTGCTTGACTGCTTTTGGAATTTCCATAGCACTGGTAATAATTGATTAATGTTGGGTTAGTGTCAGATTAAATCAGGGAATATATTCTAAACTATGAAATTAAATTATTGCATGATCTCCTCTATAGAGAAGAAAAATGTATAAGGATTTTTTTATAATCTCCAGTAGCTCTGCTACAATGTACTCAGCAGGAGTACATTGAATAATCTTCCTTATGTTACCGCAGCACAGTGCATGCCTACTAAATTTGAAATAGGTCTCTCACGTAATAATATGACTTGAAATGGCTCTGCAGGCCTTGGTCAATACAAGGATAGTTATTGATGCCCTCTGCTGCTACTTGAGTCTATAATCTTGAGTGTATACACCACAGTGGTGTTATGATTACTTATGCAAAAAGGAACCATGCTTCAGAGATGCCCATTGCGTATTTGTTGCTGCAGTGGACAGTGGCACATGCTAACTGTGTTAGCTTGAGCTGTAGTTGAGAGACTTTCACTACAGAGCTGCATCTTTCCTTCTAACAATATTGGCCGGCTGCAGTTTCAGTTAGACTTCTTTACTTTGGAAGGAGAATATTAAAAAGTGCCAGTGGAACTTATGTGTACATAAAAATCCTGAAAATGCTTTTAAGTTTTTACAGCACAGGTTCTCTGGAACTAGCCCTTCCTCTTCCTGCCTGCTGAGCTATGTTGCCCATGTAGTCCACAGAGCCAGGTAGCCCTCAGGTGGGTTTGAGAACTGTGTTAAAACCAATGTGAGTAGTTACAGAATAGAGACCAATTTTCTTGTGTTCTCTACACTCTGAAAGAGTCCACAAAGTCAGAGCTCTAATCCTGTGACTTTACCACAGGATTAATCCCTTCTTTGCATTCATCTCTATGCTCTATGGGATTCCCATAGAGCATTGCTGCTTTGGAAGTGAGTCCGCAGAAAAAGCAACTAGCTTATTCTGTCCTGAGTTCTTTTTTGTCTATTTTTTTTTTTTATTTCCAGCTCTCTTTGATAGCTTTACTCATGCTAATCTCAGGCCAAAATTTTTCTCCTTTTTATGTATCCATATATAATATTTCAGCATAATGGATCTTTGATTGTCTACTGATATCTGTATGCTCTCTTGCTATCCAAAATCAGACGTGAAATAGAGCTGTGTGCCTTTTTACACAGTTTCAGTAAAACTTCCCTTTATACCCAAGCTACATCATTTTCTGCAATGTATTTGGAACTGTGAAGCCTTTGCATGTTATCCTTGAATGGATGCCTCTGCATTACCTTATTACTGTTAGTCTGGGTCAGAGCATGGGAGCAGTTGGTGCTGATATATCTAAGTTGAAATTATAAATATGCCCAGGATTTAATATCAGACTAGATTTAGTCTAATTCTGTGGTAGTTTATATTAATTTCCTGAAATAGTGAATGTTACCTTGGAGTGAATGTTACCATAGTGTCATAAGGAGTACTACTTGATTTGAATATTTATGTTTACTCTATGGTTTGGAAAGTGTTTCATGTTTCCCTGCAGCAGAATTTCTGGTTTGGTTTCCTCCTCTTGCATGTGACTCAACAGTACACCCGTAGTGTGAATCACTCCACGTCTGCATCAACTGCAGATGTGGTAAAGGAGAGAGGGATGAGTTCACTAAAAACCATACTGCTGCTCTCTGATGAAATGCTGATGTATGTGCAGCCCAAGCCCACCAAGGAAGCATAGCCTGGTGACTAGCACGCTCAGTGGAGATGTGGGTTACCTAATTTCACACCTGTGCCACAACTAGCATTCTGCATACCCCTTGGAAGGCACTGGTACTGTCTTAGGTTCTCCACTTGTCAGACATATTCCCCATTGATGTGGCAATAATTGAAAGGTTAAGAAGAGAGCATTATTACCTTTACAGTGGTAATAAATGTACCTAAATAGAAGAAAGTCACAAAAGTCTGAGGCCTAAAAATTAACATGCATAAGAAAATTATATCTTTCCTACACATCTCACGAAATAAATATCATGAGGAGAATTCATCCCACATTGTTTTTGGTGATAGGCCATATCTGCTATAGGATGGACCTCAGACTTGATTTAAATGAAGGACATAGCAACTTCATAATCATCCTTGTATTAAAAAATAAATAAATATCCAAGCATGTTCACATCCATGGACATGTTTTAGAGGCCTAGATAGTACCAGTTCCTGCTGCCATTAACACAGCTATAGTTTCACGTTTTTCACTGTCTGTACAACAGTGATGAAATAACTCAACCAGAACAGCTGCAGGGCAGCTCCATCAGCACTATCGGGGCTCAGAGGCTTTTCATCCATCTCTGTGCATGCTTGCTCCACTTCTGTGCAGCACTGTGCTGACTTCTTTGTTTCCTTTTATTTGCTGTTCATTTCAACTGTGAATAGAGTTTGATAGATGGCAGGAGTTTTGCAATAAAGAGGACCAAATAATACTATAGGAAAGAAGCTGAGCTAAAAGTTTTTCCTTAAGAGGCATATCCATGCTGACTTGGGAGAGAAATCAAAGTGCAGATAATTGGAAGGAATTTGGGGTCTCACCAGCATTAGCCAGTAGAGAAAGGAACAGGCATTGTCAAGACAGGAAGGCTGAAATTTGAATAAAAGTCCAGTAAGAGTAGTTCCTGGTGATGTATTTGGCAGTGAATGTGCAAAATATGGATTAAAAAGAAAGGTACTGATGAGGAATCTGGAAAACTGCTGTGCACATCCACTCATTGCTCTTAACAAGCAAGGGGAGATTTTATCAACCTGTTCCTGAATCACAGTTCTTCATGGTCAGCACTGTGACCACAGGGAGGAACCTCTGCTTGGGCTAGCTTTGGCCTGGGGCCACCATGCTCATCTCCATCAGTTTCAGTCTCCCAAGCACTTTGAGTTTCTGTTCTACTTACACAGAAGCTAGACAGAGAAGGGAAACTTTTAGGTGCAATTCAGCTACTAAAGTATGTGAACTCTCTGCAGTGATCCAAAACTCCCTTAGAAAACCCAGGAACTATAGACTTAGGACCTTAGTTTTGGTATTTGTTTTAACAACAGAGACCTCTGTGTTTTCAGCATAAGGACTCCATTGCTGTGTTAAACTGTCAGGAAACAACTCCAAACCTATGCCACATAGCCATTAACACTGGTGCAGTCTCTATCCATACAAAATCTGCCAGCCTACATCTTCTTGTAGAAGAAATTGGTTTAGTAAAGGAGCAGATTGTAGCATAAGAGAAGCTGAATCAGAGAACAATTTTAGGGCAAATATGTGTCTTCTCTGAGGAAAAAGCAGATAAAGCACCTAAGAGTATTCACTAGGAAAATGAAATCAAGCTTTCTTCATTTTTCTCAAGGTAGTAATTTTTGTCTGACCAAACCAACCATCTGCTTGCATGCAGATGGATCAGTTTTTTTTCTCTTTCACTGAGACAGATTGCTTGTGGGAGCACTTCTAGTCCTTTTCAAAGTTGAGAAACACTGTATTTGAGTCCCAGATGCAAAACTACTACTCCCAGATTGGTCATGTCTCGCTGCTGTGAGGTGCTTGTATCCTGGGTCTATTGACCAGTCTGTTTCTCACTAGAGTGCCTCCTGCCCTGTTCAGATGGCAAAGGAGCAGGTCAGCTCAAACCACATAAATTCTGGATCATCATTTACCTTGGTCAATGAGGCAATTTATTAGAGCAACTGTTTTCACTTGACTTGGATCATAGGAATTCCTGCTGTATCTCAGTCTGCTTTCTTTCAGCTACCCAGGACTTGTCATTTAAAATGAAAGATCAGCTATGTCCTTGTGTTGATATCTTGGCAGTGCCCAGCTGAGCCAGCAGACAGATGCAATGTTACACTACAAAGTAGAGTTTCTTACCAGTGATTCCTGTGATTAATAAAAAGTCATTCAGAAAAATAAAATCCTCAAAGAAGGAGAGGGAGAAAAAAAAGGCACAGTCTAGGAAAAAATGTCTTCTAGCAAGAGTGCTGACATGTTTATTAAACCACTGAGTGGCTTGGTGGCTTCATGGTGCTCAGATTGGGAGGGGTCACATAGCAGCAGGAAGAAAAAGACATAACTTAAGTGGTGAAGAAAACCACTAATTTATCTGTTTTTGGCACTTTATTTAATGGTATGTTGAGGCATTGCATGCTTGCTATTTTTTTAAACAACAGGAGGAAAAATCTCTTACCGTTTAATCATGTTTTGAGGGTTTACCTCTAAGACTTAGGAAAAAAATTATATTCTATTTCATAAAATCTTCAGGCTTAGAAAAACTATTGCAAGGAGTGCTGTAGGTGGCACTTCTTTTTGATGTGTCTCATAGCAATTGTCTGAAGCACACTAGCTCATATAATCTGTTTTTCTCCATCTGATAGTTGTGTTATTAACTGGGGAGAATGATCAGGTTATAGAACTAATGGCACAATTCTCTTTTGTTGATTTGCTTTTCTTTTCTAGAGGGTTTATCTTTTTTTACACTGTGATATATTTTGTACTTAAATACAAATCTTCCTACTTGTACCAGTAGGAGGGAAATCACACTTACTTATGCCCTGAGCAAAAGGAGCTTTGACTGGTCACATTCCTCATAGTGCTCTTGGTTGGTTTGTGACCATGCCAGAAGCACTGTGCTTCATCTGTACTGAGAATAAAGGTCAAAGTCTCTATCTCCAAAATTCAGGTGCACGTTTTAGATGGAGATGTCTGGTGCCATTTTGGAAAACACCTCAGAAGACTTTCACTGGTGGTTGCAGGCAGAGCAATTAAAGCCATTGCAGGGATCTCCATCAGTGGGATGGATCAGCTCTCTTCAGCTCAGGCTTTTAGGAGTGATTGGAACTGCTTCTGTCTAGCCATACTCTTGAGATTGCTTTTGCATGTTTCAGTTGAGGGGGAAGTGATGGTGCCTTTCACTACACGGTCATGCAATACCTGTCTCAATACCTGTCCTTCACTTTCTACCTACCAACATAGTTTCTAGTGACCAACTGTGCTGAACTAGTGTTGATTTAGATCTTGTGTGCATTTTCGCATAGATTTCAGTCTGTGAGAAAAAAAATTTAACTGTTAGTTCTAGTATCATAAAATAGCTGCAAGGGTGCAATGAAATTCATCATTTCTGCTATGAAGCAATCAAAATGCCCTCAGAACCACAATCTGCATATATTTTGGAAAGAAACCTTAAGTATAGACCAGCCCTAAGATTAAAGCTATTCTAAGAAAATAAGATTGCAATGTTGCTTAGAAAATAGCTTTCAGTCCCAGCAATCTTGATCACAATGAAGAACTTTTGATGGAAGCAAGAGAAAACCACTAAAATGTTTTGACAGAGAAAATGTCTGCAAAACGTAAGCTGAAACTCTGACATGAATTTGGAGGCATGAATAAGAGAAAAACCTGTGAATTTTGTTTCTTTGATTGTAATAATTTGCATTGGAGTACATTCTCTTATTTGGAATTGCCGGGTAAGAAGTGTGATATTCTATTATTAAAAGAACAGATAGCATCCTAACTTCGTCTAGAGCTAGTTCCTGAATGTGACAGAAGTGCAGCCAAATGATGAATTCATTGTCTTGAACAAGAATTTAAAATTAGCAGAGAACTCCTTGAATGATATGAAGTAAGGAAGCACAAGTGATGTAATATCAGTCCTTTTTAATCATGACATCTTAAACCTAACCACAGAAAGAAAGCAGAAGGTAGCAGGAAGGTTATCTGCTACTGATAACCATTCTCTGTGAGGAGAAAGAAAAGCCATCACTTACAGAAGCAGCACTGAAAGTGGATCTGTAATGCAGGGGAGGAGACAGTTTGTGGTGCTAACCTCTCTGTACCTGTATAAAGGATTTCTTGACCCCAAGAAATGCATGTGGGTAAATGACCATTAAGACAAGCTTCTAATCTTCTCATCATAGCCAACAGAAAGGACTGTAAAAGCTATGTCAAGTTCCCTTAGCTGCTAAGTCAGACAGCTTGTCTTCTCTCTTCCTCATGCTGATCTTGCCTACACTGATGCAGACAAGGCATATTTTTATGATTATTTTTTGTATTTCCTGAATTAGAGCTGCAGTTACGTGACCAATGGTTGGGAATGCTCCATCCATATGCAGAAGATGTTGTGGATGCATCTGTGATAGTCAAAAGTGACACGTGCAGTTAAACTACTTTTCTCTTTGTTGACACTTAGCAGCAGACTGGACATTCCCCACTACTATCAAATAGTAGTGCTGAAGTAAATGGCTGTGCCTTGGCAGTGCACCTCCTGGAAATGGCAGGAAAACAATCTCCATTTTTCAGCTAACTATGTCTTTAGATGATTTTCCAATTATGCTTATCTGCTTTTTCCTGTGAAACAACAGTTCGACTCAAGAGGGTTTTATATGTGTCAGGTGGCATAACTGCAGAGAAGGTGGGACAAGCATACTCTGCTGACATTTAGCTGCAGGTAATAGGGTGCATATGAGAGAAACTACCACCACCAATTTTCCTTTCACACCTCATGGTCTCCTAGGAGGTGACATTTTGAATCTGGTTTACATTTGGAGTTCTTGCAAAAATGTCAGGCTCTCTGAAGGTGACTACAAGCGACTGAACCACACACATCCACCTGTGGATTTAGGAATGAACAGGTATAACTTACTCTGAGCAGCCCTGTTCCATGCTGGTAAAAAATGACGTATTGCCAGATTTTTACAGGTTATCCTTGAGTTAAACTAGTAAAACATAGAGGTTTGTAGCATAAAACCCTAAAGAACTAATTCAGTTCTTGACAAAGCAACAGGAAGACCCCTGAGAACACTGAGAGTGGGTTTGTGTGTCTAATTATTTTGTAGTGGCTAAGGACCAGACTGCAATGAGGCAGACATAGCCCAGACTGCCTGGAGCAGTCTAATGTTTGATCTCCAGTTTTGCATACTTTTGAGTTAAGATTGTCAGCTGCTTTGAAGAATTGTTCAACTTTTCTGTCATAAAAATTGGTATCAATACTTTATGGCAGAGTCAAGTTACCAATTTTGTTTGATAAAAATTGTATTAATTAATGCATTGCCTTCTGTTGTGGTCAAGATATGAAATGATAGCACCCTGTTCAATCCTACATTTGTACTAGACACATGTTAACACAAGACCTGTAAATTCTGCAATGGTAGAGTTAAATCTTGCTAGACCTGGCACATGAGAGCTGAAAGGTGCATGTGAATTGGTGTCATCATGGCATGAGCCATGACAATGCTGGAAAGCCATGCAATCCAGGAGAGTGTACCCTTTGAGGCCATGTATTCCTTCACCTGAAGTTGAGGATAGATCTACTATCTGCAATAAGAGATCCAGAGCACTGAACAGAGTTAGTAAATGTGTAATCAAAGTAAAATCACTGTTGATGTAAGGTTAATGTAATCTGACTTTTGACAAAAGGATATCAGAGATAAGATCCAGACACTAAAGGATGAAGATACATGTTCTCACCTAAGCTTAGCTGTGCCGCGTGGTAACCAGTTTCAGTCATATCAGAGGGGGTACTTATAGAATAAATTACTGCTCAATTAGAGAAACATCAGCCTCTGGCTTCTGTGGATAATCTTAGAAAATTATATAGAATTTGAAAAAATGATAATGTTTGCTTTCAAAGTACTACTTGTTTTAACTGGCAAACATAATACCCAGATACAGTATATCCTCCTCAGTTATTCACAGATCAACTCACCAGTTAAAATAGCTAGTGAAATGTTTCATTTCCCAGCCACAACATTCAAAAGAGGCATGACTTGCTGGTCAAAATTCCACTGATGTTTCTTATTAAACCCATATGCTTTACGGAGTTCAGTAAAGGATTTCTTGACTCCTTACTAGAGGAAGAATTCAAGTGCTTTAAAAGCAAAAGCTAAACTAAAAAGAAAATAAATTATTTTTTTGGTTCATGATATTGGGCTATCATTTTCACCTAAAAGTTTTAATATTTCAGACAGAACATAAGTTAATGTGCAATGTCAAATTATGTCATATACATCACCTTCCAGATGATACTTAGGGCATTATGAGAAATATAACAACCAACACTTCACAGAATCACAGAATAAGCTGAGTTGGAAGGGATCCACAAGGGTCATTGAATTCAGCTCCTGGCCCTGCACAGCTCCATTCCCAAGAGTCACACCACATGGCTGAGAGCATTGATCAAACTTCTCAAATTCTGTCAGGCTGGTGCTGTGATGAGTTTCCTGGGGAGCCTGTTCCAGTGCCCAACCAACTGGGTGATAAATCTTATCCTAAATCTCCCCTGACACAACTTCAGGCCATTCCCCTGGGTCCTGTCCCTGTCCCCACAGAGCAGGGATCAGTGCCTGCCCC
The DNA here is from genome assembly GCF_029582105.1 of Oenanthe melanoleuca. Lineage (NCBI taxonomy): Eukaryota > Metazoa > Chordata > Aves > Passeriformes > Muscicapidae > Oenanthe > Oenanthe melanoleuca. The sequence continues at coordinate 27,345,947 of NC_079362.1, forward strand.
TCCTGTTCCCTCACAAGAAGCTGTGACTGCAGTGAGGTCTCCCCTCAGCCTCCTCCAGGCTGAACAGACAAAGTACCCTCAGCCCCTCCTCACACGGCTTCCCCTCCAAACCCTTCACACCCTCACGGCTCCTTTGGACACTCTCTGACAGCTCAGTGTCTTTTTGTGTTGTGTCACCCATTTCTGCCCCAGCACTGGAGGTGAGGCTGCCCCAGCTCAGAGCAGAGCAGGACAATCCCCTCCCTTGCCCGGCTGTGATGCTGTGCCTGATGCTCCCAGGACAGGCTTGTTCCTCCTGGCTGCCAGGGCACTGCTGGCTCATGTTCACCTTGTCCTCAGCAGGACACCCAAGTCCATTTCCTGCACTAATTTCTGCTTTCCAGCCTCTCATTTGTTTGTCTGTGTAATTCCAGGGTTGCCCATCCCAGGAGCAGAATCTGGCTCTTTCCCTTGCTGAATTTCATGTGGTTGGTGCCTGCCCAGTCCTCTCATTTGTCAAGGTCTCTGCAGGGCATCTCTGCCCTGGAGGGAGTCAACTGCTCCTCCCAGTTTTGTACCAGCTGTGAACTTGCTTAACATCCTGGCCAGTCCTGTGTCCAAGCCATTTATGAAGAGCACAGGGCTGAGGATGGAGCCCTGTGGAACCTCCCAGTGACAGGTCACCAGTCTGGTGTCACCCCATTCACTGTAACCCTTTGTGCCTGAGCCCTGAGCCAGTTGCTCACTCATCACATAATTTGTTAATCCAGTCACATGCCAGACAGTTTGTCCAGAAGGGTCCTGTAAGAGACAAAGGCTTTACTGAAATCCAAAAATTTACATCAACTGCCTTCCCTTGATGAGCTCGGTGGGTTACCTTGTCATGAAAGGAAATCAGGTTTGACAGAACTTCCCCCTCATGAAGTTGTGCTGGCTGAGACCAGTGACTGCATTGTTCTTCAGATGTTTTTCAGATGTTTTTCAATGCCTCCCAGAATAGTCTACTCCCCAACTTTACCAGGCATGGAAGTGAGACTGACAGGCTATAGTTTCTGGGGTCCTCTTTCTTGCCCTTCTTTATAATTGGGACAACTTTCATCAACTCCAGTCAGCTAGGGTCTCTCTGGATTCCCAAGACTGCTCAAAATCAACAGGAGAGTTTTTGAAATGACATCAGCCAGCACTCTGAGGATTCTTGGAAGAATGCCATCAGGCCCCATAGATTTGTAGGGATCCAACTGGAGCAGCAGATCCTGCACAATGTCAGGTTGGACTGGTAGTTAAATATTCTTGCAGTCATGGGTCTCCAGGCATTGGGACCCTCTTGGTCCTTCCCTGTGTTGAAGACAAGAGGCAAAGAATGCATTAAACACCTCTGCCTTGTCTATGTCACTGTTGGTGAAGAGACCATTCTCATCCTGTGATGGGCCAATGTTATTTCTACACTGCCTTTTGCCCTTACTATATTTGATAAAACTCTTTTTATTGTCCTCCACATTTCTGGCCAGTTTCAACTCTAGTTGAGCTCTGGCCACATGAATTTTCTCCCTATGGTGGCAAACAACATCTCTCTATTCTTTCCCTATCACCTGACCTTGCTTCCGCTTCTTTTTTTGCCTCACTTCCAAGAGAAGATCCCTATTCCAGCAAGCTGGCCTCCTGCCTTTCTACTTGGCTTCCAACATTTGGGAATGGCCCATCCTATGCCCTTAGATGGTGATATTTGAAAATTGAGCAAAAGCATTGTCCCAGGGGACTTAGTGGTGCCCTGAGCAGCCTGAAGTTTGTTCTCCTCATGTCCAGAGCTGAGGCTCTGCTGGCACTTTTCCTGCTGGCAGCAGCCCGATGCTCTGTGATCACTGTGGCCAGGATGGCCCCTCATCTCCACTTTGCCCATGGGATCCTCCCTGCTGACAAGCAGCAGACCCAGGAGGCCATCCTTCTGAGCTGGTTCCTTGAGGACCTGTTGTGTACAGTAATCAACCAGGTTTATTAGGAATCCTCCAGCCTGGGTTATACTAGCTGTGTGATGCTCTCAGTTAATTTCTGGCAAGTTGAAGTCCCCATACAAGGACAAAAGCAGTCGACTTGGAATCGTCTGTCAGTTCCTCAAATAATTTGTTAGCATTATTGTCCTGGCAAGAAGTTCTATAGAGGATTCCCACATTGGCATCCACATTATTTCTTTGTCCCTTAATTCTTATTCAGGGGCTGTCAGCTGTGCCATTGTCAACTGTGAGCTCCATACAGTCTAATCCTTCTAGTAATTTCAAGTCTCTGCTGCAGAGAGATGGGCTAACTGGGTATAACTTTTCAAATTGTCCCATGCTATGAGAACTCATGTAAAGACATCATCCAGAAACAGAAAACCTGAGCATTAGTAAAACATCTAAGCCTTCAGATAAGCAAACATGTTGGGACTGGGACATTAAAGAGGTGCTTTTTCTCTATACTTCCTAAAGGAGCATAGGCCAGCCATGCATTCCTGAAGGGCTTTGTACCCTCTCACATCTTCAAAGTCACAACATGTGCTCCTTAAAATGTGCCCTGCTGATGCAATTCAAAAGCTCTGACTCTTGGGTCTGTGGTATGCTAAACATGGCTCGTCAAGTATAGAACAAGCAGCTATGGCACAGTCCAAAGTCAGTAACAGTCTTCTTCTGCAGGCTTGTGGAAATTATGGGCTCAGTTCTACTTGTCCTCTCTCAGCTGTTTATCCTGTGACCTGCATTGTCTAAATTAAAAATTAAAAATTAAAAATTAAAAGTAAAAAATTAAAAATTAAAAATATTCCTGAGGAAATGAAAATCTTTAAGCACTTGCATTCCAGAGTACATCAAAACACAGTAAAGGCTGATGCTTCACTTTTGATAGCTATGCTTAGTTTCAACTTTTTTGGAGCCACATCACTTTAGTTTATAGCACCCACGCAGCCTGTTGGGGCAGAAGTTGCATGCAAGGCAGCACATGATGTGAGAGCTTCCCTGCCTGATGAGGCAGTCCATCTGTGCAGGCTGCATCAGGAAGCTGATGCATGAACAGTATGTGTAGTTGTGGAGTTTTTGCAGAGTTTGAGCCCTGAGCCTAGCTGGGGGCATTCTAAAGCTTTAATAAGCAAAACTCACCTCCTTTTAAAATGTAGATTTTGTAGTGTACTTGCATCTCTCTTTACCTGTCCTACTTCATTTGTTCCCTCCCTTCCTCCTTAACATGAACACTGAATAGTGTTGATTGAGTAAAGTGTTCTCCTAAGAGAATTAGCTACCATCTTGAGGAAAAAAAAAAGTGTAGAGCCTGTACCAGAGTAGCAATAACCATTTTGTGTAGCTCCCATCTTGACAATAAACCCATAATAGCTGTGGAATAGAGCATGAAGAAAGCATAAAATTACATCAGGGCTTCAATTACCTTTCATATTACCTGTAACTGAAATACTTATTGCTTCAGTGCTAGAGTTATTACTTACTTTTATAGGATTCTAAAATAACACTTTAAAGAGGCAGCCTGCCCTGTAGACAGCGAATCCAGCTCTGAAAACAAACAAAGAGCAGGAAATTTCAGGTTTCAGGGTAAGTCCCCAAATGTCAGGCTGCTTATTTAAACCCCTCCTGCTGTAATCTAACAAGTTACATTTCTTATGAGATTTTTGGAAATTAGAAGTGTATTAGAAAACCTCTTTTTGAAAGAGCCACTGTACTTCAATATCAAGCCTTTCATGGAACATGATATTGTTCAGCATAATGAATAAAGAAGAGAGGTGGCTTTTGGTGATTTGGGGTTTCATTTGTTGGGCTTTTTTTTCTCTTTTTAAAATTTTTCTTTCTCTTTAAATGGCAATCAAATTACTTGATCCTCAGAGGCTCTCGATTTGTGAATAGTTCAGCCTGAGTTTAAAGTAAGTTTGTGACTGCTTTTTCCCTTATTCAGGCTATAGTCTCTTCACAATGTATACCATGTAACAGATAAAAATAACTGTCATGCTTAACTTATTTTAACTGTACAGGTAGGTTGCTTGAATTTTCCACATTTATTTTCTGAGAACACATGAGTTTTCTATCTCAGTATAAGAACACAAGAAATGCCTACTGGACTGGAAAAATATTTTTTTGGCAGCAGCAGGAAGAGGCTTCACATAGGGAGAACCCCTGTAAAAGTCTATCCCCTGTACTTCCTTCAGCATCACAATCATTAGATTAGCGATGTCTCTGGACACATTTCTGCCTTGTACCTCTAATATGTTCTCTAAATCTAATATTTAGTAGTTTGTTAACGTGGAGACATTTGTCTGTCTGGTTTTTTTTTTTTTTTTTTTTTTTTTTTTTTTTTTTTTTTTTTTTGTTTTTGTTTTTGTTTTTTGTTTTTTTTTTGTTTTTTGTTTTTTTTTGTTTTTTTTTTTTGTTGTTGTTCTTGTTGCTCTTGTTTGTGTGTTTCATTTGTTTTTTCTTCTGCATAAACACCCTCATCATCTACACAGTGTGTGAATTGCCATGTTTAGTGCTTCCACTTCAGAAACCTCTAAGGAGAACAGACAGTGAATCCAAGAACTGAGCTGTTATAAATTATGGCTTTTTAAACAGCTTAGTAATTTTAAATGTCTAAGATAAAACTGTGAAAAGATTGAATGTTCAGGAATTTAAAATTCACAGTCTGAATTTCAGACCACCTTAAAGGAAGCTCTTGTAGTATCTAGAGGCAGAGGCAGTCAAAGTAGTCATAACTTTCAGGAATTTTAGCCTCTAGCAATGTTAGTTGCAGAAATAGGATCAGCAGAATAGGTTCACACTCAGTAAGGACACACTATTTAATAAGGAATTAGGTTAGCAAAGGAAGACAGATGGCAAGAGCAGACAAGACAGTTTGAGACCTAAGGCCTAATTCAGATTTGACACAGCTAAGCTGAATGGCCATTGAAGTCAGTGAGATATTTGCATATTTGTATCAGGGCTGAATTTACTCGCCTGTGTTTTGCAGAAGGAGCTGAATAGTTGACTTCAAATAGATGTTTGAGGTTTGTTTTGTTTTTTTTTTTAACCAGGATGATCATATGAATATTTTGGTGCTATCCCAAAGCTTACGCTCTAAAACCCGGTAGATTTAACAAGAAAGATGTTTCCTGCATAATGCAAATGTAGTTGAAAGACAGTGCCTGGCCTAAGGCCTTGTATATACATAATGGAAACAAACAGATGGAGACACAAGCAGAGGCTTGTTCTGAGCAACTTCAGCTGAATGTGACTGTGAATCCTTGCTCCCTCACTCTGAGGCTGGTCTCCTTTTGAGTTTCTACAAGAATTTGAGTTATAATGGGAAGTATATTCATTGTGTAGGTGAATATTTAGAGAAGGAACACTGGAAGCTAGCAGTTCACAATTTCTGCATTTCCTTCTGTCTAGCTATGGATAATCTGAGAAAAAGTGCTGAGAGACTAACAGAGACTAACAGATTAACAAATAATGTCCCTTGGTCTTCTCTTCAATGAACCAGTAGCAATAGCTTTTGATTTACAATTTTTTATTTTATTTTATTTTGGCTATAAAATTAGAAGATATATTTTATCCTAGTAAAATGGGATATTATTTTGCATTTGCTGCTGTGTAATTACATCTCTATCTACTGTGGTTTAAGGCATATTGATAGCCCCACCTGCTTTTGTTCACAGAGTGCTCCCATTAAAAATCAGTGACTTGGGAAATCCTTACTGGAAAATTGTACATTAGTTGACACTGAGTGCCCAGAATGTTCCAGAAATTTGGAAAAGCAGAGAAAAGGAGAAAGGAAGACAAAAAATTTTTGCTCTTGTGGAGATACTTTTCTGCCATCCAAAAACATGGTCAGAACAGTGGTTATACATGGAATAGTGAAAGATATGGCCATAATGAACACCTGCAGGACAGCAGAAGCTTTCCTCATGATGCCTGCTAGCATGTTATACACAGAACGTTTGCTGATGGGATACATCAGCAGTAATTGTACATATGGGAGGGCTGGGGGCTGTAATCATTCCCACATTGGGCACTGAAGCACCCCGAAGGGCTTTTGACAGGGCTTCTTGCTGGAACAGCTACCTGCCTGCTAGCTCTTCAGTTTATGACTAATACTCTGTGCAGATTAAATGTGCATTCATGGTTTGTTTGAATGAAGAAACACATGGGCATCAGAAAACTTATTTTTCTGAGGAAATGGCTGAGCTACGACATTGTAGGCAGTCACTTCATTGTCTCTTGTCTTAGTTCCTCATTTTTCATATAATAACAATAGCTCTTCTGTGCCTTAGTAGGATGCTGTTTTTTAAAAATACACATGAAATGCTAAAATATAGCTTACAGCATCTTTTGCACTTCAGTTGCTAAAGACCACTTCCATTCAATTCTTCACCTACTGCCTGGAAATAATAAAAGATATTCCACAAATGCTTAGGATGTTTGGTACTTCAGTAAAATCTAGTTTTGCACAAGGCACACATGCTACTGTGCAAGATTCTGTCACTTTGATATTTACATAATCATGTTGCCATTAAACTAGTTATGGTTCTTGAGGGAGGCCTAACTTTACATTATGTCAGCTGCCAAGCCAAGGCTCATGTATGTAACTGCATTGGATTTATCACTTTATCTGAAAACAAAAACCATAGTCTGATGGAAATACATATTATTTAAAAAACTAGTAATAGTTTTTGATTAAACAATTTCTGAAAACAGTTCTGATATTTTCATTTACCCTGATATTTTCATTCACTTCTACCAGCAGCTCCACTTTGTATAATACATCACCCTGTCATTCCTCACCCATTTTGCCAGATGCTAATCTTGTTTAACTTAAGGTCTATATACCTTGCAGTTCAGACTAAATTGCCCTCTATCTTACCATACATTAACTCACAGTACTACACAAATAACAGTTTTGATTCAGGTAGAAATCAAAAAGAGGAACTCTAAAAGAAGAACTACGTGAACTGAACCACGCAGCTTTGCTGGTAATAAGAACTAATCCAAATGTCAGTGTAAGTTTTCTTTGGATGATTTGTATTCTCAAAAATCTGGAGTCTGAGCTTGCTAATATCAAAGCTAGGCATGCACAATGGGCTGTGCAAAATCTCGAAGGTGAGTCAAGTCACACAAGCTAAAGTATATGTAGGCAGAGTCTTAAGATATAGACAAATAACTAGTAATCTTTTCTGCATAACTTCAGTGGGCTATCCCTCATGGCTCTGTTGGAGGTTCTTTTTTTTTTTTAATATGTCTTTCATAAATATTTCATATCCAGACTGAACTCTCACATCTCTTTGCTAGGGGAAATGGACGGGATTAGTTACAATGACAGTAATGACATAAATATTTTTTTTACAATGGAAATCTTTACAAGATATTCAGGACTTTCTGGCAACTGAATAGACTTTTCTTTTAAACTTAACTTCACGGAAAGCTGGTATTTGTAATATTAATATATTGACTTAAATTTATGTCTTATGGAAAGTAGTACATCCTTTCATGTAAATTTTTAGGATCCAGACCTGCAAAGATTTACACACAGAAATTCATTGTGCATTCTGGTCCCAGGAAATCAGAAACAAGGCCCCTTTTATTGCAGTGGAGCCAGGAATCCAGCTGTTGCTTTCAGAGCAGGCAGTATTGCACAGCTGAAGGTTTACCAGATTTTGTAAAATGTACTGTCTGAGGCCAGTTTTTTGACATAAGATATCAGAAATTTTTTACCTTTGCTCTGCTCTTTCCACGTTCTAGGATAGTTGTGTTATATTGCCAACAAAAAAAGTGAGTCCTGTCTCAGTGAGATTTGATAAAATTGAAAACCCCAAAGGCAAATACTAACAAAAGGATACATTGTTTAGAATTAATACCAAGTATTTTTTACAAATTTAAGCCTGTATTTGTTGTGTCAGGGGATATTTTCAGCACATACATGAACTTACACACACACACACACACACACATTTACACACCATTAATTTCTGCAGGTACAAAGCTATTCATGGCTATGAGGTCTGTGGTCAAGCTCAGCCTGGTTTCTGAGTCCAGTATAAAGCCAATGTAATCCTTGAGACTGACTAAACTCTTCAAGACAGAACGGACAACATCTGCTACAGCAACCACTTTCCACAGAGAACTTCTTTTTAAATCTAAATAGCAAATGAGAAGCAAGTTAATATCTGGAGGCCTGTATGTGCTCATTTTTTCTGGCTGAAGCTGATCTTTCAGGTCTGAGAATTTGTCAAGTTTAAGGTTGGATTGTCTTTGAGGTTAATGTCGTGGGAGCATTTAGGCTTTATCTACAGGTCTGGTTAATAGCATGGTCTGATGCAGACAATGATGCTCTGCACAGCACATCTCTGCACAAATTATATTAATGGATGCACACCAAACCACAGATGCTGGCTCACCCATTTTCTGGGAAAGTCTGGACCTATGTCCATCTCTAAATCATAAGGCTGTCTGTGACCCTTGTGCAAAACCTGTACTTTGCCTAGCCCTGAAGTTTGCCTAGCTCCTGATCTTTGTGGCCTATGATCCTCTCTGCTCTGAATTACAGGGACAGCAAACTAATGTTTGGACTGTGGGGTAGTTCTGAATTGGAACGCTTGCAGTGGGCTGCAGCAAACCTCAAAAAACTATCAAAAGTAACTTTTTCTGTGTACTGCCCAAGTTTACTTTTGCCTGTTGAGTTTTTATTTATGATGACATGTTGGCTGCTTCCAGAAAATAAAGACACTGGCTTGTAACTGGTATGAGGACTCCCTGGTGGACCAGTAAGCAGGCTGGACCCCAAACCCCATGTTCAGCATGAATGCTGTGAAGAACTGGTATTTTGTCCACCTGCAATTTATTTTGCTGCCTGGTGCTTCCCTTCTCCTTGGACTGGGAAAACCTGCGAGTATTCCTCTTCTTCTCTTCTCACAGGACTCCCTTGCACCAGAAGTCTGTTTTCTCCTTGATTAACTTCCTTTCAACTCAGACAAGCTGGGAGATCTGCCACAGCTTGCCCAACTAGGCACTTGTCTTTCTTTGCTTGACTCCCACTTCAAGAATCAGAGTGGGAATATATATTGAACCACAAAAAATCACCCATCTGACCACCTGCTGGGGAGTACTGATGCCACTTTGCTTCAACATAGAGGGAATCCTGTTCTCTGACTGTGCCAGGGGCAATTTTCCAATCTATTCTCTTCATACACAAGGGCCCTAAATTACCTTGCAGTAATGTTGACACTTTAAAAGCACCATGTGATTATACAGATGCGGTGACAGTTTACCAAAACAAACAGATTTTATTCAAGAGAGAATTTCTTTTTAAGAACAGAATTAACTGAATGGAACTCTGTTTTGGTGACTCTTATAATCAGTGTTAATTACTTGTACTGAAACAGGCAGAGGCTACCAAAACTGCTGTACAGCCTGATGGAGATAGTCCCTATAATAAAAATTAGTGCCCATATTGCTATCTTAAGATGAATAGTGTCTCCACCTGAAAAATCAGATAGGCTGAGGTGGACAACTCAGGTGACTTGAGTAAGGAATGCAGAGACCATGACTTTGAGCAGTAACCAGATTTGCAGAACTTCTAGCTTCAAAGCTGTGTTTTACTTGCTTATTGCTTCCCACTTCTGAGACTTCTTTGGAGGGCTAGGGGGTCCACAAGATAGTTTTTCACTAAGATCTTTCTGGCAATCATGTTATATTCATGCCCCAACCTTTACTACCTGATTTGAGTTTTCCTTACTTTATGTCATGGAAGTGAGAAAGGGAAGATTTGTTTTGGGGCCAGACATTGTACCTGGATGTAAGTTCTACAAATGTGTGTATTGTTTAAGGGTTTCAAGATGCATGTGGCACTGGAAGATTTGTGTACAGGGGACCATAAGTCCAGGAAAAGAAATCACTCCCCATCTTTGTTCTTGGAAACAAACTTCTGGAGAAAATTTTCTTCATAAAATTTAGCATCTGTCAAACAGGTGTGCTAGTGTTCATATGCACATTAGACCAGAGTCTTCCTTTCTAAGGACAGCATCATACTGGGTCTCTGCTGCAGAGACATCCATGTGGTGCATCAGTGCTTGAATGAGCTCTGTGCAAATATGAATGCAGCTGAGGGGAAAGAGGCAGCAGTCAGGAGGGAAGGAAAAGTCAGAGAGCTGGCCATAGTCAGCAGGAAAAGGAGCATCATCCAGTACTGACAATATACAGCTGTGGGTCTCTTGCCCATAGCTGGCTTTGTTATTAGACACACTTGACTTGAAATTGTAATGTCAGCCCTGCATTCTTCACATGGAAGTGCTGTGCTGGCTGAAGCCAGGGGAATTTTCCCTTTGACTCTGAACAGCAAATTTGCTGGAAAAAAACCAGAGGTCTAAACCAGCAAAATCACATAGAATTCACTAATAATAATTAGAATCACTAATAATATTTTTGGATAGAAAAATTTAAGGGGATGTCCTGGTAATGTCATAGCAATAATTTTATTCTGTATGAGATATTATGGGTTTTCCCCTCCCCCTGCTTCAAATTATGTTTTTTTAAACAACTGGTCAATTCAGAAAGTTTCACTTTGGGATCAGCCTGGTAGAATCTCCTTTTAATCTGCTTTTTTTTTTTTTGTTAGTTTGCACCACTGAACTAAAACAGCATTATTTATTCTATTCCAATGGTGACAGTGTTCTCAGATTCCTTAGAACAGAACACCACGTCGTGAGTTTCTGCCTCCTTTCATTCGTTACTCTGCTATCCATTCTTTGTAGGGACCATATGTGGGGGCCTTTCACACCCATTAGCAATGGAGGATCAAGAAGATATTTCTGCAAAATAGTGGTCTTGGAAGAAAAAGGGGTTAGTTACAGAGAAGGCAGGACCTTCGTTGCTGCAGGTTGAAACAGATCAGTTAATTTAAAGCACTTAATTGCTTCTCATAGAGAAGTCTGGGTGAGAAAGAACCTTAAAGATTGTTTAGTTCCAGCTTCCCTGCCATGAGCAGGGGAGATGTCAACTAGATCTGGTTCCTCAAAACGCTATCCAACCTTGCTTGGAACACTGGGACTGGGCATCCACAATTTCTCTCCAAGCAAGCTGTTCCAGTGCCTCACCATCCTCACAGTAAAGAATTTCTTCTGTATATCTAACTTATATTTCCTCCCTTTCAATTTGAACTTATTTCATAATTATCTCACTCTTCTTCCTGGAAGTATTTAACAATCCTGCTCTCTAAAAAAGGTGTTTTCTTCACAGGATGGCTCATATCTTCTGTTGTTTCCAGTTATCTGTGGCTTTGTGAAGAAGTCTCTAATGAAATGAGATGGTACAAGAAGATCCATGGAAATAAATTTGACTACCCATGTTATTAAATTCAAGTACATGGCTAGTTCTTTTCTGCTATGACAGAAAGCATTTGTGGGGATTAAAAGACCAGTAGAAGGGTTAATTGTTTCTCCAACATATCTTTTACAGGTCTATTTTCTAAAAGTAGTTTTTAAATTTCCTACTGGACATTTTTTTCTTACTTATTTGAAAAACGTGGCTTTCAGTAACCCATATCACAGTAATGTACTAACCTGACTGCATACTATTGAATAAGCTTACTAGCTTTTCTATGAACTCCTCTGGCCAAACTTTTCTTAACATAATTGTACATAATTGAAAATGACTAAACACATAAGATGAAAATTAAGGCTGTAACTTGGGCAGTGACTCATGTGCTTTTGTAGTGGGTAATATTGGAACACACCAGGAACTCCAGGCAGTGTAACCACAAGGTCAACCCCGCTTTGCTGCTGTAAAGAGATTTGATTTTTGAAGTTCTGCACACAGCAGAGGCCTTTGTGAAAACATCTTCATTTTGTGCCACTTATTTCCTTTATAAAAGAAAAATTAGCTGCTTCTCAGGTGCTGATGGTGACAGGTAGTGCACTTCTTCAGAGTAAGCTAGGTGTGCAATAAAACCCCGTGCTCTGCTCCCTGAATTTAGCTTTCTGGGACTGGTTATTTATGTCTTGCAATCTTTCTGGCAATCAGAAACCTAGCTTTAAAAAATACCATTGCTCCAGAGAGGGTTTCTTAAACTAATTTCAATACTTTCCTTTATTTCTAGTGTTTTGTGACAGAAGTCTGCCTTGACTTCCCCCACAGGCACTCTGAGTTCACTGGCTGGGCTTGGGGTAAGGTTCTGACCCAGAGAGAATATGTGGAGTTTTTTCTAAGGGATTTATTGGCCCTGCTTCTAATATTTACAGCTGTTAAATTGTGAAATGTCCTTTGACATCAAACTGAATTTAATTCCTTTTGTCTGTGGGTTAGAGGAGGACCCTTTTTGGCACTGGGTGAGAGAAAATAATTAGTTTCTTTTTATTTTCACTTTCAGTTAGAACTTTTTAATATCCTGAACATTGCTTAGAGCATTAAGCACTAATATTTTCTCTGTAGGACTTGTGTGAAGAAAATTGAGACAGGCAGGTAACAGTTTCCATGATAGCTCCTGGATTTGCTCATATTTAGCAAATATTCGGCACATTGTGAAGATACATAAATAAATTAATCCCAGTATTTCCAGCTCTGTGAACTAAAAATCCTGGTGTATAAAATCAGTGAAGAAACTGAACAGTGTGCAATATTTCAGTAGCTTCTCCATTTGCCTTAGTCTCACTTCCTCATAGTATTCAAGAGCATTTGAGAATATTGTCTGTGGTCTCAAAAATGCCACAGAAAAGGGCTCAGAAAATAGAGTACCACAGACCTGCAGGACTTGTGCACTCAGCTAGAGGAAGTATTTTTCAATTTTCATTCTTAACCAGGAATCCCAGGAACTACTGTTTTTTCTTTTAGGTGCATTTTTTTTTCTTTTTTTCCAAATTACAGCGAAGACTTGTCTCTAATTGTTTGACTCCAGGAGCTGGAGATTCAGAAAAGACCCCAAAAAGCACTAGGATTTCAGCATAAGTCATAGAAGTAATAATAGTAATTACTTCTCTTCTGTCAAGGTGTCCCAGGGTGGTCTCTATCTTAGTTAACTCTCCCAATTTACTAACCCCTTGGTGACCTCCAGCTTCTGTAAAAAAATGCAGACTGAAATAGCAGCAGTGGAGGATTTCCAGATGTCAGCCCTGCTCTCAGTGTGCAACTACATGTGGTATTGAACAGATTCATCACTTTACCCCAGCTCACCAGTAACTTAACCATAAACAATATAAAATTGCTTAAGTTGGTCAACACAAGGAAGTATCCCATCTTTGTCCATAAACCCTTATTTCTGAAGCAATAAAGATGCTTCTATAACTTAACACAGCATGCTAAGAAGAAACATCTTATAATGCAACAAAAACTGAGCACCAACAATCTACTTAAAAAAATTGTCAGGACTAAGTAAACTCATTTGCTTTAAAATTAATTATGTATCTACCACACTCCAGTGAAATATAATGATCAAGACCTGATGGTACTAAGCAGTATCCTTTCTTCTAAGCCACAGAATGCTTGCAAACAACAATGAAATGCTGTCTACAGGTAACCACTCTACAATCATTTTAGCATGGTATTATATTCAAGTGAATAGACAACCTCTTTTACAGCAGGGCTGATTAGCTCAACCAACTCTCCCCTGCCCACAAGGGCTACCATATTGCTGCTACTGCTGGGGCATACTCATCTGTAGCTGGAGGGAATCTGTAGCCAGTGATGCATTACATACAGTGGAAATACTCAAAAAGGAAGTTGAACTGATTTGTCATGTCTGGGAAAGTGACCCATTTTTGCATGTCTCCTTTTTTCTCTTCACCTATTCTAATTTGTTTTCCTACATACAAACCAGTTAAATCCTTTTTCTCCTAATCCATGGCAAACCAATCATTCCCAGCAAATGCATGACTGCTGTAATTGTCTGGGTTTGATTGCAATACAGCCTATACTTTTTTTCTGGTTTGGCAATGCTGTTCCAAGCAGAACAACTCCAAAACTGTAGCAGTAAGAAGATATTTTATGAGGCTGCGTGCCCTCAGCATGCCTCACATTTGTATAGTCTTGTGACAGACACCAACAACCACACAACCAGAGCTGCATAAGGCAGGATAGTGCTAAACATCCTAAATTACAAATGTAAAATGTAAAAACTTCAGACTCACAGAGTATTTTAGGTGCCTGAACTTCCCACCCAAATCAAGTGGATGATGTCTCTACACACCTTTGTAGATCTGCAGATGAGAGACTTTTTGTGAGGTCATGCTGAACTGCTCAGAGCAACAGCAACTAGAAATTATGTTTCTCAGGACTTGAGCAGCATTTTTATTAGTGCTCAGTGAGTCCAGAGACCTCGCTTCCTTACACCAGGAAAAACTGCTGTGTATAATAGAAAGAAGCCAATTTTCTTCCTCCTGTAACTACCTGCATGCCAGTGTCTATGCACCAACACAACTGGTCCCTGCCCCTTATTTGGAGTAATCCAATCTCTCTCTCAGCCAGCTAATTTTTCCCTTAATTCTTATTTTGGGTTATATTTTAGGAACTGCCCTCCTCCAAGTCTGATATAGCAAACTGTATTTCTCTACAAGCATCTCCTTCTTGTCTCATCTGAGAAGGTGATATGTGTCAACTAGACTCTTGTGACAGTAAAGCAGGCATTTTTTTCTATCACAGGTAGACATGGAGGGTGTTCTGCACAGCTGTGCCAAATGCTATGTTTTTGCAAACTCCTCCAGAGACCAGCCTGCATTTCCCCATGAGCAATTACACAAAATTCATATGTGACTGTACATAGTGCAATGGACATCTGAACAGCACATGAGAACTGCAAATGGAGGTCCAGGAACAGCAAAAATTGTTATTAGCTTCTTGTCCCTTTTTAATTATTAATTCTTACAGTTACTAGCATTAAAGCTTTCTTCATGTAACCTCGAAAATATCATAGTGCAAAGTAAGAATTGTTGCAGAATTGGAGTTTTGAGGCATCAAGGCAAGGAAAGTAAGGGGCTCTCTGAAAACGTGCTATTCAGTTTCCTCCCCTCCATCCTCCTCAAATTACTGAAACACCTCAAGTGTTGAACTTGGGTAAAAGAAGGGAAATAGGTGCTTACTTTCAAAAAGATACAGCGCTATTAAAAAAATGAAAAAGAAGCAAAACCTGAGAGGCCTCCTACATGCTGAATATGCCCTTACTCTGTGAAGTCCCTGACCTCCACAGAACTGCTCCAGAGGAGTGAGTGCCATGCTATCTGACCAGCTGCTAAATATTTTATTAAAAATATCCACAAACCTTTTTTTTTGTCCTTAGAAATTTTAGAAAGGGAAATGCATGGAAATACCTTGTTTCTGAAACCTTAGTAACAGCAGCAATATTAAAATTGTCTAGTTTCTTTTTCGTGTTTGCTTGGATGACTCGATTTTGTACAGCAGAGGAATTATCAGCTGAAAATGAAAATCTTCTTATGGCTGTGGAATAAAGTGAAGTGGAATGAAAACAAGAGTATGTCACAGTCCATGGTATGTGCTAACAGATGGAATATGTACCTGATGTATATATACCTCCAAGTGCCCAAGCACTAAATTAGTTGTGCATGACAATGCCCTTTTTAATTCACGGGCTTCTCACAGATACTACTACAAACACAAGTTCATGATCCCTCCTTTTGCCATGTTGACACACATTCTGAATTAGGAAGGTATTTGCAAAACCAAAGGGAATTGAAACAATTATAATAATTTCTCTCAGCTGAGTCAATTCTAGGCCTTTGATGGCAGAACCATGCCAGTTCTCCCAGCATTCACAGAGTCTTCTTGGATAGCTAAATTGACTTTCTGTCACTGAACACAAGTAGGAAAAAAAACAATATGAGGCTCCACTTACTGCAAAACTTTAAGGACTATATTATAAAGCAGAAATGCAGGGCCATTTTCCCTTCTGTGATGCTAAAAAGTACCACATTGCAAAGGCCTCTGTGTGTGTATATATATATATTTTTTTTTCTTTTACCTCTATGGCTTCTGGGTGAAAGGAACAGAGGGTGGGTGCTTGTGTAGCAGTGGGCTATTTGAGGTGCATTCTTAAATGTCAGAGTTTAAGATGAATTTTTAAATTTTTGAAAAGGAGGCATGTGATGCCTAGCTATGTTATCCATCCTATCATAGCTCAAACCTCAGGTAAACACAGCTTTTCAGGAAAAAAAAAACCTTCTTGAGGGTTTTTTCTTATTTTTCTCCCTGCAAGTCAGACTATGGTGAGGTTCTTCCAGTCCTGATATAGAAAGGATGCTGTCTGTGATAAGCCCTGGAAGAAAATTGCACAATGTTTACTTTATCAGTCCTTAAATAACTCAGTGTTCTCTTCTCACAATTTATATGCACAGTATGGAATACTTCCGTCAGTCAGGTATTAAGTTCACTCAGAACATACTGCCTAGCTGGCTAAACCCAATCTTTCTTTTTCTTCTGCATATATGAAAACGTGCCATGTGATCCTAGAGCAACATGGTCCACAATATGCTTGGCAAAGTATCACAAGAGAAGGAAAGGAAAAAAGAAATGAGACAGTAACAGGTATGATGAGTTAATAAGTATGAACGATCTCATAAAAATAACAGCAACAGGTCACAGCAGTGGAGGAAAGGGGAAAAAAACCCAACAACTATGGTGTTAGTACTTTAATTCTTTTAGTGAGAGAGGCAGCTCCATTGCAGTATGTCCTTGAGATCACAGTGTATCTTGAACAGTGGCAGGTAGATAGAAACACAGTAAAAAGACACAGGAATAGGCGCAGTGAAAAGGCAGATTTATTTACTAGTAATACTGTACAGAGAAAAAAAAGAAGAGAAGCCACAGTTACAGCATGGCTGTTGCTGGCAGTGTTCTTGGGTTTTTTATTTTGGTTTTTTTAATACTCTTTTTTTTTAATCTGAAGAAAAAAACATAACAGTCAAAAAAGTACACTTCAGGTTACAAAGTACAGCAGCTATCCCCAGCAATTCTAATCCAGTGTTAGCACAGCAGTTTTCCCCGAACAAAATGGGATTTTATTTACATTAGCTCACAAAGAAAGTGGGAGACTAAAGCTTAAAAAAATCTCAACCACAATCTACATTCACCATAAAAGCTGCATTTTACACAACATTTTCTTGAACCCCTGTAAAGAGTCGTTCTTTGTCTATGGAGTGAACGTAGTTGGGAGGGGCAGAAAACCTTTAGAAATGTGTTCTTTGCATTTGGCCTGACCTGCTCCTTCTTGGCTACCTTTGTTGCAGTCAGTTGGTCAATGGAAAAGCAAAAACTTACAGATTTATTATTTCTCTTGTGTCTCTTGCCCCTGAGCAGTTCCTTGCAAAATAACAGGAATAACAGGTACAATGTTTGAGACCATCATCAGTGGAGCACCTTAATCATAAATACTGACTGATCTTCACACATCCTCGAGGCTATCCCTAACCTGCACAGTGCTAAGTATATGTAACACTTCAAGTATGTGCTTACGGTTAGTGTAGCTCAGGCACCACGTTCAACTGGAACTTTATACGGTTGCACAAAACCTTCTTAATTTTGGAGTTTGCCTCTCTTTAACAGGCATATTATCTTGGAGGGATACCAGTAGATTCTTGGCAGCTAATTTTACTGTGAATGCCTTTGCATGCTGGATCAGTCTACGGGGAAGCTCACACTTTCTCCAGGCTTTTTTGCCCTGCTAATAACAACCTGACATATGGCGGGGTGGATTCCCTTCTGCTGCAGTGAGAACTGCTTTCTGGATGCTGATATTTTATGTAACTGGACACATCTGACTCATACAAGTTTAAGGGGCATAGTGTGTTCCAAAGGAATAGTAAGAGAGACAGTAGATTTACCTAAATAGAGAGATTTTAATGGAACTCACTCTTTGGGCAACACATACGAGATGCCAGATGAATAGAGAGGGAGAGTGCTCCTTTAATATCAAATATGTCTAAAGAATCTAGGAAAATGCAGGAAAATGTCAAAATAGTGAGGACAAGATAACATAATTTAGGATTGACACCAGAAGGCTTAGGGTGAGTTTTATAAGTGTGGTCTTCCCTTTCTTCCACCTCTTTTTTTTTTTCTAGGAGACCAGAAAAAGGGAAGCAGAGGGATGAAGAAAAAGGGATAATTTGAACAATAGTGTCTAGAATGAGAACAAGCACAGAGACAGGGGACAGGCAGAGTCTGAGGCAGAGGTGTGCAGAGTGCAAAATTTGGAAATAAAAGTTACACTGCCTTTTCTGTTGTGTTTGTGTGGAGGTATAAAGTTTACCCCTCTACCCCCTGCATCTCCAGGCAGTGTGATTTTGAGAGTTCTTGGAGGGTGTTTGTCTCCTCAAACACAGTCAGCAAGGAAACCATGCTGTAAATCCCTCTGCAGAAAAGTGCACCAGTTTCACAACACCATTTAAAATTCTAATTAAACTAATGAGAAGACACAGTTAAAGCAGCATAAGCCTTGCCTGTAGCATATTGCTTAAAGACCAGAGCCTATACACATATGTGCATGTGCTTAAATTTTACTTGTCTGGGTCATTCCATTAAAAAGGGTGCTTGATTTTATGCTCGTGGGCAAATCTTTAGGTCTTACAGATCTGATGAATAGATATGCAAGGTCTAAATTTTGGTGCAAGTCACTAGCATACCAGTGCAACTTAAAAGTGTATAAATATACCAAAACTAGTGAAACTGAATTACTTAGCTAATTCTAAAACATTAATTAAGGGGTTTTTTTAATCCAAATTCTGGAGTAGATTAATTCTTAGAACAAACCCCTAAATCCACCTTTGAGATGAATTTGGGAAACAGTTGCAGGAAAGCTTTGAAATACAATAGCAGCAAAACCCTGCAAAGTAAGAGAAGCTTCAGCAAACTGAAGAAAGGGGCTTGGAATTCTTCACAAGTTTGCCCTTAAAAGAAGTAGCCTATTCCTAATCCACTGAACAGCCTGAGTGGAACCATCACAGGTAAAAAGCTATCGATTTTGCAAGACTCTTTGAATTCACAAGGAAAAAGGCTCAGTTTTATAATTGTTTAATTTTAAATACAAGTGGGACATTTTAAAGAACTTCATGCACCCTTGTCACTATTTACAAACTAAGTTAATAGAAGTTTATATTACAAGTTGGATTTATATTCTCTTTGGACTAGGTGACAATCCATTTATATTCTAAACTGAATAAATTCAGCCATTTTATAGAATTTACTCTTTTAATACAAAAATTACAGTCTATATTTCTGTTGGATATTGTCATAGTCTGCAACTATTAAGCTCAGAACTAAGGTTTACTCTTGCTGCTCAGAAGGGTCAAGAAACACAATCTGAGCAAATCCTAAACTTTTCAACAGACAGCAAGAACTGTTTGAAACTTACTGAATTTAGAAAAAATAAAGAATCCATGCCTCAGTATGTGGGAAAATCCTCTACTTTGTGTAAAATATTTTGTTCAACTCTTTCCAGTGGCATCATCTCTTTCACTTTGAAATCTAATGTTGAATAAAATATGAGAAAACATGTGTTACCCCTATTAACCATACCACTCTGCTGAAAGTAGTTAGCTATTGCCTACTATTGCCTATTGGCTTTCCAGGTAAAGAAATTTGTCTAGCTATAGAAGGTGTAGGTCCACCTTTTTCTGTGAAACATGTTTAATTATTTAGCTGTGTCTATAGCAGTTATATTGGATTCTATTCTTCTAACTTGACTCTTTAAAAAGTGTTGTGATCCCTCTTCCTGGAAAAAAATGTGGTTAGGTCTACAAAAGATCCCAAGAATTTGGGCATTGTCATAAACATATGAAAAAATTGAAAGACTCAATGTCATGGGAAGGATGATATTCCAAAACTCAATACCCATCTAGGGTTTGTATCTCATTACAAAAATATTTATTCCTTAAAAAAATACACAAATGTAAAATACTACATTTTCTACTATATCCCCGCTTACTTTCCAAGTATGCCATTTGGATGTTTGACTAAATTAAAAGGTAGAACACCTTTTATTCCTCTAGCAACTCTCTATGCTATCTTTCTGTTCAGATCAGTCTGTGGTATCTTAATAATTTCAGACGTGAAGAATCAGTAGTGAACTTAGATACAGTGGCAGGGGACTAATATATTTGCTGTCAGGGAAGTCCCTCTGAGTGTTTGCTCACGGATGGTAGCAGTGCTGACTCAGGACCTGATCCTGCCAGATGCTAAGCATTATTTCATTTTGTGTTGTTGTCAGTAGAAGTACAATGCTTAGAGTTAGCCTTTTGGGTTACACCACCTTAGGCGAACTCAGCAGTGCGTAAAATCTACACGGGTACATAAGGAACACCCAAACTACTGTGTTGGTCATTCATGCCCTGATGTTGCAGATGCCTACAATGTTCTTCCTGTGAGCAGTCCTGCTGACTGGAACAGGCCTACATACAGCAGTATTAGGCATACATGTTTTTGTTTGCAGGACTGAAGTCTCACACCTCACTCACTGGTAGAGGTACGCGTCTCGGAGAAGGGCTTGTGCACACTTCTCTTGCTGGGGATTGAAAGATAATGTTGTGTTTATACAGCTTTGGAATACAGCCTGCACTTTTTGGAAAAAAAAAAGAAGAAAATAAAAGGTACAAAAAAGAAGAAGGAAACCCAAGAGTGCTAAGGCAAACTGTCAAATGGCACATCATACCTACTTTGTCATTCATTTAGATAACATCACAAAGGCAGACCAGAGGAGTTCTGTAAACATATACCATACAGTACATCAGCCACAAGAAATTAAAAAAAAAAAGAAAACAACCCTGTAATTCTTTTCTTTCTGTATTGATATTCTACTAATTGAAAGAGATTGCCTAGCCACTAATCATAATGCTGTGGTTTTTTGATTTGTATTTTTTTTCTGTTTAAAAAAATAAAAGAAAAAAAGGGAAAAAGGAAGTATAATGCAGTGGTTTGCAAAAGAAATGGTCCCTGAATGCAAACAAGGGACGACATGGAGAGTGGGTTTATAGAAACTTAGAAAATACAAAATATAAAAAAGTTTCCTAGGTTACTTTTTTCCCAGTCTAGGAAAAAAATACACTGAAAAGAGGTTTTTCTTTGTTTTTCTTACAAAAGTTAAGGCGAGCAGCTTGTTGTGGCAAAATGCTATTACTGAACCAGTTTCTGACTCTACTTTTTTGTATCCCCTCATGCTGAAACTGAAAATGTACATGTGATGGCATAAGGTAAACAGACAGGGATTTTGCCTAAAACAATACAAAAAAAACCATCCCATAATGCCCCTTACAAAAATATCTCTCTGTTGACCACAGAGCAGTCCGCTTCCCTCGTGCCTGATTGTGCATGGATTTTCACAGGCAGTGTCCTATCCAAGAGTAAGGGGAAAACCAACCCTTTCAAAGCCCAGACCATCCCAGGAAAACCAGTTTACATTCATCAGCTGGGCTAATCTGAATTCCCCATAACTTGGCTGCAGGAGAATGGCGAGAAGGGACAAGGCAATGTCCAGGCATGGCTGCTGCCCTTGTGGAGGAGAATGATTGGAGTTAAGCATGTTTCAGCTAAGGCCCTGTGATTTCAGACCCATCAGCCCCTATTTCATGTTTTTCCTGCCCTCAGATGGGGAACTTCCTTTGAGCTGTAAAGACCAACGTTGTGCAGGAGAACCTTGAGCTTTCCTGGACCGAGGCCTGTTAACCATGGAGTGAATGTGAACACATGAAAACGACTGGCCTTCCTAGGCACTCAATGTCAGCTACAAGTACTGAACAGTAGGTATTTGAGAGGTTTAAGGTTTAAGGCTTGTGCTCTACTTCTAACCACTAAAGGGCCACCTCTGGACTGTGGTGTGCCACCATCTCTCCACTGTGCTGTCCCTCCGATGGTGCCGTGGTCTCAGACACGTTCTGGTCCCAGCGTCAGCAAGCATCTCCCAAAGCTGGCTGCTAAGGGAGTCATCCCCAAAATGCTGAGTTGGTGCTGAACCAGAAGGTCGTCTGACAGGGGAGCACATGGCTCAAATGATGCAGGGACAGAATGGGTAAGGTTATTATGATACATCAAATTTCCCAAGAAGGAGGTCTTGAAAAAAAATGTCCCTATGGGGACAGGAGTGGCAGAGGGAAAAAGGTTAGGCTGTGAAAACACCATGAGGCCAGGGTGGCTGTGAAGGTGGCATCACACCCAGAGAGGAAAAGGTGGTGAGCAACAAGATGACTGGCCATGCCGGCAGGAGTTGGCTGGGAGATTTGTTTCCAAGTGTTACTGGTGAGGTGAGCAGGCCCCGAGTGACAGAACTACTGCAGAGCGAGCCAGGGTCCCACATCCTCCACAGGGAGATATAAGACAGAAGGGGCTGCACCCTTTGCGTTGCAGGGCTCCTGAACATGCCTAGGGACAGCCTCACCTGCCATATTGGGCTTGAAACTTAGGGTCTTGTTTAGATTTGTAAATGCTTAGCATTTCTTGTAAAAGAGAGAAAGGGAAAAGGAGGGGAGGAGAGGCAAGAAAAAACCACCCAATCACCACTACCAACCAGGAAAAAAAAAAAATCCAAACCCACACAACTCAGCCAATAAAACACACACAGGCTGCTAGTTTCTAATGAACAGCCACCAGACCTTTTGTTGCAATATGAGGCTCTGTGGCCTTTCCTCTCTGTGATAAATCTTAACCACCTAAGCCTGAGTCAAAGAATGATGTGCAGAGCTTCTCTGGGTGAGTTTGGTCCTTCTCCCAACCAAAAGCCCCCAGGGGAGGCAAAGGGAGCGTGTGGAAATCTGTTCATTTCTGCCACTGCTGCCAGTATGGAGATCAGCAAAACTTCTGCAGGTGTCAGAGGTGAGACTGTCTCTTACTACTCTTGCTTTTTTTGCTACTTGCTTGTTTTTTTTTTTTTGTCTGACAGTCACCTGGGCAGTGATGAGAAGTTTCATTGGCCAGTTCCACAGTGACAGCTGAGTGACCTAACATGGTAATTACTTCTTGCTGTTTTTTTGTATGCGTAGGTTTTCAGTGTGCCTCATATTATCACCACTGAACAAGTGTCATTTTTTCTGGCACAGAAAGAAAAGAGTACAGAGCAAGAACTGTTTTTAATCAGATGCTCTGGACTAACAATTAATGCAGTAAAAGCACCATCCAAGAAAGAACAGAAATGTCATAGGAACCACCTCAGAGTGAAAAGAGGCATTTGTTGTTTTCTTTTTTTTTTTTCTTTTTTTTTTCTGTTTTTTTCAGTTG
The DNA here is from genome assembly GCF_029582105.1 of Oenanthe melanoleuca. Lineage (NCBI taxonomy): Eukaryota > Metazoa > Chordata > Aves > Passeriformes > Muscicapidae > Oenanthe > Oenanthe melanoleuca. The sequence goes on from NC_079362.1 coordinate 27,369,118, forward strand.
CTGTTATTGATATTTGAAGTCTGATAGTTTAAAAGATACTTTAAAATAATCTTCAGTACATGTTCACACTATCAGAATATATAAAACCTGATTTTTAATCTCAGTCGTGTAGTTGTAATTCCAGAGTGACTCCACTATAGTGAGTGAAGTTAAACTTAAGCCAAACCAGTGTGATATAAGAATCAGGTTTATAATAACTCACCATGAAAAAGCTAGCTGCTTTCTCATTTAGAAGAATCAAGGAACAAGAAAAAAGAAAGACCTATTGATTTTGGATGCCTTTACATTTTTGCATTTTCGTCTTTAGTTGTTGTTAAGAGGCCTGATTTTCAGAGGTCAAATGAAGAAAAATGCACTGGAAATCAGGCGTCTTTTAGAAAACATTAGAAAACAAAGCATCCAAAACCACCAGCAGTTTTTGAAAATATTAGTCTTGCGGCTAGAGGATCTCTCCAATCTAACAAAACTCCAGTGGGCTTCCACAGGAGTTTCACCTGGACAAGCAGGGCAGCATCAGACCCAATTGCTTGTCATTATGTAGGTGCACTGAAGGTACACTCTGTGAGAAATTACACTTCCATGAGAACTACAAAAGAAAACTCTGGCCCTGCCCCCATTACCAGCACTGAGAATTTCACCACTGAATCCAGTAGGAACAGGGTCAGACTGTCAGAAAAGTTCATTTATATTCTAGGGAAATAGAAAGCAGTATCCCTCTTCTACTGGAGTTCAGCAGGAAAACTTCATGTATAAACATTGGCAGAGTTACTGAAATAAACTCTGATGAGTGACTTCATTTCTGTTGGTGTGACAGCTGCATCTTTTTCACGTCAATTTCAACTGTAATTTGGGGAGGTGAAGTGCATATACAATACTGTAATCTGGAAGATTTATATAAGGCAAAATGATCATTCATACATTTTCTAGAAAGAATAATTAAGGTCCACTTCTGGTATCACCAATAAGCAGAAATGGCTAATGGGTTTTTCTGACACTGCAAACTAAACTGGAAAGTTATTAAAAATCAAAATTATGCAATTTTTTTGGGAAAGGCTCTGAGTTTTAGCAAATCAAAACAGTAAAGTGATCTGAACCTTCCCCCAAGAAATAAAAAATATGATCTATAAAATAATGCTTAATGTGATTTTTCTTAAAAAAAAAGTAACATTTTTTAAGGCTCTCATATCTGGTGGCTGTGAAACTCAGACTCCCACTCAAATTCTAGGAATCTGATCAAGCCTGCCAGATACTTAAAAAGAAAACATAAAAAGTGTTTTCATTATATATAAAATATATATGTATAAAGCAAATAAATATGAAAACATATGTTCCATTTCTCATTTATCTCTCACTCTGTAGTCTTAAGGAAAAAAAATGAAACAAAACAAAACACCAACACCAACAACACAAAGAAAAAAAAAGCCAAAAACCCCCAACCCCTCCCCAACATCAAACAGTATGCCTGATGGGAAAATAACCATGCGTTCCTCTTCCTGAAGAACTACAAAGGAAAGCAACCCAACTGCAAGGCAATGGAGGCATTCACTTCCAGTTCACAGTATTGCAGTTAGAAGTACAGTGAGGTCTAGGTAAGTGATGGAGCAGGAGCTGCCTGGAGCAGGGAAGGAGGAGGTGTTCACATGACAATACAGCATTGACAGCGCTTTTTCTTTTGTGTACCTGGGGCAGCTTCCAAGGGCAGGCTCTCTTCCTTTCCCTCGGGAGAGGAGGGCTCTGTCGTGTCCGACAGCGGCCTGCCAGAGACCAGCTCAGCAGCGTTCCCATCCATGGTGGAAACATCAGTCACTGTCTTTTCCCGCAGTGACTTCTCGTCGTCTTCATCGATCAGCACAAGCTCTGCCTTGATGGTCTCATCGTAGCCCAGCACTTTCTTTGTCTCCTCTTCGTCATCGATGTTCTGGTAGCCCATAAATATCATTGTCACCGGCTGATCTGCACTGGCCTCTGGGGTTTCACCACCACAGGGTTTGTCTTGTGGCTGAGGGTTCACAGCACGTCCTTTGCTGGATTTGTGTACCATTTCCAGCTTTGCCTCCTTGAAGAGCATTTGCTCCTTCATATGGCTAAGGTTTCCATCGGCTACCACGTTTTTGTCTGACACAGTCATTGTTTCATACCCTCCTTTTACACTTGATTGTCCAGCTTTTTGCATAAGTTCATCTACGTCCTTTGAGCTTAATTTATGTACTCCATTTTCTACCACTGTGCCACCAGAGTGAACCTCATAGACTACCTTGGAACCATCATCATAGACTTTGAATCCTCTTTGATGGGCCTCATCTGGGCCAACAGGTGAAGCAGAGACAATCTTGGTCTCTCCTGTCTGTTTGTCTTTCTCCACATTAATTTCCATGGTGCACAAAGCTTGAATGAAAACAAGAGAGGAAGTGCATGTTACAACAAAAAAAGCCAGTGAATGGTTAATTGCCAAACAGACAAAGAAAACCCTTTTTCCTACTTCCTGTTTCTAAAGGGCTAAGTGTTCTAAGTTAGAGGTGGGATGCAACGCTGTGGACACTATTACACTATGGCTTTTTATGTAGGTTTTTTAGGAGGTTGGGTGTATCTGCAGCAAACAGGACGTACTCTTCCAGCTCACACCACGTGGAGCTGTCTCTGGTCAACTAGGAGCACCAAGAGGTTAGGTGTAATTCAGGCAAGGGGGTGATAGCATGCAGGTTTCCCTCTAACTTTCCATTCTGAACTTGCCTCAAAATTCAGAGAGAACCCTTCTACTCTCTTTTCTGCCATCAAACTGCCAGTTAGTTGTTAGCAAGTTTTGTTCACTGCAACACCCAGACCATTAACTTATCAATTCTTGTCCTTGCTTAACTCTTCCATGCGTAGCAGAAAAAACATTTTAGAGGGGTGAAGAAATATTGTTTATCTCTGTTCTACATGTGGGAAAACAAAATCACACAGAAATAGTTCTCCCACAGTGTGTGGCAGGGCAGCTCTCAGCTTCCACACCAAGACATCAATGGTGACCTCTGCTTCCAGGTTAAGAGAATGTACAAAATAGCCAAGAAGTGCTCCCTTGTTTACATGAATTAAGCATTAAGCACCACTATGAAAGTTGAAGAAAAAAGTAATAATGAACCGATTTTCAAAGAGTCATGAAACAACAGGTAAAAACATGTGTGAGGGCTGTTGCTTTAGAATAGCAAAGGTTTTCTAGTAGTTAAGGATGTAGTAATGAGATGAAAAGTGTAGACCACACAGTTGGAATAGACAAGAAGTCTACTCTGCTCCAACACCCACTCTGAGATATGATGACATATCAGTAGACAGCTTTTCAAAGAAAAAATGTGCAAAGGTATCTCAGACTTTCCAAAGTCTCATTTGTTTAAGCATTCCTTGTATGCATATGAAGACATTTTGGCTCCTGGACAGACATCCACAGACACTTAATTACAAATTACCACAGGCAGTGACAAGTGTTTGTGAAAATTACAATGATCACTTTCATCAACGAACCTCAATGATATAATCATGATTTATCTTACCTAGGGATAACACAAATTGGAATGTTTGCTTTTTTTTCCTGATTTACTTTCAAGAGAATACAGAACATCCTTGCTCAAAGAATCAATGTACCTTGGTATGTTTGTATTTAAAAAAATAATATAAAAAATTGCATTACTTTCACATATTTCCTCAGTCTTTTAATTCACACAGAGTAGAACTACTTTTCCTGTAACCTTATAGCAAAGTATTTTGTCATCAATAGGAAATTTATTGTGACATGCATCATTATGCTGCCTATAGGGCTTGACAGAAAATGAATGTGCTGGTGAGCAGGTCCATGCTGTTCTCCATGACGTGGTCTCCTTTGTCCCCTAGAAGTGGTGGGAAAAATGATTTGGTATGGCCGTCTATCTATCTATGAGCTGCATATGTCTGCTCAGACCTTGTCCAGCCCCAGCAGGACTGGCTAGGTCAAGTACAACACCACACAAACACCTGCATGGGGCAGGGGACAGAGATGCTGGTGGGTGAAGGAGCATTGCTACCTCTGAGAGTGATGCTTTACTGAAGGCTAGTGTGGGCTGCAGAAGCACCATTCCCACCCTGGCCACTGCAAACTAGTGGACTGTTCCTAAGGACTGTGTTTTACCACTGCCTCAGGAGGTTTGTGGACTAGTTGTGTCCATGGCTATCATGACCCTGGGCACAGGATGCCCATTTCCACAGTAAGGTAGGGCTTACAGTTTTTTGATCTCCCTCCTGTGCTGGCGTTTTCACACCTGGCCATCCCAGAGCAGCCTGGGCAGCCAGGAGGGAGCTACAAGGCTGAGAGATGAGCTCTGCTCTGAGGTGTGCAGCTGGAGACTGCAAGGCAGCTGGCACAGCTGGAAATAGGAAATTAAGGCTGTAAATAAAGAACAAACTGTTGCCAGGGCTGGTAGCAAGTAAGCTACAAAGCAATTGCTCTGAGAAACGTGGCAGACAGCACCATATTGAAGCTCAGAGAGCAGCCAGCAGGGATCCCTTGTTCAGGGCTGTCCACCCAGGAACTGGTGTGCATGTGCCCTTTATGTCTTATCCTAGAGCCTCTGCTCTGAAGCTTTTAATCCAATTTATGGTGATAATTGAACAACGAGATGCAGGTACCAGCACTAACACTCTAGAACTTTCTAGGTGCAGTTTCTTGAGGGGGGAAGAAGAAATGACGTAGAATTTTGTTTATTTGCTTGGTAACTACGGCTTGGGCGAGTGGGCTCTGAACATGCTTGAACTCACCAGGGCTGCTCAGGCAGATATTGTTCAATAAATTTCAACATTACAAAGGTAAAAAGGGAGGCTGGATGCCTATGGTGAAGATCCTAAAACTAGCAGGTTTCTGAACTGAAGCTAAGCTGAATGAACCATGAGGCAGCAACAGCACATTCAGAAAATCATCTCTGATGTTCCTGATTTGTCCTGAGCACCACAACTCAAAAGAGAGGGCACTACGAGCCCTTAGCCTGCAAGAGCTCTCCATCCCAGCGTGCAGGAAATTACCAGCATGGCTGAGTTCAAGTTACCTTCTCAAACCAAGGAGTAAGGAAGAAACATCTACTGGAAGCAGGGACAGTGGTCTGAGGAGAGTACAGGAATGAGGTTTAATGTCAGTGGTCAAGAAAGCCAAGGCAAAGCTGGAATAGGACTTGGCAAGGAATGTGAGAAGTAATAAGAAGGAATTCCTTAAGTACGCGGGTTAGGAAAAAAGGCCAAGAAGAATCTACCTCCCCATATCTCCCTGCAAACAAGAAGGGAGAACTGGTGATGACTGATACAGAGGAGGCTGAGGTACCAAACGAGATCTTTTGCCTCGGTCTTCACTGGAGTCAGGCTTCCCAATTCTCTGAAGTACCTGATCCTCTGGGTGGGTGTGAGGAAAGTGAAGACCCTCCCAGTGGAAGTGAAGAACATATTTGGGATCACCTGATGAAGCTGAATAGCCACAAGTCCATGGGACTGGATGACATGCATCCCAGGGTTCTGAGGGAATGGCTGATATTCAAGGCCAGGCTGGATGGAGCTCTGAGCAACCTGGTCTCTTGGAAAGTATCCCTGCCCCTAACAGACGGATTGAGGGAATTAGATGATCTTTAAGTTCCCTTCCAAACCAAACTAGTCAATGATTCTTTAATTCTATGTTGTTGCCAAGCTTATCTTCATCATATTTGAAAAGTCATGGCAGTCAAGTGAAGTCCCCACTGACAGGAAAAAGGGAAACACTGCCCACATTTTTTAAAAGCGTAGAAAGGAAGAACTGGGAAACTACAGACCAGTGAGATTCACTTTGTGCCTAGGAAGATCATGGAACAGATTGTCCTGGGTGATATGCTAAGGCACATAAAAGATAAGGAGGTAATCTGAGGCAGCCATCATGGCTTTACTAATGGAAAATCGAGCCTGACTAATCTGGGGGTCTTCTGTGGTGGAATAATGGCAATGGTCACCAAGGGAAGAGTAACAGACATCATCTATCCAGATGACATCTATCTCTTCTGTAAAACCTTTGATATACTCCCCCATGACATCCTTATCTCCAAATTGGAGAGACACAGATTCGATTGATGGACTATTTGGTAGAAAAGGAATTGGCTGGCTGGCTGGAGCCAGAGAGTTGTGGCCAATGGCTCTGTGCTCAGGTGAATGCCAGTGATGACTGGATTTCCTCAGGGATCTCTCTTGGGACTGGTGCTCTTCAGTATCTTAATGAATGATGCGGACTGTGAGATTCAGGGCACCTTCAGCAAACCTGCAGATGGCACAAAGCTGAGCAATGCAGCTACAAAAGAAAGGGATGCCATTCAGGGGAACCTGGATAAACCAGAGGAGTGGCCCCATGAGAATCTTATGAAGTTCAGTGAGTGCAAGTGCAAGGAGCTGCACCTGGATTGGGGCAATTCCAAACAGGATGACAGGCTGGGAGAAGAAGTCATTGAGACCAGCCCTGAGGAGAAGGACTTGGGGGTTCTCATGATGAAAAGTTGGATATGAGGCAACAGTGTGCACTTGCAGCCCAGTTTTATCCTGGGCCGTATCAAAAGAAATGTGGCCAGCAACTTGAGGGAGGTGATTATCCCCCTCTACTCTGCCCTTACTCTGTACACCTGGAGTACTGCATCCAGGTCTTGGATCTTCAGCACAAGAAATATATTAACATTTTTGGAGCAGATTCAGAGGAGAGCCATGAGGATGGTCAGAGGGATGGAGCACCTCTCTGATGAAGACAGATGGAGATGGCTGGGATTGTCCAACATGGAGAACAGAAGACTTTGTGGAGACCTTATTGCAGCCTTCCAATACCATTAAGAGGCTTATAAAAATGAGAGAGAGGGACTTTATAAGGGCAGATAGAGACAGAACAAAGGACAATGGTTTTAAACTGAAAGAGGGCAGGTTTAAATACTCAGAGAGTGGTGAGGCATGGAACAGGTTGTCCAGAGAAGCTGTGGATGCCCCTTGCAAGTTTTCAAGGTCAGGCTGAATGGTGCCCTAAGCAACCTGATCTACTGAATGGCATCGTGCCCATGGCAGAGAAGTGGGAGCTAGATGGGTTGGTCCTTCCCAACCCAACCCTAAAATTCTATGGTTCTATATCTAAGAAAAGTTGCAAGATACATCTTTTTATCTATGGTGTGGAGTACTGTTACGTAGCAATGTCTTGTCTATTAGGGACACTTCAGGCAAAAAATTCTAGCACTTCTTGGAGGATGCTGTCCTAGAAAGTTAACAGATGTGATCCTTTTATATTTCAACTCTGGATAATTTGCTTAGGCTTTTGACTGTCAAAGTTTTATTTTCATGTCTTCTATTGTGATTTTACTGCAGTGTTTCTAGTATTGGCACAACATGTGTGGTTTATGACCAACCCAGGTACCACATTAAAGCTACTTGGCTAAGTAAATGCATAAACATATGTGAATTTCTTAGAAAGTTGTTCACTAGTAAAAGGCACTGCCATGAGAGAAGTGAATAACAGAACCTTGCTTATCAGCCTCTGTGCATTATATTTGTTGTCTGTGAGAAAACCTAGCAGCCCAGCTTGTCAAAGTAGTTGCAAAATGAACTAACACTGATGCTAAAATGTCTTTATTTAACCAAAGCATATTTACTGCAAAATGTGATCTACTAATAGGATACAAAATTACCTTACAATAGAGTTGAAACTGAAAGCAGTACTTGAAGATGACAGCTAGTATTCACAAGTATGTGTTTTCTGCACAGGCTTTAATTACAGAGAAACATGATGCAGTGCTTCAGGACAAGATCCCAATGTGCCAACAGAATGATCTAGATTCTGCCTCTTTTGTGGATTCCGAGCCTCTTCTTTAAAAAAATCCCACTACTTAGACTTATAGCCTGTTTTAAGAAGGATGGCTAAAGCTCACCTTTAAGAACACTTATTGCACACACATGATACATTTATCAAGGACATTAACATTATCAAGGATACATTAACAAGGCTTCTGAGTCATCCAAAAAATGAAAGAAATTATTACTTTCTTGTTGTCAACAAAATTGCACAAAACACACAGAAAAGCTTTCTTTAAAGACATATCAGGGTAAGCACTGGTGGAAGGAAAGATTTTGGAATGGCTTGCAACAGAACTTATGGAAAAAATTACACATTTTATAGCTGTGTACCATGCCTTAGCTGCAGACATTGTTTTACTATGCTGGTTAATCCATTTCTTAAGTAAGCCAGCTTTTATCCCTTTCCTTGGGACATCTCTTAGTTGGTGTTGAGAGAGGGAGTACATTGTTTAGAAACAAGGATATTGAAAACAATAAAAATGTACAGCTTCTAACAGTCTTGTTCTTACATTTAAGACACACACCCAATTTGAAAAATAAGTGTTAGAAAATTGTCTGTATGACTCCAAGCACAAAACAAGCCTACCTTTTTCCAAGAGGAAAGAACAACATACAAAGAAGTATAAACAGCATAAATATTTGAAGAATGTGTGTGGTCTTGTGAGTGCCTGTCTGGAGTTGCTTGGGTACAAAAGAGGACACGAAACCTTGGCCTAATACTATGTATTTGTACCAGCAGAGATGGTAAGAACCAAATGTTTCCATGCTAAAAAAAAAAAAAAAAAAAAAAAAAAAAAAGGACATTTCCTACGGTACTCATATGTAGTTCAGCTACCTTGTTTTGAGAGTACTCACTGCAGTTCAAAAAGCCTTGACTTATTTACAAAATCAAGCAGCATTTCCTGGCATTTAAATGATATCGGGACACCAGAATCATTAAAGTAATATAACAAAAAGAGTTCATGGCTACTGGACTGGTATTATAATACTTTGTTCCTTGAGACTTACCAGCTACTCTGCTTGATCCGTCCCACCCAGGAACTGGCTCTGCTGTTCGTGAATAGAGGGTTGGGAGTTCAGGGATCTGGGAGTAAATGTAATTTACTGCATCTGGTGTCAGAGAACAGGAAACAGTTAGATTCGTGCTACGAGCCCCCGTGGCTTCATTGCTTAGACAGCACAGTGTTGTCAGCCCTGACAATGGTAACTGGAGCTTTGTACTAGATAATTGGATCAAAGCAAACAAAGTGCAAAGTCACTGTCCTGTGATTGGTGTTCAATAGACTAGCTGAGGCAGGAGGGAATGGGTCCAGATGACTCAAACCTTATGTCAGATGAGCACATAAAATTATTTGTCAGGAGGTTCTGGATTTATCAAGTCTGTGAGCTTTAAAATGGGAGTGGGGTGGGAAAGGTAAGGAACAAACCCAATGTGATACCCAGAATACATGACATTTCAAATAGAGGTATAAAAGCCTAAAAATGCTAGTGTTGACTGAATAGGATAAGGAACAAGCTCTTTTGTACCAGTTGTATCCAATATTACTGAATCAGAATTTGGCTTTTTGTTCTTAAAGCTGAAATCTAGCTAATGATGAAATCTCATATAGATATTGATAGGGTACCTGTTTTGCACTTCAGTAAGTATTGTGCTCCTGCCAGTGCTGCAATGCCATCATTCATTAATATTTCCTGAATTAGTAGAAAGCTATCTTAAATGATTGACTTGTTTTACATTTGAGATTATGGCTGCTTATCATAAGCTAAATGTGTACTTTAGAAGAGATATTAATAGATCTAAAAGTATTTCCTCAGAGATATTTTGTGGCTGGGTTAAATATAACTAGCATTTATTGTTGTGCTTGAATTCAGTGGCTGAGCTAAGAGCAGAGCTCAGAGGAGAGATGTACAAATAACTGACTTAAGGTTCAGGCACCTGACAAAAACCAAAATGGAAAAAATTTTAAAAATATATATTCTTTCCTATCAACTGGAAATATTTTCAACTCTGCATGGAAATGGTTAAATTTATGTTCAAATATAAAATTTTATTTCGTGTGAAACAGACCATTCTTTTTCCTCCAAGGATATTTTGCCAGTTCATTGTATAATTTGTCAAACCTTTGGTATTGCCTAGTCTATGTATCAGAGTAGGAGCAAAATCTCCCTTTCTTGAAACCTCTTCATGCTATAAACAGGTGAAAGAGGTTGACCAGTCCAGACCATAAAAGGGAACCGGTGAAATGAGAGAGAAAATGAAATGTTCTGCTGTAACCTGCTCCGCTGCATCTGGTTAAGGGAGATATTTTCATCACATTCCCTATGGTTTAACACCCATCCCAGAAAAAATACCTACACCTTATAGAGTCCACAGGAGGGACATGATGTGCCACCTCTAACCCCAAAGTTTTTTTTAGGAGAATTTGGCCTGATATCAGTGAAATGGTTTTACTCCCATAGAAATCAGTGGTGGCCATCAGTGCTACTGGATGCAGAAATACAGGACCCCAGGATGGAACTCCATCCCTCTGCAGACCACTATAGGTAACTAGGGTAAGGCGTCCTCTTTCCTTCCTTCTGGCATCAGAACAGTAAGGCACAGAGGTACAGTGCAAATTCATTTAAAACCCCCACAAATTTAGTATATAAATGAGTTCAGTTTGTAGAATATGAGTTGGAAAAAACCCTGAGCCTGTCCAGGGAAATGTTATTTTATTTCGTATTTCAGGGGACAAATGGCAGACTCAGCAAATGTACTTTTACAATTTTAATGCATACAGTAGCCTCAACGTTTTGTATTCTTAGCAGTAGAGCCTAGGAAAAATAATTGTTTAAGACACACAGCTGACTGAGCAATGGCCAGAAACAGCTGCTTTCTTTTGAAGGGTTACTTTCCTCTAATGAGAAATTGGTACAATGCTTGGTGCTGTTGCACTGGGAAATATCACCAGCAAATGAGTAGACCATTATTGAAAACTGAAGTGATTTCTCAGAACAAAGAAGTGGGCACTGTGTTTCTGGTCCAGGGAAAGAAGGCACTTTGTGTTCTGGAAATTGCACAAACTTAGTAATTATTCATCCCACAGAGTGTCCTTTTGGAACAGTAGTTTCAGTACACACTCATCCAGCGACGGAGTGACAGATGTGTCACATGTGTTACATGCCATAATCAGTGCAGAACTGAACTGCTTAACAAATTGTCCTTATTTCTTTTGCAGTTCATGAGAATCAACAGGCATGGTGAGGAGGCAAAATTCTGTGCAAATATTCTTTTTCCCCCTGGTGCCTATAGGGAGAACTGAGCATTGCTGGCATCTAGTAGTAGGGAAAATCAGTCGTACAGCTTGATGGTGAAACTCTCCCTTTGATGTGGTAGATGTCTTGGACCTTAGTAAGATGCTGTTTGGGTTTTTTTTTCTTGCCTCCTGTTTTAGGAGACAGTACTAAGCATTAGATGCTGTTAGTATTGAAATAGTTTAGAAATTTCTCTGTATGTTATTTATAACAAAATATTTTACAAATTAGCTTCAGAGCTCCAATTTATCACTATCATGAGAAGGGAATGCTGGGAGGGCAGTGCAATTCTCGTGTAGTTCCCCCTGAAGCTAGTGGTGCTGCCACATGTCAGAAATAGGGTATTTGACAGCAGGCTGGGGTTGGTTGATTCTGCTAATTTCTATCTTGTGTTGCTGTCCCCCCCATCCAGCCTCCAAACAAAGCAAATGTGCTCATTTCCCTTAATCTCACTGGCAACAAGGTGTCTCTCATTTAGCACCTTTAAAAGTATTTAAGAGGATAAGTTTGCAAGGAATGGATGAGAAGCAAACTAGCATCTTGCTCACGTGAGAAGATAGAACATAAACAACATTTGAACAGACTGCACTTACTATCTTAATTTCAATCTTTGATATCTAAGGATGCCATAAGACAAGTTATTTGTCTTTTTGTACTACTTGCAACAAAATGAATTTTAGGAGTATGGCACTCTTCCAGGTTAATAGACAGACAAGTGCTTGGCAAAATATATGAGCAAGGTAGTCTTTTAAGGGTGCTTGCACAGATCTAAACATTTGGAACTACTCTGAATGGCTCCCACACAGAGGCTTGTGGCCAAATGTCAGATGGATTAATTTTGCAAGGGATGGATTCTCTTTAAAAAGTCTTATACCACTAAAATTAGCGGTGGTTCTTCTGCAAATACTGACTCGCAGGGCTGTTCTGCCTACAAAGCTCTCTGGGGCTGTATGGGACTGCATCAGGAAGAACAGTGACTTTGGCCCTCCCACCATGTTTGCAAGAACATCAGTGGAGGCTTTTGCTAGAAGCTGAATTGTCTGGCTCTGACTTACTGAATCATGCTTCAAATAAACTTGGAGGTTGGGGTCCACAACTGACACTTGTACATCCATAAGAAACATAGTGGATGAGTGCCACTACCAGAGCATTAGGAAATGCTTCCCAACCCTTTCTGAAGGCATGAAGTCCAAGGTCAGCCATCTCAAGTGCATGTATACCAATGCATGCAATATGGCCAACAAGCAGGAGGAGCTAGAGCCTTGTGCCCAGTGTGAGGGATGCCAGAAGAATTACAGAAACGTGGCGGGAAAACTCACAAGATGAGGAGACCACAGTGGAAGGCTACAAATATTTTCAGAAAGATAAGAAAGGAAGAAGAGGAGGTGGAGTTGTACTTTATGTGATAGAGATATTTGCATGCAGGGCAGAGCTGTGGAGCTCATACCAGTTTTATGTAACTAATGCCTAAGGACCATGATTAGAGGGGTCATCACTAAGGAGGATGATGAAGCCAACAAATCCTTACTGTGCCTGCTCATTGAAGTCTTGGGGCAACAGAGCCCAGTCTTCATGGGTGGCTTCAATTACCCACACATTTGTTGGAAAAAAAACCAAAAACAACTGTGCACATGCCATCCATCAGGTTTCTGGAATGTCTTAAGGACTCTTTCTTCCTGCAGATGTTGGACATGCTGACTAGGAGTAGCACATTGCTACATTTAATGCTTGCAAACCAAGAAGATTTATTTGACTTACACTGGTAGCCTAACTACCAATGACACCTTGGATATAGTAAGCCAACATTATGGAGGTCCTGCTTAGAAAACTGAAGATCAGTAGTAGAGTGAAGACCTTACATATTAGAGGAGAAATCGTTAATATGCCAAGAGCCTAGCTGTGAGATATTTCATTGGAAGCATCCATGAAAGTCAAAGGAGCTTATGAGTGCTGGGAGTTACTTGAAAGTGCCTTCTGAGAGCACAAGAATGGTCTATTCTTTACAAAGGGAAAGGAAGAAATCTAAACAAAAGACTTCCCTGGCTTAAAAGCAGAAAATGCAACCTACTGGTTATGGAAAGGTAGACAACCACTACAAGCACCTTGCTAGAGGAATGCAGATTTGCAGTCAGCAAAGCTAAATATCAACTAGGACTAAAGTTGGCAAAAAATACCAAGAAGAAAAGGTTCTTCAGTATTTGTGAGCAGTAAGCAGAAGGAAAGACACAAGACCACTGCTTAAGGAGTGCAGGGAAGCTAGTCACTAACAACAGTGGCAAGGCAGATTTCTCAATACCATTTTTTGTCCATAAATACATAAATCCACAACCTAAAGGGCTAAGAAAATTTTGTAAGGAGACTGTCTATAATATTTGAAAGGCACAGAGATCAGGGGATATCCCTGATGACTAGAAAAGACAAAAACATCATACCACAGGAGACCAAAAGAGGACTCAGGAAGCTGAAAGCACAATGGTCTTACTTTTTTCCCATGGCAAGTGACAGAATGAGTCCTCCTGGAAACCACTACAAACCAAATGAAGTAGATGATTGGGAAAAGCCATAATGAACTTACCAAGGATAAACCATGACAGACTAAACTAATCACTTTCCACAACATAATATGTTCTATTGACACAGGGAGAGCAGTGGACTTCACTTAGACTTCAGCAAAGCTTTTAACACAGTTTCCCACACTATTCTCCTGGATGAGACTGATTGAGTGCAGGAAATTGGCTCACATGTCACACTCCAAGGGTGTGATAAACGTTTTTACTCAGGTAGCCAGGGGTGCTGTAATTGTGGCAGCTTTAGATGGAAACTGAATTTAAAAGTTATCAAAAGCCTACAGCTGAAAGCCAATCTCTGATGAATTTTTACAGGACATGTGGAAAGAACTCTTCAAAGAGCTGTACTTGACTCCTCTGAGGGCATGTTGGTCTGTTTTGCTCTTGGGCTGCACAGCTGGTCGAAATCAGAGGAGAGAAAACCAGAAGAGTCTCTAAACAATGTTCTGTGTACTAAACAATTCAAGTAAGGTTTCCTAGACCACTTCTTGGCCAAATGAATACTAATACATACAAAATTCAAACAGAGGTTTGTGCAAACTCTTCAGTTACTGTAGTTGTGGCTTCTGTATGTTGGCTGAAGTAGAAGCATATAGTTTGCATCCAAACAGCCAAATATTGCAGAGGATGCATTTACCTCTGAGGCAAATTCAGCAGACAGGGGAGTTACATCAGATCTTCATGTGCCTTTTATTTTATATGTGCACTGAGACAGGAACACACACACATGGAGCAAGAGCTCTCTCCTCTCCGTTTGTTCATGATGTGCATGCAGCATAGCACTGCAGCATGCCTGGTTTTGACTGCAGACCTGAGCACCAACAAATGATGTAATGCCTAGCATCATCTCAGACCTTGTTTAATGGTGAGCTTGTCAGCTGCAGTCGCAACTGAAGGTGACAAGGCCACGACTCCCAGCCTCAGCATTTCTGCTCTACTTTCTCTTACACAGTGATTTATGAAGGCAGTGTGTTTGTGCCCTGGAAAATGTGGAATTTGTGTTAATTATGCCTGGATGATTTCAAGCTCAGAAATTCTCACTGCCAAACACAGCTTTTTTTATATGAAAACTGTGAAGGACACACACCATCGCTTGATCACTCACTGGTGCTCACCACTACTTTTCCCCTTCCCTTATAGCCTTTGCTTGGACTTCTCTGGGCTCTGAACATCTAGCTGTGCTTCCTGCACACTCAAAATCTCTGTCACCACCATACAGACAGCGCAAAATTATACACAGGAACACAATAAATACATTTTTGTACTGTCACTGCATTTACCATAAGGGGACACAGAACAAAAAACCATGAGATGTATGGATTTGGGAGTCTTTCATGATGTGGCAGCAACTGAAGAAATTGCCCAAACAGGTCATTGTTGATTTGTGTCTGTTTTACATAGCCTCCCTGAGTTATCCAGGGCTCCTGCCTTTTTTCTCTGCAGCATGTGTTATCAGACAGATGGTGGATCTGCAGCAACAAAGCAAGTTCTATGTGGTTTTGAAGGAGGGGAAAAAATCTAAAGCACCAAAGTGCTCACAGCTGTGTACATGTTTTCTTCCTGCTCTGTGAGCTTCCCTCTCAGACCACTGCCAGAGAGAGAAAGAGGACGGGCTCAGCTTGTACCTTGAGAAGATGCAGTGCTGCATTGTGCCCGCTGTGGGAGAGCTAAAAGGACAGCCTGCAGCCTCAGTCACCTGTAGAGGACCAGAAGACAGGAATTCCTAGGGGATGACCCAGCCCACCTCAGCCCACAAGGACCAGCTGCCAAGAGGAAGAGGCGAGATATATAAAGCTAATGGCAGAGAGGAGAAGAGGGACCAGTTCACTGGGGTGTAACCCCCTGCTCTATTTGCTTGCATGAGTTACTCTCTTCCCCCTGACGTATTTTTGCAGTTCTTTGTTGCCTTTCAGAAATTACAAGATGTCCTTGATGCTGGCTCAGTCTGTCAGGAAGGGATCCACTGAAATCAGGCAAAATTTGGAGAGCATGAGGGCTCCTTTTGAACCTAATGAAATACTATATTGCTACATACCTTCAGGGAAACTACTACTTCATAATTGTTAGGTGGGGTTTCCTTTGGTTCCTTTACTATTACAAGGCACATGAAGAACAGACTGCACCTTGCAGGAGTCATAGAAGCTCCTGAGCACTTTGGTTGCTAATCCCTGCAGGCACTGTTCCTTTTTCAGAAACTTACTAATGATCACGGTGTAACTCTGCATAGGTACAAAATATTTGCAATTACCACTTTGTGGTAGCCAAATTCAAATCCTTCAGAGGGAAGGAAGACTATATTCTTACCATGAAACATACTATCTGGGATTTTTCTTTTTTTTTGACAATAGCATTTAACAAAAAACTTGGATTATATTGCTAGGGGGAGCAGAAATCTCTGAACTAGGTCTTTGACTTTAAAAAAAGCCCTCCTTAGTAAGTAATATTAATCACTTGGAAAAGACAGCTCCAAATAAACTCAAATACAGCATAGTAACTTCCACTGTATCCCAGTGGTTTAATGCTGGGATCATCCTACATATTCCTCATCTACATTCACGATACAATTGACAGCAGCTGGAGGAATCTTAGCCTCATTATTTTGTCAGTTCAAAGATGGTACTGAAAATGAGTATCTGGTGCACATATTTATCTGCAGATGCCTTAGCATGACATCCTTCCATGGTCCTAAGGTTCCTGGGGTGGCACTACAAGGGTCTCTCCAGCTTCCTGGGAACCATTCATATTACTTGGTCACTCAGACACCTAAATCTATAGCTCACACGTTGTACAGATCCCACTTGTTTGACACTGAGTTAATAAGCTAGGGATTACTGCATCCTCATCCAACCAAGTGAGGTTTTCCTTCTGCAAGAAACATCATGTGGAGAATATTGTTCATCAGTAAAATAATCTGTTTTTAATAGTTGTTCGTCTGCATTAGGAATAGTCCTCACAGAATGTAGCTGTTTATGGACAGAGCATGGGCACATACAACGGAGAAGATTGACCACAGAGAGATGTGAAAGAGCCTGCAGTGCAGTTATCACGTGGTGAAAGGGGTTGATAACACGGAAATTGTATGATGTCTGCTTTAAGTTATTCATGCTGTTCTTTCCCTTTGTGTGAGCATAAGAAGAGGTGGAACTCTGCCAAAGCAATACTGTTTTACCACAACAGTGACGCTTGTGCTTGCATTGTAGAAATACCAAAGAAGAAGGTAATGGCTCTAGCAATAAATCAGAAACACACAATGAAGGAAAGAAAAACTCACTGTTTAAACCTTTGTAACAAAGCTATAGAAACAACTCTTGTTAACTCAAAGATATAGAATAATAAAAAGGAACTTACCACCATCCTGGTGGGAGAAACTCTGTAAAGGGAAAAAAATAGGATGTTTGGTTAAACCTTTCATATTTTAGATTTAATCTGCTTTACATCTTGATTTGTAGGCTAGGCTGGCTTTTATGGTTCTTTGGAATTTTTAAATGGGTAACTGTGATTGTTGCTCCCTGGATTTAAGGGCCATCATAGACTGGAGGAGGGGGACATGGTGAAACTAGATGAAGAGCTCTGCTTTTTGTTGCAGGCTGTAATGTTTTATAGTGGCATTTGAGGCAAATGCTATTATTTCTGGATGCTACAAGAGCAGAGAAGTTTGAAATACTCTCAGGATCCTGCTGACATCTTTAAGGGGAGCTGAAAGCTCACGTGGTTTCCCTACAGACAGGGAAAAAAAAGCTGGGATGGAAGAGAAAACCCAAAGAACCCAATCAGAATAGAGCTGATACCACTCTGTCTTTTCTAGACTTGCTCATACTGGTTTAAGCATTGTGCTCTGCAACTGCCCTCAGTCTTTCCTTAAGTGTATAAATTATGACTGCTGCTACCAAATGGTGCTAAGAGTACACTTTAGTTTCAATCTGTGCCCAAATGTCTGTTTTTGTTTTTGTTTTGTTTTGTTTTTTTTAAAATACCTTTTGGAAGTTGTCAAAGGATTTCTCAGTCTCCTTTAGTTTCTCCAAAATTATTTGTTCTTTGGCAGATATTTGTGATTCTTCACTTTCTAATTTCTGTATTTCTTGTTCCAATCTGTGGAAGACATACAGACATGCACATACACAAAAATAAAATGTAAAAATTAGTTCAATGAGACAGACTTTCCTAGCTATTAACTGACATTTCAAATGTCATCAGAAACAACTTTGTCCTTTATTATTCACAACTGATTTCCTAGCACATGAAGGGAGTGCTAATTATTTGTAAAACAGACAGATCTATTTACAGGAAAAATAATGATTATCTTATCCACTTCTGCAAAAGCATATGCAGATGAACTAAAAATATACTTCAGTATCCCTTTACTCCAATTCCTGTAACATCCCTGACTTTTACTTTCATTTTAGAAATCACAGTGCAGGATATAACTATGAATATGCAGTAGTATTTAGAGGAATAAGTGTCTTCTAGTATTTCCATATTCCAGACAATGAAACTGGAAATAGTTGTTAGAAACTGGCAGTCAACTAATTGTGGTAGGAGTTTCTCTTGAACCCATACTTTGCCTACTTCTCTTTGGGACAATTACCTGTGCTTTCTACTGTTACTGCATGACACTGGGGTCCCCAGAGACTTGGGGTAATAAAATACATAGTTTAGAAAATAAACTTACTCTGCCAGGTGGCAAACACTCAGCACTCTCATTTCTCCTGTCAAGACCTAGCAGCTGAGACCTTATGCTTTAAGATGAGTTGATTATGATTTCGGATGCACTTTGACAGGGCTGAGATTCTCCATTACTTTAATTCAAACCTCCTTTTATTGACATGATTTATGCAGATGCAGGAATATTCCCTCTTTTCTCCCACCCTCCTCCCTTTATGTGTGCCACTGCCTTTGTTTTCTTTTGAAAAAAAGAGAAAAAGAAGTATATATAAAATAAGCGAAGATGAAAACATTTGGACAGGTATAATTACATAAAATTTCTTTGTCTACCAAAAGATCTGCAGCTGCTCATAGCTTGATGAACCATATTTCCTTGCATATGACGTATCAGCATCACCCAGTGCTTTCCTTAGCCATGGCTGCTTGCCCCTGCCTTTCTGTCACCACTTTTCAAATGAGGGATCAGGACACTGATCCAGCCTAAAGGACACATTTTTGCTCACTTCCAGCCTTAATCAGCTCAGGACTCTACTAATACTTGTTCAATCACAAGGCAGAGAGCATGGAGAAGGTGAATGTAGGGAGGAGAGAAGGAGGAATTGCTTCTTTGACAGACCGGACAGGCTGAGTTTCTTATGAAATTCTTGTGTTCAACCTAAGATGAAGGGGTCTAATTTTAGGCACCTACCTGAGAAATTACTCTTTATTTTTCTAGCTCTATGATGATGAAAGATTTGTGGCATTTGCTGATAATGCTTTTCATTAGAGGGAGGAAAAAGTATTAGAGGCTCAAGTTGTTGCAGATGGAAAAAGGAAGATTTTGTTCCCCTGAAGTATGTGAATACTTAATAGTCTCAGATTAGTGGTGATTTGTTGAACTACCATTACAGGTAACAACTTCAATCACCAAGTTGAAATGGCTTAATTGCAATAATTTTAAAACAAACAGTTGGAAAGCACTGCTTAAATCCATTTAATTTTTCCTCCAAAATAATATAAAAGACCAAAAAAAAAATTGTAACTAAGTATTTTGTTCTGGTGCAATGGAACAGTTTGATACAGGATAAATATTCCACCTGATGTTGTAATTCAGGGAGAATTTTTTCAAAATATCCTCTGCTATATTGACTTTTTAAATCTTGATATTTTTAAACACTTAGTGAAATGAAAAATTAATTTGTCCCTCAGGTCAGGCATTTGCCTCGGTCTTACTAAATTAAAGAACTTAGAAGTCCACAGCTAGGTTCCTTCTTTTCCTTCTCTATCCATTGGAATGATTTGCAGAGTCACATATGTTTGTACCTTGCTGATAAAGACATTTCAAATATTCTGCTGCCTAGTGAAAATACATTGTGGAACTGGGTAAGTCAGTTTGTTGGCATATTTCATTTCTTCCCCAGTGATTCACTAAGCAGCATTTTCAGGATGCATATTCTATGAACTAGTACATTTTGCTTGCTATAATACACGGAAAGAGACCAAAAAATGGGAGTGTGTAGAAGCCAGCAACAGTAAAATACAGGGAGGAGAAAGAACCCTTTTCTTTCAAATGAATTGGATATTAGTTTGTAGTTTATGACAATGAAAACTCTGAGTATCTGAGGTAACTCATTGGATTAATGATTATAAGCAAGTAAACTCCTTGTAATTTGGGACCATCCTAAGTCACCATCTTTTTGTACACCAGCTCAAATTGGGGGTTTGTTGTTAATTGGTCTTGCAGAGAGAGTTTGCTTTCAGCACATGCACATGTGCACTTGTGCATGTACAGATAGCAACCGATCGATTTATATTTTATTACTTTCTAACTGCTTGCTCTTTTGGTTTTAACCCTCTTGGTTCACTTCCTCAGTTCCTGCTTCCTTTGTGCCAGCCTAACCTCACCATTAAAATGATTTGGGCAGATCAGACATTACATTACTCTATTTTGACAAGACATCTAGTTGTTCTGATTTTCGTTTCTGTTGTTGTTTTGTTTTGTTTTGTTTTTCCTGAATCTCTTCTTGACTTTCTTTTAAAGGTGATACTGACAACAACTTGCTAAAGAAGAAAAAGATAGAGACAGAGCTATTGGGATTTAGAAACATGTACAAAGCTGTTAGAAGCAAAGATCTTCTGTGTGACACTGAAGAATGCATGAAACTCATCCTATCAAGGCAAATTGCCTTTTCCTCACTGGAATCAATACAGGTAGACTAAGAGTCATCCAGACTCTATGCAAAATGCAGGAAAATTGCAGGAAAAATACAGATCATTCATCAGAATGCACCTGTTACACAGCACAGGGGCCATATACCAGACATCAGTATCCACAGGAGGTTGCTTTTTACATTTTTGCTGAATTGATACCATTCTAATTTGTGCTCTCTAGGCCTAATGGTTAAGGCATCTCTCCTGAGGTAAAGAAATAGTCAGGCTTAGAGTTTCTATGTGAATTGTTGAATATATTCTTGAGTAAACCACTTGGGTATCACAGATGTCGCTGGAAAATTTGGATCTAAAGTCTTCACCATTTATTTGGCTGTCTTTTTACACGTGGTCCAGCAGTGCAAAAATTTGAATCGTGCAAACTGAAGGTTGCTTTGTTTTACTTTTTAGTGAGTTTCATGTAATCAAAATTGCTCAATAGTAAGGAGAAGTGCCTGATTTTTTGATAACAACACATAAAAGAGTCATAAAAATTTGGTCTGAATAATAAGTGCATTAGTATCACATCTGTTTTGAGCAACACGTTGTATAATGGCTTAACCAGTAATAAATCCATTCAGAGTGCACATGTACACATACATGTATATACAAAGTCCTTGCATTTCTTCCTGTGCAAAGCTGTTAAATAGCAAATAATGTCCTTTTCTTCTAGCCCAGTATGCCTTAATTGTCATTTGACACCTGGCAAGGAAACACTATAATTCCCTTGCTCCTTAGCCAACTTCTTAGCAGATTTCAGGCTGGCCTTTGAAAGATGGCCACAACAATAAAGCCAGTTACATAAACAGCTACAATATCTGAAGTGTTGTAGGGAAGAAAATTAAGAAAGAAAATGCAGATTCAGGTAATGCAGAAGATAAAAAAAAAAGATTTTTAGTATTTCTGCTTCATTGGCCCAGGCATCTACCTGATGGCTGAGGTTTGCTAAACTGTTTCTAGGGAAAGAAAATTGGGCCAGAGGGTCTGAGGTTGCTGTGGCATGGGCAAGGGTTTTGTTTCAGTGGTTTCATTAGAGTCCTATCTTCCCAAATACCACAGAAACAAATGGGAAGTTTTGTCACTCAGAAAGCCAAACCTGCCTTGCAGCTTGTGTGTCCTGCAGCTTTCTCTAATGGAAATGCCAGAAGCATCCAAGAGTGTAAGAGGATTTTCGGAGGGGCTGTTTGTGACTTTCCTTCTCATGTTAACAGTGCTGCCTGCTATGAGAAGGAAGGAACCACAAACAACTAAATGAATGCTGTCTTTTGGACAGCATTCTGCTGTCATTTGGGGGACCCTGATTCCTTGTTTAGTAAGACTACAGGCTTCTAGGATAATAAAGGCTGGAAACAACTATGGGAGGTCTCTAACCCAACCTCCTGCTCGAAGCAGGGTCAGCTATGATCAAGCCAGGATGATAAAGGTTTCTTCTAGTTGGGTCTTGAAGCTCCTGAATAATGGGGGAAAATATATTTTAATGCTACTTACAGGCCTTCTCTTTTAGACTCTGTAGCTATCAAGCCCTGCAAGATTCAGACCAGAGCCTTGCAGTTCTGCAGAGAAAGGAGATATACCAAACTGATAAAAGCAGCCTGGTCTGTGAGTTTGGTGGGATTTTGACCTAACATGTGTGTGGACAAAGCACCCAGTGCAGCTCTGAGAAGACCAGCGCATGAATTCTGCTGAAGAGAAGGAGACCCCAGCACCTGTCAGGTAGGACAGAATACTGTAATTTAAGTGACAAAAAGAGGAGTTAGGGCAGGGAGATCTAAGAGGCAGAGAGGCAGAAGGCAAGGTTTGGAACTGTGGTATGTGTACATGTGCATTTTCATTTGGCACCCAGCTCCCAGCAAACATTGTGCTTGGATCCAGGACTCTGCTTTGTGCTCCAGTCTGAAGGTGTTGAATGCACTTTCGCAGGGGAAGGATTTCCTCTGTTTCTTCTATTTCCCACATTAAGATGTTGAAACCCACAAATCTGGCCTGTGATTTTCCTCTTTCCTTAAAAACAGAGGCTGGTCTGGCACAAGATGCCTTTCCTCGAACCCAGGAGGGACCCTGAGCAGGTCCTGTGGGGCATTCACAGAGTGAATGCAGATGCTGATGCAAAGTCACATTGGTTTGAAACAGGAATACACAAATCCTAAATAATCAGAACTATGACTGAAGAAAACAGCCTTCTCTATACAGCTAATTATAGCAGACAACACTTGTAGAGATATCTACATTTGGCTTAGCAGTGTTTTGTTTTTCAGGGTAAGAGGGTAACAGCATTATAAACAGGGAGAACAGATGCAGGTTTATGGACATGTTTCTTTAGCCTGTGCTAACTGTGCATTCTGGGTTGTACCTGAGAAATACTCATGCAATTTCTGCAGAGAAAACAGAAATGTAATAAAAATTATATCTGCAGCACACACATTGGCATGTGAGTGGAAAAAAGGACATTCATCAGAACTAATAAGGAAAGTATAAAAGTATTCAGAACTTAAGAGAAAAACAGGAAAGACCTAATCACAGTAAACACTTGAAGGGAAAAGGTGACGGATGCATACGTAGAGTGGGGGATGGTTCAACTTTAACTGATTATTTTGCTATTACTTGACTGATCTCATAAATCAAATTGATATAAAAGCCATGAATAAGACAGTAAATAGTACCAGATCTCTCAGAGCTGAACATCCTGAGGTGTTATAGCTGATATTAAAATGGCAGAGTCACAAGCAAAACACTGTAACAAACCCCTGATATTTACTGAACAGTGAATTAAACATCAAGTTTAAGGATAACTGAGCTTGCCTGAAAGGATGAAATGATTTCTGCACAAACTCTGTGCCTGTCTCAAGGATTTTGCCCTCAGGTAGCTTTTGACCACACAGCAAAACAAGAAACTGAAACTTTACATGTAAGGTTCACCCTCCTGGAAGTACAGTGCCTTCTACAAAAGTGCATTGACAAAAATGCTCCACTCCATGGGCCTCTCATTCCCATTTCTTTTAGGACCAGCAGGGTACCTGTTAGGTCACCCAGGTTCAGAACAACCTTGGAAAATGAACTTGCAAGGGCAAAGGGTGCCCCTGAAAGGCATGTAAGTCTTTTAAACCAGCATAACTGGATCCCAGTTCAGCACCTCAGCCCTTGACAAACTTCCTATTATCTGTATCAACTGCCAAGCACCAGCAAGCTGTCTGTAAACCAACATACCTATGAAATTGAAGCCGAAATCTACATGCCACAGCTGTGAACAGTGCCCTTTGTCTGCTGTAGGGGGAAATCACTGAATAACCTTTGGTTTAATTTCCACATTGGCTTAGTTTTCTGAATAAACAGCAGCAATAGTTGCTGAAGCCAGTGGGACCATTTGTGGATGTCACCCTGTATCAACACACAGCTAGTGCTGATGGCAAAAAACCCACTTGATTTCAGGTCTCTTGCAGGCTGAAATGGGATTTCAGAGTTGAGTAATGCCTCTTAGTTTAGTCCTTTTGCTCATCCTTTTTTGAACATCTCTCTTTCAAAGAGGAAAGCTGGCAGGGCACATCTTATGACTTTGAACAGGCTGTTGTTTACAGAGTGCAGGTGAAATTCAAGAGTACCAAACTTAATTACCATCTTTGAAAAGCCAAAACCTCCATGACTTGAAAAACTAGGAATCCCTCATTGCCAATCAGTGCTTGGATATGAGATTCAGGCATGATGCTGAATGAGTTGCTCTGGTAGTCTGTATCAGTCTTGCTGAACACATGAGAAGGCAACCAAATCCCTCCATCTGGAAAAGGTTGCATCCCAGTACCAGATGAGGAACTTGAGAAAAGAAGTAAAATTCCACAACTCACTTTGCTGTCTGAAGTAAATGTGTATACACACATACATAGAGAGAGGAGTATAATGATATTCTGCATCTGCCTGGTGTAGGATAAGGCTAATCCATGTTAGACAAACCAAGGCAACAAAGTCAATCATTGGCCACAGAACTTCTTGAGCTAAGCATGATGAGGTGGAAAACACAACAACCGTTACTTTGATATTACAATATGGAATTGAAAAAGTTATACAACTGAGTCCTTTTTCTTGCCAAATCAACGTTTTCTGATTTACTTTTGCCTATCAGGTTTGCCTGACACAGCATTAAATCTCCCAAATTTGAGAACCTTCAGCACTCTGGTGTGACTCTTCTCTAACTGAAACCACTTTTTCATGAGCTGCTTTTTCTCTTCTTAAGATGTTACCTCAGCCTAGTATGATTTCCTCATATCACTGTGACACAAAAATTTTTCCCTCATGGCACTTACAGCCCACATTTGTTTCTGGACTTTTACCAGTGTAAACCTTTCTAGGCCCAGTTCTTCCAGTATTCTTCAAATGAGAGATGTCTCCAGCCTGGGTGAGATTGCAACCTTAAAAACTTCCCACTGACTCAGGAGATGGCAAATCACTGACTGGAAATCAGTGAATCACTATGCCTTGGATGCTTGCCCTTAGAGCAGAGGAGTACATGGCTTGACCCTCCTTTGGGAACAGAAGGGAAAAACGTTTAAAAAAAGACCTGTTCTGAATCCAGTCCAGTGTCCAGTGATCAAAGGAGTGAAAGAGCAGACTTATTTTCTCTACTTATTTTCTCTACTTATTTTCTCTGTGTGCTTATAACAGTGTTTGGATCAGAAAGCTCTTGTTTGTGCTCTTGACCAGGTTCTAGACAGAACCTGGCAGATGTGATCAAGTAAACTCTCTGATAGTTTAACCTGCCCTCGTAGCATCTGGCTCCTGAATCATCCAGCCTCTGGACCACTTGTATTTAAAAGAAATGGCACAAATGTTCTGGTTTCTTGGCCCAGCCAGGTAAGATATAAATGGTTATTTAAGGTCTCCTGCTGAAGCTGGGTATTCTCTCTCCTCTTCACCATTACTCTCACCCTGCCAGATCCAGTCCTCCTGCCTCTGGAACTTCAAGAGCCAGTGTCCAAAATATTAAGGCAAATGAAGTAAGAGGCACAACTGATATAAAATTCTTGGCCTACACAGAACCAGACATGCAGATCTTTGTGTCTGGATAGACAAGTAGTCACATCACAAAACAGACAGGACTTGCACTGCAAGTACAGAGGTGCATCATCTGTGGTTCATTGTTTGGTACTCACTGGGATGGCAGGAGAAGAGCAAGGAAGATAAAATAGCCATTTGAGAGAGGATACATGCTGTACTTGGCTATTGAAAGGTAATGACTCAGGAAAGGGAATCCTGCAGAAACCTGCTTGCTTTCCCATGACTTTAAGTAAAATAGGCAGGATGAGCACCAGAACAGATGTTCTAGAATGTCTGAGGATGCACCAGAGTGCATGGGACATGCATACCATTGTGGCTTTTGGTCATAAAATCCTCTCATGTTGCAGGATGTGGTCCAGGTGAAGGAGGGTTGCAAGCACAATTGTCCCCAGCACAAAGTCCCTGTACACAGCAGCACGTACCCAGAAGACTTGAAAAGCAGCACAGGTGTGGCCATCCCTGTGAAACCAGCTTGTTGCCTTGTGCAGCTATGCACATGAAATTCGTTTAGGTTTAGCAACAGATGCCAGCAGTTCAGCTGTACAGTGGATTGTGTTATTTATATCTTGGGAGACATCCAAGAAATGGAGGGAGAGCAATTGGGGGATGATGGCTGAGTGCTCATTCTTCCATTGTGCAGCAGTTACCCAAGGTTAGCGCAGATGTACGACCAAAATGAATGCATGACCTTATACAGTACCCACACTGCAAGCTGCCAAGGAAGGAGGATGTTTTTCTGCAATTGCTGTACATACTGATACTAGAGATGCACACTGAGCTACCTAGAAGCATTTACTGGAAAGGCAGGAGGCCTGGAAAATATCCATCACCTTTTTAAGCGAAGGGAAATGAAGCAAAAAAATAAGCCTAAAAGTGTTTTCTCTGAAGAGATGTCAGCCTGCCATGTACAAACTGGGAATATGCCTTTTGTCTCTGATTTACAGGGCTGAATGAGAAATGAGCTGCTAAGGCTCATGGGGTGCTCAGGACAAAACACAAGCAAGGCAAAGATGCCCTGCAGAAAAAGAGCTGGGGGTGCAGGTCAACAGCCAGCTGAAGATGAGCCAATAGTGTGCCCAGATAGCAGAAATTGCTAATGGCATCCTGGCCTGTATCAAGAGCAGCATGGCCAGCAGCCCCAGGGCAGTGACTGTCCCCTGGTCCTTTGCGCTGGTGAGGCCACACCTCCAGTCCTGTGCTGAGTTTTGAGCTGCTCCCTCCAAGAAAAGCTTCCAGTTGCTGAAGTGTGTCCAGAGAAGGGCAACAAAGTTGGGGAAGAGTCTAGAAGGAGGCTCAGGGAGATCTCACTGCTCTGTATAAATACCTGAAAGGATGTTACAGGGGAGATCAGTCTCTCATCCCCGGTAACAAGTGACAAGGTGAGAGGAAATGTCATATTATGCCGGAGGGTATTTAGATTGGATGTTAGGGAAAAAATTCTTCACTCAAAGGGCTGCCAAGCATTGGAACAGGCTGATCACAGAAGTGGAGTGAGCACTGTCCCTGGAAGAGTGGAAAAGACATGTAGATGTAGTGCTTGGGGCATTCTTCTGCCTAGAGCAGAAATGCCATAAAACTCTGCAAGCTCAGAGTGCAGGCAGTGCTGCATTGAAAAACAAAACACATGGGAGACTGGTTTTAAAGGTAACATTGTTAGCTAGGGCTGGAGAGGGTATGATGTCTGCTGTCTGGATCTCATGTCTGCAGCTTTTTCCTCAACTATTTTGTTTGCAATAGAGGGTCATGCACAGCAATTCTGGCAGAGAGCTGTCCTTCTCAGCCACCCGAGAGCTGCTGCAGTGAAGGGCAGGGACAAAGGTGACAGTACAAAAATTGTGCCTGGCAGAGCAGCCCTAGAGTGAAAGACAAACTTTTTCCTGATACAGGCTCTTTCCCTTTCTGCCTCTCCTTTCCTTTCTCCCTCTTCCCCTCCTTTTTTTCCTTAAATTCTTGCAGAGGTTATTTCCAGTCAGACTTCTGCTGAGTCTTTTTTTTCTGCTTAGACAGAGCACTGGCTCCATCCAAAGTCAGTGGCAGCATGTTATCTATTGCTGGGAACCAGCAGAATTCCCAGCAGAATTCCCATTTGGGCTATTTGGAATCCCTCCCTGCCCCCACCATGTTTAACATTTAGCACAGAAGCACATGTAAGTGGGTCTTTCATATGGCAATGAAAAAATGTTGCAGTTATCAACTAGAAAAGCAGTTTTGACAAAAACAGCAATCATGGGCCATAGCTATCTATTCTTATCCTTGCTGTAGCCTCCAGCAAGTAATCTTGCCTTCATTCCCCCATCTTGATTCAATACATTTTGTCAATCCTATAGAGCCCAATTGTACATTAATCCATGATTATCCCTAGTAGATGTCTTAGCTGGTATTATTAATTAGAGTCGTATGTATATGTGAGTACATGTACATGTGAGATTTCCATGATTTTGGTTTGACTGACTCATATTTGCTGCTAAGAACTGCATGGACTTTATAATAGATTTCTGGTGCAAACAAGGTATTATCTATTTTATTATTATCTATTATCTATTATCTATTACCTATCTATTATTTGCTTCCTGTTGTGCTGGCTTAAAAGAGCTGTTTCAAGGAAAATGGTGCTTACAAGCTTACTTGTTGGTGCAAAAAATATTGCCCAGCATCCAGCATTCTGACCTGAAGTACACCATGTGATTGACTGAATTTAGTCTGAGAATTGTACTGAAAATGAAAATGAACCCCGAAAATTCAGGCTGAAAACATGAAAACCAAATCTAAGTTTTATAATATTGGGATTATTCTGCGGTCCTGTGGCTATTAAAGCACAACTACCATAAAAAGTTGCAACTGACAGGAATCCCATCTGCCTCCCTTCTATGTTTTTGTACATACTTTTCCTTGCCTTTTGTGTGGTGCTCTAGTTACAACTGCCTGGACTTGTAAATGCCCTCAGTAGTCCTTGACAAAGGAACTGGATGGCATGTGTAGCTGGCAGTCAGTATGTGTCACACACTGAACTTTATTAGGTCCCTTTAAAAATGCCCCATATTACATGACCCTCAAAAATACACAGATCCATTCCCCTGCAATGCTTGCCAATTGGGACAGAAAAAGAGCAGCAGGGCAGGAAGGGGAACACCCAGTAGGAGCTATGATTTATTTTGTTTGTTTCTTGATGCAAACAGTTTCTTGGATCTGAGCTTTGCAAATTTGTCCTTTGCTGTTGTTCACTTACAGGAACTCACAGTTCATTTTTCCAGGGTGAAGGCTGATGTGGGGCAAGGAATATGCCACATGGGAATGGATAGACTTTACAGTGGGAGCAATGAGAGATGCACCAAGCTGCTGCCACTCTGAGCACAATGACTGCAGCGTCCTGATCCTGCTTCATCCATCTGATCTACTTTAGCGCTTCTATGTTTTGCTTGCTTATTAACTTGTGCTGGGCAGAAAACGTCCCCATGTCCCAGAAAGCCCCTGGAACAAACGTGGCTTCACTGGGGAGAGGCTTTGCCCTGGTGGGGGTAGCTCCAAGGTTATCCAAAGTGCTCCTGCTGATGAAAATCAAGCCAATCAGGAAGCCCCCAGAAACCTGGGCTGTGTTCAGTTTGTTGTTTCCACCCTAAGACATTTCCTGCTATTGTTCTTGTCATTTTCTTTGAGTGTTCACTGGGCTGGTGGGTGGTGCTGCTACTACCGGCAGGGGCACATGGAGAGCTCTGTGCCATTCCTTTCACAGACTCCCAGCACTAATTTCTGGCATACAAGTCCAGGAAAGGTGGACCTGTGGTGGTAACTGCATCTCAGTGTGCAAGGCACTGTTCCTTTTCCCATTGGCTGTTCTCAGCTGGACAAGAATGAAATTGTACCATAAAATGATGAATGAATTCCAGCTCAAGACGTCGCTTACCCTGGAGAAGGTGAGTGAGTGGGTGGAAGCAGAAGGTCCACAGCATCTTGGGATCTATATAGAGAGCTATGGAAATACTGACATTAATGGCTCTAGTTTTATCCCTGCCACCCAGAGCTTGGCTTTCACTTTCCAAGGGTACAGGATTTCACCTACAATTATCTAACCCCACCATGCCACTAGAGGACCAGAGGAGCTATGGCTATCCAGGCCCTCCAGACACAATACCTGTATCTCATTTTTTAACTCTCTCAATTTCATGATTTTTAAAATAAATTTCATCAGAGACCTCTCACAAATGTCTACCTGCAGGGTAAAGTACAAAAGACCTGGATGCTGCACTCCTTTGGGTGCTGTTTCAGCTTTAACTGGAAATCATGGATTACCAGACCCACTCCCCGCCAACTGCTCAGGGAATCATGAGCACATCTTTGGATTTCAGTGTAAGGCAACTTTCTGTGCTGTGGAGAAATTGGAAGACTGAGTTTGTCCTTGGACAGCATCTATAATTCTGCAGAGAGATCCCTGGAAGTATGATGTTATTGCTGAACTGTAGTGGTGAATAGAGCCAACTACAGAGCTGTGTGAATGAAGAAATGAGTGGGAAAAATTGCTTTGATATTACTTGAGGCTCCCTTTTCCAGCCCTTTGCTCCACATTAACTAACATCAGCCAGACCTGAGTCATTGCTATCTGAACCTTCACAGTGCTATAGCTCAATGAAAAAATGAAAAAGGAGAGCATATTTAATAATGTGACAATGCCTTTCAAGTCCCCCTTACTGGCTCATGAATACTTGGAATGAAGTACAGTTTTAACAATGGAATGCTGAAAAGTTTGCCTTGACTTCATGCTGCGTGTTTGTGGTAGGAGTCAGCTGATGACTTCCTGCCTGTGTGGGTCTCAGAGGGGTGAAATTCTTGACCCTGGACTTCCCAAGAGCTGCAGAGCTTCAGAATCAGGATAACGCAGACATTTGTGCTGATTTGGTTCAGTGGTGTAAAAAGCAGCCAGTAGAGTATCTGTAGAATGGGATGTGTTTTAAAAGGGTTATAAATCTTCCTTCTTAAGAGAACTTCTAAAACCGTGCCAGGGGTCTGTGTTTTGATGGGTTGACCTCAAGCTGATCATAGCAGAGAAGTGGCACAGGACTGCTTTTTCAGGGTAAATATCAAAGAGGAGAACCTCAAAGAACCTAGAAGTGTGGTCACCCCCTACTTTCCAATAAATTCCATTGCAGTTGATTCATTATCCTTCCTGCAGCAAGGAGCCTGATGGGCTCCTGGCTGTGACCCCAGGACTAGCTGGTCATGAGAAGCTAGTTCAGCTCTTGTGGTTTCAGTGCAACCCAGGGCTATGACAAACCTCCCTCACACAGGTCTCCTTGACTGTGCAAACCATTTCTGTGCCTGGAATGATGGTATTGAGGAATGGGCTAGCGAGGACAGATGATCCATGGAAATTTTGGCTATGTAACTTGAGAAAAGGGGCTAAAGTTTTGCAGAGATTTCCTAAATTCAAAGTGATTTTGTCTGATTTTGAGTCTCACTCATGGGAGTAATGCTCAGGGATCCTGGACAGGAGAAAACCTCTGCTGAATTTTGGCAAAACCACAAACATTCTTGGTCTTACTTGTACAATTGACCCCCATGTCTCTTTCCTGTGCCTACTATGTTTTTTTAATGTTTATATTTAAACAAGGCACTCAAATAAAGTAAGTTCTTGTAAGAATGAGTAATAATAAATGTAAGACCATTGCAGAAATCTGCTTGGATTTACAACACTGACAGATCATTTTAATTTGCTTTGTCTAAAACATTAAATCAAGGGCAAAGACTTCACAGATGTCCATAGTATTGGGGAGGTTGGGGCTCATTTCCCACTTTGCTTCATGCAGGCAAGTGTGCACATGCTCAGGATACAGGAAATTAAGAAATTACTGGCCAGTTGCAGGTTTCAAAAGATGTCTGTAGATACCATCTGAGATGTACAAAACCAGCTTGAAAGTGGTAAAGGTGCTCCTGAAAATGGGATGCAGGTACTTCTGAAAGCTTGTCTCCTGTGATATCCATGCAAATTGGTGTATAGTTATGCTTTTCTAGCTTCATTGTTTGAAGGGTCCTCATCTATGAATGTTTATAGTTGAAGTTACCAGGCAGTAGATGAAGGAGCAGTACTCAAAGGCTTGAATTTAAACAAGAGAGATAAACAGGCATCAAACTGTATGTTTGTAGTTCCAGTGCTTTGAATAGATGAACACTTGGATATATTTATATCCAAGTGTACCTCTAACTCAAAATTTAAAGGGTAACCACATTAATGTGAGAGCTCAAAATTACTATCTTAGTAATTTGGAATGGACAGACTGAAAATAAAATCCAACTAAAAGAGCCTTACTTGAAATATGTCATAAAAACTGTTTTTATGCCATACAACATGGGGCATATTGTTGCCAACAATATTCTGGGTGCTGGAATGCCATTGACTGTACTGTGACTACCACCAGACAAGGGCAGTCGGAAGTGCAGCCTGTCAAGATGACTGGACAAAGGGCTGGCTGGTTAGTCACTAAGTGCCAGATGGACACCACCAACTAAATTATTTCTAAATGATTTCTCCCTCATTTTCAATTTGCCTCAGTTGTGGCTGAGCTCCCTGGCTCTGCCTGCAGTTCTCAGGTCTGCTGTTGGCAGCCACCTTGGTATACACCCTGCAGGCAGTGTGCAAGCTCCTGTCAGCACGACAGTCCCTGAAGGAGCTGTGGGTTTTCTGGTCATCCCCTCCTCTGACAAATTTGTGGTGTGGAATATCCATGTCACCATTTAATTCCATTCCTTTCTCTTTTTTTTCCCACCTGCTTCTCATTTTCATGCCACCTCTTGCAATCAGTCATAGAGACATTTTCTGATACTGGTACAAGACTGCTGATATTTTCCACTTCATGCTATTTTAAGGCTGATAAAGATGCCAATTTGTGCCTTTAGGCATTTCTGGCTTCTCATCTCTGATCCAAATCAGAGATGAGTGGTCTTGTGTCTGGTCTCTGCTCATCTTCCCACTGTGTGCCTCCTGTTATGTGCTTGGGACTTAAAGCACAAGATCAAGAAATCCTCTTATAGAAAATCCTCCTGCATTTTCTTGCTTCTTCCTTCTTCACTGACATGTCTTTGGGAAGTACAAAAATCTCAAGGCCAAGAAGTCCTCAAAAAAACTGCTGGGAAACAAGCAAATGATTTGATACTGAGTTCAAACAATTCTGCATGGTTTATTTTGTAGAAGACACAACCCCCAATTTAGAATGTGAAACTGGAGGTGCCTGATTCAGGCTACTTTTGGACAGCTTGACATTTTAACTTAAAGTGGCAGGATAATGTACTCTCCCTCATGTAGATGGCTGTTCTGAAGAGCTCAGAGGTGTTGCAAAGGATGGCTCCAGCCTGGCCCCGTAGCACAAGCACAGCTCTCACCACCATTCTGTCTATGACTGTCTCAGGTGGGTGTCATTGAGACAGAAAGTAGAAACCGTTTTCAAAGGTACCAGGTAGACTGTCTCACCATTATTTTCTTGGTGTTACAGTCTGCTGGGAAAGAAAGCAGATGGGTCCTACTGCTTTTGAACAGGTCCATACAATTGCAAACATCAAAATGTCCAACATTAAGTAGAGAAAAGATGCAGGACAAAGGACAAGAATGGTTTTCGCCAACATCACACCACCAAAAGGAGGGAAGAGACATGTTCAGTTTATCATGTCTGTGCATGTGATGTAGGTAATTTCACCCAAAAAATAAGTCTAGCTGTTGGATCATGTCCAGCCAGCCTCAGCTAAGAGCCAGCAGATGAATATGGTCACTAAACATGCCAGTGAGAGTGGTTGAAGCTGTGCTTTACCCTGCATTTGCAGAGGGCTGCTGGTGGGCTGTAGTCCATTATCACAGCTTATCTAAAGCATGGTAGCACTCTGCTAATCTGACTGTGACTTTGAGCCCTTCTTTTCTTCCTGTTTCCAGCTCCCACCCCTGAAATCAGTACTGTAATAAATACCTGCTTCACAGAAAGGCTCTCAAAAGCTGTGGCCAGGGAGACCAAGAGAATACTGCAGACAAATGCAATTTTTTCTTACATATTGCTAAATATCCAGTGCCTTTTGCACAGTTATTTATCTTTTCTCATTTCCCCTTAGACCTCCCTCATGCTCTTCCCACAACAAGATTCTGTGGAGTCATTCATCACAGCGTAGGAAATGTTATTACACAGAGTTTTTTTTCCCTAATAGGTGTAATACAACAAACCTTCAGACAGACAAGCTAAATATACAACCATGGACCAGGGACCACTGCAGAAAGGCATCAAATTCCAAACATAATGCTTGTGCTCCTGCACCACCTTGTATATTGGTATATTATTATGACAGTCACATGCTAGCTTTCTTTTCTGCTTCCCATTCCTGCTGTATGCTGTGTGGCTTGCTTTGGTAATTGGATATTGCTCCACAAACTGATTGCCAGGGCCCAGGAGACAGAAAAAGGTCTACCACAGCAGCAAAGAATCCAGAAGACAGATCCAAGTCCAGATGGCAAAAGAAAAAAAAGGGGAAATAATTAAAAAGTCCCTACTGCATGCATAAACAGAATGTGCAAGGGGGCACTGCTGGAAGAAAAGCTTCTCTGCAGCATATGAGGCCATCTAGTGAGCTCAGACATTGTAACATCTCAGCTTTTTCCATGGAATTTTGTCCTGCTTGTCCCCAGCAGGACGCTTCACAAGCCAGATGCCAGCCAGGTATGCACACAGATACTTCAACAGTATTTTCCACTGCAAGATAAAAGGAGAAAAACCTCTACAGGAGAGGAGAGAATGACAACAGAAAGGACATGGCAGATATCAGGGAGCTTGCCATGCTGGGTTTTTTGGGAAATCAGAAATCCAGTTACACTGGCAGTGGAAGGGCAATGTGGTGTGCAACTTTTCACTGAATCCTGTCCTCAGCTGACAAGGGGAACTGCTCAGCCAGAGGGCAATGCAGCAACTGGGGTGGTGAGAAAACCTTGTCAGGAGCCGTGAGATATAGGCTGCTCAGTATTATGGGCTGCCTTCCCTGACAAAAGCCTGCTGAGTAGCAAGGAAATGGGAAACTGATGTGCTAAAATAATTTCCAGTTCTGAGAGAACTGATGCCTGTATTTTATATGATATTGGACTGGCAGTCCTGGAAAGGAAACTGCTGCAATGCAAAGCATTAAACCTACCAATTGCTGTCCTGGTGCTTTACCTCTGAGCAGACCAGACTGGTTACCTGGGCATGAACACATGAGCACCTGCACTGCCCATCCATTCCTCTCCATCTCACATGAGGCTGCCAGGTTATGAGAGCAACAACAAATATCTGGGACTTTTGATAGTTTTTTGTGGCTGGTCAGAGAGCCCTTGAACATACCTGAACCTACGTCTCACTCCAAAACCCACACCCCTATCACACCGTCCTGGTACAAACTGTGATTGCTCAACCCGGGGTACAGCGCTGGAGAATGTGAGTACAGGATGGTATTTCAACATTTCAGGTGCCAGCATGTGATTCCTGCCTCTGCAGTGATATTTTCCACTTTTAGCATGGGCACAAGTGTTTATAGAAAGTTTGTCCTGTTGTATTAGAAGTACCTCAGAAAACTGGAAGGAAAAGACTGGAAGATCCTCGCTTAGGAAACATTAATCTCTTTAAATGCTTGGAGTCAGGTGAGCACAGGGTCCACCAGTTTTTCTGTCTGTAGCTGACTGAATACATTCACTTTCTTATCTCTTGAAAATTGTTTGACCTGCTTGGACCTTCCTCAGTGGAGAACTCTCCATGTTCACCAGTCTGTCTTGGAACAGCTGTAAAACTGGAGTTCAATAATTGTAATAATGGCAAACTGTTCACATTCTCCTAAATTGTCACTGAAGCCTTGATCTGTAAATTTTAGGACACCAGATTAGTTTTAAGTATGAAATTACAAGTCCCAGCCTGCACAGCTGGAAAACTTGCTATTCAGTCAATTTGTATGTGTCTACATAATCTACAGACAGAAGAAGCAAAATATAATTAGATATGTAGCAGTGCTGCCCAGTAAATACAGTAGCACCATCTCTAGTAACAGATTCCAAACTTTGTAATAGCTTTGCAAGGACTTTAGGACCTGTCCCAGTCCCTCTGTACATGCTCTCTTTGCCTTCTGCACGTCTGTGTAATTGTATGGCATAGATATGATCTACAGACAGCAGTACCAAGCAGTTTGTTCTGTGGAAGAAAATGCATATGAGCCCACTGTAGTCATCCCATGCAGAGCAAGATGGGCTTGATGTCACAGCTGAAGGCTGGAAAGAGAGATACAGGGTACTCTGAGGAGGAGGATGGGGTGGGATGATGAGATGGGCAAGTTCAGAATGGTCAGATAATGACCTAGAGCTGGACAAAACAGCCCTAGGAGCAGCAAGGAGAGCAGAGAACAAGTATCAAAAGAAGCACAGCTAGCAGGTCAAGGGAGGTGACGCTGCCCCTCTGCACCCAAGCACTGCTCCAGCTCTGTGGGCCACAGCTTCAGAAGGATGTGTACCTCTGGAGCAAGTCCAGTGCAGGACCATGGAAATCATCAGTGGGATGGAACATCAGTCCTGCGAGGAAAAGCTGAGAGAGCTGTGGTTGCTCAGCCTGGAAAAGAGAAGGCTCTTGGTAGACCTCGCCTTCTGGTTCCTAAAGGAGGCTTGCAAGAAAGATGGGGACTGATTCTTTTTTGAAGTCGGGCTCATATCCATAGGAGGAGAACAGACTAAAAGAAGGTAAATTTAATATAAATATAAAGAAGAATTTTATTTTAATGGCATGAATAGGGAGAAACTGGGATAGATTTCCAAGAGAATCTGTGGATGCCTCATCATTTTAAGTGTTCAAACTTAGGCTGGATGGAGCCCTGAGCAACCTGACCTGAGTTGAAGATGTCAGTGCTTATTGCAAGGGAGTTTGGACTGGATGACTTTTAAAAGTCACTTTCCACCCAAACTATTCTTCCATGATTCTACCTAACATACGTAAAATATATATAGCAGATTTGACATAGAATTACAGACCCATGAAGAAAGACCAAGGTATAAAGGGTGTCAGAAAAAAAAAAAATAATTGCTTCAAGTGGACTCCAAGTTGAGGAGAAGTAAACCACAAATGTCTACATCACCTTCCCCTTGGAAAAGGGAAGAAGCCCTTACAATCAGCATAATATTTACCTTGATGAAGAGTTTGAGATGCTGATGGCTTGACATATATTTTAACTGTGTCTGGGATGGATATGGAGAGGTCATGGAAGAGTAAGAACAGAAAAAGTGGCGGGTGCTAGGAGACATAACAGTTGCAACTATTACTCTGCAGACTTTTTATGTAATTCTGATCCTTTTTCTCCTCCTATAATATTTTGACTGATATTACAAACAAGTCAGTAGTTAGATAGGTAAGATTTTGTTTACCTTAACAACAGTTTTGTCTTCTCATAAAAAGTCTATGTATTTTTCATCCCGACAATTAATTGTGTGCAACTTCATCACTCCATATCCATGCATATCCATTGAAGGGGGGAAATGGATGCCTAGCTATTTCCCAGCTCAGTGCTTTCTGCACTGGACTCTTTCCTGTGGTAATTTTTTGTGGTTTTTTTTTTGTGTTTGTGTTTTTTTTTATTTTGGTTGCTTTGTTTTGTTTTTGTTTTTAGTGTTTGGTTTTGGTTTTGCTTTCCTTTTCTTTGGTCAGATGGACTTTGGGTAGCATATTTGGAAAAATCTATTTTCAAGGGCTAATTTATCCACAGCTAAATTAAGGACAGAAATAATTTTCTAGGCCTCTGAATTTTAAAAAAAGTTCCCAAATGCTGTAACAATACAAAGCATGTGAGTTTAATATTACTGAATGTGGCAGTACACATTATTTCAGCCCATAGGAAAAAGACCAGACCACTCTGAAATGCCACTTTTGGATCAACACTGGGTTTCTGGGTCTAGGTCTAAACCAGAGGACTAGGGAATAAATGCAGGCATGGGTATTGTATATAAAATTAAAAGGCTTTTCAAGAGAGAGGCAAAATACAGCTTTTTAGATATAGATCACTCCAAAACATTTTTTTTTAATAGATTATATTCTCTTAAAATATTAATTCCTTGCACTTCCACTTCCAAAGTGACCAAGATTATGAGAAAAACAAGGTATTTCAAAACTGCAAAGTTAAGTGTTAAAGTATAATAGAGTTAGAAAAAAGTCCATATTTTTCTGTCTGTTGAATTCAGCAGATGATTTTGCTGTACTGTTTTTCATATTATGAAAAACAATCGCTTGGCTTGAATTAAAGTCCTCATTTCCTGCTCCTTACAGTGTCCTCAGTCTAGGAAGCATTATACAGATGTGAGACTCTCAGGTATTCCAACTTATACAAAAAGACTACGTCCCTCTTTAAAATAACATCAGGCTGATATTTCAAAAACCTAAGGCAACAAGTGGAGGGACCAAAAATT